>NC_143483.1:47439413-48058336 GCF_027475165.1 Benincasa hispida | reverse complement strand
TTCTCCACTCATCAAGCTTGACCAATTGGAGTTTTCTTGCTTCCCCTGCTGCTTTTAAGTTGAAGTTAAGCTTCTTCACCACCTACAGCGCTTTGTGCTCTGATAACGGGTAGAAATGCACATTATCATAGTACTAAGATCTTAAACAATGTTAGATTGCGTTGATGAAATATGTTAAATTGCGTTCATTAAGCATAAATTCTATAATATTGCGGTCACATGCTGATGACATAAAAAAATTATCTTTAAGCATGTGGACAAATATGAATGCGAATGAATGAACAAGTCCATGTCCCTGACAACGGCGCCATAAACTTGATGACATAAGAATGGATGTGTTATGCATGCATTGTGACAATAGATAATATGCTACAAGCTCATGTTGCCATAAACTTGTAACACTAAAAAAAATGGAATGTCATGCTGTGTTATCGCTTATCACACTACTTCTAAATATGCGTTGTTAATGATACGCTTGTAGTATGCGATAGAGTAATGCGTGTCACAAGTTTCCTTGCGTTGAAACCATGTATAATTCCAATGCAAGTTTCTCAGAATAATCCGAGGTCGAATACAGGGATTGTTTTTGTTAATGTGTTACTGATATGGTATATGCGACCGGTTTTTACAATTAATAAAGAATTGGGTTTATACAAGAATCTAAGTGCAATGAAAATAAAAATATGTTGATAAAATAAAGTTACATTGAAAATAAAATCCTAACCTAATATGATACAAGATACAAGATATATGATACATGATACTGAGTTCGAGATTGACTATGAAGTTATACAAAGGATCGTGGTATGTGATGGAAAGTCTTTATGGATGATTCAGAAATAGAAGGAATAAATAGTAAAAACCTCATAAGTTTGTTAATTGCATTAAAGATGCAACTAAGGTTCCATTTTCCCTTGGCGTACACCTCTTGGTGATCGGCCGCGTTCTCATATCTCTATGGTGAAACAAGGATGAACGTGATGAACGCAAGGTTGCTTCCATCTCTAGAAGTACTTCTCGCTTTAATTAACGCATTCTTCCAACCCTCTCTCAATAGGTGGAATAACATCCTCACTTCTGCTCTCACAGGTGAAGATGCCATCGAGCATGCTTTAGCTAAACTTAATCATTTCCTTAACACAAAATAATTTATTTGCTTAATTCTTGCTAATTACCCAGGGAATTAGGACAACGTCATGGCGAAAATGGATTATGGATGAACGGAAATAGACAGAGAGATGACAATGGAAATGATCATAACATTTAATACTAAGATTAAGTATTTGATACATGGTGTGAATGAAAGATTAAGAAGATGAATACAGATGATGAAAAAGAGATTAGAAACAAATATAGAAAAGTGTCAACGTCTTGACACAGATTTCAAACTGAGGTTTTGCTTGTCGGCATGTGGAAGTAATGGAGAGGAGAGCTTCCCTCTCAGGCTTGCTCTTCTGGTAGAAGTGACCTTCGTACAGAGCTTCAACGGTGGGGATTGGAAGGATTCTTTGCTCGGAGACTCACCTCTTGGCCTTGTCTCTTGATTATCCTGGATCTACTCTGGAAATCGCTTCAGACCAGTCTCTCTCTCAGATCAGTATATACACGTCTCTATGTATTCAAGTATATTTCTCAGTGAATTTGCAGAAGCTATTTATAGGTGAAGCTTGGCTCTTTGACTTCGTGGTCCCCATTTTATGGTTATGGTAGTTCCTGAAATGGCAGAGTGAATATTCCTTCTGTTACGCAATCAACCCATCAGAAATGCACAATTGAAAGCTGTACATCCATCCGAATCCTCCGCAAATGCGTTGCTCTTTATATCTTCGATCGATCGCCGCATGCGGTGTTATTTTTTATTATCGCATGCAGTTGAAATTGCGTTGATTGCTAAGCTCTTGATTGATTATCGCATGCACCGTCATTGTGTTGATCATCTCTTCATTTCTGAATGATGGGTGCAATGCGACGTAGATGCATTGTTTCTTTTATCTTTGAGCCATTAACGCATGCGGTGACTGATTTCCTGCAAAACAGAAATTGAAACACTCTATTCTACCATCGCAATGCTGTTAGTGGGTGTATTGACGATATTTTATAATTCTCGCATTTCTTAGCCAATTTCTATACTATCGATGCAACTTTTCTTTCTTTTTACCGCAATATCTAAATAAAACAGTATAAATAAGTTGTATTTCTACAAGTTATCACATGCGTCCAATGCATTAGAGCAGTTGATCTTTACATTTTTGTGCAGAATATGCTTTAACTCAATGCAGAGATTGCGATCATAGGAATACATTGGTCGAGCGCAACTTCACCGCAAGACTTTGCGTTGATCGTGCTCGTAAATATTCGCCCAAGAAGAATCACCGCAACTTGGTCAGCGCAACATGGTGGGCGCATCCGGGTGAAAGGATAATTAAGAGCGATGGGACAGAAAGCTGATGACAGTCGAATCCAAATTAAGTTGACAGCCGATAACGGTCACAAAGTACATTCAGCTTTATCGGTGACAATTATCTAGTGCATCAGTCAGGAATTAAAGTTGTCCCATCTGTACAACCAGGAGAGAGAAGCCGCCTTTCACCATGGAAACTCTATAAATACCAAGTGCATTCCTCAGAGAAGGGGTTAAGCAGTCAATTACTTCATCACTTTACAAGTTCACGCCTCTGTCCATAGCTTTCTTTAATTTTAAGGCGGATGCGAGGAAGAAGGTGTGCCGGTAGATCGTTCCGGTAAGCTTGGGAAAGCACCAAAAACTCCAAGATAGAGAGAGAGCTGACGCCTGCAGAAGAGGGAACATTTGTAGATCAGAATAGAGATTCAGTGTAAAAAGCCTCGGCCAGCAAAGAATTGCTACCAGGCTCTCTACCTTCACTTTCCATTGTCATTTTGTACTCAACTCAGTTATAAGAATGGAATTTCTTTCTCTATATCTGTTCACTCTCTGTTATTCAAGCATGAGTAGCTAAATTAGTTGAATGGGTTGAGAAGCAGTTAGCTAGCATAACGAGGGAATCTTCATTATTTGCGATTATCTTGTTTAGTTATGCTGCATTCGTCTATTAGAGATACTCGGGAGGGTAGTCTAAGGACAGGATCTAGACTTGGGAAGGTCAGGTCAGAATCTAGGTTTGGAAGAACCAGATTAAAATGTATAAACTAGAATAGGCACTTAGGAATGAGAACTATTTGTTATTAATGCATCGCATGCATCTTAGCAATAAGATATGATTGTATGCGATCACCTTGCCTTCATGCATTTTGCATCAACGCATAGGATAAGAGTAGAGACTTAGGGATAAGCTCCATGGACATTTTGCATTCAACACATGCGTCCTAGACTTAGGAGCATCACATTTACATTGGGAAATGACTTGTTGTGCATGGTCGTAACATGATCGCAAAATTTGATGCATTCCCGAGTAATGTTAGTTAAAGATCTTCTCAACCCGTTCATCGCATACTCATTGCATCTATCAACGCAACTATCTTTCTCAAATCCGTCGCCTTTATTTACTTCTTTTTCATCAACGCAACAAAACACCCAACACTTTATTTATTAACTTGGTTACCACAAAGTTTTCATAAACATTTCAACGCAACCATTTTCACAAGTTCTTGTGTTCGACCCTGGACTTACCAAGAAACTCAGAGGAACTTACACTTGAATTTCGCTGGGAAAACTTGAGTGCACAACGCAACCCATCAATGCATATTATCCATATTTCCATTCAATAAAAAACGCATCAAGTTTTTGGTGCCGTTGCTAGGGAAACTTGATGCATTATTTTATTGAATTTGTGGTCCCCACTGTCTAATTATGGTAATTCCTGCAATGGCGGAATGGAAAATTCCTTTCTGTTCCACGATCAATCCGTCAGAATTGCACAATTAAAAGTTGTACACTTGTCAGAATCATCCGTGAATGCGTTGCTCTTCACATCTTCTATCTATCGCCGCATGCGGTGTTGTTTTTTTATTATCGCATACGGTTGAAATGCGTTGATTGCTAAATCTCTTGATCGATTGTCGCATGCGCCGTCATTGCGTTGATCATCTCTTCGTTCTTCATTGATGGGTGCATGCGATGTAGATGCGTTGTACATTTTGTCTTCGAGCCATTAACGCATGCGGTGACCTATTTCCTGCAAAACAGAGACTGAAACATTCTATTTCGCCATCGCAATGGTGTTAATGGGTGTGTTTACGACATTTCATAATTTTCGTATTTCTCAGCCAATTTTTATACTATTGATGCAATTTTCCTCTCTTTTTGTCGCAATATCTAAATAAAATAGCATAAATAACTTGTATTTCTACAAGTTATCAGACACTCCCAGGGTGCCTCGAGGCGATGCACAGAAAATTTATCCAACGTAATGAGAGAGACCGTGGGATATGCTGTCGCACGTCCCGCTCCCACTTACTATGAACATTCTCTTAGTCCACCTTGATATTGACCTACCCAAACACCATCCTTTAGGGGGACACTCTAAGGGTGCCACGAGGCCGAGGGTAGATCTCACGATGTGGACAATAAAGGGAGAAACGTGAAGAGGTTTAAATGAAGTATCAGATACCGCAAGTACCTCCTAACGAATGTTCTACCTAGAGGTTTATTAACTTAGACCATCCGGCTACTAATTTTATCTAAGTGAGTTTAATTTGGTAAAAAACAACTCTTGTATTTGAAATTAAACAAGTTCAAGTAGTCACATTAAACTCTTTAATGGACTGTCCTTAAATTTGCATGCATGCATCAAATCTATCTAATTCACCTTTCCAGGTAGGTCCCCAGGTAGGGGTGTTCTGTTTCCGTCACCTTAAATACCCAAGCCTAGGCAGAACCTTAGACAAAAGGTCCCTTATAGATAGGTTTGCTACACTTTTAATCTTTTATTAGTCAATTTAATCCTATTAAACTAATTAAAAGATTAAAGCCTAGGTTGCTAATCTTATTAGAACCGTGATCTCAGGTCTATCTCCACCAAGTTTTAAAACACTTTTAAAACCATGATTCAAGCCTAAGTTCACATGCATGTCTTTCTTATAGATTTTAGTTCTAATTTCCTTATAATCTTTATAAAAGAAACAACCAAAACCATACACATTGCCATGCACAACTAGGTATTTATAACACTTATAAATTTAACCTATGTGTCATGCTTCATGCAATGTTCATTAACTACTATATATAACTTTTATATACTTGTAATGAACCAAGCAAACATGCTTCCATACACCCTTATAACGTTCTGAACCACTGGGTTCGTTTTCAAATTTTCGCCTGTCGAAAAAGTTCGAGCACTGAAATTTGCCCTCGAGGCACCCCCGCTAGGCCTGATGGCCGTTTGGAGGCACCAAACGAGCTTCGTTACCAAAACCGTCTGCTCGCACGGCTTTTTCTAATCGTTCTGAACACCTGGGTCCGTTTTCAAATTTTATCTCATCGGAAAGATCGTGCACAAAAATTTGTCCCCGAGGCACCCTCGCAGGGCCGATAGTCGTTTGGGGCACCAAATTAGCTCCGTTCCTTAAACCGTCTGCGCGCATGGCTTTTTCTCATTGTTCCGAACCCCTAGGTCAATTTTTAAATTTTCGCCCGCCGGAAAGTTCACGCACAAAAATTAGGCCATGGGGCACCCCCACTGGGCCCGATAGCCGTTTAGGGCACCAAACGAGCTCCGTTTCCAAATCCATCTGCGCGAACAGCCTTTTCTCATCGTTCTGAACCCCTTGGTCTGTTTTCAAATTTTCGCCCGCCGGAATGTTCGCGCACAAAAATTGGGCTTCGAGGCACCCCCATTGAGCTCGATAGCCGTTTGGGATACCAAAAGAGCTCCGTTCTCAAAATCGTTTGCACGAGCAACCTTTCCTCATTGTTCTGAACACCCGGGTCCGTTTTCAAATTTTCGCCCGCAGCAACGTTCGCACACAGAAATTTGGCCTCGAGGCACCCCCGTTGGGTTCGATAGCCGTTTGGGGGAACCAAACGAGCTCCGTTCCAAAATCTGTTTGTGCGCATGGCTTTTTCTCGTCGTTCTCAACCCCTGGGTACATTTTCAAATTTTCGCACGTTGGAAAGTTCGCGCACAAAAATTGGGCCCCAGGGCACCCCCACGGGGTCCGATAACTATTTGGAGCACCAAACGAGCTCCGTTCCCAAAATCGTCTACGCAAACAGCCTTTTCTCATCGTTCTGAACCCCTTGGTTCGTTTTCAAAATTTCGCCCGCCGGAAAGTTATTGCACAGAAATTGGACCTCGAGGCACCCCCGTCGAACCTGATAGCCGTTTGGGGCATGAAACAAGCTCCATTCCCAAAACCATCTGCGAGAAAAGCCTTTTCTCGTCGTTCTGAACCCTTGGGTCCGTTTTCCAATTTTTGCCCGCCGGAAAGTTCGAGCACAAAAATTGGGCCTCATGGCACCCCCGCGGGGCCCGATAGTCGTTTGGGTCAACAAACGAGCTCTGTTTCCAAAACCGTCTACACGAACAGCCTTTTCTCATCGTTCTGAACCCCTGGGTTCGTTTTCAAATTTTCGCCTGTCGAAAAAGTTCGAGCACCGAATTTTGGCCTCGAGGCACCCCCGTTGGGCCTGGTAGCCGTTTGGGGGCACCGAACGAGCTTCGTTCCCAAAACCGTCTCCGCGCACGGCTTTTTCTAATCGTTTTGAACACCTGGGTCCGTTTTCAAATTTTTGCCCGTCGGAAAGATCGCGCACAAAAATTTGTCCCCCAAGCACCCTCACGGGGCCGATAGTCGTTTGGGGCACCAAACGAGCTCCGTTCCTAAAACCGTCTGCGCGCATAGCTTTTTCTCATTGTTCTGAACCCTTAGGTCAATTTTTAAATTTTCGCTCGCCGAAAAGTTCGCGTACAAAAATTAGGCCACAGGGCACCCCCGCTGGGCCCGATAGCCGTTTAGGGCACCAAACGAGCTCCGTTTCCAAATCCGTCTGTGTGAACAGCCTTTTCTCATCGTTCTGGACCCCTTGGTCTATTTTCAAATTTTCGCCCACCGGAATGTTCGTGCACAAAAATTGTGCTTCGAGGCACCCCATCGGGCCCGATAGCCGTTTGGGATACCAAACGAGCTCCGTTCCCAAAACCGTTTGCGCGAGCAACCTTTCCTCATTGTTCTGAACACCCGGGTCCGTTTTCAAATTTTCGCCCGCAGCAACGTTCGCACACAGAAATTTGGCCTCGAGGCACCCCCGTTGGGTTCGATAGCCGTTTGGGGGAACCAAACGAGCTCCGTTCCAAAATCCGTTTGTGCGCATGGCTTTTTCTCGTCGTTCTCAACCCCTGGATACATTTTCAAATTTTCGCACGTTGGAAAGTTCGCGCATAAAAATTGGGCCCCAAGGCACCCCCACGTGGCCCGATAGCTATTTGGAGCACCAAACGAGCTCCGTTCCCAAAACCGTCTGCGCGCACGACTTTTTCTCATCGTTCTGAACCCCTTGGTCCGTTTTCAAAATTTCTCCCGCCGGAAAGTTCATGCCTAGAAATTGGTCCTCGAGGCACCCCCGTCAGACCTGATAGCCGTTTGGGGCATGAAACAAGCTCCATTCCCAAAACCATCTGCGAGAAAAGCCTTTTCTCATCGTTCTGAACCCTTGGGTCCGTTTTCCAATTTTTGCCTGTCGGAAAGTTCGCGCACAGAAATTGGACCTCATGGCACCCCCGCGGGGCCCGATAGTCGTTTGGGTCAACAAACGAGCTCTGTTCCCAAAACCGTCTGCACGAACAACCTTTTCTCATCGTTCTGAACCCCTAGGTTCGTTTTCAAATTTTCGCCTGTCGAAAAAGTTCGAGCACCGAATTTTGGCCTCGAGGCATCCCCGTTGGGCCTGATAGCCGTTTGGGGGCACCGAACGAGCTTCGTTCCCAAAATCGTCTCCGCGCACGGCTTTTTCTAATCGTTTTGAACACTTGGGTCCGTTTTCAAATTTTTGCCCGTCGGAAAGATCGTGCACAAAAATTTGTCCCCCAAGCACCCTCACGGGGCCGATAGTCGTTTGGGGCACCAAACGAGCTCCGTTCCTAAAAACGTCTGCGCGCATGGCTTTTTCTCATTGTTTCGAACCCCTAGGTCAATTTTTAAATTTTCGCCCGCTTGAAAGTTCGCGTACAAAAATTAGGCCACGGAGCACCCCCGCTGGGCCCGATAGCCGTTTAGGGCACCAAATGTGCTCCGTTTCCAAATCCGTCTGCGTGAACAGCCTTTTCTCATCGTTCTGAACCCCTTGGTCTATTTTCAAATTTTCGCCCGTCGGAATGTTCGTGCACAAAAATTGTGCTTCGAGGCACCCCCATCGGGCCCGATAGCCATTTGGGCCACCAAACAAGATCCGTTCCAATACAAACTGCGCGTGCAGCGATTTCTCATTATTCTCATCCCTTGGGTTCGTTTTCGAATTTTCACTTACCGAAAGTTCGCGGATGGAAATAGGGCCCTCGGCACCTCCGTCAGGCCCGATAGTCGTTTGGGACTCCAAACGAGCTCCATTGCCAAAACAGTCTATGCTAGTGGTTTTTCTCATCGTTCTGAACCCCTGAGTCCGTTTTTAAATCTTCGTCTGCCAGAAAGTTCGCATAGAAAAATTGGGCCTCGGGGCACTACCGTGGGCACCGAACGAGCTCCGTTCCAAAAACCGTCTATGCGCACAGCGTTTTCTCATCGTTCTGAACACCTGGGTCGGTTTTCACATTTTTGCCCATCGAAAATTTCGTGCACAGAAACTGGGCCCCGAGGCACCCCAGCCGGTCCTGATAAACATTTTCAAATATCGTCTGCGCGCATGACTTTTTCTCATCGTTTTCATCCATAGCTTCTGTTTTCAAATTTTCTCCCACCGGAAAGTTCGCACATAGAAATTGGGACTTGAGGCACCCCCGCTGGGCCCGATAGTCGTTTGGGTCAACAAACGAGCTCTATTCCTAAAACCATCTACGTGAACAGCCTTTTTTCATCATTCTGAACACCTGGGTCCGTTTTCAAATTTTCGCCCGCCGGAAAGTTTGGACACAGAAATTGGGCCTCAAGGCACCCCCACCGGGCCTGATAGCCTTTTGGGGCACCGAACGAGCTTCGTTCCCAAAACCGTCTGCGCGCACGACTTTTTCTAATAGTTCTGAACCCCTGGGTTCGTTTTCAACTTTTCGCCCGCCGGAATGTTCGCGCACAGAAATTGGGCTTTGACGCACCCCCACCGGGCCCGACGGCCGTTTGGGATACCAAACGAGCTCCATTCCCAAAACCGTCTACGCGAACAACCTTTTCTCATCGTTTTGAACCCCTGAATCCGTTTTCAAATTTTTGCCTGCCGGAACGTTCGCACACAAAAATTGGGCCTCGAGGCACCCCCACTGGGCCCGATAGCCATTTGGGGGAAACAAACGAGCTTTGTTCCAAAAATCGTCTGTGCGCATCGCTTTTTCTTATCGTTCTTAACCCCTGGGTACATTTTCATATTTTCACACGCCGAAAAGTTCGCGCACAAAAATTGGGCCCCGGGGAACCCCTGCGAGGCTTGATAGCCTTTTGCGACATTACATGAGCTCCGTTCCCAAAACTGTCTATGCACATGGCTTTTTCTCATCGTTCTGAACCCCTGGGTCCATTTTCAAATTTTCTCCCGCCGAAAAGTTCTTGCACAAAAATTTGGCCTTGTGGCACCTCCGTTGGGCCCGATAGCCATTTAGGCCACCAAACAAGCTCCGTTCCCAAAACCGTCTGCGCGCACGGCGTTTTCTCATCGTTCTCAACCCCAGGGAACCCCTGCATGGCCACGATAGCCATTACGACACCGAACAAGCTCCGTTCCCAAAACCGTCTACGCGCATGACTTTTTCTCATCGTTTTGAACCCCTGGGTTCTTTTTCAAATTTTCGGCTGCCGAAAAGTTCGCGCACAAAAATTGGGCCTCGGGGCACCCCCATTGGGCTCGATAGCCGTTTGGGAAACCAAACAAGCTCCGTTCCAAAAACTATTTGTGCGCATGACTTTTTCTCATCGTTCTGAACCCCTGGGTCCGTTTTCAAATTTTCGCCCGCCGGAATGTTCGCACACAGAAATTGGGCCTCGAGGCACCCTCGCTGGGCCCGATAGCCATTTGGGATACCAAACGAGCTCCATTCCCAAAACTGTCTACGCGAACAACCTTTTCTCATCGTTCTGAACCCCTAGGTCCGTTTTCAAATTTTCGCCCGCCGGAAAGTTTAGGCACAGAAATTGGCCTCTAGGCACCCCCGCTAGGTCTGATAGCCGTTTTGGGGCACCGAACGAGCTTCGTTCCCAAAGTCGTCTGTGCGCATGACTTTTTCTAATCATTCTGAACCCCTGGGTCCATTTTCAAATTTTCGCCCGCTGAAAAGTTCACTCACAAAAGTTGGTCCCCATGGCATCCTCGCGGGGCCCGATAGCCGTTTGAGGCACCAAACGAGCTCCGTTCCCAAAATTGTCTGTGCGCACGACTTTTTCTCATCCTTCTGAACCCCTCGGTCAATTTTTAAATTTTCGCCCGCTGGAAAGTTCACGCACAAAAATAAGGCCCCGGGGCACCCCCACTGGGCCCGATAGTTATTTGGGCACCAAACGAGCTCTGTTCCAAAAACCATCTGCGCAAACAACCTTTTCTCATCGTTCTGAACCCCTGAGTCCGTTTTCAAATTTTCGGCCACTGGAATGTTCGTGCAAAGAAATTGGGCCACGAGGCACCCTCGCTGGGCCCGATAGCCATTCGGGATAACAAACGAGCTTCGTTCCCAAAATCGTCTTCGTGAACAACTTTTGTCATCGTTCTGAAGCCTTGGGTCCATTTTTAAATTTTTGCCCGCCGGAACGTTCGCACACAGAAATTGGGCCTCGAGGCACCCCCGTCGAGCCCGATAGCCGTTTGGGGGAACCAAACGAGTTTTGTTCCAAAAACCGTCTGTGTGCATGACTTTTCTCATCGTTCTCAACCCCTGGGTACGTTTTGAAATTTTCGCATGCCGAAAAGTTCGTGCACAAAAATTGGTCCCCGGGGCACCCAGCGGGGCCCGATAGCCATTTGGGGCACCAAACGAGCTCCGTTCCTGAAACCCTCTATGCGAACAGCCTTTTCTCATTGTTTTGAATTTGTTGGTTCATTTTCAAATTTTTTGCTCGTTAGAAAGTTTGCGCATTCGGCCCGATAGCCGTTTGGGGTACGAAACGAGCTTCATCCCTAAAACCATTTCCGAGAACAGCCTTTTCTCATCGTTTTGAACCCCTGGGTTCGTTTTCAAATTTTCGCTCGACTAAAAGTTCGTGGACAAAATTTGGGCCCCGGGGCGCCGCCAGCCCCTATAGGTGTTTGGAGCACTAAATGAGTTCCGTACCCAAAATCATCTACATGCACAAATTTTTCCTATCGTTCTGAACCACTGGGTCCGTTTTCAAATTTTTGTCCGCAGGAAATTTCGCGGACAAAAATTGGGCCCCAGGGCACCCCACCCGGTCCGATATCCGTTTGGGGCACCGAATGAGCTCCATTCCCAAAACAGTCTATGCGCACGACTTTTTCTCATCGTTCTCATCCCCTGGGTTCGTTTTCAAATTTTCGCCCGCCGGAAAGTTCGCACATAGAATTTGGGCCTTGGCACCCACGCCGGGTCCGATAGATGTTTGGTGCAGCAAACGAGCTCCGTTTCCAAAATCGTCTATGCGAACAACCTTTTCTCATCGTTCTGAACCCTATGTTCGTTTTCAAATTGTCGCTCGTCGAAAAGTTCAGGCACAAAAATTGGGCCCCAGGGAGCCCTCGTTGGGCCCGATAGTCGTTTGGGGCACCAAACGAGCTTCGTTCCTAAAACCATCTGTGCGCACGACTTTATCCCATCGTTCTGAACCCCTGGATTCGATTTCAAATTTTTGCCCGCCGGAAAGTTCGCGCATAAAAATTGGCCCACGGAGTGCCCCCATCGAGCCCGATAACCGGTTTGGGCACCAAACGAGTTCCGTTCCCAAAACCATCTATGCACACGACCTTTTCTCATCGTTCTGAACACCTGGGTCCGTTTTCAAATTTTTGCCCGCCGAAAAGTTCACGTACAAAAAATGGGCCCCGAGGCACCACCGCCGGGCCCGATATCATTTAGGCACCAACGAGCTCCATTCCCAAAACTGTCTGCGCGCATGGATTTCTCATCATTCTGAACCCTTGGGTCCATCTTAAAATTTTCGCCCGCCGGAAAGTTCGCTCACAAAAATTTGGCTCTGAGGTGCCCCCGCCGGGCTCGATAGCCGTTTCAGGTATAAAACGAGCTCCATTCCAAAAATCGTCTACACGCATGACTTTTCCTGATTGTTCTGAACCCTTGGGTCCGATTTCAAATTTTCTCCCATCGGAAATTTCGCGCACAAAAATGTGGCCACAGGGCACTCCCATCGGGCCCCATAGCCGTTTGGGCACCAAACGAGCTCCGTTCCCAAAACCATCTGCGCGCACGACATTTTATATCGTTCTGAACCTCTGGGTCCAATTTTAAATTTTCGCCCGCTGGAAAGTTCGCGCACAAAAATTAGGCCCCTGGGCACCCCTACCGAGCCCGATAACCGTTTGGGTCACCAAACGAGCTCTGTTCCCAAAACCGTCTGTGTGCACAATGCTTTCTCATCGTTCTGAACCCCTTGGACCGTTTTTAAATTTTCGCAAGCCGAAAAGTTCGCGCACAAAAATTGGGCCCCAGGGCACCCTCGCCGTGTTCGATAGCCGTTTGGGGCACCAAACAAGCTTTGTTCCCAAAACCGTCTGCGTGCACGACTTTTTCTCATTGTTCAGAACCCCTGGGTATGTTTTCAAATTTTCGACCGCCTATAAGTGTCTCAATGAGAAAAAGTCGTGCGCTCAGACGATTTTGGGAACGGAGCTCGTTTGGTGTCTCAAACAGCTATAGGGCTCGGTGGGGGTTCCCCGGGGCCCAATTTTTAAGCACGAACTTTTCGGCGGGCGAAAATTTGAAAATGGACCTAGGGGTTTAGAACGAAGAGAAAAAGCCGTGCGCGCAGATGGTTTTGGGAACGGAGCTCGTTTGGTGCTCCAAACGGCTATCGGGTTCGGCGGGGGTGCCTCGGGGCCCAATTTTTTTGCGTGAACTTTCCGGCGGACGAAAATTTGAAAACAGACCAAGGGGTTCAGAACAATGAGAAAAAGCCGTTCGCGCAGACAATTTTGGGAACGGAGCTCGTTTGGTGCCCCAAACACCAATCGGACCCAACGAGGGTGCCCAGAGCCCAATTTTTATGCGCAAACTTTCTGGTGAGCGAAGATTTGAAAACGAACCCAGGGGTTCAGAACGGTGTGAAAAAGGGATGCGCGCAGTCAATTTTTGGAACGGAGCTCGTTTGGTGCCTCAAATGGCTATCTAGCCTGACGGGGGCCCAGAGGCCCAATTTTTGTGCGCGAACTTTCCGGCAGGCGAAAATTCGAAAACAAACCCAGGGGTTCAAAACGATGAGAAAAAGCCGTGCGCACAGACGGTTTTGGGAACTGAGCTTGTTTGCTGCACCAAACGGTTTTCGGGCTCGGCGAGGCTGCCTTAGGGCCTAATTTTTGTGCGCGAACAGTGCCCAACCATCGGTTTTCTAGAGGTAGTGTGTGATTTTTACGATGGATGACTACATGGCACCAGGGATGTGGTGACCATAAAAGGGCAAGTGGTGCCTTTCAGCGTAAAGGACATCAATGAACTATACCAAATGAAGGATAACCCGGATGCACCGGGTAACAAAATCATTGATGATCTCACAGAACAACAGTTGGAAGATGCTCTGTGGGTATTAATGCAACCGGGCATAAAGTGGTCGGTTTCTTTAAAAGGCATCAAGACCCTGGCGTCCAAGACTCTGCTTCCAGAGGCAAGGCTTTGGGTTTATCTGGTTAAGAAGCGGTTGATCCCAACTTCCCATGACAAGACCATTTCAAGGGATTGAGTTATGGCCGCATATTGCATTGCGCGTGCCATTCCAATCGATGTGGGCCAGTTGATTTCAAGTCAAATTCGTGGCTTTGTGGGGCACATTAGAGAACAATATTTCTTTCCATGGACTATCTCAAGTCTATGCCTGTCAGTGGGGGTAGGCATTGAGGAAGAACCCATGCAAGAAGTCCGTGGCCTCATCAATATCAAAATCCTGAGGCTGCTCCTCAAAGACTCCCCGCATTGCCCAGAGCTACCTTTAAAGAGGCCCGCAATCGATCTTAATACGCCGTAAGAACCCAGGCCAAAGAGACAGCACAGAGATGATAAGGGAAAAAGGGAAAGTCCAAGAAGAAACAACGCAAGATCCGGAACTTTTGGACCCTTTACCTTTAGTTATCTGCCCTCCAAGACCTTCGAGCTAACCTGCACAACATTCTTCTCCACTCTATGAGCATTTCACCAACCTTCTCTTCACTCCAAATTCTCCAACCGCATACCCACCAGCCTACTCACCTGCAACATCATCACTGCAACCTTCCATTCCACCGCCGCATATTGATGACCACACGATTTGGGTGAAGGCACATCTACCCAACCCCAAAACGATGCTGGCGAGACATCGCAGGCGTAACCTTCCATCCCTTCCTTGGCTGCTGAGTTAGCTGAAATGCGATTTCTCTTCTCTCAACAGCAACAACTTTTTGCTCAACAACAAGACTTCTTCAACCAAAGATTTGAGGTGGTAATGGAGCAAATTGATGATATACAGCACAGTGCTGCCACATCAAGGGAGGCGTTGATCAATATTCAATGCAATATTTTAAAAGTCCATCGCCATCAAAGACAGATTGTGGAGTGAAACCATGAGTACTTTAACTTTCTCACAGCTTATCTCCATGGTCCCATGGTTCCTCCGCATCTCAGGCAGCAAATTTTGAAGAAGCTCTTACAGCACCACCTCAAAACCCTCCTCCAGATCCTTCTGCTCCTCAACAATATGTTTTACATTTTTGCGGCCACTTTATAGTTTTATTCAATTCATTATTTTTTCTAAGTTAACGAAATTCTTTGATTCTTTTTATAGGCACAATTTTTGTATTGCGTTAATTTTTAATTCTTTGTATACTTTGTTAATATTCAATACAATTGAGTATATATTCACTCCTTTCTACCTGTGCCTTTTTTTTCTTTATCATCCTTTGTCAATATTTGCGATGTTCTGATCTTTTGCTTTTGTGTTATTCATTGCGTTGCCATGATGTAATATATGTTTATACTTAGAAACATTTCCCATACTTTGTAAATTCTGACCAACACTTAGTTAATTCTTAGTTTAGCAGTACTTTATCTTTTATCTTTCAAAGTTCTTTTTGAAATTTTTATTCTAAGTGTTTGTCTAGTTTATCCAAACAACGCAATGAGGACCTTGCTTATCTTTAAATTTGGGGGTGGGGAAGGTTTGAGCATATAAGAGCAAGAATATGCGATGATTAAGAAAATGCGTTCATTTTCAATTTCATAAAATAATAATAATAATAATAATAATAATAATAATAATAATAATCATCATCATCATCATCATGATAATAATAAAATCATATAACTAACAACAAGTATGCAAGGTGATAATGGATGCATCTTGAACCAAGCAAGACACGCTTTGCATTCATCCAACTCAAATGCATTGAAACTAAGGGGTGTGTTGCGCGCGATATATGTCCTTTGCCCGTCCTTAGCTAAATGTACTATGTTGAGGTATCCTCTAGAAATGTGTTAGTTAAAGGGTGTGTTGCGAGGGGTGTATGCGTTGTTGCCCGTCCTTTGCAAAGATGCATTTACGTTGATGAGCACATTGCGTTAATCATTACATTGTGTCCATTCGAATAAAATATTAAAGAAAATTATGTTTGCACTTGAGAAGTCCAATCGTTTCGTATCCCAAAGCAATGATGATTTTGCAGACGAAAGGACGCTTTTCTAAAATTTCATAAATAAGGGAAGTTCGAACGACGGGCCTTTTGAGCTTCTCGAGACTTGTCGCCACAAAAATCGCATTGGGCCCACTGCAGCCCAACCTATAAATAGGAACCCTTCCCCCTCTGTGAGATTTTTACCTCATTTGCACTTTGAAAAACCCTAGTGCTAGCATACAAAACCTTCTTCTTCGCAAAACCCTAACGATTTTCCAGTTCTTTCAACCAAGGTCCCATGGTAGACCAAGCTTCCCAGTCTTTTGCTTCACCCTCAACCCCTTCATCTGACCACATCGCCATACGAGAGGCAGCATTCCTTACTGCCAGTCGCCGGCTTGCTGCCCAACCTCATACCGTCCTGAGATTCACCGATAGAACCCGGAGAAACCCATTGTCTGTCTGGCCTCTTCAGTTCAAGAGGGGGCACAACACTGAAAATACCCAGTTCTAACTCCTGCCATCTCAACTGAAAGCGAGAAGAAGAGGCATGATGACAAGGAAGTGTTTGGCAACATTCTGAGTCATTTGGAGCAAGGAGGAGGATTACTTGAGGCAGGGGTTGTAAACCAACCACTGTCAACGTAGGAGGTGGCGGTGGCTGAAGAAATGGTGGGATGAAAGAAATAACTAACTGATTAGTCCTTCTACTGTAGGCATTATTTTTGTTTTGAACCCGAGCTCGGAGAAGGAAGAGATAAGAGTGGCGAAGGCAGTGGTGGTTGAAGAATAGGTAGGAAGAGACACTCTGACCTTAGAGACTCCTGAGGTAACTGCCAACACAGAAACCTATGACGAACCCTCTAGAATTGCGGTGGAGGGACTAAAGAGGCTGAAGTGCTGGTAGAGACTCCTGAAGTTGTGATAGTCGTAGTTGCTATTGAGACGTAACCAGCAAGAGCTGAAGAGGAAAATAAGAAGAAGAAAGGAAAATGGAGAAATGCTGGAAAAGCTGAGTCATCTCATCATCGCAAGGAGAAAAAGATTAAAGAGAAGAAGAATGATGATGAAGATGAGGAAGCGAAGATGGAAAGGAAGAAGAAGGAGAAAGAAGAAAGAAGAATGCACCGGCGTGAAGAAAGACACCTAAAAAAGGAAGAAGAAAAGAAGCAAAGGGCTGCGAGCCCTGAAAAGGATGGAGAATCAACCTCTGTGAGGGAAGATGGGGGGGAAACAACGCAATGGATGGAACCGGCGCAACCTGTAACAATGCAAATGGTTGCGACGGAAGAAGGCGAAGAAGGAGAAGATACCCCCCTGATGTAGCGTCGTAGGGAGAATGCGCCACAAGGGTCTTCTGTTGACCCTCAAAGATTAATAATCATATTGGAAGGAAAAGAAAGAAAAAGAAAAGAAGAGGAGGAAAAGCAGGAGAAAAGGGAGTGGGCGAAACTCATCACCGCAGAAGGTGATAGAAGAAGAAAATTGCATGATGAGGAAGTTCGTTGCAATAATGAAATCATTTCCTTTAGAAAGTAGACCACAATCTCTTTTCCTAGGTTTCTTAAGGATGCCTTATTCAAATCCTATACACCAAAATTTCCTTAATTCTCATCCAGGTCTCTTCTTAAAATATTTCTAAAATCTAGGGAGTACAAGTTTAACCTTCAAAAAGACTTTACTAGATTCAAGGACATCGCATGATTTATTTAAAAAAAAAACTTTTTCACTGGGATGTTAAATGATTTTTATCCTTGCATATTTTAAGCATTTTTTTCTCTCTGACCTTGCGCTGATCCAAGTGCCTCGCCTTCGGTTTGGCTTGCCCCCACATGTGTCATGTGGACATCCAACTACGAGCAGGGCACTCTTCCTTAGACTAAACTCATACCCATTTGGCAAAGGAGTTGCGGTCATTTTTTTATGTGTTGATCATGATTCCTACCTTCGTTTCGGCTTGCCCCCACGTGTGTCATGCAAACATCCAACTACGAGTAGAATCCGATCGCAACGTTATGACTTTTTTTAAAAAAATTAAGGCTAACAATAGCAAGGTCGAAAGTAAATACCGCACCCCCAAATTGAAAATACGGCAATGTCCTCATTTCCAAAAGTTTGAAAGAAGTCATGCGATGTTTTTAAAAAGTTTCATAAAGGATCAGTTTGAAAGAAAGCTAGTAGACCACTAACTTCTACAAATATTTCATGAGGTGACTGTCCTAAAATTAAGTTGACTCTAGTGTATACGAAAAAATAGAAGCATGTGTTTCATCATTGAAATCATAATTGGCAAAGAGAAATCATGCGGTGACTTACGAAATTGATCAATGTTAAATGATTGCGGTAACCAAAGAGGATGCGGTGATAAAATTATCAAAATTAAAATACGATGCGATAATGAAATTTGGAATAAAGTCAAGGAAAGATATAACCCCCAAATTTGCGCTGTCGCCCGCATTATTTGTTGATGCATCCTGCTTTGCGGCAATCTACTATCTCTGGATTGCAGTGACGAAATTAAGTAGTTGCATCTTCGTGTAGCGACTCCGCAATCGTTTACCTTGATCGTTTGCAAAGAAAAACATCGAGAGGGTCAAATAATTAAAAAAACGAAGTTAACACAAGTTTTCTCCTTTTTTTTTATATAAAGAAGTAAAATGAAGATAGATAAACAATAATTGAAACATCATAGTAGGGAGAGTTCATGAATCATAAATAAGCAAAAGGATACTCCAGAAGACTTGTGCCCCAAATGATTTTCTGTCGCATGCCAGCGCAGGGGCCACTCCATTTTCCTTCAGTCTAGATTTCTTGAGTCTACAGAGGTCTTTTCTCGATGAAAATCACCCACGTAATATGCCTTGACTCTTTTCCCGTTAATGTTTAATGTATGGGTCCCTTCCTCAGTAATCAGCTCAATTGCACCATGCGGGAATATTTCTTTAATTATAAAGGGTTCGGACCAGTGTGACTTTAACTTGTCGGGAAAGAGCCGTAACCGTGAATTGAAAAGTAAGACCTTTTGTCTGACGTGGAGATTTTTGCCACATAGCCGGCTGTCATGTCAACGTTTTGCTCGTTCTTTGTATATTTTGGCATTTTTATAAGCTTGCGTTCTCTACTCATCAAGCTCGACCAGTTGTAGTTTTCTTGCTTCCCCTGCTACTTTTAAGTCGAAGTTAAGTTTCTTCACCGCCCACAGCGCTTTGTGCTCCAACTTCAGTGGTAAATGGCATGCTTTACCAAATACCAACGCATATAGAGACATGGCTATCAGTGTTTTGTAGGCAGTCCAATATGCCCACAGCGCATTGTCCAATTTTGTTGCCCAATCTTTTCACGAAGGCTTTACCACCTTCTCCAATATCAACTTAATTTCTCAGTTGGACACTTCAGCCTGACCATTCGTCTGTGGATGGTATGCAGTGGCCACTTTGTGGAGGATATTATATTTCAACAGCAGATTTTTGACAAGGTGATTGACAAAATGGAACCTTTGTCACTTATTATGGCACGTAGAGTGCCAAAACGTGTGAAAATATTTTTCTTTAGGAATTTGGAGACTACTTCCGCATCACTCGTGGCGCATGCTACTACTTCTACCCACTTGGACACGTAGTCGACGACTAACAGAATATACTTGTGACCATTCGAAGGTGGGAATGGTCCCATAAAATCAATGCCCCAGATGTCGAACAACTCTAATTCTAAAATGATGTTCATGGGCATCGCATGTTTCCATGAAATGTTACCCATGCATTGGCATCGGTCACACTTCATCACGTAGTCTTTGGCATCCTTAAATAATGTTGGCCAATAGTACCCACTTTGTAATACTTTCGCTACGGTGCATTGCCCTCCAAAGTGTCCTCCATATGATGAATCATGACATTGCAATAATATGCATTAATGAGCAGTATCCGGTACACACAGTCGCATAATTTGGTCCGACCCCCTCTTATACAGATTTGGCTCATCCCAATAATAATATCTGCATTCATGTTTGAGCCTCCTCTTTTGGTGGTTGGTATAATCTTTGGGAAATTGCTCGCAAACCAGATAATTTACTATGTCTGCGTACCATGGAAATTCTTCAAACTGAAATAGCTGCTCGTCTGGGAACACTGTGCTCACCTCTGACTCATTGCGGTCAACCTCCGGATTTTCCAATCTGGATAAATGATCTGCAACTTGGTTCTCCGTCCCCTTGCGATCAATTATTTCCATATCGAATTCTTGGATGAGGAGAACCCATCTAATCAACCTCGGCTTCGCGTCCTTCTTTGTCATCAGATATTTTATTGCTGAGTGGTCAGTATGGATGAGTACTTTTGTTCCCAGCAAATATGCTCTGAATTTCTCCAACGCAAATATTATTGCAAGCAACTCTTTTTCTATGGTGGCGTAGTTAGTTTGAGTAGGGTTTAAAGTCTTATTTGCATATGCGATGGGATGCAATATTATTTTTCTCTTCTGTGCTAGCATTGCTCCCATCGCAGACATGCTCGCATCGCATATTACTTCAAAGGGAAGTGTCCAATCTGGCACGATCAACACAGGCGCAGTCGTCAATGCGTTCTTTGAAATCATAAATGCGTTACGACAATTATCATCAAAGTCAAATTTTGTATCGGCCTCCATCAATGCACTTAGCGGTCGTGCTATTTTTTATAAGTCCTTGACAAAACATCTATAAAATCCGGCATGCCCCAAGAAACTCCTTACAGCCTTTACACTTGTTGGAGGTGGGAGCTTTTCAGTTGCTTCAAATTTTGCCCCAGTAGAATGCCCTCCTTCACCATAAAATGGCATTTCTCCCAGTTAAGTACGAGGTTCATCTCCTCACATATTTTCAATATCTTCTCCATGTTGGCAAGACGGGCTTCATATGTGTGCCCATATACAGAGAAGTCGTCCATGAATATATCTACAGAGTCTTCAAGATATTCTGAAAAGATGGCCATCATGCACCTTTGGAAAGTGCTTGGCGCATTGCATAGGCCGAACGACATGTGGCGAAAAGCAAACGTTCCATACGGGCAGGTGAATGTGTTCTTTTCCTGATCTTTGAGAGCAATCATGATCTGATTATAACTGGCATACCCGTCCAAAAAGCAGTAGAAGTCATTTCCAACTAGACGATCCAACATTTGGTCAATGAAAGGTAAAAGGAAATGATTTTTCTTCGTTGCCGCATTCAGCTTGCGGTAGTCCATGAAAATACGCCATCCAATGATGGTCCTTTGCGAAATCAGCTCATTATTTGCGTTAAGGACTATCGTCATCCCACCTTTTTTTGGCACGCACTGCATAGGGCTGACCCACGTGTTGTCTTCTATCAGATAGATGATGCCCGCATCTAACCTCTTAATTATCTTCTTCTTTACGACCTCTTTCATCATAGGGTCGAGTCTGCGCTGATGTTCGATCGATCCTTTGTAGTTTTCTTTGAGACGAATTCTATGTATACAATATGCCGGGCTAATTCCTCGAATGTCTGCGAGCGTCCAGCTAATCGCTTGAATATATTTTCTCAGAATGCTCAACAACGCATTCTCTTTGTCACACCCCCTCCCAGGCCTTAAACCCCTAAGACCGGGAAGGGAGCGTGAGAGTGATTATAACCCTTCTAAGACAATATTTGTACTAACTATTGTTTTTGCTATTTATTATAATTACAATGGGTTTACAACATTTACCTATTTATCTATACATGTAATCAATAGGTTTTCATTATCCCACCTATTAATCTATACAACCAATTAAAAGGTTACAATACTCCACCTATTTATCTATATATGTAATTTAATTCTCTTTTCAATACTTTTAACACATGATCTGAGCCGTGCCCCGAGAGTTTATCGAGCTTTTAGTTGATGGTGGTGGGTGGTGGACTCTTTGTTGAACGCTCCGCTCCGCTACCTGGGGGGGGGGGGTTAGGAAAACAATTTTGAAGAGTGTGAGCTATTAAGCCCAGTGAGTGGTTCTTTTAAAGATGAAAATCATTTTGAAAATCATCATTTTGGGAAACCAATCACATTTTGGCACTCACACTGAACTTAAGTGCAATCAATGGCATAATCACGCAGCTACTAATTTGAATTCCAACATCAACACATAGCAATCATATTCTATCATCAAATAATACAATCACTTATGGAAACCTTCCTATGGCCCCAATTCCCGCCAATGTGCACATCGACCATTTTATTTATCCCACTAGTCATGCTTAGGTACTTGACCATATTTTTCGCCGGTCGTCACCGACTATTATTTCCGCCAACCGAAGCCAAACAATTTTCCCGCCGACCGAAGCTGACCATTATTTCCCGCCAAGCACCTTTTGTTAAGCATGCTAACCACATTCCGGGCATAATCGTAGTTTTCATAGTCACACACAAGCAATATCATGGCAATCATCATATTATCAAAGCATATAGCTTGTATCCACTCATGCATGTAACCCTATGTCAACGTGTAGGGTTAACCAATTATTCGCAGCACACGTATAGTTAACAAGGACTGTACATATTCACAAGACATCCTATTTATCACAGCGGTCCCAACTTCACAATACCCATTTATTCAGCTAAAACTATTCTATTTAAGTTGTGTGATAAGCATCAAGGTGATGTATATTAACTAAGTTACATAAAACAGTACTGAACATGGCTTCACAGTGTTTACGATGCATTTCTCTTTTAACTTCAGTGAGTATTCACAATGGACTCTATTGTAACGCTTGCGAGGGATGACAGCAACCCTATAATTTATACGATAGCAAAATCTAACAGCTCAAGACTGTGATGTTTAGGTTATACAACTATAATATTCACATTACGTACCGATTTATCAAAGACACAGTGCTAGCAGGGAAAATACCATCCCTGTGTCTTTGATAAATCGGTACGTAATGTGAATATTATAGTTGTATAACCTAAACATCACAGTCTTGAGCTGTTAGATTTTGCTATCGTATAAATTATAGGGTTGCTGTCATCCCTCGCAAGCGTTACAGTAGAGTCCATTGTGAATACTCAAATTATAGGGTTGCTAGCACTGTGTCTCCGATTTATCAAGACTGTGATGCTCTGGAGTAACATAACTTTTACCACGCATACCAACCTAGCAAAATTATCATGCTAGCAGGGATGGTATTTTCTAATGCAACATAATACACACAACATCTACTGAATTACTAAAAGAAACATAACACTCACAACATATGTTAACTATAAAGCTATAATACTCACAGTAAGCTTTCCCTCTTAGAAGAAGATTTGGGCAGCACCTCCATCGAGCTTCTCTCTTTTAAACTCATAGAATTACCTCACTCTCTCCACACGACTATTACTACTAGAATTTGTTTGAGAATGAGTTTAATTCTTCAGCCAAAGCCTCTTATTTATAGTCGTTTTCAACTCTTCTCTATGTGACAATACATCCTACAAGTGGCCTCTTTTCAATTACTGGGGTTAACTGAGCTTTTGAGTTGTCTAATTTTAAGTTTGTCAACCAAAATTACTCCTATGGCATGTAATCTTGGCCGTGCATTTTAATCCCTAAGTTTATGCATGAAATCTCCTTTTCCCACCTAAATTGCTTAATTTTTTAACTTAATTATCAAAAATATCAAAGATCGCATTACATTCCTTAAAACACAGCATTCTGTCCAAATCTTGCTCTCTTCGCTCTTGCTTTCTCCAACCTTCTCGCTCATTTGGCTCTCGGCAGTGTCGCTCTCTCCATGTTTCTCGCTAAGAATCTCGCTTCCTCCAGCCTTCTCACTCATTTGGCTCTTGGTAGTGTCGCTCTCTCCATGTTTCTCACTAAGGATCTCGCTTTCTTCAGCCTTCTTGCTAGCTTGGATCTCGACAGTGTCGCTCTCTCCCATTCTCTCACTCAACCAGTGTCGCTCTCTCCCATTCTCTCGTTCAGCGAGTGTCGCTCTATCCCATTCTCTCGCTCAGCCAGTCTTGCTCTCTCCCATTCTCTCGCTCAACCAATCTCGCTCTCTCCCATTCTCTCGCTCAACCCGTCTCACTCTCTCTCATTCTCTCGCTCAAAGCTCGCTCTCGCTCTAATCTCACTCTCTCCATTCTCTCCAACTTCCTCCAATCTCGCTAGTGGTCACCTTACTGCTTGCGACACGTGGATTCCACTTTTCTTTTTAATTTTTAACTTACCCCGTACACTGATAATAAATTTTCACCTCTAAATCTCCCAATGAACAGTCTCCGTAAAAAAGGTATCCAAATTCTTCCCACCTTCAAATTATTAATTTCAACCTCCCCAGCCTTCCAATGAACAGTTTCCTAACGAAAAGTTATCTAATTTCCTTTGTCCCCCGAATTTGCTAGCTTCCAACTCCCTTATTAATCTTCCCTGATCCTGCCCACTTATTCATAGCTCTATATTCTATTGTTGGATAATTATTAATAAATTTCTTAATTTATCAAAATTTCCCCTAAATTCCACCCAACTTCCTCTTAATTTAATTTATATTTTTCATTATATTTTCCTTTATTTTCAGTATTTTATTTTCCCTTCTTTCTGAATTAGGGTTAGGGTTTTACACTCTTGGTCTTCATTAAGTTCAGAGGAAATGATTACCGGTAGCTTTTCATTCTGCCCCAGAAACACATACTTTAGGTGGTTAGGCAGGGTCTTCAGCTCTATTATTGGTGGTTGTTTTAAGGATGATTGCGTTGTTTTTCTTTCTTCATTTTCGGCTCTTCTTCTTGGGTTACGATCATCTCATCTTCCTTGTTTTTTTTTTCTATGATCGCATTGCATGCAACAATGGATGTGCTCGCATCCTCATCTTCGTTTTCGTCTTCAGGCTTTTCTTCTTCATTCACACTTTGTTCGTCGTTAGATTCATTCAGGTCTTCTTCATCAGGATACTTCATGGCACGTGTAATGTCAAACTTGAGCTTCTGTCCATTCACGCTTAAGGTGATTTCTCCTTTGTGCACATCAATCTGGGCACGATCGGTTGATAAAAATGGTCGCCCCAGGATGATGGGCACATCATTGTCGGCTTCGTAGTCCAAGATGATGAAGTCGGCTGGTAATATAAATTTGTTGATTGTGACCAGCACATCCTTTACCTTCCCCTTTGGATGCACTAGATATCTATCGGCTAATTGGAGAGTCACTGTCGTGGGCGCAAGTTGCCCCACATTCAGCTGCTTAAAAATTGATAGAGGCATCAAGTTGATGCTGGCTCCAAGATCACATAATGCCTGCCTGATGTACAATCCTCCAATGGAGCAAGGTATAGTAAAACTCCCAAGATCGTGCATCTTCGGTGGGATTATAGATTTTGAGCTCTGGGTTAAAGCCACCATGGCAAACTTACCAGTGCCTCTCTTCTTGGTCACTATATCCTTTAGAAACTTTGCATACGCGAGAATCTCCTCAATTGCTTCAGTGAATGGAATGTTAATATGCAATTGTTTTAACATAGTCATGAAGCGTTGGTACTGTACCTCGTCATTCTTTTTCTTTCTGAGTCTCTGTGGGAAAGGTGGCAACTGTACTCTCACGGTCCCCTGTTCTTTTGGCTCTAAAGTGGATGCAATCTCTGGCTCTATCGCTTCTTTTTGTCCTTCTTCTTCTCGATTCACCGCAATCTCAGGTTCCAGCACAATTGAAGTAGTCCAGCTAGGCTTCTTCTTCTCCCCTACCACAGTCTTTCCACTCTACAATATCACGACTTAACATTGCTCTTTACCTGTACCCCCTGGGTTATGTGGGAGCTCTGTTGAACTCAGTAGGGCCCCTTGCGGTCTGTTCTTGAGTTCACTCGCAATCTGGCCCATTTGTAGTTTCAGGTTGTGGATAGACGTTGCCTGGTTCTGAAGCACAACTTCGTTCTTCTCAATATATTGCTTCAGCAAACTTTCCAACGAGGAAGATTGCGACGCCTGCCAACTGCTGGCTTGATTAATCATCTGACCGTTACTACGTGGGAAAAATCCGGGTGGCCCTTCTTTTTGTGCCATTGATTGGAAATTTTGCTGTTGATTTTTCCATGAAAAGTTGGGGTGGTTTCTCCACCTAGGGTTGTACATGTTAGAGAATGGATTCTTCACAAAATAAATAGACAGTGGGTGTTGCAGGCATTCCTCCATTGTGTTCACTTGCCCACTATGCGGTGTTGGGTTGTTGATTATGATTCCCTATATCAAGTTCATCATCGCAGTCATCTGACTCTAAAGTGATGTGATAGCACCATTATTTGCGTAATTATCCTTTATTCTCAATCTCTGATCGCTCTCTCTCCAATCCTCGTGATTTTTAGAGATGCGATCAAGGATGTTCTTGGCCTCATCATATGTTTTATCTAGCAGACCTCCAGCGGCTGCCGCATTGGCAGTGGTCTGCGAAGCAGGGTTTAATCCGTGATAAAAGATCTCCATTTACAAGCAGTCTGGTAATCTGTTGTGTGGACAGTCTCTTACCAGCCTCTTAAACCTCACCCAAGCATCGTTGAGCGATTCATCCATGTCCTGTTCAAAATTGGTTATTAATTTCCTTCTCCTGGCATTCTCAGTTGGTGGGAAATATTTCTTTATAAACTTCTCTACTACTTATTCCCAAGAAGTAATCTCCCCCGGTTCGAGAGAGTACACCCATTTTAGTGCCTGATCACACAAAGAAAATGGAAACAAAGTTAGTCGAACTTCCTCGGTAGAGATATTCGGGAACAAAAAAGTGTTGCAGATTTCTATGAAGCTCTAGAGGTGGGCGTGCGGGTCCTCGCCACGCCTTCCTCCAAACTGTCCAGCAGTCTGGATCATCTACAGCATCACCGGTTTCATTTCGAATCGAGATCCATCAAGAGTAGGCCTCATGATTCCTGGGGAGAAATCGTAGAGGTTGGGTGATGCATAGTCCCGAATGGGCCTATTGCGATCATTTGCCAGTAGGATTGGATTCGCCATGACATTGTTTTCATTTGGTGCTCCGTTTCTAGGCTGCTTCGCCATGTCATCTTTATCTGGTTATTGTTGTTGGCGGCTATCTCTCAATCTTCATCAAAACGTCCTTTCAATCTCTGGGTCGTAATTCGCTAGATATTGAGAGCTGCAAAGAATTCAGAAAAATTACCGTTAGCACACTGAATTGCCAAAGTCCCCAACAACGGCGCCAAAAACTTGATGCGTTATTTTATGCGGTGAAATAATAAAATGAATTGCGGTGATGGGAATGTGTTGTGCAACAAGTTTTCTCAACAGAATCCAAGTATAATTTCTATTGAGTTTCTTGGAAAGTCCAGGGTCGAACTCAGGGACTAAGGAAAGCAGTATGCGGTGATAATTTTTAAGAAGACTTTGCAGTAACAAGTAAATTAATGATTGGTTGGTTTGTTGTTTACGGTGTAAAATGTATGCGGTGGATTTGAGAACAAGATTGATTATGCGATAGACACACGAGTATGTAGAGGAACGGGTTAAGAAGGTTTTTAGCTAGCATTTCTCGAGAATTCGTTCAAACTATGCGATCATGCTACACTCATGCGACAGCAAATCATTTTCCAATGCAAATGTGGTACTCCTAGTTCTAAGACGCATGCGATGAATGTGATAATGTCCATAGAGCTTATTCCTAAGTCTCTACTTCTTGCCTATGTGATGATGCAAGATGCACACAAAGACAAGGTGACCGCATACAATCATAACTTATCTCTAGGATGCATATGATGCATTAATAGAAAACAGTACTTATTCTTAAGCTCCTATCTCTTGATTATGTGTTCTAATTTGACTCTCCCGAGCCTAGATTCTAACTTGACTTTTCCAAGCCTAGATTCTATCCTTATACTACCCTTCTAAGTATGTCTAATGGATGAATGACGCATACATAATGCAAGATAATCACATAGAGTGAAGATCCCCAATTATGCTAGCTAAGTGCTTCTCAACCCTTTCGACAAATTTAGCTACTCATGCATAATAAAAAGAGAGTGAATAGATATAAAAAAGTAAATTCCATCTCTATAGATAAGTTCAAAGTACAAAATAACAATGGAAGATAAGGATAGAGAGCCTGGTAGCAATCCCTTGCTTCCCAAGGCTTTTACACTGTTAACTCTATTCAATTCAAAAGATATTCCTGCTTCCACAGAAGTTGGTCCTCTCTTTGATCTCGACGCTTCTAGCACTCTTCCAAGTTATCGGAATGATCTCTCAGCACAATCTCGCTTCTCTCGCTTCCGCCTTCTAAATAAAAGAAAAAACTGAGAACAAGGCTACTTCTCACTATGGAGAAAATTATCTAACTGTCAAACTAGACGAACCCCTTCACTGAAGGTTGCCTTCGGTATTTATAAGGTTTCGGGGTGAAAGGCTTCTTCTCTCTTATGATTGCATTGATGGGATGGAATTAATTCTCTGTCTGATGTGCCGAATATTTGTCACTAAAGTTGAGTGTACTTGCTACAGTAGTTCGTTAGCGGCTTGTCAACTTAATACGGAATCAGCCGTCATCAACTTTCTGCCCGTCGTGATTTATTATGCTTTTCACAGATGCACCACCAAATTGCACCGACTCTATGCGGCAATCCTTCTTGAGCAGATATTTGAGAGCGCAAATCACAGCAAAGGCTTATGGTAACGCTGTGCTCGACCATTGATTTCTTGTGATCGCATTTTTCGCCTTGCGTCAACACATATTCTACACAAAAATACATAAGTTAACTGTTTTCATGTGATGGACGCATGAGACCGTAATATTATGAACTTAATGCTTTTTGGACGCAATATTATATATTTTATCAATGCAAACCTTCATTGTTTAATAACTTAGCATTGTAATAACGTGCATTTCTTTCCATTACCATGCCTCAGGGCCAAATTTTTGTGCGCGAACTTTCCGGCGGGTGAAAATTTGAAAACGGACCTAGGGGCATCAAATGAACTTTTCGCCCGCCAGAAAGTTTGCGCACAAGAATTGGGTCTTGGGGCAGCCCCGCCGGGCCCGGTAGCCGTTTGGGGCATCAAAGGAGCTCCGTTCACAAAACCTTCTACGCGCACGACATTTTCTCATCGTTTTGATCCTTTGCGTCTATTTTCAAATTTTCGCCCGCCGGAAAGTTCGCACACTAAAATTGGGCCCCGGGGCACCCCCGTCGGTCCCGATAGCCGTTTGCGGCACCAAATGAGCTCCGTTCCTAATACCGTATGCATGCACTACTTTTTCTCATCGTTCTGAACTCCTGGGTTCATTTTTAAATTTTCACCCGCCGGAAAGTTCACACACAACAATTGGGCCCCGGGGCACCCCTGTTGAGCCTGATAGCTGTTTTGGGCACCAAACGAGCTCCGTTCCCAAAATCGTCTATGCATGGATTTTTCTCATCGTTCTAAAGCCTTGGGTCCGTTTTCAAATTTTCGCGCGCCGGAAAGTTCGCGCTCAACAATTGGGCCCCGTGGCACCCCCGTCGGTCTTGATTGCCATTTGAGGCACCAAACGAGCTCGTTATGAACTCTTGGGTCTGTTTTCAAATTTTCGCCCACCGGAAAGTTTCCAAACAAAAATTGGGCCCCGGGGCATTCGCGAAGGGCGCGATAGCTGTTTGGGACACAAAAGGAGCTCCGTTCCCAAAATCGTATGCGCGCATGGGTTTTTCTCATCGTTCTGAACTCCTGGGTCCATTTTTAAAATTTTGCCTGACGGAAAGTTCGCGCACAAGAATTGGGTCCTGAAATACCCCGCTGGGACCGATAGCCGTTTGGGGTACAAAACGAGCTCCGTTCCAAAAATCGTATGCGCGCATGGGTTTTTCTCATCGTTCTGAACTCCTGGGTCCATTTTTAAAATTTTGCCCGACGGAAAGTTCGCGCACAAGAATTGGGTCCTGGAATACCCTCGTTGGGACCGATAGCCGTTTGGGGCACAAAACGAGCTCCGTTCCCAAAACCGTCTGCATGCATGACTTTTTCTCATCGTTCTAAACCCTTGGGTCCATTTTCAAATTTTGCCCGCCGAAAAGTTTGCACACAAAAATTTGGCCCAGGGGCACCGCCGCGGCGCCCGATAACTGTTTGGGGCAACAAATGATCTCCGTTCCCAAAACCATCTGCTCGCATGGCTTCTTTTCATCGTTCTGAACCCCTGGGTTCGTTTTCAAATTTTCGCCCGTCGGAAAGTTCTCGCAACAAATTTGGGCCTCGAGGCACCCCTGTCGAGCCCAATAGCCGTTTCAGGCACCAAATGAGCTCCAATCCCAAAATTGACTATAGGCACGACTTTTTTTCATTGTTCGGAACCCCTGGGTCTATTTTAGAATTTTTGCCCACCGTAAAGCTTGCGCATTAAAAATGTGCCCTAGGGCACCCCAACAAGGCCCGATAGTCGATTGCGACACCGAACGAGATCCGTTCCCAAAATCGTCTGCCGCACAGCTTTTTCTCATCGTTCTGAACCCTTCGGTCTGTTTTCAAATTTCGCCAGCTGGCAAGTTCGCGACAAAAATTTGGCCTTGGGGCACCCCCGTCGGGCCCGATAGCCATTTGGGATACCAAACGAGCTACGTTCCCAAAATCGTCTGTGCGCATGACTTTTTCTCATCGTTCTGAACCCCTGGGTCCGTTTCAAATTTTTTCCCACAGGAAAGTTAGTGCACAAAAATTGGGCCTCGGGTCATCCCCGGCAGGCCCGATAGCCATTCGGGACACCAAACAAGTCCCATCCCAAAACCATCTGCGTCCATGACTTTTTCTCATCATTCTGAACCCTTGGATCCGTTTTTAAATTTTCGCCCGCCGGAAAGTTCGCACACTAAAATTGGGCCCCAGGGCACCCCCGCGGGACCGGGTAGCCATTTGCGGCACCAAACGAGCTCTGTTTCCAAAACCGTCTTCATGCACTACTTTTTCTCATCGTTCTGAACTCTTGAGACCATTTTCAAATTTTCGCCCGCCGAAAAGTTTGCGCACAAAAATTAGGCCATGGGCACCTCCACCGAGCCCGATAGCCATTTTGGGTACCAAACGAGCTCCGTTCCAAAAATCATCTACGCATTGCTTTTTCTCAATGTTCTGAAGCCCTGGGTCTGTTTTCAAATTTTCGCTCGCCGGAAAGTTCTCACATAAAAATTTGGGCCCCGTGCCACCACCGTTGGACTCGATAACCGTTTGGGGCACCAATTGAGCTCCGTTCTCAAAACCATTTGTACGCATGGCTTTTTCTCATCGTTTTGAACCCTTGGGTCGGTTTTCAAATTTTCGCCCGCCGGATAGTTCGCGCACAAGAAGTGGGCCCTGGGCACCCTCGTCGGGCTCGATAGCCGTTTGGTATACCAAACGAGCTTCGTTCCCAAAACCGTCTGCATGCACGAATTTTTCTTTTCGTTCTGAACCCCTCGGTTCGTTTTAAAATTTTCGCCCGTAGGAAAGTTAGTGCACAAAAATAGGGCCCTGGGGCACCCTCGTTGGGCCTGATAGCCGTTTGGGAAACCAAACGAGCTCCATTCCTATAACCGTCTACGGCACGGCTTTTTCTCATCGTTATGAAGCCCTGGGTCCGTTTTTAAATTTTTGCCCGACGGAAAGTTCGCACACTAAAATTGGGCCCGGAGGAACCCCCGCCAAGCCCGATAGCCCTTTGCAGCACCAAACGAGCTTCATTACCAAAATCATCTACGCGCACTACTTGTTCTCATCGTTCTGAACTCCTGGTTTCGTTTCAAAATTATCGCCCGCCACAAAGTTCGCGCACAATAATTAGGCCCCGTGGCGCCACCGTCAGGCCCGATAGCCATTTGGGGAACCAAACGGGCTCCATTCCCAAAATCGTCTACACGTACGACTTTTCTTATCGTTTTGAACCCCTGGGTCCGTCTTAAAATTTTCACCCGCCAAAAAGTTTGCTCACAAAAATTGGGCCCTAGGGAAACCCCCGCCAGGCCCGATAACCGTTTGGGCACCAAACGAGCTACGTTCCTTAAATCGTCTGTGCACACGACTTTTTCTCATCGTTCTGAACCGCTGGGTTCATTTTAAAATTTTAGCCATCCGAAAGTTCACGCACAACAATTAGGCCCCTTGGCACCCGCGCCGGGCCCGATAACCGTTTGGGGCATCAAACGAGCTCCATTCCCAAAACTGTCTACACGCATGGCTTTTTCTCAACGTTTTGAACCCCTGGGTTTGTTTTCAAATTTTCGCCCGCTAGAAAGTTCGCGCACAAATATTGGGCCCCAGGGCACCCCGCGGGTCCCAATTGTCGTTTGGGGCCCCAATCGAGCTTCGTTCCCAAAACCGTCTGCACGTACGACTTTTTCTCATCGTTCTTAACCCTTGGGTCCGGTTTCAAATTTTTGCCCGTCGGAAAGTTTACGCATAAAAATTGGGCCACGTGCCACCCCCACCGGGCTCGATGGCCGTTTGAGGCACCAAACGAGCTAGATCCCAAAACCGTATATGCGCACGGCTTTTTCTCATCGTTTTGAACCTCAAGGTCCGTTTTCAAATTTTCGCCCGCTGGAAAGTTCGTGCACAAGAATTGGTCCCCAGGGCACCCCAGCGGGGCCTGATAGCCATTTGGGGGCACCAGATGAGCTCCGTTCTCAAACTGTCTGCATGCACAATTTTTCTCATCATTTTGAACCCTTGGGTCCATTTTCAAATTTTCGCTTGTCGGAAACTTCGCGGACAAAAATTGGGCCCTGGGGCAGCCCCGTCGGGCCCGATAGCCGTGTGGGGCACCAAACAAGCTCCGTTCTCAACACCGTCTGCGCGCATGACTTTTTCTCATTGTTTTGAACCCTTGGGTCTATTTTCAAATTTTTGCCTGCGGGAAAGTTCGCGCACAAAAATTGGGCTTTGGGCACCCTCACTGGGCCCGATAGCCGTTCAGGCACCAAACGAGCTCCATTCCCAAAACCGTCTGCGTGCACGGTTTTTTCTCATCGTTTTGAACCCTTGGGTCTATTTTTAAATTTTCGCCCCCCGAAAAGTTTACGCACAAAAATTAGGCCCCGGGGCACCCCCGCGGGGCCCGATAGACGTTTGGGGCACCAAACGAGCTCCGTTCCCAAAACCATCTGCACATCGCTTTTCCTCATTGTTCTGAACCCCTGGCTATCGGGCCTGATGGGGCTGCCCTGAGGCTCAACTTTTGTGCACGAACTTTCCGGCGGGCGAAAACACGAAAATGGACTTAGGTGTTAAGAACGATGAAAAAAGCTGTGCATGTAGATTGTTTTGCGAACGGAGCTCATTTGGTTCCCAAAATGGCTATCGGGCCCTGTAGGGCTGCCCTAGGGCCCAATTTTTGTGCGCGAAAACGCGAAAACAAACCCAGAGGTTAAGAACGATGAGAAAAACCCGTGCGTATAGACGGTTTTGTGAACGGAGCTCATTTGGTGCCCCAAATGGCTATCGGGCCCGACGGGGTTGCTGCCTCGAGGCCCATTTTTTGTGCGCATTTTTTCCGGTGGGCGAAAATGTGCAAACGGACCCAGGGATTAAGAACGATGATAAAAAGTCATGCGCATAGGCGATTTTGCGAACGGAGCTCATTTGGTGCCTCAAATGGCTATCGGGCCCGGCGGGGCTGCGCTGGGCCCAATTTTTGTGCACGAACTTTCCGGTGGGCAAAAATGGGAAAATGGACCCTAAGGTTAAGAATGATGAAAAAAGTCGTGTGCGCAGACAGTTTTGGGAACAGAGGTCATTTAGTGCCTCAAATGGCTATTGGGCCCGGCGGGTCTTCTCTGGGCCCAATTTTTGTGCGCGAAATTTATGGTGGGCGAAAACTCGAAAATAGATCCAGTGGTTAAGAACAATGAAAACAAGCCGTGCGCGCAGATGGTTTTGCGAACGGAGCTCATTTGGTGCCCCAAATGGCTATCGGGCCCGGTGGGCCTGCCACGGGGCCTAATTTTTATGCGCGAACTTTCTGGCGTGCAAAAACATGAAAATGAACCCATGAGTTAAGAACGATGAAAAAAAGTCGTGCGCACATTCAGTTTTACGAACGGAGGTCATTTGTTGCCCCAAATGGCTAACGGGCCCAGTGGGGCTGCCCTGGGACCCAATTTTTGTGTGCAAACTTTCCGGCAGGCGAAAACGCAAAAATGGACCCAAGGGTTAAGAACGAAGAAAAAATTCGTGCGCACTGATAGTTTATCGAACGGAGCTCATTCGGTGCCCCAAATGGCTATTGGGCCTGGCAGGGCAGCCTCGGGGCCTAATTTTTGTGTGCGAACTTTCCGGTGGGTGAAAACACGAAAATGAATTCACGAGTTAAGAACGATAAAAAAAAATCGTTCATGCTAACGGTTTTGCGAACGGAGCTCATTTGGTTCTCCAAATGGCTATCGGACAGGCGGGGCTGCCTCGGAGCACAATTTTTGTGCGCGAACTTTTCGTCGGGGGAAAATGCAAAAACAGACCCAGGGGTTAAGAATGATGAAAAAAAGTCATGAGCGTGATCGTAGAACATGGATAGGACACATTTTGCCAGTGCCTAGCCATTATCATTCCAAAGGTAGTGCGCAACTTCTACCACGAACGGCTACATGGCACCAAGGATGTGGTGACCATAAAAGGAAAAATGGTGTCTTTCAGTGCAAAGGACATCAATGAACTATACTAGATGAAGGATAACCCGGATGCACCGGGCAACAAAATCATTGATGATCGCATTGAAGAGATGATGGAAGATGCGCTGCGAGTATTAACGCAACCGGACACTAAGTGAACGGTTTCATTGAAAGGCATCAGAACCCTGGCATCCAAGACTCTGCTTCCTGAGGCACGACTTTGGGTCTATTTGGTCAAACGACGGCTGATCCTAACAATTCATGATAAGACAGTATCGAAGGATCGCATCATGGCCTCATATTGTATTGCACGTGGCATTCCAATCAATGTAGGACAGTTGATCGCAAGGCAGCTTAGAGCCTTGGTAGGGCACATCAAGGGAAGTACTTCTTCCCATGGACGGTTTCAAGTTTATGCCTATCACTAGGTGTGGGCATTGATGAAGAGCCAATGGCAGAAGTTCACGGCCTGATAAACGTCAAGATTCTGAGGTTGCTCCTATTCCCCACAATGCCCTGAGTTCCCTTTGAAGAGGCCTAACATTGATTTGAATGCACCGCAAGAGCCTAAGCCGAAGAGACAACACATAGATGATAAGCGAAAGGAGAAAATCTAAGTAGAAACAATGTAAGAACTAGAACCCTTGGACCCTTTACCCTTAATAATTCGCCCTCCAAGCACTCCCACACAACCTTCTTCTTCTTCCCTTCCTGAGCACTTGACCAATCTTCTCCCTCCTCCTGATTCTCCAACTGCATATCCAGTAGCCCCATTATCACCTTCAGCATCATCACCGCAACTTCCCCTTCCACTGCCGCATGTCGATGACCCATACGATTTGGGTGAAGGCACCTCTGCCCAACCCCAAAACATTGCAGGCACAACCCACTGTCACCTCCCTAGCTACTGAGTTAGCAGATATGCGGACTCTTTTTACCCAACAACAACAACTCTTCGCCCAACAACAGGAAATCTTTTCCCAATAACAAGCCTTCTTCGGCCAAAGAATTGAGGAGATAATGGAGTAAATTGATGATTTACAGCATAATGCTGCTAGGGCAAGGCAGGAATTGATCAACACCCAATGCAACACTTATAAGATTCACCTACACCAAAAGCAAATAGTGGAGCGTAACCATGAGTACTTTAATTATCTGACAGCGTACCTTCATGGTCCCATGGTGCCTCTGCATCTGCAGCAGCCTCTGATCTTTGAAGAAGCTTCTTCCATACCACCTCAAAACCCTCCATCGGAACCTCTTGCTCCTCAACAATAATTCTCGCAACTTATTTTCTTTATGCGGCCATTCTTTTATGTTTATTTCATTCATTGTTTAATTAAATTCTTTGATTCTTTGTACAGGCCAAAATTTTTGTATTGCGTTATTTGTAATTATTTGTATACTTAGTTAATTTTCAATACAACTAAGTAGCAATTCTCTCTATGTGCCTGTGCCTCTTCTTTATCATCCTTTGTCAACTATGCGATATTCTTAATCTTTCTTTTTGCGTTATTCATTGCGCTGCCATGATGTATAATATGCATTCACTTAGTAAAATTTCCCACACTTTGTAATTTCTAACTAACACTTAGATAATTCGTAGCGTAGCCATGCTTTACTTTTACCCTTCAAAATTCTGCTCAAACCTTCTTTTTGAAATTTTGTCTATTCTGTCCAAACAACGCAATGAGAACCTTGCGCATCTCTAAATTTTGGGGTGGGGAAGGTCTGAGCAGATGAGATCAAGAGTATGCGGTTATTAAGAAAAATGCGTTCATTTTTCATCTAAAAAAAATAAATAATAATAATAATTTAAAATGTTTTCATATCAACTCCAATATCAGTGCAAGGGAAAACTTCAAAAACATTCCCAACCTGATAAGAGTTAATTTGTGAAAGAAGCCTACTCATAGTTGGATGCTCGTATGACACCCGTGGGAGCAAGCCAAAACGAAGGTGGGTTTCCAAGAACAACGCAATATGAAAAGAGAAAAATGCATAAGAAAAAGAAAATAAAAGAATGCAAGAGACAACTCCTCTGAAATTCATGAGTTAAAGTTGAAATTGGCACACAACCGAAGTTGGATGTTCGCATGACACCTGTGGGAATAAGCCAAAACGAAGAGTGTAACCATGACCAAGAGTCTCTAATAAATGACGCAAAATTTAACCACCACATATGGATGCATCAAGTTGTTTTGATAAAGAAGAGGTAAACATTCTTTTTAAAACTAGAAAATCATTTTTGAGTAGAAATTTGTAGTATAGAAGAATAAAGTAGGGCTTTGATATGAATTAGCAAGGATAGAAGGAAATTGTGTTGTCAAGTAATGTGCCTAAGTGGAGCATTCGAAGCAACCAATCGACGCAAAAATTTAGAATAGGAATTGAGCATTAGTGCCTTAGTGGAAGATATGCTTGAGGATAAGCATATATCTAAATTTGGGGGTGTGATAACTTGTAGAAATACAAGTTATTTATACTATGTAGAAATACAAGTTATTTATACTACTTTATTTAGATATTGCGGTTAAAAGAGAGGAAAGTTGCGTCAATTGTATGGAAATGGGCTAAGAAATACAAGAATTATAAATTGTCGTTAATACACCCACTGACACCATTGCGATGGTAGAAAAGAATATTTCAAGTTTGTTTTGTAGGAAATCAAGTCACCGTATGCATTCATGGCTCAAGAGAAAAAGATTAACGCATCTACGTTGCATTGCGCCCATCATTCAAGAATGAATAGACGATCAACGCAATGACAGCGCATGCGAAAATTGATTAAGAGCTTTGGGATTAATGCAACTTCAACCGCATGCGGTAATAAAAAACAACACCGCATGCAGACAAATGATCGAAGATGAAAATGAGCAACGCAATCGCGGAGGATTTTGACACGTGTACAACTAACCGTTGCGCATTTTTGACGGATTGATTGCATAACAGAAGGAATATTTATTCCACCATTTTCGAAATTTCCATAACAATAAAGTGGGGACCACACGATAGAAAGTCAGAGCATTCATCTATAAATACCCTCAAAGAATTCACTAAAAGATATACTTGATAGGAGGCTATTTTGATATTTGTATATTGAGAGAGAGGTTAATCTGAGTGCTGATCGGAGAAGATCCGGGAAGAAAAGAGGCAAGGGAAAGAGGTGAATCTCAGGGCAAATCATTCCAAATCCCCGTCGTGAAGCTCTGTACCTAGATGAACTCTACCGATTGAGCAAGCCTGAGAGGGACGCTCATCCTTCCATTCACTCCATACGCCGGCCAGCGATTTCTCCATCCAGATCTGTGTCAAGAGGTTGACACTCTTCTGTATTTGTTTCTATCTCTATCATCAATTGTATCTCATCTTCTCAGTCTAAATCATTCACACCATGTATCAGACGCTTGATTCTATAATTAAATGTCATGATCATTTTCATCTCCATATCTCTATCTACCTCCGTTCCTCCATAAATTGTTTTCTCCATGATGTTTTCTTAATCCCTTGGTAATTAGAATGAATTAAACAAGTAAATTAATTTGTGCTAAAGAAATAAATATGTTTAGCTAAAGCATGCTAGACGGCATCTTCACCTGTGAGAGCAGAAGTGAAGATGCCATTCTGATCTATCGAGAGAAGGTTAGAAGAATGCGTTAACTAAAGCGAGAAGTACTTCCAGAGAGGAAGCAACCTTGCGTTCATTACATTCATCCCTATTTCACCACAGAGATTTGGGAACACGACCGATCATCGAAAGGTGTACGCCAAGGGAAAGCGGAACCGTAGTTATATCTTTAACGCAATTAATGAACTTGCGATGTTTGTATTAATTATCTTTTCTCTTTCTGCTTCGTACATAAAGCATTGTCATCGCATAACACGATTCTTTGTATAATCTTCACAGTCAGTCTCAAACTTGGTATCATGTATCATGTAACCTATATCTTGTATTATCATAGCTTAGGTTTACTTTTATTGCATTTTATTTTACTGCACAACTTTATTTTATCGCTATTTTACTTTACCGCATGATTTTACTTTATCGCATGTATAAACCTCACTTTTGTTAAATTGAAAAATCCCCAGTCGCATATATAACGAATGTAACACAATTAACCTAAACAATCTCTGTGTTTGTCCTCGGATCTCTCCGAGAAACTTGCGGTGGAATTATACTTAGTTTCAACGCAAGGAAACTTGTGACAACGCATAGCATACTACAAGCATTTCGTTAATAACGCATACATCTAGAAGTATTATTGCATATCATCGCATCATTGCACTATGCGCTTATAGCATGCGGTCATTTTTGCGATAGCTCGGCTTCTGGGTATGCGCCCGCTTCCTACATTAGCTACAAAGATAGACAATTGAACGCATAATAAAACATAATAGTGGGTTAGCTGAGATTCTTGATACCGATCGACGCAAACTCGTTTTCTCATGAATTCCCAACATGATCAAGACATATTTTACTTAACAACTCTCATAACTCTAAATAAAATGGCTAAGATGACGTGCATTTCTACCCGTCATCAGGCCCGATGGGGCTGCCCCGGTGCCCAATTTATGTGCACGAACTTTCCGACAGGCAAAAACGCGAAAACGGACCAAGGGGTTAAGAACGATGAAAAAAAGTCGTTCGTGCAGACACTTTTGCGAATGGAGCTCATTTGGTGCCCTAAATGGCTATCGAGCCTAGCGAGGCTACCCCGGGGCTCAATTTTTGTGCGCGAACTTTCCGGCGGGCGAAAACGCGAAAACGGACCCAGGGGTTAAGAGCGATGAAAAAAAGTCATGCACACAGACGATTTTACAAATGGAGCACATTTAGTGCCCCAAATGGCTATCGGGCCCGACGGGGCTATCCTGGGGGCCCAATTTTTGTGCGCGAACATTCCAACGGGCGAAAACAAAAAAATGGAACCAGGGGTTAAGAACAATGAAAAAAAGCCGGGCGCGAAGATGGTTTTGCAAACAGAGCTCATTTGGTGTCCCAAATGGCTATCGAGCTCAACGGGGGTGCCCCGGGGCCCAATTTTTGTGTGTGAACTTTCCGGCGGGTGAAAATACAAAAACGGACTCATGGGTTAAGAACGATGAGAAAAAGTCGTGCGTGCAGACGATTTTGCGAAAGGAGCTCATTTGGTGCTCCAAATGGCTATCGTGCTCGGCGGGGCCACCCCGCAGCCCAATTATTGTGCGCGAACTTTCCGTCGAACGAAAACACGAAAACGAACCCAGGGCTTAAGAACGATGAGAAAAGTCGAGCGCACAGACGGTTTTGCAAACGGAGCACATTTGGTGGCCAAAATGGCTATTGGGCCCAGTAGGGCTGCCCTGGGGCCTAATTTTTGTACACAAACTTTCCGGTGGGCAAAAATGCGAAAACAAACCCAGGGGTTAAGAACGAGGAGAAAAACACGTGCGAGCAGATGGTTTTGTGAATGGAACTCATTTGGTGCCCCAAATGGCTATCGGCTCTGACTGGTTGGCCCGGGACCCAATTTTTATGCGCGATCTTTTTGGCGGGTGAAAACACAAAAACGGACCCAGGGGTTAAGAACGATGAAAAAAAGTTGTGCTCGTAGACGATTTTGTGAATAGAGCTCATTTGGTGCCCTAAATTGCTATCGGGCTCGGCGGGGCTGCCTCGAGGCCCATTTTTTGTGCTCCGGCGGGCGAAAACGCGAAAATGGACCCAGGGGTTAAGAACGATGAAAAAAAAGTCGTGCACGCAGATGGTTGTGCGAATGGAGCTCATTTGGTTGGTGCCTTAAATGCCTATCGGGCCCGGCGGGGCTGCCCCCGGACCCAATTTTTGTGCGCGATCTTTTCGGCGGGCGAAAGCGCAAAAATTGACCCAGGGGTTAAGAACGATGAAAAAAAGCCGTGCGCGCAGACAGTTTTGCGAACGGAGCTCATTTGGTGCCCCAAATGGCTATCGGCCCGGCGAAATGTCGTCTAGCATGCTTTAGCTAAACATATTTATTTCTTTAGCACAAATTAATTTACTTGTTAATTCATTCTAATTACCAAGGGATTAAGAAAACATCATGGAGAAAGCGATTGATGGAGGAATGGAAATAGACAGAAAGATGGAGGTGAAAATGATCATGACATTCAATACTAATATTTAGCGTCTGATACATGGTGTGAATGATAAAGACTAAGAAGATGAATACAATTGATGATAAGAGATAGAAACAAATACAAAAGAGTGCCAACGTCTTGACACAGATCTAGATGGTGGATTTGCTTACCTGCATATGGATTGAATGTAGAGAAGAGCTTCCCTCTCAGGCTTTCTTGTCTAGTAGAAGTGACCTTGGTACAGAGCTTCAACGGTGGGGATTGAAAGGATTTGCCCTGAGACTCACCTCTCGGCCTTGTCTCTTAAATCTTCCCGAATTTTCTTCGATTAAGCTTTTCAGACCAGTCTCTTTATCAATATAAAATATCAAAATATGCCCGTCTCAAGTATATCTTCAATGGAATTTCAGAGGCTATTTATAGGCTCAGCTTTGACTCTCTGCATTGTGGACCCCACTTTACTGTTATGGAAATTCTGGAAATAGTGGAGTGAATATTCCTTTTGTTACGCAATCAATCCTGTCAGAAATGTACAACGGTCAGCTGTACACGTGTATGAATCATCCCTAATTGCATTTCTCTTTTGCATCTTCGATCGTTTGCCCGCATGCGGTGTTATTTTTTATTACCGCATGCGGTTGAAGTTGCATTAATCGCTTAGCTCTTGATCGATTTTCGCATGCTCCGTCATTGCGTTGATCGTCTATTCATTCATGAATGATGGGCACAATGCGACGTAGATGCATTATTCTTTTTATCTTGAGCCATGAACGCATACAGTGACTTGATTTCCTGCAAAACATAATTGAAGTATTCTTTTCTACCATCGCAATGGTGTCAGTGGGTGTATTGATGATAATTTATAATTCTTGCATTTCTTAGCCAATTTCTATACAATTGACACAACTTTCCTTTCTTTTGGCCGCAATATCTAAATAAAGCAGAATAAATAACTTGTATTTCTACAAGTAATCACTGCCATTGTGGGCGGTCCTTTGATTTGTATGGGTGCGAGTGGCCATTTTACCGATTCAAACCTACCATTTTGGGGACTCGTCTCATTTTGGAGTTGGGAACTCAGCTACACAAGATGAAATTCACTCCTTCCTCGAGGTAAGGGTAAGTAGATAGATAACTCTCTTAAAGGCTGATTCTGGGACTTGAACGATGTGGTGCCACACACCTCCTCTTGGCTCGAGAGGTGTTCACACATAGTTGGACTATGCTGTATTGTTCATTAGAGGAATCAATGGTACTTAAGAAGTGAGATGTAACTATAGGGGCATAACGGTAATTTGGCCCAGCTGTACTTATGAGCATCTGTGAAGGGTCATCGTACTCATGATTGGTTATATTCGATGGACATAGAAATATATCTGTGGTAAGAAGAGTTCAGTTGTTGGTCTTTAGTGGAATGTCTGACAGTTAACGGATGCTGGATCTCGTGGCTAAAGAGTTTAGTCAGCTATTCATGGAACATAGGATCTTCGAGCCACAGGTCCATTAGGTCCCCTGGGTAGCTTGGATAAAGTCGAGAACCAATATTTGGATAAATTTGAAATGTTCAAATTGACAAGAGGAAGTTCAATTATATATGATATAATTGAATTGATTAATTATATATGATATAATTGGCTAAATGTATGAGATACATTATTTTGGAGTAAATTAGATATAAATATGATTTATATCAAGTAAAGGAGAAAATACTATAGTAGATATGTGATATCAAACTATAGGATAAAAATATAATATGATTATATTTATTAATTAATTAATTAGTTAATTATATGATAATTAAGCCAATTTTGACATTTGGACGTGGTTAGTGGGAATCAGTCGGTTATTATAATCGATGAATTAAAATGAAAAATGTTTTCATTTTGAATCATTCAGAGTTCAATCATCCAAAAGATATTCGGGAGCGCACGTTGGAGAATAGAGAACGACTGTTTACGTAAAACGAGAACCTATACGATAGTCCTCTCCGCCTAAACGATCGTCTACCTCGTGCCTAAATGATCGCACACTATTTCCTACACGATCGGATAGCTTCTCTAAATGATCGTATAGTGTGCCGATTTTACTAAAAGATCGTGTACCTTTTCCTAAATGATCGTTCTGTAAATCCTACACGATCGTGTAGCTCCTTTTAAACGATAAGCATTTCTGCTATGTGATAGCGCTTTTTCCCTCCCACTTGCTTATCGCCTATACGATTCGTGTTTCCTCCTTCCTCTACCAAATTCACCAAAGACCACCCTTTGGGTTTTCACTTCGAGAATACCCGAGGCTCTTTAGTGGTGGTGTCATCCCCGCGGCGTTCATGTTCGTGCGATTGTTCGTGCAGTTGTTGTTGACGCTGTCGCTGGCATTAGTAGATCGCGTGGAGGTTTTCCGCTGTGTTGGAGTTCCAAAGTGTGAAGAACGTCTTCAACTGGTATGGAACTCTATCCCTTATTATTTTATTGTTCATAGCATGCCGTTAATTAAGATTTGTTTGCATAACTGTATATATTGAATGTATAATGTGTATTTCGGTCACGGTGAGATCGGAGCAATCCGAATGCGCTCATGGAACTCTTAGATATAAGATCCTTCAATTGGTATCAGAGCCAGGTTCTGATACTCTGATTTCATCTGTTGCAACGAAATTAGATTTACATTCATGGTGGGTGCATTTCTACATTGATTTAATGGTTAAATTTTGTTGTGGATGTGTGGATTAATAGATGTTTTCGAGATGATTAGCCCCGGTTTGATTTAGATCCTTTTACATTTGTGGTTGTTTGTAAAGGCCCCTGCATTTTTGGACAATAATAATCGTTATTGAGTCTGTACTCAAAGTTTGTTTGAAGTTTTGAGTCGTTCGTCGAAGAAGCAAATCTGTGCAAGCGTTGCATAAGAGTGGTACACGATCTGGGCAAGTGTTGTGGTTCTTCGAGGAAGGAGGCGATCTAGGGTTGATCGCATCGTGCGGAAGATGTTCTACGCGATCGGTGTTGATCGCATTGTAAAGATGAAGGAGTACGCGATTTCTATTGAACACATTAGTTAAACAATGGGGTATGCGATCAAGAGTTAATCGTATCGTTTTGACGATTAGGTACGTGATCGCTGAGTATCGCGTCGTGTAGATGATGAGATACTCACAGATCGCTTAACGCGCGGACGCATGAGACGATTATTTAGGTCAGCAAGCTTCATCACTTAGTAACTGACTAAACGATCGCTTAGTATCGCAAGGTAAATCGTTTACCTGGTTGCACGCATCGTGTAGACCATGAGATGCTCACGTATCGTTTAAAGTACGTGCGTTAGACGATCGTTTAGGTCAGCAAGCTTCATCGCTTAGTAACTAACTAAACGATCTTTTAGTAATGCAAGGTAAATCATTTACCTGTCGTCGCGCTACACGATCGCATAGATGATGAGGCTTCGCAGCCTCGTCGTCGTCTACGCGATCATTTACTTATGCTCCTATCATCTAGTACACGCTGAACGATTGTCTACCTATTGGAGTTTACTACACGATGAAGACCTCCTGGCGATTCAAGACCTGATTCGCCTGTGAACCAGTTTGCTTGAGGAAAAATGTAATAGATAAGATTTTTTCATTTCTTTTTTTTTTTTTTTTTTTTTTTTTGTAAAGGCTCATCATCCCGGTCCATTAATCCTTTTATATATTACATGCGATGTATGTTTTTATATGTTATATGGTATGCACATATAGTAAATCCCACCTTAGGTTATGCAATGATCATGCATCACCTCTTTATTGTAATTGTTATCATTTAGAGAAGCATGATTTAATTATGTAAGAGCATGCTCATGCATCATATAATATAAGAGTTATATTTATGCATGTATAAAAAGTACTGACAGGCATCATCTTTATATTATAAATGTTATAGTATAAGGGTGAATGATAGCATGCTTGCTTGGTTATTACGCATTATATAAAAGTTATATATAGTAATGACTGGACATTGCATGAAGCATGATACATAGGTTACTTTATAATTGTTATAAAAACTTCGTTGTGCGCAATGGTTTTAGTTGTTTCTTTTTAAAAGTTAAAGAGAAATTAGAACTAAAAGAAATAAGAAAGACATGCATGCTCACTTAGGTTTAATTCATGGTTTTAAAGTGTTTAAGACTTGGATCACATAGACCTAAGATCACGGTTCTAATATGATTAGCAACCCTGAGGCTTTAATCTGTTAATCAGTTTAATAGGATTAAATTGGCTAATAAAAGGTTAAAGTGTAGCAAATCTATCTATAAGGGACCTTTTGTCTAAGGTGGGTTCTGTCTAGGCTGGGGTATTTAAGTTGACGGAAACGTAACACCCCTACCTAGGAACTTACCTGGAAAGGTGAATTAGATAGATTTGATGCATGCATGCAAGTTAAGGACAGTCCATTAAAGTGTTTAAATGTGACTACTTGAACTTGTTCATATTTCATAGACAAACATTGTTTATGAGCAGAGTTTAAAAAGATGACTTAAACTAAAATCAGTAGCTGAATTGATGGAACACAAGACATATGCAGCGGAATAAGGATCTAATTATACTCTAATTACTTCTAATCAAAAGGAAATTAGCATGCAAAATGAAGGAAAAAATAGTAAATAAAAGGGATGGAATACAACATTTGTAGCTCCCGAAAAACGTTTTTCCTTGTTGAATCTCGACCCGAACTCTTCCGGACCACCACTAGAATTGACCTACTATCCTCTGGATTCAGAACCGGGTTGTGGGACCCGATGGATGAAGAAAACGGTGAGAGAGAAAGAGATGGAAAATAAGAATGAATCTTGGGTTAGATTTGGGTTTTTCTTTTTTCACAAAGTAGTGATTTTTCCAGCCCAAATTTAGAAAACAATTTTGAAAAAATGGCCAGAAGTCTTTCATCCATAATTGAAAGCCCATTTTATAGAAAAAACCATGCAACATTTGCATGAAACAAATCCATAAAAACCCAACACCTAGAATCCACTATCTAAGTGGGCTTAATGTCTCAACTATAAGCCAAAACCTAGCCCACTATTTTGTTAGTGGAGTTATCCAACAAAAGTTTGGATTTTCCCACTAACTTTAGTCAAAGGGCAAAATAGTCATTTGGTTAAAGTCAAACTATGACCAAAAGTCAACATTTTGACTTTTTATGATTTTTTCCCTATTGACTAACTTTGACCTCCTAAGCATGAATCCGCATTCATTTTCTCGAAATTAAAATCACATTTGAATATAAGGTCGGTCAAAGTTTGACTTTTCAAAGTCAACTCTTTGACTTTTTACATCTTTAACAATTTCTATTATTTCCGAGCTTCCGAATATGAACGTATTCATATTCTTGATATTTAAATCACATTTAAATATTAAAGTTGTATCTCTAAACTGAAAACCGACTACTATATCACATATACTTGTCGGTTTCTCTCTCTTCACCTAATTCGAACAATTCGAATCATTCTATCATACTGTTCTAAGTTTATTCCATATAAGATAGTAGGGGAACCTAATGGACCTATAGATCATGGGCTCCAACGATCCGAGATTAGCTAGCTAAACTCTTTAGATGGAGCTAATCAACATTCGTTAACTAATGGGTCATTCCACTATAGTCCCGTAGTTGCACTCCCCTCACTATAGATATATTTGTGTCCATTTGATATAACCATTAGTAAGTTAATCCTTCACAGGTTGTTCTTAATCTCAACTGGGTCATAAAAACCGTTTTACCCCCAAGACTACATCTTGTTCCTTACGTTCCACTGATCCTCTAATGAACAATTGGTTTAAGGTCCAACCTATAAACCGAACCCCTCTCGGGCCAAGGAGAGGGTGGGGTCCCATGTTCAAGACTTGGATTCAGTACTAAAGGGAACAACCTATCTACTATCCCTATAACGGGTAGGAGTGAATTCCATCTTACACCCTATGTTCCCAGCTATCCACCTAATCTTACCCCTGAAATGGGAGGCTTATTGGGCCAGCGATGATGAGCTGCCCTCACCTATGCAGATCTAAGGAAATTCCGAGTGAACAGGATTTCATCGTTAGCTCAGGATTAATATTAAGTTACCTAGGTCATCAATTAACGAAATAGTCATTTTTATACATAAAACGACATTTAGAACGTAAACAATGACTATTTCATGGTTTAGTCTTATGCAAACTCATTGCATAGGATGCCCCCACTCACATATCTCTATATGAACGATTCAGGATCACATCGTTTGTACTAACTACAAAGTGGGCCGCATCCATAGTGTCCCCAGAATAAAACGCCCAACCTTATTCATATGCTATAGACCATTTTGGCTATATATTTGAACTTGATCCACATTTATGTCACTACATAAAGTTCAAACTACATTAAATAGCCTCATGACCTTAGTTTATTGGATTCAAGATTACAATTTCAATAACAACTTTATCAAAAAACAAAATAGAATATGTTTATTAATTTATAAACTACGAGTTTTAGGACATAAAATCCAACACGGATTGTCTAGGTAGAACATTCAGTGAGAGGTACTTGGGGCATAAGATGCTTCACTTAAACCTTTCACATTTCTCCTAAATAGTCCACACCGTGAGATCTATCCTCGACCCTGCGGCACCTTTGGCGTGTCCCCCCAAGGATGGTGTTTGGGTAGGTCAATATCAAGGTGGATGGAGAGAGTGTTCATAGTAAGTGGGAGCGGGAAGTGCGACAGCATATCCCTCGGTCTCCCTTATTAGGTTGAATAACGTTACTGCGCATCGCCTCGAGGCACCCTGGGAGTGTCCCCCAAAAGGATGGCAGTTTTGCGCGTTTCTTTATTTGATCTCCTGTAAGAGGATAAAGTAACTTAGTCTCTTTTCATAATCTGCTTCTTCCCTACGGTGGGCTCATTAGGGCAGGACTCTGGCACCGAAAGCGAGAGGTTACACTTATGTGGAATAGTTAAAGGTTAACGATTATAGACTGAAAAATGGTGGATATTAGGTTCAGTTCCAAGAGTTGGTTCTGCCTAATGGTTGAGAATGTATCTCCAGTGAAAAGGCAACTGATCACCCCACTGGTGGCATTTGTCCTACCTCACTGGGGCATCGTTACAAAATAGAAGTCTATAACTGTCTTGCAAAACTGATTGGTTTAAAAGTGGTTTAGAAAAATCTAATAAAAGTTTTGTTTATATTTTTAGCAACATTTTCAAATGGCAACAGCCACGTTAGCATTGCTAAGCGCCGAAAAACTTACTGGCAATAATTTCGCAACATGGAACAACATGATCACGACGATCCTGATCATCGAGGATCTCAAGTTTGCTCTCATGGAGGCTTGTTCTCTTATTCCAGCTCTGAATGACGCACGAAATGTTCAGGAGGCATACGAGCGATGGACAAGGGCGAATGAGAAGGCTCGAGCCTTCATCTTGGCAAGTCTTTTTGAAGTCTTGGCCAAGAAACATGAGCTTATGGTCTCAGTGCGTGAGATCATAGAGTCCCTATGGGGATGTTTGGACAACTGTCTGAATAGCTTATGCATGAGGCTCTTAAATACATATTCAACTCCAAAATTGAAGAAGGCACCTCTGTTCGTTAACATGTGCTAAACATGATGGTCCACTTTAATGTGGTAGAGTTGAATGGGTCTACCATAGATGAGGGCAGCCAGGTTAGCATAATCCTGCATTTTTTGCCGGAGAGCTTCCTACACTTTGTTAACAATGTGATTCTTAACAAAGTGAAATATAACCTTACAACTCTCCTCAACGAGTTGCATGGAGAGGTAGAAGGGTGAGGCAAATGTTGCTTCATCCTCCAGGACGTTCCATAGAGGTTCGACCTCAGGAACGAAGTCTGCACCTTCCTCTTCTAACTTTGAAAAGGGGAAGAAGAAGAAGGTGGTAAAGGTAAAGGGAAGGCACCAACTAACCCACCGTCTGTCGCCCCAAGGAGGCGTCCACAAGTTGCTAAAGGAAAGTGTTTCCACTGAAATCAAGATGGACACTGGAAAAGGAACTGTCCTTGGTATCTGAAAGAGAAGAAAGCAGCCAAGGCTAAGGCCAAGGCCGATAAAGGTAAATGTGATGTATTTGTGCTTGAAACTTGTTTAGTGGATAATGATGGTTTTGCCTAGATAATTGATTCAGGCGCCACTAACCATGTTTGTTCTTCTTTTCAGGGGATTAGATCTTGGCGACAGTTGGAGGCTGGTGAGATGACGATGCAAGTAGGCACCAGGTACGTCGTCTCAGCTGTGGCAGTGGGAGGACTCCAGTTAACTTTACATAATAGGTTTCTTGTTTTACATGATGTATATAATGTTCCCGAACTAAAGAGGAACCTCATTTCTATAAAGTGTTTATTGCAATATAAATATACTGTCTCGTTTAATGTGAATAAAGCATTTATTCATAAAGATGGTGTTTTTATTTGCACAGGAAATCTGGAATCGGATTTATATGTGCTAAGGCCGTTAGCCATTAATTCCCTCCATAATACTGAATTTTTCAGAACTGGCGTAACTCAATCAAAACGTCGACAGATTTATCCAAAAGAAAATGCCCAACTTTGGCATCTATGTTTAGGGCACATCAATCTCAATAGGATTGAGAGATTGGTGAAGAATGGACTTCTAAGTGAGTTAGAAGAAAATTCTTTACCAGTGTGCGAATCTTGCCTTAAGGGTAAGATGACTAAATGGCCTATTACTAGAAAAGGTTATAGAGTCAAGGAGCCTATTGATTTAGTACATTCTGACCTTTGTGGTCCCATGGATGTGCGAGCCCGAGGTGGCTATGAGTATTTTATCAGTTTTACTGATGATTACTCCAGGTACGGGTATGTTTATCTTATGCAACGAAAGTCTGAATCCTTTGAAAAGTTCAAAGAGTTCAAGGCTAAAGTTGAAAACGCATTGGATAGACGGATTAAAACACTTCGATCGGATCGAAGTGGAGAGTTTTTAGACTCGGTATTCCAAGACTATTTGATAGAACATGGAATCGTTTCCCAACTCTCAGCGCCGGGTACACCTCAGCAGAATGGTGTAGCGGAGAGGAGAAATAGGACCTTGTTAGACATGGTTTGCTCAACGATGAGTTACGCTTCCTTACGGAACTCATTTTGGGATTTCACACTAGAGACTGCGGTATATATACTCAACTATGTTCCCTCCAAGAGTGTTGCAAGAACACTTCTGGAATTGTGGAATGGGCGTAAAGCTAGTTTACGTCACTTTCGCATCTGGGGTTGCCCTGCACATGTGCTTGAGGCTAATCCCAAGAAGTTGGAACCACGGTCGAGGTTATGCCTCTTTGTAGGCTACCCCAAAGCTACACGAGGGGGTTATTTTTATGATCCGGCTGAAAATAGAGTGTTTGTTTCAATAAATGCTACTTTCCTGGAGAAGGATCATATAAGGGAGCATAGTCCACAAAGAAAAGTCGTGTTGTGTGAGCTTTCCAATGAAACTACTGAAACTTCAACAAGAGTTGTTGAAGAGCTTGCTACATCAACAAGGGTTGTTAAAAGGGAGTTCATCCAGTAGGTCGGTTCCACCTCAAGAGTTGAGAAAACCTCGACGTAGTGTGAGGGTTGCGATCTCACCTGTTTGCTATCTGGGTTTACGGAAATCCTTGTTATGGTAGCAGATGGCGATGTTGAGGATCTGTTATCTTATAAGAAGGCGATGAAGGATGTTAACCGAGATGAATGGGTTAAGGCCATGGATCTCGAGTAGATCATCAACGCTTCAGTAGTCTTCTTAGTGTTGTACGTAGATGATATCCTACTCATTGGGAATGATGTAGGTCTACTGACTGCAGTTAAGTTCTGGCTAGCGACCCAATTCCAAATGAATGATTTGGGAGAGGCTCAATTTGTTCTAGGTATATAGATCTTTGGGGATCATAAGAACAAAGTGCTAGCACTGTCTCAAGTACTCGATGCAGGACTCCAAGAGGGGCCTATTATCAATTACGCATGGAGTCACTTTGTCTAAGAAAATGTGTTCTAAGACGCCTCAAGAGGTTGAGGAGATGAGAGAGATCAGTCTAACCCAAGCCAGTTTAATATTGCTGACCCGTTTATGAAGGCTCTCACGGCTACAGTGTTTGAGGGTCACTTACGGAGCATGGGCCTACAGGATCGCCCACGGCTGGACTAGGGTGAGTGGGAGATTTTCTTGTACTGGGCTTTTATGCTCTAGTTTATTGTTTTGTACTTGTTTTTTGTACACCCCACTTCGCTTTAGGACAAGTGGGAGATTGTTGGGGTTGATGCCCTAAAAACTCGTGTCCTGTAGTTTGTAAACAGTTTGTACGAACGCTTGTGTTGTTAATATATGATATTTACTTCACATCTTGTATTTTGCTCAGTTGCTTGTTTTATTTGCTTTACCACAAACCAATAAACATAAATCCCTGGTTATCTACATGTGACTCAAGCATGTATGTGGTGACATACAAGTGGATCATGTCTTGAGTGATAACCAAAATGGTCTGTAGTATATGGATACAAAAGGAAAACCTTATCCTAGTAACGCTATGGATGTGGCCCACTTTGTGGAATGGTCACAAGTGTTGTGACTTGTAACAGATGGTCTGATCCTGATCATTCGTGTTGGGGACATGTAAGCGGGGGCGTCCTATACAAAAAGTTTGTATAAGTCCTGACCACGAAGTGTTAACGTCTCGTTATATAACCTCGTTCATGATAAAGACTTCACTTCACTAGGATGACCATAGGTAACATGACTTTAATCCTGAGTGAGTTGGGAACTCCTGCCATTGAGGACGGTCCTTTGATTTGTATGGGTGCGAGTGGCTAGTTCGCCGATTCAAACCTACCATTTTAGGGATTCGTCTGATTTGGGAACTGGGAACTCAGCTACACAAGATAGAATTCACTCCTTCCCCAAGGCAGGGGTAAGTAGATAGATAGCTCCCTTAAGGGCTAATTTCGGGGCTTGAACGATGTGGCGCCACACACCTTCTCTTGGCCCGAGAGGTGTTCACACATAGTTGGACTATGTTGTACTGTTCATTAGAGGAATCAGTGGTACTTAAAGAGTGAGATGTAACTACAGGGGCATAACGGTAATTTGGTCCAGCTGTACTTACGAGCATGTGAATGGTCATCGTACTCATGATTGGTTATATCCGATGGACATAAAAATATATTTGTGGTAAGAAGAGTTCAGCTGTTGGTCTTTAGTGGAATGCCTGACAGTTAACGGATGATGGATCTCGTGGCTAAAGAGTTTAGTCAGCTATTCACAGACCATTGCAGCTTCGAGCCACAGGTTCATAAGATCCCCTGGGTAGCTTGGATAAAGTCGAGAACCAGTATTTGGGTTAATTTGTAATATTCAAATTCACAAGAGGAAGTTTGATTATATATGATATAATTGGACTGGTTATTATATATGATATAATTGACTAAATGTATGAGATACATTATTTTGGAGGAAATTAGATATAAATATGATTTATATCAAGTAAAGGAGAAAATACTATAGTAGATATGTGATATCAAACTATAGGATAAAAGTATAATATGATTATATTTATTAATTAATTAATTGGTTAATTATATGATAATTAAGCCAATTTTCACATTTGGATGTGGGTTAGTAGGAATGAGTCGGTTATTATAACCAATGAATTAAAATGAAAAATGTTTTCATTTTGAATCACCCGGAGTTCAATCGTTCAAAAGATATTCGGGAGCGCACGTTGGAGAATAGAGAACGACCGTTTACGTAAAACGAGAACCTTTACGATAGTGCTCTCCGCCTAAACGATCGTCTACCTCGTGCCTAAATGATCGCACACTATTTCCTACACGATCGATAGCTTCTCTAAACGATCGTATAGTATGGCGATTTTACTAAACGACCGTGTACCTTTTCCTAAACGATCGTCCAGTAAATCCTACACGATCGTGTAGCTCCTTCTAAACAATAAGCATTTCTGCTATGCAATAGCGCTTTTTTCCTCCCACTTGCTTACCGCCTACACGATTCGTGTTTCCTCCTTCCTCTACCAAATTCACCAAAGACCACCCTTTGGGTTTTCATTCCGAGAATACCTAGGGCTCTTTACTGGTGGTGTCGTCCCCATGGCGTTCGTGTTCATGCGATTGTTCGTGCTGCTGTTGTTGATGCTGCCGCTGGCGTTGGTAGATCGTGTGGAGGTTTTCCGCAGCATTGGAATTTCGAAGTGTGAAGAACGTCTTCAACTGGTATGGAACTCATTCCCATATTGTTTTGTTGTTCATAGCATGTCGTTAATTAAGATTTGTTTGCATAACTTTATGTATTGAATGTATAATATCTATTTCGGTCACGGTGAGATCGGAGCATTCTGAATGCGCTCATGGAACTCTTAGATATGAGATCTTTTAGGGTTAAGAACGATGAGAAAAAGCCGGGCGCGCAAACAGTTTTGCGAACAGAGCTCATTTGGTGCCCCAAATGGGTATCGAGCCCCGCGGGGCTGCCCCGGGGCCCAATTTTTGTGTGCAAACTTTCACGCGGGCGAAAATACGAAAACGCAAAAACGGAACCAGGGGTTAAGAATGATGAAAAAAACCATGCCCCCTGACGGTGTTGCGAACAAAGCTCATTTTTTGTCCAAAATGGCTATCGGGCCCGGCAGGGCTACCCTGGGGACCAATTTTTGTGCGCAAACTTTCTGTCGGGCGAAAACGCAAAAACAGACCCAGGGGTTAAGAAGGATGAAAAAAAAGCCGTGTGCCAGACGGTTTTACGAACAGAGCTCATTTGGTGCCCCAAAATGGCTAATGGGCCTGGTGGGGCTGCCTCGGAGCCGAATTTTTGTGTGCAAACTTTCCAGCGGGCGAAAATGCGAAAACGGACCCAGGGGTTAAGAACGATGAAAAACAGCCGTGTGCCCGACGGTTTTGCGAACGGAGCTCATTTGGTGCCCCAAATGGCTACCGGGCCCGGTGAGGCTGCCTCGGGGCCTAATTTTTGTGCGCGAACTTTCTGATAGATAAAAACGCTAAAATGGACCCAGAATGATGAAAAAAAGCCGTGCACTAGGCGGTTTTGTGAATGGTGCTCATTTGGTGCACTAAATGGCTATCAAGCCTGGCGGGGGTGCCCCGAGGCCCAATTTTTGTGCGTGAACTTTCCGACGGCCGAAAATGCGAAAACGGACCCAGGGGTTAAGAACGATGGAAAAAAGCCGTACGCCACACAGTTTTGCGAACGGAGCTCATTTGGTGCCCCATATGGCTATTGAGCCAGACAGGGCTGCCTCGTGGCCCAATTTTTGTGCGCGAACTTTCTAGCAGGCGAAAACGCGAAAAAGAACCCAGGGGTTAAGAACAAAGAAAAAAAGTCGTGCGCCAGACGGTTTTGTGAACGGAGCTCATTTGGTGCACCAAAATGGCTATCGGGCCTAGTGGGGCTGCCCCGGGGCCTAATTTTTGTGTGCGAACTTTCCGGCGGGCGAAACACGAAATTGGACACAAGGGTGAAGAATGATGAAAAAAGCTATGCGCTAGACGTTTTTGCGAATGGAGCTCATTTGGTGCCCCAAAATGGCTATCGGGCCCGGCGGGGCTGCCTAGGGCCCAATTTTTGTGTGCAAACTTTCTAGTGGGCGAAAACCCGAGAACGAACCCAGGGGTTAAGAATGATGAAAAAAAGTCGTGCACCAGACGGTTTTGTGAACGGAGCTAATTTTGTGCCCCAAAATGGCTATCGGGCTTGGCGGGGCTACCCTAGGACCCAATTTTTGTGCACGAACTTTCCGATGGGTGAAAACACGAAAATGGACCCAGGATTTAAGAACGATAAAAAAAAGCCGTGCGCTAGACGGTTTTGCGAATGGAACTCATTTGGTGCCCCAAAATGGCTATCGTGCCTGGCGGGACTGTGCCAAGACCCAATTTTTGTACACGAACTTTCCGGAGGTGAAAACGTGAAAATGGACTCAGGGATTAAGAACGATGAAAAAAAGCCATATGCCAAATGTCACAATCTAACTTTGAGATGGTAAATTGTGACCCCACTTGTGCAGACAATGTAGTGGCGACACATGAGTGTCGACACATTTGACAAAGACAGAGAGCCAAGATAAATGTCGTGATGCGACCGAGGAGGACGGTGCATCATCCAATACACCAACATAAGTGGCAAGAATGTCATGCAGAAAGACAAGCATTTGTGTCATTGGTGGTGTCAGCGACAAGCTCCGTGGGGGCCAGATGGGGCCCCGGGCTGTGACCTTGGAAGGTTGGGTTCCATCGCGAGTTTAGACGAGAGACTCTAGAGTTAGATGCATATTGATAAGATATGCAAGCACGTCGAATTTCATGTTAATTAGAGTTCAGACGAGCGCTCTATGTTGGTGAGTGATAGTTCGCTACATTTGATATGCATGGGTGGCAAAGAGGAAAATGTTCAGAATGCACTATAAAGGGAGGCATGGTGTCAGCTCTCTACCACCCCTTGGGTCGTGTGGCCTAAGTGAGCTACTCCATGGCACATACGTGTGTCATGGCGTGGGCGAGCGTTACAAGACAAGTGTCTTGGGTGCCTTCCATCGAGAATGGGATCTCATGGACAGTGTCGGACAACTCGGGTGTGTCGACATTGCGCCCCTTCCCATGGTCCAAAGGATTGATGTAGCATCCAGTATGTCGTTTTGATTCGACAAGGGCTCGGAGGGGCCTAAGTCTCGATTATGTTCGGGTGGATGGATGTCCAGGAAGTCCCGAGTTGGATTGTTGCCCATGGGTTAGTTGATGATGGTTCTCAATAAGCGTGCCTGAGTAGGAGAGAGAGAAAGTTGATGACATCCCGACACTTGAGATGGCATCCTAAAGCATCAGTGGGACTCGATAGATGTCGCTGGCCCAATACTGGCTCGAGTGGCTCCGATAAGCAACGTATGGTCTGGTGGTAAGCGAGAAGAAGTGTGGGGGACGTGTTGTTGGGAACCAAGATGACGAAGAGTGATGCGACGTTGCATCATAATGACCTTAGCCTCGTACATGGGCAAGGTCGAGCCTAAGGACTTGGCCTAGAGTAGAGGCAAGTTGGCTAGAGTCGCACGTGAGGGAAAATAAACATACGGGCAACGTGTATGGCTGAATGAAGTTTAGTCTGCATCAGTTCAGTTCGATCGAGGATGGAATAACCTCGCCTAAGGTTCAACGAAGCGTCAAAGAGTCGAGTAAAAAGTGAATTGGGACTGGAGCATTGATAACTTGTAGAAATACAAGTTATTTATGCCACCTTATCTAGATATTGCAGCCAAAAGTTAGTAATTATGTGCCAATTGAAAATTAGCCTAGTACGACAATAATTATAAATGTTTGCGATTACACCCACTAACGCATAAAAGATGGAAGATAAGCCAAACTTTACTCTGTTTTGCAGGAGACCAAGTCACCGCTTGCGCTCAAGGCTCATGAGAAACTAATCAACGCATCTATGTCACAATTGCACCCGTCGATCAACCATAAAGAGACGATTACCGAAGTTACAGCACAAGGCGACAGTCAGTCTAGAGCTATGCTTCGACCGCATGCGGTAATAAAAACAAACACCATATGTGATGATCAAAAGATGCAACTGAGCAACGCGAGAGTGGAGGATTGCGACACGTGTACAACTAACAATTGTGCAGAATTGATGGTCTGATTGCATAAGAGAAGGAATAATATCCCTCCATCTACGTAATTACCATAACCATCAAGTGGGAACCATAAGGCCGGAGTCAAGGATCTACTCCTATAAATACCCTATTTATTTCAGAGAAAAGTATGCTACTGGATACGGAGCTAAGTGCTGTAAGATTTTAGAGAGAAAAGACTGAGCTGAGTGCTGAAGAGAAGAAATCCGGGAAGAGAACGAGATAAGGCCGAAAGGTGAATCTCAGATCCAACCTGCCATACACCCAATCGAAGCTCTTGCAGAGATCCCTGCTACCGGTGGAGCAAGCCTGAGAGGGAAGCTCTTTCTGCCATCGAAACCATCCGATCTGGCAAGCAGATCTCCATCGAATCTGTGCCAAGACATTGGCACTTGTTTGTATCTGTTCTATCTCTCTTTCATTGTATTCCATATTTTCTTTACCTCTTCATTCACAAATCATGTATCAAACGCTTAGTAGAAATATTAAATGTTTCGATAGATTCCATCTACCATTTTCTATCTATTTCCATTCACCCGTTAGTCACTTTCTTCATGATGTTTTCTTAATCTCCTGATGAGAAATATGAATCACCAAGAACTTAATCTATATTAAAGTTATAAAATATGTTTAGCTAAAGAATGCTAGACGACATCTTCACCTGTGAGAGCAGAAGTGAAGATGTCATTCTAATCTATCGAGAGAGGGGCAGAAGAGTGCGTTAACTAAAGCGAGTAGTACTTCCAGACATGGAAGCAACCTTGTGTTCATTACGTTAGACTGTTTCACCACAGACATGTGGGGAACATGGCCGATCACTGAGAGGTGTACGCCAAGAGAAGAGCAGAACAATATTTTTACCTTCGATCCAATTAATAACATGAATTGTTTATAATACTTATCTTTCTCTTTCTATTCTGTTCGTAAGACTTGTAGCCATATCCCACATCTTTGCACAACCTTCACAGCCAGACTTAATCCTAGTATCTTGTACATGAAGTCTGTATCTTGTAATATCTAGCTTAGGTTTATCGTATTTTTATGTTTTATCGCATCTTTATTGCTTTCCTTTATTTTACCACAATTTACATACTTGTACAAACCCCTTTATTAAGAATTGAAAACCTGGTCGCATATACCATGAACATACCGCAATAATCGAAAACCAGTTCCTCGTGTTCAACCTCGGATCATACCGAGAAATTTGTGGTGGAATTACACTTGGCTCCATCGTAAGGAAACTTGTGACAATGCAGAGCATACTACATGAATATTCCTAATTGACGCATAAATAGAAGTAGTATCGCATCATTTTGAGCATTTAATATCATACATACCTCCTGAGTCAACAAGTTTATGGCGCCATTGCCGGGGAACTTGGTTAACGATTTCTTGTTTGAGTGGTTTTTGGTATTTTGCAGGATAGATCTCATTGTACTGGTTGTTCAACGTGGAGAGCAACCTGACGGTTTATGAATCCTGGTGCTGAACCGAAATTCGTAGCTGACCCTAAGATCGAGCGAACCTTTCGCGCGAGGATACGCCAAAATAGAAATCAGTGAAGAAAGGCAGCCAGCATGGCAGATAATAAAGATAATGTGGTGCCATATGTGAATCAAGGGGCTGTTAGACTGGCTTAGAATCTCGTATTCCCGGCAGCCGATCGCAATATCCCAATGCGAAACTATGCGGCACCCAACTTGTACGATTTTTCGCCTGGAATCTCAAGGCCAACTGTCGAGGATGTGCGCTTTGAGATCAAGCCGGTCATGTTACAAATGATTTAGAATGCAAGAAAGTTTGGGGGTCTGCAAGGTGAAGACCCGCATGCCCACCTGACCAGCTTCGTCGAGATGTGCGGTAATTTCTCCCTACCTGGCGTGATCCAGGAGAATATTAGTTTATATTTGTTCCCTTACACCTTGAGGGATGAGGCTAAGAAGTGGGCTTATTCACTAGAGCCCAATGAAATCACTTCATGCGGGCAATTGGTTGAGCAATTTATGAAGAAGTTCTTCCCACCGACTGTCAACGAAAGAAGACAAAAGGATGTGCTGAACTTTGAACAAAAAGAGAATGAGACCCTGAGCACCACCTGGGTGCGATTTACAAGGTTGGTGAAAAACTGCCCGCATATCAGGATTCCCGATTGCATCTTGATGGAAACATTCTACAATGGCCTGAACAGAGCAACATAGGTTGTTGCTGATGCCTCCGTGGCAGGAGGTTTTATGGACAAGACATACACGGAGGCCAAAGTCATCCTTGACCGCATCTCGCGAAATATGGATTACTGGATAGATGACGGATATGGAGGCCGAGGTGCCAAGAGAAGAAAAGCTGAAACAGCCATTGTCTCTGTGGAGACAATGACTACATTGGCAACCCAGATGGCCACGGTAACCTCAATCCTCTGATCAATGGCCATTAATCAAGGAGCCATTGCTCCACAATCAGTGTAACCCGCTGCGCCGGCTCAAGTGGCCGCAATTGGTTGTGTCAACTGTGGAGGGGCTCACAGAGCTGAAGGATGCCCATTGAATCTTCAGCAAGTGTGCTATCCAGAACAACCCTTTTAGCAACACCTACAATCCGGGCAGGAGGAGTCATCCTAACTTCGGTTGGGGTGGCAATCCCAACCTAGGGGGGCCAATGAACCATCAGAGGGGCAACAGAGGAAATCCTCTATTTCACCACAACCAGGGGCAATCAAGACCGCAGAACCAGCAACCATCATCATCATCTAATGCCTCAGGAGGATCATTAGAGGTGTTGCTGAAACAGTACATGGACAAGAATGATGCAGTTATGCAAGCGCAAGCGTCCTCTATAAGGAATCTAGAGAAAAAAGTAGGCCAACTGGCCTTTGAGCTGAGAAGTCGGACACCTGGAACACTGCCCAACAATTCTTAAGCCCCAGGATCAATAGGGAAAGAGCAATGTCCATGAAGACATTGAGCAGGCAAGCTTGACCGCCTGCGGAGATGTGGATTGCGATCATCAAAGACAATGCAAAATTTTCGGTCCATATCTCAATACTACGTTTTCTCTACTTTATTGAATTCCTTCTTTGATTTATGAACCCAGTTTTAATGATTCATTTAATTCAAATTTTGACTCTTTGAATTTAATTCTTCATTTACTTCTGTGCATTTAATTCATTCCTGCCTTTAATTTTTTGAGTTTTTCTGTAGTCAGCATATGAGCTTTAAATTGTGAATGATTGAGTCATAAAGGAAAAAAAATCTAAAAAAAAAATACCGATGTGTAAAATATAAGTTACGATAATAAAACATTTAACAACAAGAAAGCAAGATGACAATGGACGCATCCCAAACCTACTAGGAATGCATTGCGATCACCTAACTCAACTGTATTGAGTTGAGGGGTGTGTTGCGCTTGTATATGTCCTTTGCCCATCCTTAGCCAAATGCACTATGTCGAGGTATCCTCTAGAAATGCGTTGGTTAAAGGGTGTGTTGCAGGGATATATGCGTTATTGCCCGTCCTCTAAAAAGATACAGTTGCGCTATTAAACATAATGCATTATAACTTATCATGCGTCCATTCAAATAAAATATTAAAGAAAATTTTGTCTGCTAATTCGGGAAGAAGTCCAATCGATTCGTATCCCCAAAAAATTATGGTTTGGAAGACGAAAGGATGCTTTTTTTGAAAATTCCATAAATTCGGGAGGTGGAACACGTGCCTGCTGAGTTGTTCGATGTCAGTCGCCGCACAAATTGCACTGGCCCCACCACTGCCCAACCTATAAATACCCCCTTCCCCATCTTTGGAAATTCTTTACCAGCAAATCAGAACCCTAAACATTTTGCTTTTAGAACCCTGTTCTTCTCCCAAAAGCTCGAAGTTTACCAGACCTTCCAATCCGTTTCCATGGCCAACCGAACATCAAACCAACCTGCTTCACCTTCCATTCCTGACCAAGCAGACATACGAGAGGCAACATTCCTGGCTACTAGTCGCAGGCTTGCCACACAAGCCCGTACCGTCCTCAAACCCACCAGAAGATCCAAGAGAAATCCTTTGGCCGTTAGGCCTCCTGCATTCAAGAGAGGAAGAAGCACTGAGAGCATGCCCACGCCAACATCGTTCGTCTCCACTGAAAGTGAATGGAAGAGGTGAGACGATATGAAGGTGTTTGGCAACATCCTAATCACTCTGAAGCAAAGAAGTGAACTGCCCGAGGTAGGGGTTATAAACCAGCCACTACCTACGGAGGAGGAGGCGGTGGTTGTGGCGGATGAAGCAATAAAGGATGGAGTAGTGGTGGTGGAAGAATTGGTGGTTGAAGAAGAAAAAGGGAATGATGTTCTGGTCCCAGAGACTCCAGTGGCCACCATCATCGAAGAGATTTTTTATGAGCCTCCACTAATGGAAGAAGATGAAATTGCGATCATTGGAAGAGAAAAAAATGAGATCATAGTTGAAGAGGCCGGAGAAGCGAAGATAGTGTTAATAACCCCTGACATTGCGATGGAGGAGGTTGCAGGGGAAGGGCTGCCAGAAGAGGCCAAGAAGGAAGAGTTAAAGGCAGCTGAGGCAGAAAAGGAAGAAAGAGCTAGATTGAAGAAGGTTGCTGAGGTTGAAAAGGAAGATAAGAAGAAGGCAGCTGAGGCTAAGAAGGAAGACAAGAAGAAGAAGAAGAGTAAGGGAAAGAAGGGTGGAAAGGCGGAGTCGTCGCATCATCACAAATCAAGAAAGAACAAAGAGAAAAAGGATGATGACGAAGATGAAGAGGCCGAGAAGAAGAGGAAGAAGAAGAAAGAAGAGAAAAGATTGCGCCGAAAGGAGAAGAGGCACCTACGAGAAAAAGAAAAAGCAAAACAGAAGGCTGCAAGCCCTGAGAAGGATTGAGAATCGACCTCCGTAAGGGAGGATAGGGGGAAACGGCGCAGTTGATGGAGCCGCCGCAACCTGAAGCAACACAATTTGTTGCGATGGACGAAGGAGAAGAAACAGAGGAAACCCCCCTAATGCGGTGTCACAGGGAGAATGCACCACAAGGGTCAAGCATCGACCCTCAACGTTTAATGTTAGCATTGGAAGAGGAGGAGAGAAGAAGAAAAGAAAAAGAAGATAAGCAAGAAAAGATGGAGTGAGGCAAGCTCATCATCGCAGAGGGGAATAGAAGAAGAAGATTGGAATTTGAGGAGATGCGAAGCAATAACGAGCTTGTCCGACTTGAAGGGATCCAGAAACGCAAAGAGGATCAGCGCTTATTGCTGGCCTCTGAGCAGTTTGAAGAAGAGTTTGAGAGAGAAGAGAGAGAGGCAGAAGAAGAAGAAAAGAGGAAGAAGGAAGAAGAGGAAAGACTACTGTTGGAAGAGAAAAAGAGGAAGCGCGAAGCTAACAAGAAGTGCTTGTACAAAAGCAAGGGCATAGAACTCACTAAACGCGAGAAAGAAGAACAGCAGCAAGTAGCCCACCTTTAATTGTATTCAATTCTTTTATTATTTAGTAACTTAACCAAATTCTCTGACTCTTGTACAGACATTAGAAATTTTTTTTTCTTTGTAATGTGACCATTTATAATATATTCGCATACTTTGTTAATAGTCAATACAATCAAAGTACATAATTCACTCTACTCTTTGCCTGTGCCTCTTTTGTTATCTTCCTTTGTTAATCTTTGCTATATTTTTACTCTTGTATTTTTACGACCTTCATTGCGTTGCTATGATGTATTATGTGTTACACTTAGAACATTTCCCATACTTAGTAAATTCTGACTAACACTTAATTAATTCTTAGTTTAGTAGTACTTTACCTTTTATCTTTCAAAGTTCTGCTCAAACGTTCTTTTTGAAATTTTCTCCTAAATGTTTGTTTAGTATATCCAAAAACGAAATGAGGACCTTGCTCATCTTTAAATTTAGGGGTGGGGAAGGTCTGAGCAGATGAGATCGGGAATATGCAGTATTTAAGAAAATGCGTCCCTTTTTATACCATCTAAAAAAAAATATTTATGCAAAACTCCAATGTCAGTGCAAGGGAAAATTTCAAAACTGTTCCCAACCTGATAAGAGTTTAGTTGTGAAAGGAGCCTACTCGTAGTTGGATGCTCGTATGACACCCGTAGGAGCAAGCCAAAATGAAGGTGGGTTTCCAAGAACAACGTAGTATAAACCAAAAAGAGAAAATGAAGGCAAGAGACGACTCCTCTGATTATCATGAGTTAAAAGTTGAACCTGGCACACAACCATAGTTGGATGTTCGCATGAAACCCATGGGGACAAGCCAAAACGAAGAGTGTAACCATGACCAACTGTCTCTAATTGAATAAATGACGCAAAATTTTGCTCACCGCATATAGATACATCAAGTTGTTTTGATAAAGAAGAGATAAGCATTCAATTTTGAAAACTAGAAAAGTGTCTTTGAGCAGAATTTTGTTACATAAAAGAATAAAGTAAGGCTTGCTAAGAATTAGCAAGGATAGAAGGAAAGTGCAATATCAGGTAATGTGCCTAAGTGTAACATTCGGAGCAACCAATCATCACAGAAATATAGGATAGGAATGGAGCATGATTGCCTTAGTAGAAGATATGCTTGAGGACAAGCATATATCTAAATTTAGGGGTGTGATAACTTGTAGAAATACAAGTTATTTATGCCACCTTATCTAGATATTGCGGCCAAAAGTTAGTAATTATGCGCCAATTGTATGAAAATTAGCCTAGTATGACAATAATTATAAATGTTTGCAATTACACCCACTAACGCCAAAAAGATGGAAGACAAGCCAAACTTTATTCTGTTTTGCAGGAGACCAAGTCACCGCTTGCGCTCAAGGCTCATGAGAAACTAATCAATGCATCTATGGCACAATTGTACCTGTCGATCAACCATGAAGAAAAGATTACCGAAGTGACAGCGCAAGGCGACAGTCGGTCCAGAGCTATGCTTCGACTGCATGCGGTAATAAAAACAAACACCGTATGCGAACCTATGATCGAAAGATTCAACTGAGCAACACGAGAGCGGAGGATTGCGACACATGTACAACTAACGGTTGTGTAGAATTGATGGTCTGATTGCATAACACAAGGAATAATATCCCTCCATCTATGGAATTACCATAATCATTAAGTGGCGACCACAAGGCTGGAGTCAAGGATCTACTCCTATAAATACCCTATTGATTTCAGAGAAAAGTATACTACTGGGTACGGAGCTAAGTGCTGTAAGATTTTAGAGAGAAAAGGCTGAGTTGAGTGCTGGAGAGAAGAAATCCGTGAAGAGAATGAGATAAGGCCGAAAGGTGAACTCAAATCCGACCTGCCATACACTCGATCGAAGCTCTGTGCAGATCCCTGCTACCGGTGGAGCAAGCCTGAGAGGGAAGCTCTTCCTACCATCGAAACCATCTGATCTGGCAAGCAGATCTCCATCGAATCTATGCCAAGACGTTGGCACTTGTTTGTATATGTTCTATCTCTCTTTCATTGTATTCCATATTTTCTTTACCTCTTCATTCACAAATCATGTATCAAACGCTTAGTAGAAATATTAAATATTTCGATAGATTCCATCTACCATTTTATGTCTATTTCCATTCACCCGTTAGTCACTTTCTTCATGATGTTTTCTTAATCTCCTGATGAGCAATATGAATCACCAAGAACTTAATTTATATTAAAGTTATAAAATACGTTTAGCTAAAGCATGCTAGACGACATCTTCACCTGTGAGAGCAGAAGTGAAGATGTCATTCTAATCTATCGAGAGAGGGTCAGAAGAGTGCGTTAACTAAAGCGAGTAGTACTTCCAAACATGGAAGCAACCTTGCGTTCATTATGTTAGACTCTGTTTCACCATAGAAATGTGGGGAACATGGCCGATCACTGAGAGGTGTACGCCAAGAGAAGAGCAGAGCAGTATTTTTACCTTCAATCCAATTAAGAACTTGCATTGTTTATAATACTTATCTTTCTTTTTCTATTATGTTCATAAGACTTGTCGCCATATCTCACATCTTTGCACAACCTTCGTAGCTAGCCTTAATCCTAGCCTCTTGTACATGAAGTCTATATCTTGTAACATCTAGCTTAGGTTTATTGTATTTTTATGTTTTATCGCATCTTTACTGCTTTCCCTTATTTTATCGCAATTTACATACCTTTACAAACCCCTTTATAAAGAATTGAAAACCTGGTCGCATATACCATGAACATACCGCAATAACCGAAAACCAGTTCCCCGTGTTCGACCTCAGATCATACCGAGAAACTTGCGGTGGAATTACACTTGGCTCCATCGTAAGGAAACTTGTGACAACGCAAAGCATACTACATGAATATTCCTAATTGACGCATAAATAGAAGTAGTGTCGTATCATTTTGAGCATTTAATATCATACATACCTCCTGAGTCAACAAACATCCCTTAAGGCTGACCATGATCATGGGTGAATCATGGTGTCGCATGGTTGGAGAAGTATGACCGTGACATTTGGTATCAGAGCCACTCTTTTTGAGTGGAGTCGGACAAGACAGAAAGAAAGAGAAGAAGCTGCATCAAGCGCAAGAGAAGCATCTTTACAACATTGCTACATGAGGTGGCCAATGAGTTGGCTGAAGTGTAGTGCCCACAAAAGAGGGGATGGTGCTTTATTTTCCGAATACGCGAAGGTGTGAGTAGATGCCATGATGTGTGATGTTCCGTTGTAGGCTTGCGAGCCTCACAACGAGGGCTGCCTCGGGGCCCAATTTTTGTGCGCGAACTTTCCGGCAGGCGAAAACGTGAAAACAGACCCATGGGTTAAGAACGATGAAAAAAAGTCGTGCACATAGACATTTTACGAATGGAGCTCATTTGGTGCCCCAAATGACTATCAGGCCCCGCGGAGCTGCCCCGGGGCCCAATTTATGTGCGCGAACTTTCCGGCGGGCAAAACGCGAAAGCGGACCCAGGGGTTGAGAATGATGAAAAAAAGTTGTGCGCACAGACGATTTTGCGAACAAGGTTCATTTGGTGGCTCAAATGGCTATCAGGCCCGACGATGCTGCCCCGGGGGACCAATTTTTGTGCACGAACTTTCTGGCAGGTGAAAACGCAAAAGCGGATCCAGGGGTTAAGAACAATGAAAAAAAGTCGTGCGCAGACGATTTTGCGAATGGAGCTCATTTGGTGCCCCAAATGGCTATCGAGCCCGACGAGTCTGCCCCGGGGCCCAAATTTTGTGAGCGAACTTTTTGGCGAGTGAAAATGTGAAAGCGGACCTAGAGGTTAAGAATGATAAAAAAAAGTCGTATGCGCAGACGGTTTTGCGAACGGAGCACATTTTATGCCCCAAATGGCTATCGGGCCCGGCGGGGTTGCCCTAGGGCCATATTTTTATGCACAAACTTTCCAGCGGGCGAAAGCAGGAAAAAAAACCCACGGGTTAAGAAGATGAACAAAAATCGTACGCGCAGACGGTTTTACGAACGAAGCTCATTTGGTACCCCAAATGGCTATCGGGCCCGGCGGGGCTGCCTCAGGGCCCAATGTTTGTGTGCAAACTTTCTGGCGGGCGAAAACGCGAAAACGGACCCAAACATTAAGAACGATGAAAAAAAGCCGTGCGCGCAAACAGTTTTGCGAATGGAGCACATTTGGTGCCTCAAATGGCTATCGGGCCCGGCGGGCTGTCCTGGGGCCCAATTTTTATGTGCGAACTTTTCGACAGACGAAAATTTAAAAACGAACATAGGGGTTCAGAACGATGAGAAAAAGTCGTGTGCCAGACGATTTTGGGAACCAAGTTCGTTTGGTGCCCAGAACGCCCCACCAGGCGAAAATTCAAAAATAGACTCAGGGTTCAAAACGATGAGAAAAAGTCGTGCACCAGATGGTTTTGGGAACAGACCTCGTTTGGTGCCGCAAATATATAAAGGGCCCGGTGGGGGTGCCCCGTGGCCCAATTTTTGTGCGCAAACTTTCTGGCGAGATAAAATTTTAAAACGGACCCAGGAGTTCAGAACGAAGAGAAAAAGTTGTGCATCAGATGGTTTTGGGAACGGAGCTCATTTGGTGCCCCGAACGGCTATCAGCCCCGGGGCATAATTTTTGGGCGCAAACTTTCCGACGGTCGAAAATTTGAAAACAAACCCAGCAGTTCAGAACGACGAGAAAAAGTTGTGCGCCATACGGTTTTTGGAACGGAGCTCGTTTGGTGCCCAAAATAGTTATCAGTCCCGGCGTGGGTGCCCCGGGGCACAACTTTTGTACACAAACTTTCCAGCGGGAAAAAATTTGAAAACAAACCCAGGGGTTCAGAACCATGAGAAAAAAGCCATGCGCCAGATGATTTTGGGAACGGGGCTCGTTTAGTACCTAAACGGCTATCGGGCCCGGCGGGGGTGCCCCCGGGCCAAATTTTTGTGCACAAAATTTCTGGTGGGTGAAAATTGGAAAATGGTCCCAGGGATTCAGAACGATAATAAAAAATCATGTGCTAGACGATTTTGGAAATGGAGCTCGTTTGGTGCCCCAAACAGCTATAGGGCCCGGCGGGGCTACCCTGGGACTCAATTTTGGTGCGCGAACTTTCTGTCAGGCTTAAATTTGAAAATGAACCCAGGGTTTTAGAACGATGAGAAAAAGCCGTGCTCCAGATGGTTTTGGGAATGGAGCTCGTTTGGTGTCCCAAACGGCTATCGGGCCTAGCAGGGATACCCTAGGGCCCAATTTTGGAGCGCGAACTTTCCGTCGGGCAAAAATTTGAAAATGAACCAAGGGTTTCAAAACGATGAGAAAAAGTCGTGCAACAGACGGTTTTGGGAACAGAGCTCATTTGGTTCCCCAAACGACTATGTGGCCCGGTGAAAGTGCCCCGAGGCCGAAATTTTGTGCGTGAAAATTTGAAAATAGACCCAGGAGTTCAGAATGATGAGAAAAATCCGTGTGCCAGACGATTTTGGGAACGGAGTTCGTTTGGTGCCTCAAGCAGCTATCAGGCTCGGTAAGGGTGCCCTAGGGCCCAATTTTTGTGCGCGAACTTTCCGGCCGGTGAAAATTTAAAAACAAACCCAGAGGTTCAGAACAATGAGAAAAAGTCGTGCACCATACGATTTTGGGAATGGAGATCCTGCACTGGCCTAACAGCCTCTTGATTTACTACGGGAACCACATTGTAGTTATTATCTACCATACTCATTGCTTTCTTTTGCCTTATCCAATTTTGACGTGCCCGTGCGCGAAATGTATGCTCAATCTCAGGGTCAGCTTCGAATTCTAGTTCAGCACTAGTACTCATAAACCGTCAAGCTGCTTTCCACGTTGAACAGCCAGTACAATGAGATCTCTCCTGCAAAACATCACGAACACACTCAAACAATAAACCATTAACCAGTTCCCCAGCAACGGTGCCATAAACTTGTAACGCGTATTTTTTTTAGCATGATGCAAGTCCATGCCATAAGCTTGATGACATAGATTTTATGCAATGATATGTGATACTACTTCTAGATATGCATTATTAATGAATGTTTTTGTAGTATGTTGTGCGTTGTCACAAGTTTCCTTGTGTTGAAACCAAGTATAATTTCACCGCAAGTTTCTCGGTGTGATCTAAGGTCGAACATAGGGACTGTTTGAGGTTATTGCGTTATGTTTGTGATATATGCGACCAGGGGTTTTTCAATTTATAAAAGAATTCGTGTACAAGTAATCAAACATGCGATAAAGTCAAGTAAAGTGGTAAAAATGCGATAATAACATAAATTGCGTTAAAGTAAATTGCGATAAAGTAAATCTAAGCTAAGATGATACAAGATATAGGTTTCATGATACAAGATACTGAGGTGAAGGCTGGCTGTGAAGATTATACAAAGATCGTGTAATGTTGTGACAAGTCTTATGTGTGAACCAGAAACAGAGAAGATAATTAATACAAACATCGCAAGTTCCTTAATTGCGTTCAAGCTATAAGTACGGTTCCACTTTTCCCTTGGCGTAGACCTCTCGGTGATCGGCCGCGTTCCCACACCTTTATGGTGAAATAGGGACGAACGTAATGAATGCAAAGTTGCTTCCATCTCTAGAAGTACTACTTACGTTAGTTAACGCATTCTTCTAACCTTCTCTCGATAGATCAGAATGACATCTTCACTTTTACTCTCACAGGTGAAGATGTTGTCTAGCATGCCTTAGCTAAACGCATTTCTCTTTAGCACAAATTAAGTTGCTCGTTTAATCCATATTAATTACCCAGGTATTAAGAAAACTTCATGGAGAAATCGATTTATGGAGGAGCGGAAATAGACAGAAAAGTGGAAATGAAAGTGATCGAAACATTCAATAACACTATTTAACGTCTGATACATGATTTGTGAATGAAGAGATAAAGAGTATGAAATACAATCGATGAAATAGAGTTAGAAACAAATACAAATAAACGCCAACGTCTTAGCGTCGATTTGGATGGAGATTTACTTGTCGGAGTGGATGGATCGTGTAGAAGGATGAGCTTCCCTCTCAGGCTTGTTCAACCGGCAGCAGGGATCTAAGCACAGAGCTTCACAACGGGGACCTGGCAGAATCGCACTGAGACTCACCTCTCGGCCTTGTCTCTTCTCTTCCCGGATTTCTTCCGATCAGTACTCAGATCAGCCTCTCTCTCTCAATGATCTAGCAACAATTAGCCCTCGTATCAAGTATCTCTTCTCTGAATTCTATGGGGGCATTTATAGGTGAAAAGCTTTGACTCTTGGCTTGTGGACCCCACTTCTTGTTATGGAATTTTTGAAGATGGAGGAATAAATATTCCTTCTGTTATGCAATCAGACCATCAAATTTGCACAACGGTTAGTTGTACACGTGTCATAATTCTCCGCGTTTTCGTTGCTCAGCTGCATCTTTCGATCGGTTGCTCGCATGCGGTGTTGTTTTTATTACCGCATGCGGTTGAAATTAAGCTTGGAATCGATTGTCGCATTGCGCCATCATTGCATTAATCGTCTCTTCATTGTTGATTGAAGGGTACAATGTAACAGAGATGCGTTGTTCAATTTCTCATTGAGCCTTGGTCGCAAGCGGTGACTTGGTTTCCTGCAAAACAGAGTAGAAATATCCTCTTCTACCATCTTGATGATATTAGTGGGTGTAATTGCGATAATTTATATTTATTGTATTTCTAAGCCAATTTTCATACAATCGACGCATATTTACTCTCTTTTGGGCGCAATATTTGAATAAGGTAGCATAAATAACTTGTATTTCTACAAGTTATCACGGACCCAGGTGTTAAGAATGATGAGAAAAGCCATGCGCCAGACAGTTTTAGGAACGAATCTCGTTTCGTGCCCCAAATGGCTATCGGGCCCGATGGGGGTGCTCCGGGGCCCAATTTTTGTGCACGAACTTTTCGGTTAGCAAAAATTTGAAAACGGACCCAAGTGTTCAGACCGATGAGAAAAAGTTGTGCGCTAGATAGTTTTGGGAAAGGAGCTCGTGTGCCCCAAACAGCTATTGGTCTCGGTGGGGGTGCCCCTTGGGTCAATTTTTGTGTGCGAATTTTCCAGAGGACGAAAATTTGAAAACGGACCCAGTGGTTCAGAATGATGAGAAAAATTCGTGCGCCAGACGGTTTTGGGAACAGAGCTCGTTTGATGCCCTAAACTGCTATCAAGCCCCGTGGGGTGCTCTAGGGCCCAACTTTTGTGCGCAAACTTTTCGGCGGGCAAAAATTTGAAAATGAACCTAGGGGTTCAGAATGATGAGAAACAACCGTGCGCTAGACTATTTTGGGAACGGAGCTCATTTTGTGCTCCAAATGACTATCGGGCCCGGTGGGGCTGCCCAGAGCCTAATATTTGTGCGCGAACTTTCCGGCGGGCGAAAATTTGAAAACGGACCCAGGGGTTCAGAACGATGAGAAAAAGCCATGCGCCAGACAGTTTTGGGAACGATGCTCGTGTCGTTCTCCAAACGGCTATCGGGGTCGGCGGGGGTGCCTTAGGGCCCAACTTTTGTGCACGAACTTTCCAGCGGGCAAAAATTTGAAAACAGACCGAAGGGTTTAGAACGATGAGAAAAAGTCGTGCGCCAGACGGTTTTGACCCTCGAACACTTTAGCCATGAAGGCCTTTGTAAAGGGATCAGCAACGTTGTGCTCCATGCGATCTTCGTGACTATCACATTACTACGATGCACAATCTCCCTGATCAAGTGATATTTTCGTTCGATATGCTTACACCGACGATGACTCCGAGGCTCCTCCGAATTTGCCACAACCTTGTTATTATCACAATAAAGAATGATAGGCAAATCCATATTTGGAACAACTTTCAAATCTGAAAGGAACTTCCTCAGCCAAACAACCTCCTTAGTTGCTTCACAAGCTGCTACATATTGGCTTCCATAGTGGAGTCCGTGATGTGCCCTTGCTTGATGCTTTGCCAGACTACAACCCCTTCATTCAAAGTAAACACTGACCTCGATGTTGATTTGCAAGAATATCTATCCTGTAAAGATCAGATCCTGATCTCCATACACAATCATGTAGTCCCTCGTTCTCCGAAGATACTTGAGGATTGTCTTGACTGTCGTCCAGTGATCAAATCCTAGATTGGACTAATACCGACAGACAGTCTCTACTGCATAGCAAATGTTGGGTCTGGTACACAACATTGCATACATCAAACTTCCTACAACAGAAGCATAGGGAATCCATCTCATCTCCTCAACCTCTTGAGGTGTCTTAGGACATTGATCCTTAGATAGAAGAATGCCATGCCTGAAAGGTAACAAACCCTTCTTGGAATCCTACATCCTGTACCTAATCAATATTTGATCAATGTACGATGCATGAGACAAGGCTAACCGTTCGTTCTTGGATCCCGAATAATTTGGATCCCTAGAACATACTGTGCCTCACCCAAATCTTTCATTTGGAACTGGGCAGCTAGCCAATTCTTAATGTCAGTCAGATACCCTACATCATTCCCAATGAGTAGGATATCATCCACATACAGTACCAGGAAAGTTACTGAGCTGTTGATGATCTTCTTGTAAACACAAGACTCATCAACGTTCTGATCAAAGCCAAACGACTTGACAGTAGTGTCAAATCTGATGTTCCATGATCTAGATGCTTGTTTCAGCCCATAAATGGACCTATTAAGCTTGCAAACTCTTTGCTCTCAATTTGGAACTACAAACCCCTCTGGTTGAGTCATATAGATGGTCTCCTCAAGATTACCATTAAGAAAGGCAATCTTGACGTCCATTTTCCAGATTTCATAATCATAAAATGTGGCTATGGACATGAGAATCTGGATAGACTTAAGCATGACAACAGGTGAGAAAGTTTCCTCATACTCAACTCCCTCGACCTAGGTATAATCCTTTGCCACGAGTCTAGCCTTAAAGGTTTACACCTTTCCATCTACACCTCTCTTTCGCTTATAGATCCACTTACACACAATAGGTCTCACCCCATCAGGTGGATCAACAAGCTTCCAGACGATATTGAAGTACATAGACTCCATTTCCTGGTTCATGGCTTTAACCCATTCATCTTTGTCAACGTCCTCCATTGCTTTCTTAAAAGACAACAGATCCTCGACCCCATCCTTCGTAATGACGTTTTGGGCTTCAGTCAAACCCATGTAGCGATCTGGTGGGTTCATAACCCTTCCACTACGTCGAGGCAGTCTCAACTCTTGAGCTAGTTGACTAGACATTCTGACCTCAACAACTCTTGTTGATCTGTTGGCCTGTTCAACAACTCTTGTTGAACCCTCAGTAGTCTCAGTCTCACTAGAGATCTCACGTAAAACGAGCTTACTCCGTGGCTTATGATCCCTTATGTGGTCTTCATCTAAGAAGATAGCATTTGTAGAAACAAACATTTTGTTCTCACTCGGATCCACCTCTTGTTTCCTTGGGGTAGCCTACAAAGAGGCAAACCTTCGAACGCAGTTCCAACTTCTTTGGGTTAGTCGCTAGCACATATGCTTGACAACCCCAAATCCTGAAATGGCGTAAACTACCTTTACGGCCTCTCCATAACTCAAAAGGTGTTTTAAAAACACTCTTCGAGGGAACATTGTTCAGGATATAACATGCAGTCTGCACTGCATAACCCCAAAACGAGCCTGGAAGCTGAGCATAACTCATCATACACCGAACCATGTCTAACAAGGTTCTGTTTCTCTTTTCTGATACACCATTCTGCTGAGGTGTACCAGGGGCTGAGAGTTGGGACACAATCCCATGTTCTATCATATAGTTCTAGAATTGGAGGTCCATATACTCTCCACCACAATTAGATCATAGTGTTTTTATCTTCTTACCTAACAAGTTTTCAACTTCAGCCTTATACACCTTGAACTTGTCAAGGGCTTCAGACTTACATTGCATTAAGAAGAGATACCCAAACCTTGAATAATCATTTATGAAAGAGATGAAATATTCATACCCATCTTGAGCTCTCACATTCATCGAACCACAGAGGTCTGAATGTACAAGCTCCAAGGCTTCCTTGACTCTGTACTCTTTTCCAGTAAAAGGTCGTTTGGTCATCTTGCCTTCGAGGCATGATTCACATACCGGCAAGGAGTTTTCTTCTAAACTCTTTAGAAGTCCACTTTTCACCAACTTCTCAATCATATTGAGGTTTATGTGACCTAACCTAAGATGTCAAAGATGGGTGTTTTCCTTAGGAGAAACCTTTGGTCTTTTAGCTGTTGTTGATGTACTGAACAATTCAGTGTTAAACAAGGCTTTTATGACTAACAACTTTAGTACATATAAGTTATTTTCCATTGAACCATAACCAATCTCCATTCCATTCTTGAAAATAAACACTTTATTCTTAGAAAATGAGATTGTATAGCCTTATTCAATGAGACAAGAAATCGAGATTAAGTTCCTCTTAATATGAGGAACTACAAAAACATTATCCAGTAACAGATAACGTCTCTTGTCAACAAATAACTTCAGCCTACCTACAGCAATAGCCGAAACAACCTCACCAGTACCGACTTGAAGAGTCATCTCTCCCTGTGGCAACGTTTGCCATGAACTGAAACCTTAATAAGAAAAACTGACATGATTGGTAGCACCTGAATCAAGGATCTAGGCAGAATCATCATTCTCTACCAGACACGTCTCCAAGACTAATAAATCATATTTACTGTCTTGTCTCCTCTTTTGGAGAGTAGTGGCATCGAGGTCGTTTGCCATGAAATTCGTTTCACATGATTCTTTCCACTATAAGTAATCGATAATTTTAAAAGCTTAAACGAAAATAATAACGAGTTGCTGAAAAGAAAAACACATTGACCTACGTTAGTTTTGAGTAAATACCCGTTGTAAAACAAAACTACATCCAATAAGGTTTTAGCAAAAAAGAACATGAACCCCGTGTGACATCTAGTTTCGCAATGACGCTTCAAAGGTTTAGGACAAAAGTTGTCGAAGGGAGGTCAGTTATCCCTCCTCTGAATTAAGAAGTTCTCAACTAGTCATTAATACCAGAACAGCTCTTATTCCTATAACGACTAGCCATCATTGATTTGGCCAAGAGATCATTAACTTACTTAACAATCTCCTATAAGTGTGACCCTCCATTTTAAGCCCTAGAGGTCCATCCTAAAAGGCCAATCCGAAGGAAAAAAATTTGATTGGGGAAAAACCTCAAGTGACCCAATCCATTTCTGGAGTTCACCTTGATCTTGACCAACTGCACAAAACCCATCCGAAGGGGGATACACAAAGGCGACACGATGGAGTACATAATGATGTCACAGTGTGAACCAATAATAGAGACCATAGGACGTGTTGACACACACCCTTCACCCACTTACTATAAACATTCTCTCCATTCACCTTGATATTGACTCATGTAAACACCATCCGAAGGGGGATGCATCCAGGGTACTACGAGGCCAAGTATGAATCTCACTGTGTGAACATACAAGGAGAAACGTGAGTGGAATCATAAACATATCAGATACGCCTCTTCTTCCCACTGAGTATTTTATAACCTAGGGTTTAGCTTACTTAGTAAAACACGGCTAAGGATTTTAACTAAGTGACTTTTAGGTTTTCCTAAGAGTAACATTTACCTTGGATAGTGAAACAACTTTTAATCATCATCCATTAAACTCTTTAACGGAGTCTTTGACCAAAATTGTCGCATGCTTGTTGAAAATCTATCTAATTCACCTTTCTAGCTAGGTTCCTAAGTAGGGGTGTTACATTTCCGTCAACTTAAGAACCCCAGTCTAGCCAGAACCCGCCTTAGACAAAAGGTCCCTTGTAGATAGGTTTACAACAAATTTAATCTTTTATTTCAACCAATTTAATCCTATTAAACCGATTTTAAAAGACTAATCTAGGTTGCTAAACTCTTTAGAACCACTTGAACTTAGGTCTATCTCAATCCAATTTTAAAACCCTTTTAAAAAACTTAAGTTCACCCTAAGTCCGCATGCAACTCTGAATTATTGATTTTAGGTCTAATTTCCTTTATAACACTTTTAAACAAAAACAACCACCATAATGCGAAGCTAACACATGCAAGGCGTTCATAACGATTATAAACAGCCTAAGTGTCATGCTCAATGCATTGTTCATTCATTGCTACTTCTTTTATATAACACTTACACAAAAAAACAATGAAACAAACAAAACATGCTTCCATTCACCTTTAGACTATAACACTTATAATAAAAGGATGATGCATGATAATGCTCACTGCATGCAAAATATAACTCTTATATTTCATGATGCATGTGTATGCTTTCAAGTAATTTCTTCATGCTCGATTATAACAATATAATACATGATGCATGATGAATTGCACAACCTAAGGTGGATTTTGAACTATATGTCATACACTTTGGCATATAAGCACCATACATCACATGTATAATAAACCAATGTTGATGAACCGGGTAAAATTGCCTTAACAACACAAAAAAAAAAAGAACTATTACAAAGACAAGGAGTTTCCAGTTCAAACAGGCGAACCGGGTCTTGAACCGCTCGGGCAAAGCATCGCGTCTCCAACCATTGTGTACTAAGCACCCCGCGATCGTCTACACGATAAAACAAACGCTTTGCTCTATCGCTTACCAGCACTCCCAAAGCTAAATAATCGTTTAGCATTTATTACATGACCGTTTAGAAAAATCTTAACGATCGTTTAGCTATTACTACATGATCGTGTACCTTTACTAAGCGATGAAGACTGAGGTACACGATCACTTAGCACGCTCCGCACAACGCCTAGCTTCCACGATCGTCTAAACATTACGATGCCATGAAGCATCATCGCCTAAGTGATCGCTTAGCTAGCGCCTCCATATCGTATATGCATGATCGTGTATGTAGTAACTAAGTGATGAAGCTTGCTAACTACATGATCGTCTAGCACGCGCCTTTTACTAAACAACAAGCATCACATGCTCCCACTACGATCGTTTACCTCCAGCACCTATGCGATCGGGCAACTAATGCTCACACTTTGGATTCTCACTCCGAGAATACCAAGGGCTCCATTTTGGTGGTGTCGTCCCCGCTGCGTTCACTTGTTCGTGACTGTTTGTGTTGCTGCCGTTCATGTAGACGATCTTGCTGTTGCAGCCGACTGGTTTGCTGGGCTATAGAGGTCGCGTAGAGGTCTTCCGCTGTGTCTGAGTTCCAAATCTTGAAGAAGGTCTTCAACTGTTATGAGAACTCTTTCCTTTATATTTTATTGTTTGAAGCATGCCTTTAATTAGTGTGAATTTGCATAACTACATGTTAGAATGTATGTGTCGTATTTCGGTCACAATGTATATGTAATTCCTTCAATGGTCATCTCGTTCAGGTATATCTCAGTAAATGTTTCGAGGACTTCATGTCTGCCATAAAATTGACCAGGTAGTTGATCTAGATCGATATCATCATCGTCTATTTCAACTTCTTCGTTATTTGTAGCAATAGTTGGATCACAATGCTCATCCTCCACATCATGACTTTCCAACTCAACAGTAGTTTCAACTTCTTCTCTCATTGAGGCTGGACTTAGGAGACAATGCTCATCCTCCACATCATGACTATCCAACTCAACAGTAGTTTCAACTTCTTCTCTCGTTGAGGCTAGACTTGGGACACTGGGTTGGGATATATATAGTTCAACTCTATTTGGAGGGTATGGAGCATTGCTCATCATGAACCGTACATCAGTCTCACTTCGTAATGAGATGGGGATATAGAAAGTAGATCCTGTTACATAACTACCATATCTAAATATTACCTCTATCCCATCATCTCTATTTATGGATAATGCATCACATAATCTATCGATTAATGTGTTGAAGTCAACTTGATGATGCATGTTTATACGAAGAGATGGTTGCCTATTATATTCTATCTTGTTTGGCCCATTAACAATGTTCATGCATATAACATAAAAATTCCACAACGTCAATCGTAGTTTGGCAAATGCAATCTGATATTTATCATAATATTTGTAAGTATATATTAGGCCAACTATATTAATGTGTTATTACTATTTTTTTAAATATGTAAAAATAAAAGAATGTTTTTTTTTTAAAAAAAAAAATATCTACCTTCAAACAAAATAATAATAAAAAGTAGGTACAAAATCATGATAAATATTGTTACTAAAGACATGCATAATCATTTGACCATAAATCAATGATAAATATTCTTTTATATTGACATGAATCATTATTCTTTAATCATTATAAAATATACAATATTAAGATGAATAATCCAAAATAAATTGACTAGATAAACAGTAAACATAACAACAACAACAACCCAATATTACTAACAATAACATTAACATTAACATTCAAACATTCAAACATTCAATATTCAATCATCAATATATCATTCCAAATAATAGTAAATAACTATATACATACCCTTTGAATGATTTGATTGTAGAGTTTTCTCAGAAATAATAGCTATTGTAAACAAAAAAATTAAATAAAAAAATAATACAAAATTATGGATATTTTACTTCTTTTTTTTTCATTTCAGAAATAAAATGTCTAATTAACCGACTATAAAATAAATCTCCAATTAATCCACTATAAAATTAAGTCTCCAATTAATGCACTATAAAATAAATTCTCCAATTATCCATTATAAAATAAAACGTTTTAGTTTAAATCCAATACCACTATTAACTTTAAATTCTTTCTTTAATTCGTTTTAGTTTTTTTTTTTTTCTTTTCTCCACAAAATAAAGTAATATTATTTTTTTCTATTAGGAACATATGCTTAATTTTACATTAAAAACTACTAATAAATTTTAAAATTTTGGCAAAATGAAAAAAAATTAAATATAAATTTTACATTTAAAAAGATTTATTTTTTTCCATTAAGAATATATTTAAATACCTATTTTTAGATTTCGTTAAAATTTTATAACGTGAATTAAAGATAATTTTTTATTTTTAAAAATTTGAATTAAATTGTTTTTACTAAAAATATGAAAAAAAAAATTATTTTTACTGTGTAATACTTTTTTTTATTAATGACTTTTTTATATGTTTTAAAAAAAATAATTTGAACTATGATGTAATATTTTAAAAATCATAGGTGAACATTCTAAACTATATTTTAAAAATAATTATCATAATTTGATTTGCATAAGAAATAGATTGGGTTTATTTTGAACAAAGTAGTGTGAGTTGTTTTAGAACAAAGTGTGAGTTGTTTAGAAATATGCATAAGAAATAGGTTAGAAAATTTATACTTCTTTTAGAACAAAGTGTGAGTTGTTTACAAATTTTTTCCAAGAACAATAGGTTGGGTTTATTTTGATTTGCTTCTTACAAAATACGGGAAGTGATCTACATTTATGTGCATGTTTTAATAATTTAGGATGGACATACACATATTAGGAAGATTTTCCATGTCATTTTAGATGTTGTATTTTATCTTCAAAGTTTCTTTTCCACATAAATTAATTTTGACATTTTCGTTGTTGATTTGGTAGCTATTTTTGTTTGATTCCATTTAAAATCACCTCAATAAAATTTTTCATCCTAAAAAAAAAAACTATCAAAGTAGCAATAAAATTGCAAGGTAATTATTTTTAAAAAAGTAGATAAAAATCAAAGAAGACATACCAACTAGCAATAAAGCGGACTACATTAAAGTTTATTATATTTATTAGAGTTATTTTTAATGCTTAACCCCAACATATATAACACAATGTTAATCACATGTAATTCTCCCTTATGATAACCCACTATAAAAAAATATTTCAACTTATTAAAAGAAAAATATTGCACCTTATCAAAAAAAACTTTGAATGATATCCACTATAAACAAAATAAACATTAAAAAAATCAGTAAAAATTATCAAAGACTTAATTCAAAGTTAAATAACAAAAATATATCAACTTACCAAATAAAATATTACACAGAAACAAATTAATAATATGAAGGTTGAAATGAAGGTAGAAGATGATCGATATTTGAAAATAAATGAAGAAAGTGGAAGAAATGAAGGGAATTTTGTTTTGGGTGAAGATGAAATGGGGGCTTCGGTGAAAGGGAAGATGAAGGAGAAGATGAATTCGGTGGAAGAAATGAAGGGAAGACAGTTTTTTATGGTAGAAGGAGGTGGAAGAAGACAAAATTGAACAGACGCATTCTGACCGGCGCGCATTAGGATAGACGTGCATCATGCGGTCAGAATGCATCTGTGCATTCAGAGTGAGTTAACAACTTCTCTGACGTGCGTCGGGCGATCAGAATGCGTCTGTTCATTATATATATATATATATATATATATATATTAATGCGGCGAATAAAATAAAAAAAATAAAAAATCTTGAAGAGACGCATTTGGATGGGGACAAAAAAAGACCTCCTTTCCCCTAAATAAGTTTGAAACTCCCACTTTTCCCTAATTAAGTTTCAAAATCCCCCCAAAAATCTAAATAACCCTTGTTATTCTTATACATATTTCAAGAAAGACTACATCAATCGAGTATTGTGATAAAGTTGTGATTAAAAAAAAAAGTCACTTAAAAAAGTATCACTATTTCTTTTTCAAAATAAAATTAAAAGATAAGTATAATTACTTTGGTTCTTATATTTACTTTTAGGTTATCCTTTTGGTCTCTGTATTTTGAACTCGTTCAATTTTAGTTTTTACACTTTCAATAAATCTTAAATTGAGTTCTTATTGCTTCTTTATTGTTATTTTTTTTTTTCAAAAGCTTTTTGTTATATTTTAACATTTTTACTATAAAGTTTGAAACTATATTCACGTATTATATTTTCTTGCATGAATTTTTTTATTGTTATTGTTATTTTAGTCAATTTCGATAAAATTAACTTTGATGAACAATAGGTAAGATTTATTTAAAGTACATGACTAAAAAAATTTGATGTTTTTAAAGTGCAAGGCTAAAATCGAATAAACTTCAAAGTATATGGATGAAACTTGTAGTCTAAATATATTTATTTTTATTTCAACAAACTAATCTATTTACATATATAGCTTAAAGTATATGACTAGTAGAAAATATAGTGCAATCAAACTCAAAGAATTAGCATATATAACATAATTATTTTTTTTTCAAATATAACAAAATTTAGATCCAACGCTTAAAATCTATCAACGATATAGTCTATCACTAATAGATTTTGTTATATTTGTAACTCTTTGAAAATGTTGTTAAACGCTTCATTATTAGCCTAAAAATGCTATCTGTTATAATTACCCTAAAGTTTATGTTCTAATATGTTAACATGGACATGTAATTAAACAATAGAGATTAAAATCAAAGTTCTTTTTTAATACAATAAATATTTGAACCCCCACCATTAAGTAAAGGGCTAGTTGCATAAATCGAATTCAATCCCAAAATAATAGAATATGTAGTATAAGGATAAAATAATTGTATATATAGATAAAAAATGGTAAAAGACTAAAAAACCCATGCCTAGCCACCATTTTGTTCGCTTCTTCTCGATTTTCTCAAATTAAAAGCTATCATTGATAGCAGCTATCAGTGATCACTAATAGCTGCTATTACTAGTAGCTTCTATCAATTTCTATCGATAATAGTTGCTATCAGCGATAGCTTTCGATTTGAGAAAAATTTAGGATATTTGTAATACATAGTAGAATAAGAGAAAAAATCTAAAAATATATTACATCTTTGATTTTTGCTTCTTTCCTTTATTTTTTATCACAAGAATTATGAAGTTGAGTTCTGTACGCAGGACTTGAAAGTACTCAATAGTGACTTAACACCAACAAGCCAATCATCAAGTTTGATTATTATAACAAATAATAAATATAAATAGCAAATGAAAATCTATCAGTGATAACCACTAATATTTTCTATCATTGATAGCTTAATCTTTGGTTATATTTTCATAGTTAATAGCCACTTATAGAAATCTATCATTGATAACCAACTTAGTCAATTTAATTAATAAAGTTGAATCTCGAACTAAAATGTAAGTGGAATACCTAAAAGTTATCACTAATAACATGTTTATCAGTGATAGAAGCTATAATCGAAAAGAAAATGGACTTATAAATGTTTGGGAAGGATAAGAAAGGGGCAAAAAAGTGTTCAGTGGCTATGATTGATAGAAGCTACTACTGATAACATATTACCAGTGATAGAAGCTAATACTAGTAGCATGTTATCGATGATAGAAGCTACCCGATAGCACGTTATCGGTGATAGAAGCTACACTGATAGCACGTTATCGGTGATAGAGAACTATCACTTATAGCATGATATCAATGAGATTATTGATAGCATCTTATTAGTGATATTATCAGTGAAAGAAACTATCACTGATAACCACAATATGAGTGATGTTAGTGATATCGGTGATAAAACTTAGGTGATATCTATATATCAAGTTTCTTTCAAAGATGATAACCAGTTATAGAAGTCTATCATTGATACCCTTAAGTGTTAATATTTCAAGGTTGGTTATAATTTATGAAAGTCTATCAGTGATAACGACTGATAGCTGTTATCAGCCATGATAAAAGATTATTAGTGATAACTACTATGGTAATCAAAGTTGTTGGTCTTCTTTCAAAGTTGATCACTATTTATAAATCTATCATTGATAGCCACTGATAGTCCTATAGTAATATTTCAATGTTGATTCCAATGGATGAAAGTGAATCAATGATAGCTACTAATAATCGATAGTAAATTAAAAGCTAATATTTCAAGATTATATTAATTTTTCTCAAATTGAAAGCTATCATTGATAGCAACTATCATCAATAGCAATTGATAGAAGCTATCAGTGATAGCTTTTAATTTGAGAAAACCGGGAAGAAGCTAACAAAATGGTGGCTAGGCATGGGTTTTTTTAGTCTTTTACCATTTTTTGATCTATATATGTAATTATTTTATCCTTGTACTACATATTATCTTATTTTGGGCTTGAATTCTATTTATGCAACTAGCCCAAAAATTAATACAATCTTGAAATATTAGCTTTTAATTTGCTATCAATTATTAGTAGCTATCATTGATTCACTTTCATCAATTGGAATCAACGTTGAAATATTACTACTTAAGGCTATAAGTGGCTATCAATGATAGATTTATAAATAGTGATCAATTTTGAAAGAAAACCGACAACTTTGATTACCATAGTAGTCATCACTAATAATCTTTTATCATGGCTATCATTGATAACAGCTATCAGTCGTTATCACTGATAGACTTTCATCAATTATAATCAACCTTGAAATATTAACACTTAAGGCTATCAATGACAGACTTCTATAATTGATTATCACCTTTGAAAGAAACTCAATATATAGATATCACCTAAGTTTTATCACTAATATCACTAACATCACTCATATTGTGGTTATCAGTGATAGTTCTTTCACTAATAACATCACTAATAAGATGCTATCAATGATCTCACCGATATCATGCTATCAGTAATAGTTCTCTATCACTGATAACGTGCTATCAGTGGTAGCTTCTATCACCGATAACGTGCTATCGGGTAGCTTCTATCATCGATACCATGCTACTAGTATTAGCTTCTATCACTGGTAATATGCTATCAGTAGTAGCTTCTATCAATCATAGCAACTGAACACCTTTTTGCCCCTTTCTTGTCCTTCCTGAACATTTATAAGTCCATTTTCTTTTCGATGATAACTTCTATCACTGATAAACATGCTATTAGTGATAAGTTCTAGGCATTCCACTTACATTTCAGTTCGAGATTCAACTTTATTAATTAAATTCACTAAGTTGGCTATTAATGATAGATTTCTATAAGTGGCTATTAACTATGAAAATATAATCAAAGATTAAGTGATCAATGATAGATAACATTAGTGGCTATCACTTATAGATTTTCATTTGCTATTTATATTTATTATTTGTTATAATAATCAATCTTGATGATTGACTTGTTGGTGTTAAGTCACTTATGAATTGAGTACTTTCAAGTCCTGTGTATAGAACTCAGCTTCATAATTCTTGTGAAAAAAAAAGGAAGAAGAAAAAATTCAAATAAAAGAAAGAAAAATTTTAAAAATAAGAGAAAGAGAAGAAACAAAAACTGAAAAAATGAAAGAAAATTAAATAGAAAAAGGAAGCAAAAATCAGACAAATGAAAGAAAAACTAAAAAAAGAAAAAGAAAGGAAAGTAGCAAAAAAACAAAATAAAATAATAAAAAAGGATAAGGGAAGAAGCAAAAGTTGGAGAAAGGGAAGAAAATAAAAATTAAAAAAAGGAATAAGCAAGAACCGATGAAAGAAATTAAAAATAATAATAATAAAAAAAAGAATAAGCAAAAATCAAAGAAAGAAAAGAAGTTTTTTTTAAAAAAAAAAGAAAAAAAAGATAAAAGAAGGAAATGAAAGAAAATAAAAAATAAAGGAAAGAAGCAAAAATCGGATAAAAAAAGAATAAAATAAAAAAAAAAGAGAAAAGATAAAAACTGAGAAAAAAAAATAAAATGAAAAAAATGAAAAAAAGGGAGGGAAAATAAAAAAACTAAAAAAATGTGTACAACAAGATAAAATAAGAGAATACGAAATTGAAAATTAAAAAAAAAAAAAAAATTACTAGTCAACCCATCCATATTTGAAAATATTTTAAAGATGTAATATATTTTTAGATTTTTTCCTTTATTCTACTATGTATTACAAATATCCTTAAGTAAATGAGTGCATGTCACCATTATGTTTGCTTTGGCCATTTAAAGAAAGGTGTAAGTGCTTCTCTCTTTTTTTTTTTTTTAAAAAAAAAGGAGAAAAAAAAAAGGATTGGGAGAGTGGTGTTTCCACGTGCGGGTATTGTTTCCGTCCCTACACATTTACATACTAGATTCAGTGCATATTTAGAAGTGGTTTTGAAATTGTTAAAATCATTTTTGTTATGCACAAAATCAATGTGGAACATGTTTTTAATTACTTAAAATTAATTTAATATTTGATTTTATACTTTCTTAATCCAATTTTCATTTATCACAATTGGTTCTAAATTATTAAAAGCATGTTTCATAATGATTCTAAAAATGATATGTGGCTCTAATCATTTGAAATCACTTTCAAGCATGCTATTAATATTTCCTCTAAATTTACTTGAAACTATTTTAAAGTATTTTTCTAAACAAGAACTTATTATTAGCCCAACTGCACAATAAGTTTTCTTTCCCTTTTTGGAATAAATTAGTTAGAAATATTTTTCTTTACTTTAAAAGTTAGCTTAACTTTTCCTTATATATTTTTATACTTGATAATTGTTTAAGCTTGAGTAATTGCAACGAATGGCATTTTTTTGAACAATAATTAAGGGGTATAACAAAAAGAACTGCAAATATAGCAAAATCTATCGGTGATAGACTCTATGGCTGATAAACTTCTACTAGTGATATGGTCTATTACTCACAGGCTCCGAGACCTAGTTCTAAATTTTTTTATATTTGTAAATTTTTTTATATTGTATTATATTTATAAATAGTATGCTATATTTGTAACTATTTGCATTAATAGACATAGCTAGTATGGTAACCATTATACCAAAGGTTGGATATGTGTTGAATATACCTAAAGATGTCATCTCTTGAAGTGACAAACATATAATGACGCAGGACATTAATTTGACTAAATTTTTTCATGAATGTCATCTGTTGTTCTGATAAGTTTTGTAAATTATTTATTTCATTTTAAAATGAGAAATTATAATATTGATTAAAAAAACGTTATAGATATCAACTACTCCAAGATACCACTTCTACATTTCAAAAGGTAAAAGAAAACATATAGGAGTTTCTACATTCAATTGATCGTATAAACACCAAATTAACAAAAGAAATGAATATTATTAGAAATGCAAGCCGGTTGGGAAAAAGGGGAAAAATAAATAAATAAATAAATAAATAAAGACTTAAACACAACAGGTCAAAGTAAAAAAACGAAACAAAATAAAAGGATAGCTTGTAGAAGGAGGGCACAGCAGGGAGAAAAAGAAAATAAAAAACAGATGAAAAGAGAAAGAGAGAAAGAATAGAGACGACGGAGGACAGGGTGAGAGAAGCTCGAAGTTATTCGTGAAGACGCGGTTAGCGCCGATAGTAATACGAGTTCTAGGCAAGAATCCGAACTCTGCAAGTCTTTTTTTCTTTTTTTCTTTTTATTATTCAAGAAAATTTACGTGTCTGTACTTTTATTTTTGGAGTTGACTCAAGTGAAAGAAAGAGAAGGAAAAAGAAGATCCAAATTTTAGTTTTGATCAAAAGAAGTAATGATGTTGAAGAAAAAATGTTGAGTTATGGAATTTTCATACCATCAAAATTGTTTGATGCCATTTTCATATCATGATCAAAATTGTTTTTAAATTATTAAAAACATGTTTTGGTTATTTTGAAATGTTAAAAGTGATTTTAATTATTTCAAAATCACTTTTCCAAACTAAGGATTAAAATATCGATGTCGATATCGATATCGATATTGAGATTTAAATTTTACAGATATATCGACGGATATATTGGTATCGAGATATTTTGGTTTAATAACTAAGTTGTTTTACTCTCAAATTAAGTTCGGAATATTATTATTAGTATTCTTTTTCATATTGGACTAAATAGATAACATTTTTTATATTTTACGAGCTTTTATAAAGATGTAGGAAATATGATATTTAATATCGATATCAAACCCTTCGATTTATTTATATATCGATGGATATATACAGAGACATCGACTTATATTTTCATCCTTGCCCTGAATGTGCCCTCATTTTGAGTATAGTTTTTCGTTTAGAACTCTCACACGCGTAGCTCAATTTAGATATCTTTTACTCTATCAATCACTTCCCAGATCACCTCAGTTCTTTGATTTCTCTTTCAGGTTCCTCCATATGGATCGAGCAAGTGGATCATCTTCCTCCCACTTTAGATGCAGTTTTGATGTATTCTTAAGTTTTCGGGGAGAAGATACTCGTTCCAACTTTACAAGTCATCTTCATATGGCTTTGCGTCAAAGAGGAATCAATATCTTTATAGATGACAAGCTTTCGAGGGGTGAAGAAATTTCTGCATCACTTTTGGAAGTTATTGAAGAATCGAAGATCTCGATCGTTATAATCTCTGAAAATTTTGGATCTTCGAGTTGGTGTTTGAATGAATTGGTGAAAATAATTAAGTGTAACAAATTCAAAGGACAAGTTGTTTTACCAGTTTTTTACAAAGTGGATCCATCTCAAGTAAGAAAACAAATTGGAACGTTTGGAGAAGCATTTGCCAAACTTGAAGAAAGATTCTTCAACAAGATGGAAGCATGGAGGGAGGCTCTGACTACTGTTTCCCATATGTCTGGATGGGTTTTGAGAGAAGAGTATTTTCCTTATAATACAGTTTTTAGCTCTTCATATTCTAATTTGATTTTTTTATGGGAATCAACATCTATTTCTCATGTCTTATCTTCACTACTTTGTGATGGAACGAAACTTGATTAGATTTAGTGTGTGTTTATTTGGTTGTTTTGATTTTCTTGCTTCTAATCTAAGGATTTATTGGTGATCAAGGAAAAGCTATGTTTCATACATCTTTTAATTTTATGCCTTTTTTCTTTAAATGGCAGAAATGAGGCAAATTTGATTCAAGAGATTGTTCAAGAAGTTCTAAAGAAATTAGATCATGCAACTATGCAATTGCACGTAGCGAAATATCCAGTTGGAATTGCCAAACAAGTCATGAATTTACTCTCCCAGGTCATGTCTGATGGAATTACTATGTTTGGATTATATGGAATTGGAGGTATGGGCAAAACAACTTTGGCAAAAGCATTATACAATAAAATTGCTAATAAGTTTGAAGGTTGTTGCTTTCTTGCAAATATTAGAGAAACTTCAAAGCAATATGAGGGCCTTGTTCGACTACAAGAGAAACTAATTTATGAGATTTTAATGGATGGCTTCATTAAAGTTAGCAATATTCACAGAGGAATTAACATCATAAGGGATCGACTATGCGCAAAAAAGATTCTCTTGATTCTTGATGATATAGATACGAGTGAACAATTGCAGGCATTGGCGGGAGGACATGATTGGTTTGGACCTGGAAGTAAAGTCATTGCAACAACAAGAAACAATCATCTACTTGCTATCCATGGATTCGATATATTGGAAAGTGTTGATGGATTGAATCATAATGAAGCTCTTGAGCTTTTTAGTTGGCATGCTTTTAAAAAGAGTCATCCTTCGAGTGATTATTTAGACCTTTCCTTACGTGGTGTACTTTATTGTAAGGGTCTTCCCTTGGCTCTTGAAATGTTAGGTTCATTCCTTTGTTCGATTGACGATCAACTTAAATTCAAACGTATTTTGGATGAATTTCAAAACTCCCACCTGGACAAAGATATTAAAGATATTCTTCAAGTAAGTTATGATGCACTTGAAGAGGATGTAAAAGAAATATTTCTTTACATTTCTTGCTTCTTCGTACGAGAAAATGTAAACAAGGTTAAAATGATGTTAAAGGAATGTGGCAGTTTATGTTTTGAAAAGGCAATAACAAAACTCATGAATCTATCACTTCTCACCATCAACAAATTCAACGACATTGAAATGCACGACTTAATACAACAAATGGGCTGCACAATTGCTCTTTCAGGGACTTGTAAATCTCGTAAAAGAAAAAGATTACTGATTGAAGATGATGCTATGGACGTCTTAAATGGCAATAAGGTAAGAAGATACTGTAGAGAAGTATTGAATTTATTATTTTTAGATGACTTGAAATGTTTCGTTTGTATCTTTGTAGGAAGCAAGAGCGGTTAAAGCCATAAAGATGGGCTTTCATCAGTCTATAGAGTTGAACATTGATTCAAGAGCTTTTGAAAAAGTGAAAAATTTGGTAGTACTCGAAGTTGACAATGTCACATCTTCAAAAACGCTCGACTATCTACCTAGTAGCTTAAGGTGGATGAGTTGGTCTAAATTTCCTTTTTCATCTTTGCCTTCAAGCTACTCAATGGAGAAGCTTATTGAACTGAAATTACCATATAGCTCCATCAAACATTTTGGCAAAGGATTTATGGTATTTATATATGTCAATACTTATATATTGTTTTTATATCAATGTAGTTTATTTTAAATTTGATTCTACAATCTTTTTATGCATTGCAGAGATGTGAATCATTGAAGCATATTGATCTTACTGACTCCAAGTTTTTGGAGGAAATTCCCGATTTATCCGCTGCAATAAACCTTGAAGAGTTGATTCTTTGGTTATGTATGAATTTGAAAAAGGTTCATGAGTCAGTTGGATCTCTCGGTAAACTTGTTACTTTGGAGCTTTGCAGTCATTCTAAGGGCTTTAAGCAGTTTCCTCACTACCTCAATCTGAAGTCCCTCAAATATTTGGATATGGAACAATGCAACATGACCGAATGTGATTTCTATTTTAGTGAAGAAATGAAGTCTTTCGAGTACTTACGTTTCCGGGGTTGTGATGTAAAAGAACTATCTCCAACAATTGGATATCTCGTTGGGCTTAAGTCTATATCCATCACTTGCACAGAGTTTGCGCTCACATCGCTTCCGAGCACAATTTATCGTTTAAGCAAACTTACTTCTTTAGTTGTTGAATATTCTAATCTTTCTACATTCCCTTCCTTAATTCCTTCTTGTTCACCTCCCTCGTTTCCCAATCTAATCGAGTTACAACTTAAGAAATGCAATATAACAAATTTGAGTTTCTTAGAAACCCTCACTCAGGCCGCACCTTCATTGAGAGATCCTCCTAATGAATTGCGATATTCCAGAATGGTATAGTTACAAGAGTATGAATAATTCAATAACCTTTTTTATGCCAATTAATCCCAGTCGGAAATTGAAAGCGTTGGCTCCTTGCATCATATTTCAAGTAATTGATGTAACTAATGTTGACCAGCGGTATCGTTGTCGTGGGACAGAGCTTGAATGCAAAGTATCTATCAATGACATTCAGGTTTGGAGTTCTGAAAAAGTGTTGGATCTTGAAACATCAAAGAACTATGGGCACTTCAAACTAAAACCATCACCAAATTTGTATGTGGTTGATAGCACTTGATCCTAATAGAGATTTTCACCCAAACTGGATCAATGAAGAGGGAAAATGGAATGATTTTAGGGAGAGATCAGAGATTGATCTAAATCAGCCATGTTATGAGATTAATTCCACGGAAATGAACTGCAATAACGTAGATGATGTTTCGAAGAAATTTACGGTGTCATTTAAGGTTAAGGACATGTATAAAGATTCGATAGTATGGATAAAAAGATGTGGTGTTCATGTCATCATGGAGGGATGATATGTTGGAACAATTCATGGATTTGGAAATAAATGATGTATAATGAGCTGTGAAGTAGAAAATTAAATATGGATGAATAAATTTTGTTATTTTATTTTAATTTACTACTGCAGGTTTATATTGTTGCTATTTCTTTTTAGTTGGCTAAACAAAAGCATTATACTGATCTTGTTTATTCCTATGTATATTGTGATCGAGAGAGAGAATAATAGGCTCTGCATCAATCATTTTGGATCAAAGCTCTACATTAAAAATAGAAAGTTGCCACTCAAAATGTGAAAGCAATTTTTGTTAGGCACATACGCATCCAAAGGAGGATAAGGATGAGAAGATACTCCCTGTTGGTTTTGTGGCAGTAAGACGGTTGAATTTGAAGAATAAATTCCCAAACCCTCCAATTTCTGGCTCTTTCACTAACTCAATAGGTGGCTCCAACTTCTTGCCACTCCTCAATGTGATCGAACTAACATTTTCTCTAAGAATTGACTCAGGCTAGGACGAGAGTTTGTCAGACTGTCTTTCCAATTTGCTTGTAGAGGTGGTTAGCTGTGAGACTTGGGTCCCCAAAGCTTCAATGGCTTTCTTTGTATCCTACTGAAAATTCTGTGTATCATATTGAAATTTAAAAGAGTTGTCAACAAGACTTTTATCAATGCCTTCTAAGGACATACTTGAACCAGACGAAGCTCCATGATGAGGCTGAGTCTACTCATTCTGCCCTCCCCATTTGAAGTTTGGGTGGTCTCTCCACCCAGAATTGTAAGTTTGACTGAATGAGTCCTGCCTTCTGTTTTGCCCATTGTAATTGTAGCCTCCAATGGCATTTACCTCAAGAATTGCTCCTTGCGGAGCAATTGGGCAAACATCAGTTGAATGGCCAGTCCCATGACATACTTAGCAAATAGTAGGGGGTTGTCCAATCTCCATTTTTGCCAACTGCTTAATAACAAAAACTAAGTCAGATATTTCTTTCTTAAGTTCACTTACCTCATTGGCGGATTTAACACTAATTGCAGCTCTAGTTCCAAATTGTTGAGAATTTGCAGCCATGGTAGCTATTAGATTCATGGCCTTAGTCGGGGTTTTATTGACTAAGGCTCCTCCTGCAACTGCATCTATACTGCTTTTTTCGGCCTGCACCAATCCCTCATAAAAGTATTGGATCAAGAGTTGATCTGAGATCTGATGATGGGGGAACTTGGCATAGGTCTTTTTGAATCATTCCCAATACTCATGAAGGGTCTCCCCCATCGAACTGCATGATGCTATAAATTTCCTTTTTGACACTAGCAGCTTAGGATGCTAGAAAGAACCTCTCTAAGAACTAGAGTCACTCATTGGCATCTCCTTTCAATGAAAAGGGGAATGCTCTCATGTTTATCTGCTTCTGGGTCACCCCATTAGGTTTCATCCCATTGCACACCACATAGAATTCCTTCAAGTGTTTGTGCGGATCCTTGCCCTATAGACTAAAAATACAGGAAGTAAGTGAATTAAGCCAGATTTAAGCTCAAAGATACCTGTCATCTCAGGATAGGCAACGTACAAGGGCTGCTGAGTGAAGTCGGGTATTGCAAGCTCCTTGAGGGTCTTTTCTCGTTCAACCACCATAGGAAAATCTTCAAGAATGCCTTCTTCTCCCGATGTGTCTTCAACAAAAATCTCTCTGTCAAGTGCAGCTTGCTGTCTCCTTTCTCTTCTGATTCTCCACACTTCCCTACAAATCTTTGCAAAATAAATTTATCTAACACCTTTGGGAGTGTGGATCATGCACCAAAAGGGAAAATTGATTAGCAAGGATAAACACTACAAGTTTCAAAAATCAAGGATTTCGTTGGCTCCCCGACAATGACGCCAATTTGGTAGTGTGGTGTTTACCATCGTCCGTAAACCCGCACCTACGCAAATAAAAATTTGTATGCACTGAACTAATCTCTTATACTAATTAGTAGTACAAGTAGTAAAATACAAGGTCAAACCACAGAGAGCCAAATATGGATTCCTCAAAGATTGGAACTTCTAGAGAACAAAAAGTGCGCAGCGTAAACGTATGTAAAAGTTTATCAATCGAACAAATACTTAGCTTGGGTAATTATAGTTTAATTCAAAAGACATTAAGATTCAAGGCAAAGCTAAGCCAATTAATTGATTTCCATCATCTAACCAATTAATTGGGCGAGATTTATCTAAGTTAGAAAGTAAATGCTTGCTAATAGGAATCCCAAATTAACACAACAAACTAACTTAACTCATGCTTCTAGGTGACGACTACCTAATGATTACAAATTAGGGCCAATCAAAGCAATCAATTAAACATGCATGACTAATTTGTCAAATTATCCCATACATGAAAATTGAACAATACGCTCAAGATAAATTCTCATAAATTCATAATAAAAACTCACAAAATTACAATACGAGTCTCAAGAATTGAATTGGAACTAAACTAAACTAACAAACCCAAGCTAAGTTTTTATCCTTTAGCCTCGAAACATGCTCGAATTCAATACAATTTTCAAAGGGGGAATAATTTTTACAGAATTTTGGTGAAAAAAGGGAGCTATAACTAAACTGGACAGAGCAATGACATTCAAGAATTGATGTACTCGGAGATGATGTGATCGACTGACCCAAATTATTCTTTTATAAAACTACCACAGCGATGCAATGCTAGGAAGAGCGTTGCAACGCTGTGGTGCATAATGGCCAAGTGTCAGGCAAGTGTTGCAGCGCTAGCCTGACGTGTGTTGTGCGCATGCTAGGGCTATGCGTCCGTCAAACCACGCAGCATTGCAACGCTCAGCAGGAGTGTTGCAACGCTGCCTACTCCGTCTTAGAGCGTTGGAGGGCAGTGTTGACGAGCGGCGCGACGGTGGCATTGGGGCATCTCCGAAGCGTTGCATTTGAGCATTCTGCCTTCTAACGTTGAGCTAGCATTGAACTTAGGCTTATTGAGAGCTAATAGATTGAGTATTGATGTATGAAATTAGGGTTATGTATTTGAAATGTTCAAATTCAATTTTTAGGGTTTTCGATTGATTGTATATGATACAATTATAAATGTTTAACTTAATTGAAATTAAACGAAATTGGAAAAACAATTAATATTTAAATTATGATTTAAATATAAAATTGATTCATTGGTGATATTAATATTTTATTAATTTAATATTTAGATATTAAATTAATATTATTAAAAATAAATTAAAATTAGTTTTATTTAAATTAATTATATTGAATTAATTTTATAAAATAAATTTAAATAAAATCATTTTTTGAAATCATTTTAGATTAATGAGCTTTTCCATTTTTGGGAAAAACCTACTAACATATTTATTAGGATCACCAAATTCCATTTCAAGTTTTGATGATCTTCAAGTTGGAGCTGCCTAACATGCAACCATATACATTTGCATGTTTTTTACTTATATATTGAAGCTCCATGCATGAAGATCAGGGAGATTAGTTAAATATATTTTTCTGAAATTGATAACCTAAAAACCCTACTCTTGTTCATCATCAACTCAACTTGTTCAAGTGTTTCCACCATAAGTTCCAGCTTGAGTATAGTAGAAAAGATCTCGGTGGTAGTCCTCTCGGTGATTCTAGTTTTATCTTGATGCTTTTCAGCGGAATTCATGGTAAAATCTTCAAAGGTAATATGCATTTCAAACTCTCTTATGAATATCATATGAACAACATGCTTAAAACTCAAATTAAATGTAGTTTAAGTGCTTATTATGTTGGGGTTGATACCTCGTTGGGTCCTGTAGTTTGTAAACACAGTATTGAATAAATGCTTGTGATGTAATAATATATGATATTTTCTTCACTTTTATCTATGGAACATTGGATATTTTAATTGCTTTACCACAAACCAATAAACTAAGATCCCTGGTTGTTGTTTGTAACTTAAGCATGTATGTGGAGACATACAGGTGGACCATGTCTTAAGTGATAACCAAAATGGTCTGTAGTATATGGATATAGGAGGGAAACCTTATCCTGGTAATGCTACGGATGCAACCCACTTTGTTGAATAGTTATAAGTGCTGTGACTTGCTACAAATGGTCTGATCCTGATCATTCACGTGGAGACATGCGAGCGGTGGCGTCCTATACAAAGGAGTTTGTATAAGACCAGACCACGAAGTGTTATAGTTTCATTATATAACATCGTTCATGATAGAGACTTCACTTCACTAGGATGACTATAGGTAACATGACTTCAATCCTGAGTGAGTTAGGAACTTCTGTCTTTAAGGAGGTCCTTTTATTTGCACGGGTGCGGGTGGCCAGATCGCCAACTCTAACCTACCACTTTGGGGATTCATCTAATTTGGGAGCTGGGACCTCAACTACACAAGATGGAATTCACTCCTTCCCTGAAGCAGGGGTAAGTAGATAGATTGCTCCCTTAAGGGCTGATTCTGGGACTTGAACGATGTGGCACCACACACCTTCTCATGGCCTGAGAGGTGTCCACACATAGTAGGACTATGTTGTATTGTTCATTAGAGGGATCAATGGTACTTAAGGAGTTAGATGTAACTACAAGGGCAAAAAGATAAATTGGTCCAACTGTACTTACGAGCATCTGTGAAGAGTTATCGTACTATTGATTGGTTATATCTGATGGACACCGAAATATATCTGTGGTGAGAAGAGTGCAACTATCAGTCTTTAGTGGAATGACTGGCAGTTAACGGATGGTGGATCTCGTGGCTAAAGAGTTTAGTCAGCTATTCATGTACCGTTGGAGCTTCGAGCAATAGGTTTATAAGGTCCCCTTGGTAACTCAATGGATTCAAGTTGAGAATAAGTTTTTGGGTCAATTTGAAGTATTCAAATTGACAAGAGGAATTCAATTATATATGATATGATTGAACTAGTCAATTATATATGATATGATTGACATTATGTATGAGATACATTAATTGGAGGAAAATGATATAAATATGATTATTATCTAGTAGAGGAGAAAAGACTATGGTTCATATGTTGCATTTGATGTGATATTAAACCATAGGTCATAAATATAATAGGATTATATTTATTTTTTAATTTAACAATTATGGGATAATTATGGCGATTTTTTCTCCGTAATCGAATGAGATAGTGGGAGGTTGCATTCAGTTTTTGTAACTGAAGGATAAAATGAAAATTGTTCTCATTTTGCAAGTAATCATATTTTTGCTCATGAGTTGGTACACTGTCTATCGCGTAGCAAACCAAGAGCATACACGAAAGCTCAATGTTTACTAAACGATCGTGTACTCGCGTGCCTTTCCTAAACGATCGCATAGAATTTACTAAACGATCGTCTAGCTTTTTTCTACACGATCGCACACCAGAGCGTTTTACTAAACGATCATCTATACAATCAAGCCCCTTTTACTGCACGATCGTGCACCTTTACCTAAACGATCAAGCATCTGTCTATACGATAGACACTCGATATCTCCCACTTGCTTGGTCATGGTAAACGATCGTTCCTTCCTCATTCTCTCTACCAAATCCAATAGAGCCCACACCTCTTAGATTCTCACTTCGAGAATACCGAGGGTTCTGAGTGGTGGTGTCTTCCCTGCTGCCTTGTTCTTGAGGAGTTCATTCGCGGGTAGATGATAGTGATTTGGTGGACGATTGGTTTGGCTTGCATAGTGAGAGCGAGAGGTGCAGTCCATTGCCGAGAGCGCATGCAGTAATTATTCCATTGCATAACTAGTATGTTTGATTGTGAATGCGGTAATTTTGTCACAATGAGTTTGGAATGATCTTTCTTCTGCTTAAAGGTACTCTTGGATAAGAGTTCCTTCATTCTGTATTCTTCCGTTGCTCGATATATCATTCCTATAGTCCATGCATTTGGGTAATTTTGTCACAATGAGTTTGGAATGATCTTTCTTTTGCTTAAAGGTACTCTTGGATAAGAGTTCTTTCATTCTGTATTCTTCCGTTGCACGATATATCATTCCTATAGTCCATGCATTTGGGTCGTTCGTTTCACGTTCGTCCAGCCCACTGACATAGTTCAGACGTCATTTTGGAGCGAAACTCTTGTTTTGGGGTAAGATCCAGTTGGTTTGGTTGAGTTTCTTGAGGGATTTTGGACCTGCCCACTAAGTTTTTACTTTGTTTTGTCCATATTCTTCACGGTTAAATGTAGGACGAGATTCTAAAGGAAGGGCGCTGTTGTCCGTTTGGTTCAAGTCAAGAGCAGTCAAGGAATTGGTAAGTGTTGCGGTCCTTTTGTTGGTTTCTGGGAACCCACTAATTATTGAATTAAATGTTGGCTTCAATTATGGTATTTTGAAGGTTCCAAGTCGTTGTTCGTTGGGATTAGATCTGTTTAAGGGGAGATTTTGGAGTTGAAATCTTGAGAGTATTTGTGGATCAAGTTTTGTTTGGATAAGTTAATTGATGATCGTTGGATTAAATATGGTATGTGTTGGTTTTTGCTTCAAAGATTGAATTCTGGTGTGTGTTTTGTGTTAGGGGATTTAACTCGGAGCTTACTTTCGTTGGAGACTTATTTCTTGGGTTGATTTTGGGTCTAATTTCGAGGTAAGTAATCTTACTACTGGAACTACCTACGTGCCAAGCAAAAATATTTAAGTTTCATTGAGGTTTGAGGTTATTTGTTAGAATGATGTTACGTATGACCTCATTGAGTTTAGATTCTGAGTACGCATGAAAAGATGTTTGAATGCTAGCATGACTTTAGTATATTTTGTTATGTGACATTCTGATTGATCTGAGTATGATGAGATGTATGTGTATGTTATGGACTATGTTACAATGCCTGTGATGTGTACAATAGTGATAACGTTCTTACTGATAGTTAGATACCCACTAGAGGTGGTGACCTCCTGCGAGGTCACTAGAGGTTGTGTGTCCTGTGGGATTCACTAGAGGTGGTATTTCTTTCAAGATTCACCAGAGATTGTGAGTCCTACAGGATTCACTAGAGGTGATGTTTCCTTTGGGTGGTGTTTCCTTTGGGATTCACCAAAGGTTGTATTTCCTTCGGGATTCACTAGAAGTTGTGCTTCCTTCGGGATTCACTAGAGGTGGTGCTTCCTTCAGGTTCACCAGAGGTCGTGTTTCCTTCGGGATTCACTAGAGATTATGGGTACATTGAACTATGGTAGGATGAGTTCAAATGTTTATTTACGTTCCATGAGTACTAGAGGACGGTGTACGTTCACCAGAGGTCGGCATCTAGAGGACATATATGCCTAGTCGGATCCCGGTAGTGGGGTTACTTACTGGGTATTTTTATACTCATTCTTTCCTTATTTATGTTTCAGGTAAGGGTAAGAATGCGCTAGCAAATGACAAGCAGAATTCGTGATCGAGCCATTGGGACCAGTCTTATGCTTCCGCTCATGTTTCATGATTTCTTTTCTTGCATTTAAATTTTTAGCCTTAATGTCTAGAACTCATCATTTTGGTATTCACCGTTCAGACTTTGAAGTTTTCTAGATTTGTTTTTATGATTTATGGGTACCCTATTGCTTGGATTTTTAATTATTTAGTTTTTAATGAAACTTTTTAATTGACATCATTTATTCGATATTTATTTAGTTATGAAAAGGTGTCGTTTTAAATTCCATGCATGCATGTTTGTAGTAACGACATAGCTTGAGTCCTAAGGAGTCGGGTCGTTACAGACCAAACTTCAACCTCGTGCGCACGCCTGATCATCTGGAGAGTGTAACATTGGGTGTCGTTACGCTAGGGGCTTACACTACGACAAGAGCATAGCTATGCTATGGGAATTTTATAAATACAACTCGAATTTTAGGTCATTTTTTATCACGAATTCCAACCTCCATTTAATTTCTTTGCAATTTACTTTGTGTTTTATTTAAGTTTTCTTGCATGAACACCTACAAAAATGACTACTATTCGCACTATTATTGTAATGGCTTCAATTTTTCGATGAAAAATATCTCAGATGGATGTAAAGAACGCTTTCTTGAATGATGATCTTCACGAAGAAGTTTATATGATTCTTCCTCCTAGTGTTGTCCACCAACCCGGTGAAGTGTGTAGGCTTCATAAAGCACTTTATGGTCTTAAACAAGCACCTCGTATTCGGTTCGAAACGTTATCCACGATAATCACTTCACTAGGTTTTATTTCTTGTTATCTTGATTCTGCATTATTTGTCAAGTGTACAGGTTCAAGCCATATTTTTATTGTCGTTGTACGTTGATGACATGATTATTACTAGTGATGATTGTGTTGGAATCGAATATTTGAAATTAGAGTTATCTCGTTGTTTTGCAATGAAAAACTTGGAGGCACTACGTTACTTTTTAGGTATTGAGGTTGCATGTCCCTCAAAAGGTTATCTCTTATATCAGTCAAAGTTTATAGGTGAGCTATTTGAGAGTACTCATTTCATTAACAATAGAATTGTGGATACTCCTCTTGAGACCAATGCTCGATACTCTCCATCAGATGGACTTCATTTGTCAAATCCCAACTTGTATCACACTATTGTTGGGAGTTTGGTTTACCTCACTGTGATTCATCTAGATATTGTGCATGTTGTTCATGTGGTTAGCCAATTTATCACTGCTCCTACCACAGTTCATTGGGTTGTTGTCCTTCATATTCTCAGGTACCTTCAAGGCACTCAGTTTCAAAGTCTCTTGTTTCCTTCCATATCATCTTTAGAATTACGTTGAGCTAGTGATCTTATGGATTGCAAGTCAACCACTGGATTTTGTAATTTTTTTTTTTTGTGATTTTCTTATTTCGTGGAAGAGTAAGAAACAAAGTGTTATTTCTCAGTCTTTTACAGAAGCCGAGTATGTGTCATGGCCTCGACTAATTGTGAAATTTTTTGGCTACGTTGGTTGCTTACATATATGGGTGTTTATTTTTGTCATCCTGCTCCATTATATTGTGACAGTAGAGTGTTATTTAGATACCATGTAATTCAATTTTTCATGAGAGAATCAAACATATTAAGATTGATTGTGTTGTCACTCGTCATCATTTTCATTGTCATTTATTTCCTCTTCCTTGCAGATTGATGATATGTTTACTAAGGAACGCTCCACTTCGCACTTCCATTTTTTGTATGACAAACTCAATGCTTATTGTTGTGGCATCATGAATTTGTCGGGGATGTTAACGTATTTTTTTATTATTATTTATCTTAAGGGTAGATTAACCTTTTACTTATTCTCTTATTATTTACCCTACCTAGTGCGTATATCATTTAGTATATTTGATTCATAAGAAAACCCTACTTTTTCTTCTAATTTTTATAGGCGGGTAGTAGGTGGCAAAGAGAATGTAATGACCAACAACCAACATAATCGACATCCTACTTTAGGGTTGGAGCTCCTAGACAAGGAATTCTTTTTTTATTATTGGAAATGAAGAAGGTGAACCGAAAGAGAAATCGAGTGGAAGTTTAGAGTGAAAGAAGGGGATCATAAGTAGGAAAAATAAGGAGGAAAAAAATAAACAACAACCGCTAGCTACCGACTGTGGGTGACCAACCACGGTGGATGGTGGGAAATAGGCGGCCCGCAGCAAAGTATATCCAATGATCCTAGAACGAGAAAGAGGAAAATGAAGAAGGGAAATGATGGACAAAAATCCAAGGATATTGGGAGGAAGAAGGGGAGACAGAGGAAGAAGGAAAGGGAAAAAAAAAGCCATTGACGACTAGTCAGCCAGGGTTGTCAACGGTCACGGACGGTTTAGCGACGACGGTTGCCGACACACACTGATTAGAGAGGTTGAAGAGATGAAGAGAAAGAGAAAAGGAGATAACGATTCATTAAAAACTATTTTTTCCAAATCCATTAGTTTGTATTAGGCTTAAAGATTAGTTAAAAGAGTTGTTATAAATGTCATTAATTTGTTATCTTGCTTTCCACTGTGTAAATGCCTATATAAAGACCTTCTGATTAATAAATAAGATAAGCGAGATTTTATTTACTCTTGCCCAATATGGTATCAGAGCAATAACTCAAAAACCTCTTTCCTCCAAAAAAAATTTTCCCTCCATCTTCTCCATGCCGAGAAACGAGAACCCTACTTCTTTAGAAAACTCCAACTCCATGGAGAATACTCGAGCTTCAAATTCATCCGTTCTTGAACAGTATAATAACCCTTACTTTCTTCATCCCTCAGAAAGTACTAGTCTTGTGCTCGTTTCCAATCTTCTCACGGAATCAAACTACAATTTGTGGAGTCAGGCGATGAAAATAGGGCTCACTGTCAAGAACAAGCTTGGCTTCATCAATGAAGAAATTCCTCATCCTTCTGGTGAGTTACTCAGTTCTTGGATCATCTATAATGAAGTAGTGACTGCCTGGATTCTTAATTCCCTCTCTAAATAAATCTCTGCGAGCATCAATTTTTCTGATTTCGCGCAAGAAATTTAGTCTGATCTTCAAGAAAGGTATCAGCGTAAGATTCAGCCAAGAGTCTTTTAGATTCAACGGGAACTTTCTAATCTAACTCAGAACCAAGACTCTGTTACTACATACTACGCAAATTTGAAAACGTTGTGGAATGAACTGATTTCATATCGCCCTTCCTGTTCTTGTGGTAAATGTACTTGTGGAGGAGTTAAGAATCTGCAAACCTATTTTAAAACAGAGTATGTCATGGCATTTCTCATGGGCTTGAATGAAACGTCTCCTCTAATTCGATCTCAGTTGTTTCTGATGGAACCCGAACCCTTTATCAATCGTGCCTTTTCCTCGGTTGTACAATAAGTGGATCAAAAAGCTCTTTCCTTATCTCCTAACCTCAATGTGTCTTCACCAACTTCAGCTGCTGCTTTCCTTGTGAAAAATAATTCCTCTGCTTCCTCTTCACATACTACCTCAAATAACTTTCACAACACTAATCAACACAAAAAGAAGGAGAGGCCACTTTGCACTCATTGCAATCTTCAAAGACACACAGTGGATCGTTGCTACAAGCTCCATGGATATCCTCCCGGCCACAAACTTTATAAACCTCTCGAGTCATCAATAAAAAATAGAGCATATTGATTCCTTGTTGTCTCTTACAGCTGAGCAATGCAAGGCTTATTAGCCATACTTCGATCCCATTTAAACAAATCCAAATCATCCAACACTACAGCAGAACCATCCAATACTAATGCTCATGTAGCAGTTACTTGTTCTATCGCTGATATCTCCTCTGATCAATGGATTATTGATTCTTGTGCTTCCACTCACATTTGCTATAATAAAGCTTTATTCACTTCTTTACGTCCAATTAAAGCAACAACTGTTTCTTTACCAAATCAATCTCATTTTTCTGTTGAATTTGTTAGGGATATACAAGTAAATACAGACATTATGTTGCAGAATGTTTTATACATACCAACATTCTGTTTCAACTTGATTTCCATAAGCTCTTTAACTTCTCATTTGTCAGTAATGGTTACATTTTGTAGTGATTCTTGTCAAATTCAGGACAAGTACTCTTTGAAGATGATTGGCAAGGCTAACAAATGGCAATGGCTCTACATATTACAAGCTACGATTGATAAGTCATTGCATCCTCCTATTTTGATTCCATTATGCTCACAAAACTTGTTTGTTCTTCCATTACTACATATTCTACTTTTACTTGGCATAATCGTCTTGAACATCCATCCTACAATCATCTTAGCTCATTAAGAGACATTTTACATGTTGAGTTGGATAATACTTGTAACAAATGCTTGATATGTCCATTAGCAAAACAGAAACTACTTTCTTTTCAAAGCAATAATAAACTTGCTGCTCATGCGTTTGACATTATACATTGTGATGTTTGAGGAACCTATCATGAGCCTACTCATGTTGGATATCGATATTTCTTAACAATAGTTGATGATTATTCTTGGTATACCTGGGTTTTTCTGATGAGAAACAAGTCTGAATCTCTTACTATTGTCCCTCGGTTTTTCAACTGATTCAGACCCAATATGGTCAATCTATTAAAGTTTTTCGATCTGATAATGCACTAGAGTTAGCTTTCATTGATTTTTTTGCATCTAAAGAAGTTCTACATCAATTTTCTTGTGTTGAAAGACCCCAATAAAACCCAGTAGTGGAAAGAAAACCAACACTTGTTAAATGTTGCACGGTCTCTCTTGTTTCAATCTAGGTTGCTAATAGCTTTTTGGGGAGAATGCATACTGACTACATCATATTTGATTAACAAAATTCCATCCCATCTTCTCTCTTGGAAAACTCCCTTTTATCGGTTGAATGGTGAAAATGTTGATTATCATTCACTTTGTACCTTTGGTTGTCTTTGTTTTGCATCTACTTTGCCTTCACACAAGACAAAGTTTCAACCAAGAGCCATTGCCCCTATCTTTCTAGGCTATCCTACAGGCGTCAAAGGCTACCGTTTATATGACATTGAAAAAAATGAAGATCTTTATTTCTAGAGATGTTGTTTTTCATGAAGACATATTTCCTTTTCATCAAATCAATTCTCAAGAAGAAGTACTTGATTCTTTTCCCGACTTAGTATTACCGGTGCCACTTTCTTTTTCAGGGGAGTTTTCTAGTCGTGCCACTAATTTATCATCTGATAGCCCTATGCCTGAAGTGAACAGTCGAACAACTGATCACACTGAGCCAAATACAGCTATTGCTACTCCTCATGAAGTGACTGATATAGTTGAACCTTCTCATGAGCTAAATGATGTAGCTGTCACCCATCTATCTGATCCTCTCAATCTTAACAACGTCAATGAGCCTTCCCAACCTAGACGTTCTACAAGAGTCATCAAACAACCTTCTTATCTTCCTAACTATCACTGTAATTTACTATTACAGAGGCAGCCTACACAGACATCTGCTAAATTCCCCTTACAAACTGTCTTGTCCTATGATAAATTACACCCTGCTTACAAGCATTTTGTATTCAGTGTCTCAACCACATATAAACCAATGTTTTATCATCAAGCAGTTCCTTATGAACACTGACGCAAGGCTATGAAAGATGAACTCTTTGCAATGGAGACTAATAAGACTTGGTTTATTGTCCCTTTACCTAATGGGCAGCACTCAATTAGATGCAAATGGATATACAAAATAAAATATAGAGCAGATGGCAGCATTGACCAATATAAGGTGCATTTAGTAGCAAAGGGGTATATACAACAAGAGGGGCTTGATTACATTGAGACATTTTTCCCTGTTGCCAAACTTGTAACTGTCAAAGTTCTCCTTACTCTTGCAGTTTCCAAAAGTTGGCCATTAGTTCAGCTAGACGTCAACAATGCATTTTTACATGGAGATCTCGTTGAAGAGGTATACATGGACTTACCCTTAGGATACAAACACAATTTTGTTCACAAACAAGGGGAGCATTTAGTTTGTCGTCAACACAAGTCTATTTATGGGCTAAAACAAGCCTCCAGACAGTGATTTGACAAGTTCTCAAAAGCTTTCATCTGCCTAGGTTTCTCTCAATCTAAATCAGATTATTCATTATTCATTTGAGGCTCTGGAGATTCATTTATAGCTTTATAGTCCATGTAGATGACATAATCATCACCGATGGTTCCTTACCTATGCTGAATGAATTGAAAGAACACCTTCACAACACTTTCAAGTTGAAAGATTAGGGGTCTCTTCAATACTTATTGGGGTTAGAAATTGCAAGGTCCTCAAAGGGTATTGTTTTGTCACAACGAAACTATGTTCTACAACCTTTGGAAGATCATGGTCTTTTGGCTTGTAAGCTAGCTTCCTTACCCCTTGATCCAAACTTGAAACTCTGTATTGATGATGGCACTATTCTACCTGATGCAACAATGTATCGAAGGATCATTGGACGTTTGTTATACTTAACTATATCTTGTCCTGACATATCCTTTGTTGTCCATAAGCTTAGCCAATTTGTTGCTCAACTAAGAAAGCCTCATCTTGATATTGTTATGTCATTACTTAGATATTTGAAGGCTTCTCCAGGGCAAGGCATCATGTTAAAGCCTGTTACCTTATTTCAATTAAAAGCATATTTTGATGTTAATTGGGGGTCATATCCTGATTCAAGGAAGTCTATATCTGGTTTTTGTTTATTCTTAGGTGAGTCTATTATCAGTTGGAAGGCTAAAAAACAATCCACCGTTTTCAAGTCTTCTGCAGAGGCTGAATATCGAGCATTGATAGCTACAACAAGCGAATTATTGTGGATTACTCAACTTCCCACGAATCTTTCAGTGCCTATTGATCATCCTTCCTTAATATACCGTGATAATGAAGTTGCTTTCCATATTGCTGAAAATCCAGTCTTTCATAAGCGGACGAAACACATAGAAATCGATTGTCATTTCATTTGTGATCATATTATCTATGGTGCTGTCAAATTACTCCAAATCAAGTCTCATTTGCAGCTAGCTGATGTGTTTACTAAAGCCTTACCAACTTCCTCATTTTTTCCATTAGTATCCAAGATGGGAGTCATTGATATAACTCTGCCATCTTGAGGGGGAGTATTAGGCTTAAAGATTAGTTAAAGAGTTGTTATAAATGTTGTTAATTTGTTATCTTGCTTGCCATTGTGTAAATGCGTATTTAAAGACCTTCTGATTAATAAATAAGATAAGTAAGATTTTATTTACTTTTGTCCAATAGTTTGGTATCATAATCAGATGATCTTTATGTCGACAATCCAAGCGTAAAAATGGCTTCAAAGGAAAGAGCCTTCTAATTTCAACTCCATGGGCAAACAACACCTTGATATTCAACATAGCCTAAATCCTCTCCCTTGTGGAGCTGACAATATCAATTCACAATACATACGGGGCACATCATCTAAAAGTGACATGGGAATCAAATCAATAACTAGGAAAACAGGAAAGCAAGAAATATGTTTTGTGTGTCTAACATTACTTGTGTAATAAATAATACGTGCTAGACGATGACGACAAAAAAAAAAAGAATAAAAAAAATTCAAACCCGGAACTTTGACGTTATATCAATTAATTAAAATATTGAACTAAGAATTATATCATCAATCTTGTAACCAAATATGAGCATACTTTAACTGACAGTGGTGTACTATCAATCTCAAAATCAAAGTTAGTATATACTCTTGGTTAGACGACTCCCCTAAAAAAAAGTTAGTTTATTCAAATTAAACGACCTTTGATTAAAATTCTCATACATATTTTGAGAAGACAAGAGAGTTAGCTCCAATACAAAATTGATGCAGCGCCTATTTTTCCACTATAAATACACTCAAACACAATACATAGAACAGAATCCTTAATTAAGTTCATAATGCTTGATTTTGGTTACTAAAGGAGTAAATTACAGAACCAACCAAGAAAACAAATAGCAACATAAACTAAAAGGAAAATCACAAAATTTATTCCACATGATTTTCCTACTTCAAACATCTCTCAGAATCAATCATTTATTTCCAAAACCATATCAGTTATAATCTAACATAATCATTATTCTTCAATAACGACATGAACACCACACATGCTTAAATTTATTTCACCTTCAAAGAACCTTTTGTCAGTAACCTCAAACGACATCCTAAATTCCTTCCAAATACTTGTCGTAGAATTGTTGCAATCATCATCGTTATTCCTATTACAGTCCGGTGATCCCTCCATAAAATCATCCCAGGTTGGGTGAAAATCTATATCAGGATGAAGTACTATCAACCACATATACTCGTACGGCAATATTTGGAGTAATATCGAGCTTTCCCCTGGTTCAAGAACGGATTTTGCTTCTTCAGAACTCCAGACCTGAATGTCGTTGATGGATAGTTTACATTTAACTTTCGTCCATCTATGGTCACTATAATTAACTTGGAACTTAACACAAGGAGCAACAACTTTCAATTTTTGACTTGGATAAAGTCGCAAAGAAAATATAATGGGATTGTTCTTGTTGATGTGACTGAACCATTTTGGAATATCGCAATTCATTAATAAGATTTGTTTCCAATGTTCCTGTACCATGAGAGTGAGTGTGTAAAAATAATTTGCAGATATAAAAAATTTTGGATACAACTCTTGGAGTTTATCAATGAAAGATTTTGTTATATTTGCAATTTTAAAAGATGTCATCATACAATTAATTATTAACCTTAAAAGTGCTATCCATTGCAATAGTAATTAACAATCCATGACTTAATTATATATTAACAAATATAAAAGTAAAAAAAACAAAAGTTAGGGGAAAGAGAGATGGTACCGAATCAGAAGATATGAAATCAACTAAGTTGTCTGGAAATGCGACCAATGATATGCACCCAGTAGCATTAAGAAAAGTTATGTCTTCTGGTATCTTTGGAATTTCTTCGAGTAACTCACAATCCGTGACATCAAGAATTCTCAAGGATTTAAAATTAACAATACACGAGGGTAGATTCAAAAAGTCGTTTCTAGACAAGTCCAACTCTTTCAATGAAGGGGCAACATGAGCAATTGTTTCTAAGAAATCTAAATTGGTTAAATTATTGTCAGAGAGGTTTAACATGGTTAGATTGGGAAATAAGGAATGTGCACAAGGAAATAAGGAAGGAAATGTTGAGATACTAGTTGTATTGATCATGAAAGAAGTAAGATTGGTTAAACCATAAATTGTAGTTGGAAGAGTTGTGATTTGTGTGCAATAGATGACAATATCTTTGAGCCCAGTAAGATATCCAATTGTTGGAGATAGCTCTGCTACAGTACTGCCGTCAAAAATTATGTCCTTTAAAGACTTCATTTCTTCACTGAAATGAGGATAACATTCAACTAAGTTGCACCCTACAAACGCCAAACTTGTTAGGGACTTCAACCTTAGGACGCTGGGAAACTGCTTAAAGCCACTCTCATGACTACAAAGTTCTAATTCAACAAGTTTGCTAAGAGATCCAACTGACTCGTGAACCCTTACTAAATTTGTACACCCAAGAAGATTCAACACCATAAGGTTTTTAGCAGAAGATAAATCAGGAACTTCCTCCAAAAACTTGGAATCTTTAAGATCAATACGCTTCAGTAATTCACAACTCTGCCAAACATAAAAAATACAGTTCAAGCTCAAATTTAGCTAACATTAAGATTAAAACAACATATATAAAAGTATTTGACATAAATACCATAAATCCTTTCCCAAAATATTTGATGGAGCTATATGGCAAGTTGAGTTCAATGAGGTTGTCCATTTTGTAGCTTGAAGGCAAAGATGGAAAAGGAAACCTAGGCCAACTAATCCACCTTAAGCTACTAGGCAGAAAGTCGAGAGTACTTTCCGATGATGTGGCATTGTTAACTTTGAGTAGTACAAGATTTTTAACATTTTCAAAAGCTCTTGAATCAATGTTCAGCTCAGTGGGTTTACGAAAGTCCAACTTTATGGCTTTAACTGCTCTTGCTTCCTATAAAGATACAAAACAAAACATTTCAAAAATAATAAATTCAATACAAGCTTTTTTAAATATCATTAAGTTGTTCTCGTAATTAAATAAGCATAAATAAAGTCTTTGCAAAATTTCTTACCTCATTACTGTTTAAGACGTCCATAGCATCGCTATCGATCAATAATCGTTTTCTTTTTCGAGATTTAGAAGTCTCTGTAAGAGCAATTGTGGAACCCATTTGTTGTATTAAGTCATGCATTTCAACCTTGTTGAATTCGTTAATGCTAAGAAGTGATAGATTCATGAGTTTTGTAATTCCCTTTTCCAAACACAAATTACCACATGCTTCTAACTTCATTTTAACAATGTCTATATCTTCTCCCACAAAGCAACAAGAAATATAAAGGAAAATTTCCTTTACATCATCTTCGAGTCCATCATAACTTATTTGAAGAAGATCTCGGATGTCTTTGTCAAGGTAGGAGTTCTCATATTCGTCCAATATACGATCAAACTTGGATTGATCAATTGAATAGAGGAAAGAACCTAACACTTCAAGAGCCAAGGGAAGACCTTTACAATAATGCACAGCACGTTTTGAAAGCTCTAAATAATCACTTGTGGGTTGACTATTCTTAAAAGCATGCCAACTAAAAAGCTCAAGAGCTTCATCATTATTCAATCCATTGACACTTTTCACTATATCAAATCCATGAATAGCAAGTAAATGTTTATTTCTTGTTGTCACAATGACTTTACTTCCAGCTCCAAACCAATCATGTCCTCCTGCTAATACTCGTAACTGTTCAATCGTATCTATATCATCAAGAACCACGAGAATCTTTTTTGAGCATAGTCGATCTCTTATGATGTTAATTCCTCTATGAATATTGCTAACTTTGATTAAATCGTCCATTAACACCTCACACAGTAGCTTCTCCTGGAGTTGAACAAGGCCTCCATATTGATTTGAAGCTTCTCTAATATTTGCTAGAAAGCACCAACCTTCAAAGTTATCAGCAATTCTATTGTATAATGCTTTGGCCAAAGTTGTCTTACCCATACCTCCAATTCCATATAATCCGACCATAGTAATTCCATCAAACATAACACGTGAGAGTAAACTCATAATTTGTATGTCAACTCCAACTGGATATTTAGCTACATGCAATTGCATCGTTGTACGATTTAATTTCTTCCAGACTTCTTGAACAATTTTTTGAATCAAACTAGCCTCATCACTGCCAATTTTTTTTTTTTTTTTTTTTTTTTTTTAAAAAAAAAACATAAACTAAAAAGAGTTACTGTCATGAAACACGCATTTGTTTCCTCACAATAATTCCTAAAACCAAGCAATATCTATCAGAAGGGACTGGAGACAGGACATAACGAATAGTGCAAAATTCCATTCTGAACCCAAAAAAACTAAGGTTTATTTAAGGTCTGTTTTCAAGTATAAAAAAATAAATCAAAATATTTATAAAATATAGCAAAATTTTAGAATTATTAGTGATAGACGCTATCAGTGACATTGATAAACACCGATAGAAGTCTATCAATGTTTATCAGCATCTATCATTGATAGTTCTAAAATTTTTCTATATCTTGTAAATATTTTCAACAATTTTATCATTTGAAATAATTTTTCTTTTAATAACTTTTTTTTTATTTGTTTTTAGTTTTTAAAAATTAAGCATATAAATATTACTTTTATCCATAAGTTTCTATGATTTGTTATCCTTTTTTTTCTTTTTTTAGTAAAAAAACTAAACCAAATTTTGAAAACTCAAAAAAAAAAAAAAGTAATTTTCAAACACTTGTTTTTGTTTTTAGAATTCAATTAGAAACTCAAGGGGATCTTAATAAAATGAAAAATTAGAAAAAAAAACCAACATAAATTTCAAAAATAAAAAAGCACAAATGAAATTCTTATCAAAGGGAATATATATATATATATATATAAATCTCTTTTATTTTTCCTCTTTACCAGCATACTCTTCATCAAATAAAAAAAAAAATACTAAAAATAGAAATTGAAGAGCAAAAGAGTAGAAGGATATGGAAAAATACTCTTTTTCCAGAACCCATCCAGACATATGGGAAATAGTAGTTAGAGCCTCCCTCCATGTTTGCATTTTGTTGAAGAATCTAACTTCAAGTTTGGCAAATTCTTCTCCAAATCTTCCACTTTGTTTTCTTACTTGAGATGGATCTACTTTGTAAAAAACGGGTAAAACAACATGTCCACCAAATTTGTTGCACATAATAATTTTCACCAGTTCATTCAAACACCAACTCGAAGATGCATAATTTTCAGAGATTATAACGATCGAGATCTTGGATTCTTCAATAGCTTCCAAAAGTGATGTAGAAATTTCTTCTCCTCTCGAAAGCTTGTTATCTATAAAAACATTGATTCCTCTTTGACGCAAAGCCATATTAAGATGACTCGTGAAGTTTGATCGTGTATCTTCTCCGCGAAAACTTAAGAATACATCAAAACTCCATTTAAAATGTGAGCAAGATGATCCAGCTGCTCGATCCATATTGACGAACCTGAAAGAGAAATCAAAGATGAGTCACCCGCTCCTCGGTCTTCTCTATTCTTTCTCTCCTCTTCTCCTCCATCTCTATTTCTTTTTTCTTTTTCTTCCTCGTTCTTTGGTAATCGACAAAAATGACTTATTTGAAGTTTTAGTTTTAAAATTTTAATCCTTTTTAAAAACATCGACAGAATATCTGTCTAACTTCGAGATCGATAGTAAAAGCACTATATCAATCAAACTACGTTCATGTTGGCAAATAAAGATAATTGAGGTGGAAAGATTTGAGATTGATGTGATGAAATAAAAGGATTAGATATATATATATATATAATTTATTAGAGGGAAAAGTAAAAGGAAAAGGTTTAGATATATATATATATATATATATATATTAAATGCCCATCGAGAAACATGCCAAAAGGAAAAAAAGAAGAGAACAAATTCATCTTCCTCTTCTTCGTGGTGTTTTCTTTTTTCAGCCGGCTTGCTTTTCTTATTCAATTTCTTGCTCTGGCATTATGGGATTGATTGAATTTTCCAAACGTTTGGAGTTGTTGATCTACAATGGTTACTTTCTTCTAATCGAATATATGCATATTGAATACGTACCTTATAACCTTTGGTAGAATGGTTGCCTTGCTTAACTATAGACTTATAAAAAATTATCTTTTAAGTCTCGAACTTTATGTAATATGTTGAAAAAAATCAAAGTATCTCCAGCACTATTGAAAAATCAAAGTAGCTCCGATGCTATTATTGAGAAAATGGAATTAATGAAAAAAATTAAATATTTGCAAAAGCAAAACAATATTTCAATGTTTGTTAAACAAAGAGAAGAGAAATGAAAATGAGAATGAAATTCAAATTCTTATTGAAATAAGAAAAAATTGGTGATACATAAAATATGATACTTAAAATGTGGTACATAAAATTAGGATACTTATTTTATATGAGACATCACCCTTTTATAGGAACAAAAGATAAATTAAATTAAAGGCATATTAAAAGCATAAACTTAATAACTTAAAATTAAAAACATAAAAACCAAAAACGGAAAAATAAATCAAATAATAAAGTAAATAACTTCAAGTAAAAAAGAAAAAACTCATAATTCAACATAATAGATATGTTAGGTCATTAAGTTTTTAAAATGAAAAATTGTAGTCTCTAAGAATGGATTTAAAAGGTTTTTCCATACTAACAGAATTGTGTAAATGAAACAAAAAGATGACTGGATAAGTTGATGTTGAGTAAGATTTTATGGACCCAAGTTAAACATTGGCAAGATGCTTCTTCTTCTTTGCTCGCATTCAGTTCCTTTTCTAAGGGTTTCTATTTATTCTGGTGGAGTGTAATCGAAGCACCTTCTTGATAATTATCTCCAATCTTTTTCCTTTCTCCAGGGGTTTCTCTTCACTTTGACAATTTTCTGAAGTTTATGATTTTGTGTTGGTTGAATCATATTCTTCTTCATGACCAACAATTACACAATGTCCAGCTTGCATGCACATAACATCAACATGGGAGAAAAAAAAAAGAGTTTTAGGTAATTTCTAAAAACGAAACCAAGTTTTTGAAAACTACTATTTTTAGTTTTCAAATTTTGGTTTTGATTTTAAAAATACTTCTAAAATTTAGACAACAAAACACAGAGAACAATAGTTGGAAAGTGATGATTATAGTCTTAATTTTCAAAAACAAAAAACCAAAAACTCGAATGGTTATAAACAAGAGCCTAAGACCTTGTTTGGTAACCATTTTATCTTTTGTTTTTGTTTTTTAAAATTAAACCCATAGACACTACTTTCACCTTCAATTTTCTTCGTTTGTTATCTACTTTTTACTAATAGTTTAAAAAACCAAGCCAAAATTTAAAAAATTAGAAAAAAGTAGCTTTTAAATTTTCTTGTTTAAAACCATCGGTAAAAATGTAGATAACAATGAAAGAAAGTTGATGGTGGAAATAGCATTTTATAGACTTAATTTTCATAAACAAAAACCAAAAATCATATTGTTACCAAACGGAGCCTAAACTTTTACACCTATTTTCAATTAAATGATAACTTTTCAAAGTTTTCCATTGTTTCTATCAAATTTCAAATATTTTGTTTCAGTTCCTTAACTATATATTAATTAAACTCAGTTCTTGTCATTTATTGTGTTAAAAATAGAATTGATTATATTTAGTTTCTTGTTGCTAGTCTTTAGGGTTGCTATTCTTTGTGCTAGTCTTGTGCTATTTGTTTTGGGTGGTTAGTTTGTTATTTATGGTGTACTTTGAGCTATATAAGGCCTAATTGGAATGAAATTCATGAACTGTTATTTCATATCACTTTCTCTCTTTTACTAGTTATCTCCATTCTTTTTTCTATCAGTGGTATTAGAGCCCGATTGTGGCATCTTTTTTCTTAGCCATTAAACCAACTCTCATTCCTTTATCTTCTACAATAGTTAATAAGCATAGACAATGGCCTCAGACAACTATGTGCAACCAGCAATTCCCCGCTTTGATGGTCATTATGATCATTGGAGCATGTTGATGGAGAATTTCTTACGATCCAAATAGTACTGGACCATTGTTGAAGCAAGAGTGAATGAACCAGCTGCTGGAATTGTCTTGTCAAAAGCTGACCAAAATAAGCTAGAGGAACAAAAATTGAAGGATCTCAAGGCAAAGAATTATTTATTCCAAGCCATTGATTGTGCCATCTTGGAGATCATTTTGCAAAAGGATACATGCAAGCAAATTTGGGACTCCATGAAGAAAAAGTATCAAGGCACAATGAGGGTGAAAAGACAGCAGCTCCAAGCTCTTTGTGAAGAGTTCAAGATTCTTAAAATGAAGCAAGGTGAGTCTGTGGATAGGTATTTCTCACGGACCTTGGCTAGAGCAAACAAGATGCGTATCCATGGAGAGAAGATTGAAGATGTAGCTGTGGTTAAGAAGATTCTTCGGTCGATGGGTTCTAAATTTGCATATGTGGTTTATTCAATTGAGGAATCAAAAGATATTGATACATTATCAATTGATGAATTACAAAGTTCTTTACTTGTGCATGAGTAGAGAATGACGTCAAATACAGGTCCAACCAAAGAACAAGCTCTGAAAACTTCAACTCATGGTGAAAACTCTACAGGGAGAGGATCAAATAGAAGACGTGGTCGAGGTCACGGAAGGTGGCAAGGAAGAGGACGAGGTGGTGGACATGATCCACACAAGCAAACATCCAACAATAACTCGAAACTTGATAAGTCCAACATTCAATGTTATCGTTACCATAATTTTGGTCATTACAAGTCTGAATGCACAACCAACTTCAACCATGAAAAAGGAGAGCAATCCAATTTTATAGAGGAAAAGGAGCAAGAAACTCTATTGATGACGTGCCACCACAACGAGGAGCTTGGAACTAACATATGGTATATAGACACTGGTTGCAGCAATCATATGTGTGGTAACAAGTCTCTCTTTTCTCATTTGGATAAAAGTTATCATTCTACTATGACATTTGGTGATAATTCTAAAGTAAATATTGTGGGTAAAGGAAATATTCAAATTAAGATAAAAAAAAAAAAAAAGGCAATGTTGAAACCATATCAAATGTGTTTTATATTCCTGATTTGAGAAGCAATTTACTGAGTGTTGGACAGCTACAAGAGAAGGGTTATGTCACAACTATCAAAGAAGACACCTGTGAGATATATGATCTAAGAAGAGGATTGATAGCTCATGTTGAAATGGCCTCGAACAGGTTGTTCCCACTCAAACTAGAAGGTTTGGAGTTATGTTTCAAGACTAATATAGATCAAGACCCCACATAGCTTTGGCATTTGTGATATGTCCACTTGAATTTTAAAGGTTTGCAAGTCTTTTCTCAAAAGCAAATGGTGGTTGGCCTTCCCCAAATTCTTCCTCCCACAAAAGTATGTGAAGATTGTGTTGTTGGCAAACAACATCGTGAGAGCTTTCCAAAAGGCAAAGCATGGAGAGCACATGAATCCTTGGAGTTGATTCATTCTGACATATGTGGCCCATTAAACCCAGTATCAAATGGGAAGAAAAAATATTTTATTTCTTTCATTGACGATTTTTCCAGAAAAACTTGGGTTTATTTCTTGTAGAAAAAGTCTAAAGCATTCTCAATTTTCAAAAGCTTTAAAGCGGTAGTTGAAAATAAAATTGGGAGAAAAATCAAAACCCTTCAAATGGATCATGGAGGAGAATACATGTCACAAGAATTTGTAAATTTTTGTGCTCAGCATGGAATTCGGCACCAGTTGATAGCAGCCTACACACCTCAACAAAATGGTGTTGCCGAAAGAAAAAATCGTACTATCCTCAATATGGTTCGAAGTATGATTGCAAATGGGAGAGTTCAAAAGAAATTCTGGCCAGAAGCAGTAAATTGGGGTGTTCATGTTTTGAATCGAAGTCTGACTTTTTCGGTGAAAAACATGACTCCTCAAGAAGCTTGGGATGGGCGTAAACCATCAGTTGATCACTTTAAAGTGTCAATTGATCACTTTAAAGTGTTCGGGTGCATTGCATATGCACACCTTCCTAACGAGAAGAGAAGGAAGCTAGAAGACAAAGGTAAAAAAATGTGACTTTCTTGGCATTAGTGAGCAATCAAAGGCTTACAAATTGTTCAATCCAATCACAGGTAAAATTGTAATTAGCCAAGATGTTATGTTTGATGAACTAAACACTTGAAATTAGATAGAAGATACTCTAGAGCAACAAACAATACCTATGAATTTTGAAGACAGTGATGAATCTTTGACACCTCAACTTGAAAATCCAGTACAACAATCAGTTGAGCTTGAGGCTACTGAGTCTCAAACAGGATGTGCAAGTTCTTCAAGATCACAACGAGTTAGAAGGAGACCAACATGGATGGAAGATTGTGAGGTTAGTGATGATCTTTCTGATGAGGCATTTATCCATTATGTTTTATTATCAAAATGTGATCCACTAATTTTTGAAGAAGCTGTCAAAGATATAAAATGGAAGCAGGCCATGGATGAAGAGATTAAGTCAATTGAGAAAAACAACACTTGAGATCTATCAGAACTTCCTAGAGGGCAAAAATCCATTGGTGTTAAATGGGTTTACAAGACAAAGCCGAATAAAGATGGCCAAGTAGACAAATACAAGCTCGTCTTGTTGCAAAGGCGTACAACCAACAAATTAGCATTGACTACAATGAAGTTTTCGCTCTAGTTGCAAGACATGATACGATTCGAATGGTGTTAGCATTGGTAGCACAAAGCAATTGTAAAATTCTTCAAATGGACATGAAACCAGCCTTACTGCATGGCAACTTGAATGAAGAAGTTTACATAGATCAACCCCCTGGATATGTTCAATAGAGTAATGCAAGAAAGGTATATTGCTTAAAGAAGGCTTTGTATGGATTGAAGCAAGCTCCTAGGGCTCGTTCGCAGCGGGGTCTAAGTAATGATATGTGATTATTTCAAGCCTAAAGAATAATATGAAGATGGCTCAAGCAAGTTTTATAGCTCATGACAGCATAGAGCCTCATGATGAGTTTCTCATGAATGTGAGACTTAATTAGACAGAGTTATTCTCAGACATGTAGAGCCTAGGAAAGACATCACAGTTGGCGCTTCTAGAGTAGAAGCAGTTTTCAGTTGACTAGATTTTTTCTGGTACGTATCTTCAGATGACACATTATATAGTATGACCAGTTTCTTCACTACACATATGAAGTTTTCCCTGTGACATGGTAGGCTCAGATATATGTTTTTAGTATATAAGACTTTCTTAACTTCATGGCCGTTTTCACAGTTCTCAGCTCAAACATGTAGAAGTATTGCTGATTTTCAACATCTTAAATTTCATAGTTATATATGGAAGGGGTTGTTACACCTCTTTTGGTACTAGTTTTAGCTATGTCAAACGATGACCCTCGTTTTGCATCTAGTTTTTTTTAAGAGTCTCCAGTTAGCATTGGGTACTCGATTGGATTTTCGTACAATTTTTCACCCATAGACTGATGGTTAAATAGAACGTCTGAACCAGATATTGGAAGATATGTTGTGCACTTGTGCACTAGAGTTTTCAGGGAGTTGGGACTCTCACTTGCATTTAATGGAATTCGCATATAATAATAGCTATTAGACTGCCACTGGCACATTGCCATTTGAGGCCCTATATGGGAAGAGTTGCAGGTCCCCTGTGTTGGGATGAGGTAGGAGAGAAGAAATTGTTAGGACCTGAATTGGTGCAGACCACAAATGAGGCAATACAGAAGATTAGGGTTCGTATGCAAACAGCTCAGAACAGATAGAAGAGCTATGTTGATGTAAGACGTAAGAACCTGGAATTTGAGACTGGTGTGAAAGTGTTCTTAAAAGTGGCACCCATGAAAGGTATTCTGAGGTTTGGCAGGAAGGGAAAGTTGAGTCCGAGATTCATTGGACCTTTCCAGGTCCTGGAACGAGTTGGCCCTGTAGCTTACCATTTGGCGGTGCCCCCAGCACTGTCTTCAGTTCATAATGTCTTCCATGTTTCGATGCTAAGGAAGTATGTAACAGACAACTTGAGCTACGAGGAGAAGCCTATAGAGATCCTCGCCAGAGAGGTAAAAACATTGCACCGCCGGGAAATTGCTTTTGTGAAAGTCTTGTGGCAGAATCACCAGTTCCAGGAGGCTACCTGGGAGCGAGAAGGATGAGATGAAGGTCCAGTACCCAGCGCTTTTTCAAGAATGAACTTTCAAGGACGAAATTTCTTTGAGGAGGGAAGAATGTAACACCCCCAGAGTGTTTTTTCAAGAATGAACTTTCGAGGATGAAAGTTCTTTAAGGAGGGAAGAATGTAACACCCCGCACATTTTTTAGTAATAATGTAATTTCAATAACTTTATTATTTAGAATTTTAGTAATTGTTATTAGTTGGAGGGCATTTTTGGAATTTTGGACTTCAAGTGTAAGTGCGGGAATTTAATTGTTGGTGTGAAATTATTCAAATTGGAAATTAATGGCAGAAATTAATTTTCTTTTGAAACGGAAAGGAATTTAATAGTATAAAACGGAAACGAATTAAATGTAATTATATTTATTTCCTTTTTTAGTTTTTTTATTATTATTATTATTATTATTATTTTTATAAAAAGTCAAACCCCACCCCCTTTTTCTTCCTCACGTTCTGAGCCCATCCGACGCCGCCCAAAGCCGCCGCGTCAGTTTCTTCTTCATGACCTCCGTCCACCACTGCTCAAGCGTCATTCACTTTTGCCGTCACTGGATCTATCAATTTGGGTAAGATTTCTGTCGTTTGGGTTTGTTTTTGATTGATTCTTGAATACTCATTTACTCTTGGCATCAATTGGTTGATACCCATTGTGTTTCAACTTTAAATTCAAGTTTTGAAGGTATTGAGGTGTTGTTCAGTGAAGTTGGAGTTTGTTTTAGCGAGTTTTGGTAAGTTTTATGCTTTGATGACCCTCTTGTAGATTAATTTTGGTTGTTGAGAAATTTTTGTAAAGTCATTTGGAAGTGAATTTTTTGACGAAGCTACATATGGATAATTTATTTGAGACATTGGTAGTGAACTATGTATTTGATTTAAGCTTTAATCATGTAAGCCTAATTTCAAATTATGATTAGGGGGTTGATTCAAGAATTTCATTCAAGATGAAGAAGAGTTTGATTTGCTAATTATTTGGGCTTAAAATTGGAGGTTTGGAAGGTGAATTCGAATTAGACCACACCTTAGGTAAGGTTATCTAGAAATATTTTGTAATATTTGAGTATTTGGAATTTGGCATTAACTTTAATTTTAAAGCTTTAAAGCTTGGTTTATGTTTAGGCTTGAATAAAGATTCAAGAATTTCACAAAGATTCAATTGCTTTTTTGTTCGACCTAATATCAAGGTAAGTAATCTTACTACTGGAACTGGCCACGGGCCAGGTATTAGATGTATGCTAGCATGTTAAATGAAGGTTATGGCAGAATGACAGCATGAAAGATTGATAGTATAACATGATTAAAGTATGTTATGTTACAAGATCCGAATTATTTATTTATGCACATAGACACTTGAATGCTAGTATGAGATGGTATGTGTTTCCATGGTTGTATTTGATCTGATGATGTTGAGGTATACATGTATGTTGTAGAACCATGATGTTGAGGTATATGTGTATATTGTAGAGCCATGATGTTGAGGTTTATATGTATGTCATAGATTTGTACAGTGATGATTATGATGTTGAGACTGTGCAAATGTCCTTACTGATTAGTTAGATGCCCATTAGATTTTGTGTTTCCTTCGGGATTCACCAGTTTGTGTTTCCTTCGGGATTCATCAGTTTGTGTTTCCTTCGGGATTCCCCAGTTTGTGTCTCCTTTGGGATTCACCAGTTTGTGTTTTCTTCGGGATTCACCAGTTTGTGTCTCCTGCAGGATTCATCAGAGATAGTGGGCATACTTAACTACAGTAGGATAGGACTCAGTCTCCTTCTTGTTTCATGTGCATATGTGTCCCATGAGGACTAGAGCAGTTTATATATTTCACCAGAGGTAGGTATCTAGAGGACATAGATGCCTAGCCTGACCCCAGTGGTGAGGTTACTTACTGAGTATTTTATACTCATACTTTCTCGTGTTGTTGTTTCAAGTAAGAGTAGGGACGCGCCGATGAATGACAAGCGGAATCCGTGATCGAGTCACTGAGACCAGTTTTTATGCTTCCGCTCATAAGACTTAGATTTCCTTTCATATTTTGCTAAGCTTTTAGTTTTAATGTTTAAAACTTACTTTTAATAATTGTTTTTCATACTTATTTATTAACCTTTATAATTTATGTGTACCCTATTGTTGTTTTAACATTTGCATTTAATAAAGGACTTTTGAACTCCTCTTATCAAATTAGTATTTATTTCACCATAAAAGAGTATCATTTTAAGCTCTATGCATGCATGTTTCTTTTAGTAACGGCCTAACTTAAGTCCTAGAGAGTCGGGTCGTTACAGAGGTAATACAATCAGTAGTGGGAATTTTCATCAATCAGAAGAAATATGCACTGGAGATCTTTGACAAGTTTCAATGAAGAATTGCAACTCAGTGATAACTCTAGTTGAACCTTATTTGAAGCTCACAAAGGACCATGAAGGAAAGAAGGTCAACAACACTCTCTATAAGCAAATCGTTGGAAGCTTGATGTACTTAATAGCTACAAGGCCTAATATTATGTATGTTGTGAATTTAATTAGTAGGTTTATGGAATCTCCAACTGAGCTTCATCTCCTTGCTGCCAAAAGAATCTTAGTTACTTAAAAGGGACTCTTAGTCTTGGCATACTTTATCAAAAAGGAGAAAAACTAAACCTTGTTGGTTTAGCGATAGTGATTATGTAGGAGATTTAAATGTTAGAAAGAGTACTTCAGGGTATGTTTTCATGTTGTGTTCAGGAGCTATCTCATGGTCTTCTAAGAAACAGCCAATTGTCACATTATCTACCACTGAAGCTGAACTTGTAGCAGCAACATCATGTGCATGTCAAGCCATTTGGTTGAGGAACATTCTTGAGAATTTACATTATAGGTAAGAAGAAGCATCTATCATTCATTGTGATGACACATCAACAATCAAGCTCTCAAGGAATCCTGTCTTGCATGGACGAAGGAAACACATTGATGTAAGATACCATTACTTGAGGGATCTTACAAATGATGGAATTATCAATCTAAACTACTGTAAAAGTGAAGATCAAGTGGCAGATATTTTAACCAAGCCTCTCAAATTAACAACATTTGTGAAGCTTCGAAGCTTACTTAGGGTGGTTTCCTCTACTACTTTAAACTAAATACTAAATTGCATAGTTTTAGTTTAAGGGAGGGTGTTAAAATAGAATTGATTATATTTCGTTTCTTGTTGCTAGTCTTTAGGGTTGCTATTCTTTGTGCTAGTCTTGTGCTATTTGTTTTGGGTGGTTAGTTTGTTATTTATGGTGTATTTTGAGCCTATATAAGACCTAATTGGAATGAAATTCATGAACTGAAGTTTCATATCACTTCCTCTCTTTTACTATTTTTCTCCATTTTTTTCTATCATATTGTTCATCATTTCTTTCTTTTTTTTTTTTTTTTTTTTTTTTTTTTTTTACAAGAAACAAGAGGAGAAAGGGATCAGTAGGTGCACAAAAATATCTCAACTAAGTTGACACATCCATAACATCCTCATCATAGCTCCAACCCAAATGAGAATTCATTGATGGCCTAAAAACAGAAGTGGAAAAAGGGAGAGCTAGAAAAGAGCTCACCAATACAAGGCACTTGTGGAAATATCAAAATTACAAAAAGAAAAATTAGATTTTAAGCACCAATTAGAAGTAGAAATAATGATATCTTCCAAAAGAGATCATGGGCACTTCGAAATATCTTTGAAGAGTCGATTGTTGCGCTCGAGCCAAAGATTCTAGAGAGTCAATCCTATCAGGTTAGATAGCATAATTTATTGTTCATCGTTTATTTCGAAAACAAGAACTATGCTTTGAAACTTTCGCATCCATACCCTAGTTTAAAACACACAGATACTCTTTTTCTTCAATCAAACTATTAAGAGAAGAAGTATTTATATCAAGTGACTTCTATATGAACAAAAGACTAATGTCTCAACAACTAAAATGATTTCTCTTACGCAAAATTCAAGAACAAAAACAAAAATTCCAATGTGTTAAGAACCACAATATATAATATAAGCATTAAAATTTTTAAAAATCAGACTAAATTAAACCCCACTTTTAAAATGAAGGGAAAAAAAGGTCTAACTAAATTATCTTGAAGTTCGGGTAATAATAGTTTCTTTATATAGAAAAATAATTCTATATACTTTAAACTATATTCAGTGGAGTTGACAAATATATATATATATATATCACTCTCACAGTTAATTTATTGGAGGATTTTTTTGGTAGAGACCTTCACATACACATTGAGAATGTCCACGTGAACCACCAGGGAAAAGGAAGAAGAAGATCACATAACTCCCTCTGCCTCATCCCACGATTCCTAAGAGAAATTAGGGGAGGGAAGTTATTTTCAATAAGTCTCTCCCTTTTAATTCAAATTTAAATTAAAACAATAAATATGTTATGCGTTATATCAAATATATTATGTGTTTTATCAAATATAACACATAACATATGGTTCATATTATATCAAATATAATATAACTTATAGTTTGTAATACTATCAATAATCTATGATATTTGATATAAGTCAAATTTATATTAAATACAGTTATATGAATCCAATTCATATAATTAATATTTGAATCATATTCAAATATTTATATCCTTTCAATAAACTTTATATTATAATGTATCACATATATTATGTTAGTTATATCTTATATAATTAATCCCTTAATTAATTTGAACATTTCAAATTAATCTAAAATTAATTTAATTCTCAATAATTCAAGTTGAGCTACAAATAAGACCTTATGGACCTATAAATTGAAGCTACAATGGTATTTGAATAATTAATTAAAGGAGTTTAATTAAATTATTCAACATCCATTAACTGTCGGTCACTCCACTAAAAACCAATAGTTGATATTTCTGTGTCCATTGGATATAATCAGTCAACAGTGTGATGACCCTTAACAAATTACTTGTAACTACAACTAGGTCAAAATTACTGTTACTCCTTAAGTACCATTGATCCCTCTAATGAACAATTAGTCATAGACAAATTATGACCGAACCCCTCTCGAGTCAGGAGAGCGTGACACACCTCATTGTTCAAGCCTCAAAATATGGTTCAAATGTTCATTATATGAATATGATTCATATAAAAACTATATGTTATAACTTAATATGAATATGATCCATATTAAATTTATATAGTTTTATGAGAGAAATAAATATTTCAATCTGATTCAAATATAAATTATATGAATATGATTCATTTAAAAACTATATATTATAATTTAATGAGAATATGATTCATATTAAATTTATATATAGCTCTACGAGAGAAATAAATATTTGAGTATGATTTAAATATTTATTATATGAATATGATTCATATATGAACCATATGTTAAAATTAATATCAATATGATTAATATTAAATTTATATATTTTATTGAGAGGTTTTATAATTTCAATATGATTCAATTATTATTTATATGAATATGATTCATATAAAAACTATAGGTTAAAATTAATATGAATTTGATTCATGTTAATTCTTTAGGTTATTTGAGATAATAATAAATTATAGTTTATGTTATATTTGATATAACATATAGTTTAAATATATATTAAGTTGGTAATATATATATATATATAATTAAGTTTAAAATTTGAATTTATTAAAAATAAAGAGGAGAGAGTTATAACTCCGTCACCTTTAAATCTCTCCCTCTCACAGTAACAAATTGGAAGAGAGAAAAAGTTCTCTCTCTGTCTCTCTCTAGTTCTCGAATTTTACAGAGAAGAATTTTTCTTACAATTCACTTCTCCTTCCCTCACACTAAGATTGAGTGCAAAGCCACACCTTTGCACGGTTCTCGTCCTTGAGAATAACGGGAAAGACCTCTTGGTGGTGTCTATTCTTGTTTGTTGAGTTAGTGGATGTCGAGTTCGTGAGATCGGAAAAAGACAACTTGAATTGAAGAGGAATATGAAGATTTGGTCTTCAATGGTATGTGATTCTTAATCCCTTTCTCTCTATTTGAACGGTAGAAAGCATGCTTAGGTTTGTAACGACCCTAGTTTCCTACAACATTCTAGGACGCTACTTCATGCATGCATAGACTCAATCGTACAATTTCTTTTAAATCATCAAATTAAAGAGCCAATATTTTATTTAATAATGCTCAAACGAGCAAAGATGTGAGAACATAATTAAATAATAATAAATAAACTAAAGTAAAATAAAATAAAATAATTTACTATTCGGGGTACCCTAAACCCTACTAAAAACAAATAAATGAAATTAAATAATCAAATAATAAAATTGATATATTTTTCATAAAAGTGAAAAACACCTAACTCCTAACCAGATTTCATACTATATGCGGAAGCAGTGAATCGTCCTAATGGCCAGGTCACGTATCTCTCTTGTCATGCACCAATCTGTCATTACTCTTACTTGAAAAATAGGGAAAGAAAAGGGTAAGTATAAAAATATACTCAGTAAGCGGCCTACTACTGGGCCCACTCTGTGATCTATTAGTCTATCCATTGGATCCAAAATGCACAAGGCATCATAAACATAGGCTAAACATAGGCATAGGCATAAGGGGCGAACCCGAAGGCATGCTTTCATAAGTAGTGACACAAAGGTCGTACATAAGCATAGGATGTGGGCCCGAAGGCTCACACATGCGATGTGCATGGCCCAATGGTTCACTAACAGTCACTAAAATCTCATATGGACATAAGCTTACAAACATCCAGTACATAATCAAACATGAGCATGCAATCAAGGCCATGACTCAGCATCAAACTTTAAAACCGTTACCCATACTTCAGTCAACTATTTCACAGTCTACTCATAACTCATACATCATAGACATCAGGCCTTAACACATTATATTCATGCTTCAACATTAGCCCACTATCCCCTATGCACCTTATCACAGTATCCCCTTAATCCTTAAACTTCATCACAGTATGAATACTTCAAATTCAGCAAAAAAAGCCATAACAGATCTTCAAATACGACAAAAATTTCTCGGCAGGCCTAACAACATCCTAGGGCAACCAGCAATAAACCACTTACCTCAGGATAATGCACTGTCCCAAAACAAGACCTTACTCCGCTCGAGAACTTCCTTCACCAACATACGTTCCTGAAACCAAATGCAAAATATAAGTGAACGTTAGCTTAGGCCCAAGAATCCCCAAATGACAATGGGTTGCCAACAAAACAAAAAAACGAACTTACCCAAACAGACCGCTCGGTCGAACTGTCGCAAACCGACTGCTTTCAGCACCGATGACAATAAGCGGACAGAGAACGACGCTTGGAAGGGAAAAACCTGACGCGGCTGGAAGACCCACAATCGACGGTGGCGCGGCTGACGGTGAGGACGATCGCACTGGGAGACCCACGATCGAGCGGCAGAAGAGGCGCAGCTGCTGTCGTCGGAGGTCGAGCTTCGCAGCGGCACAAACCCAGGCTTCGGCTAGGCGGGGCGGTTGACGATGGAGAAGAAAGTCAGCAAAGAAGCTGATGCGGTTGACGACAGAGAACGACGAGAAGGCGCACGGAGACCCGCGACTATAGAAAAATTGGGGGGGGGGGGGGGCCTTTAAAACCCTAATTCCTTCCCAAAATAACCAATGATTTCCCTTTTTTTTTTTTAACTTTGGGGCATTACAAGGTTTATATTTTTTTCATGTTTTCTGTCACTCTGAATTATGTTGTACGTTCTGTAAAATGAAATTTAGATATTGATGCGTTCGATTTATTCTGTTGCGGGGAATTCTAATCCCTTCAATTGGTATCAGAATCATTTCGAATCTCTAAATTTTGTTTTTGGAAATTTAATTCACAGTTTTGGTGGGTGCATGATGCATTATGAATGTACAGGTTTTTGAATATTGGCTAGTTTCAAAATTGACCTAGATTTGATTGTTTTAAAACTATTTAAAGTTGTAATTGTCTAGTGTTTTGGACGTTTAATTTCATGTAATTGAGTCTTTAATTGTTCGTGTCACTCGTGATGGAGTTTTGGCTTTAAATCGATGATTTTTTGGAGCAAGAACGGAGCAAATTGGATGAACGAGTGAAGCAAAGCAGACATTCTGTTGCGTAGTGTCGCAACGCTCTTGCCGCAGCGTTGCATGCAGCGTGGCCCAATGTTGTGGCAACATAAAAACCAACATTGTAATGCTAGAATCAAAGTGTTGCAATGCTCAGAATGGTTAACACACGTGTCAAGATTCCTCTAGATTGTGGGTTCGAGCATGTATGATTTTAATTATTAATATGTCATACTATATGTCATATAGTATAAATCTCACCATAGGATAAACATAAAACTATGCTTCATTTTAATATAAAAGTTATATTATATAGTTGCATGATCAAGTTAAGCATGCTCGTGCATCATATTTAATTAAGAGTTGTATTATATGATTGCATATATAGTAACATGTCTATGCATCATACTTTATTATAAATGTTATATTTGTATGGCTTTCAATATAAGTGTTATATTATGTGATGGGCGTGTTATTTATTTTTATTATTTGATAATATAAATGTTATGTTATATAATGAAAATGAAAATGCATGAAACATAACATTACCTTAGAAATATAATTATTACATTTTTATGTATGTCATTAGATGTATGACTTATTTTTTAATTGTTTCATTAAACTTTATAATATTTATAAGTTAAACGAAATTATAATTAAAATCTATAATCAAGAGTTGCATGCAAATATTGGTTAAAATTAATTTCATCTAGACTTATATTAATATTTATTTCTAATATGATTAGAAATATGATTAATCTTTTAATTTCCCTTTAATAGGATTAAATTGGAGTAAATAAAAGATTAAATTTATAACATAATTGTCTATAAGAGACCTTTGTCTAATAGGTTATGTCTAAGGCTGGGGTATTTAAGTTGACAGAAATAGAACACCCCTACTTGAGAATCAACCTGGAAGGTGAATTAGACAATAATGTTATAAGCATGGAATGAATGATTTAAGTTTATTAAAGTGTTTAGTAAACAAGAATCAACATCTTTAAACTATCAAATTAATTATTATATTGGTCCAAGTTAACAATTCACTTAAATTTATTAGCCTATTTACCAAAGTTATGAACCCTCATTTGTAAAACACTCAATGGGAGGAAAATGATATATATGATACTTCAATTTTCTTTTCACATTTCTCCCTAAATAGTTCACACTGTGAGATCTATGCTCGATCTTAAGACACCTTTACTTGCATCCTCCTACAGATGGTGTTTGCATAGGTCAATACCAAGGTGAATGGAGAGAGTGTTTATAGTAAGTGGGAGAGGGAACTGTGTCAACACATCCCTCGATCTCCTTCATTGGTTTGCAATAAACTTTCATGCTCGACCTGAAGACACCTTTGCTTGTGTCATCTTACGGATATGTTGAGGTTGATGCCCTAAAGTTTCGTGTCCTGTAATTTGTAAATGAAGGAAATCGAACACGAGGATTTCCATGAGTAGATCATTCCAAATTACAATCATGTCTGAATATTACAATTACAATCGTAAACAAAACAAACGGTTATGCATTCATTACAGAAATTACAACATGAAAACTACAAATGAACAAGGAGAAATGCTACGAAAATTTGTAGACTCATCTCCACGCTCCTTGCTCATGAATGCTCAAACAACATGGCCGCTACACTGCACGAACACCGCGCACTCAAACTCAGCGATTGCCTCAGTCACGAACACCCCAACAGCACGAATGGCCTCCACAAAACCTCAACGGTGTCGAGTTGAGTATGACACCACCAAGAAGGGTACCTTGGTATTCTCGATGTGAGAATCCAGAGGGTGGGCTCTGTGTGGACTTGGAATGAGGCAGAAGACGGAAGAATCAACATCGTGTAAACGATTGAACAAGTAGGAGATGGCTGAAACCTATCGTATAGGTCGATGCCCAATCGTCTAGCAAAAGCTAAGCGATCATTTAGCTCATCGCTTAGCTGCATGTCTGTCACCTACAAACACTACATGATCATTTACCTTTTGCAAGCTAGCGCTTAGTAAATCCGATTTACTTGACAAATTTCGTGAGATTCTTTTTCCGAGAGAAAAATCTCAAAAACAATTTTTTTCAACATTTTCAAAAACTTACTAATTAGAAAAACAATTTTCCTTTTATCTCATGGTTACCATGAAACCACCAATAACCTCCCACTCAATTGGTTACTAGAGAAAAAAATTTAATTATCCAATAATTAATATTATTATAAATATAGATGATAACCAACTTACCATAATATATTTATAACCTATAGTTTTAATATTTCATCTCATGAAACATATAAACCATAGTTCTTTTTCTATTCCATGGTACTTAATGTAAATCTCATTTACATCAATCCTCCATTAGATGTATCTCATACACCATACCGATCATATCATATATAATCGAATTACCTCTTGTCAATTTGAACATTTTAAATCAACACTAAGAACTGATCCTCAACTAAATCCATTGAGCTACCAAGGGGACCTTATGGACCTGTAGCTTAAAACTCCAACAGTATGTGAATAACTAACTAAACTCTTTAGTTACGGGATCCACATCCGTTAACTGTCAAGCACTCCACTAAAGACCGACAATTGAACTCTCCTTACCACAGATATATTATGTGTCCATCTTAACCAATCAGAAGTGCGACAACCCTTCACAGATCGCTCGTAAGTACAGCTGGGCCAATAACCGTTATGCCCCTATAGTTACATCTGACTCCTTAAGTACCACTGATCCTTTTAATGAACATAAGTCATAGTTCTACTACGACTGAGTCCTTTCTTCCAAAGAGAAGTTGTGGCCACTATATTCAAGCTCCGGAATCAGCCCTTAAGGGAACAATCTCTCTATTTATCCCTGCTTCGGGAAAGGAGTGAATTCCATCTTGTGGATTGAGTTCCCAGCTCCCAGATTAGACAAGTCCCCAAAAGGGTAGGCATGTTGAGTTGGCAATCTGGCCACTCTCACCCATACTAATCAAAGGACCGCCCTCAAAGGCAGGAGTTCCCAAAACACTCAGGATTGAGGTCATGTCACCTATGGTCGTTTAGGTGAGATGTAAGTCTCTAGTATCAACAGCATTATATATAGAGTTTAGTCATCTCGTGGTCCAGGTCTTATACAAACTCTTTGTATAGGACACCCCCGCTCGTACGTCTTCACATGAATGGTCAGGATCTACCATCTGTAGTAGTTTACAACACTTGTAAACCTCTACAAAGCGGGTCGTATCCGTAGTATCACCAAGATTAGGTATCCCATCTTAATCCTTATACTACAGACCTATTTAGATTATCACTTAAGGCATGATCCACTTGTATATCACATATACATGCTTAAGTTCACATAAGATAACCATGGAGCTTTGTTTATTAGATTATGATAACAAGTAGAAATGTACGTTTTTACAGTGCTAAGTTATAAAACAATGCAGGATTGCGATGATAAAAATATACAATATTGCGTCCAAACGCATTAAGTTCACAATATTGCAGTCGCATGTGTCCATCGCATTAAAACAACTAACTTATGTATTTTTGTGCAGAAAATGCATTGACGCAAGACGGAAATGCGATCCACAGAAATTATCGTCCAAGCGCATTAAGAGATTGCACTAACGCAAGCCTATGCAATCATTTGCGCTCGCGTTTATCTGCTCAAGAAGGTTGCCGCATAAAGTCGGTGCATCTGAGTGAAAAGCGTAATTAATCACGATGGGACAGAAAGTTGATGACGGTCGATTCCGAATTAAGTTGACAAACCGTTAACGAACTACTGTAGCAAGTAGACTCAACTTTTCGGTGACAAATATTCGGCGCATCAGATAGAGAATTAATGTCATCCCATCAGTGCAATCATAAGAGAGAAGAAGCCTTTCACCCCGAAGCTCTATAAATACCGGAGGCCACCTTCAGTGAAGGAGTTCGGATAGTTAGATAATTTTTCCCTCTGTATAGAAGTAGAGTTTTCTTTTACTTAGAAGGCAGAAGCGAGTGAAGGGAGATTGTACCGAGAGATCGTTTCGGTGAGCTTGGAAGAGTGCCGGAAGCGTCGAGATCAGAGAGAGGGCCAACTCCTACGGAAGCAGGAACATCTTTTGAACAGAATAGAGTTAACAGTGTAAAAGCCTTGGGAAGCAAGGAATTGCTACCAGGCTCTCTACCCTTATCTTCAATTGGCATTTTGTACTCTGAACTTATTTATAGAAATAGAATTTACATCTTTATATCTGTTCACTCTCAGTACATTATGCATGAGTAGCTAAATTTGTCGAATGGGTTGAGAAGCACTTAGCTAGCATAACTGGGGATCTTCATTCTATGTGATTATCTTGTATTATGTATGCGTCATTCGTCCATTAGAGATACTCGGGAGGTTAGTCTAAGGAGAGAATCTAGACTTAGAAAAGTCAGGTTAGAATCTAGGCTCGAGAGAGTCAGATTAGAAATGCATAATCAAGAGATAGGAGCTTAAAAATAAGCACTGTTTGCTATTAACGCATCGCATGAATCCTAGAGATAGGTTATGATTGTATGCAGTCACCTTGTCCTTATGTGCATCTTGCATCATCGCATAGGCAAGAAGTAGAGACTTAGGAATAAGCTCTATAGACATTATCGCATTCATCGCGTGCTACCTAGAATTAGAAGCTAACGCATTTGCATTGGAAAATGATTTGCTGTCGCATGGGTGTAGCATGATCGCATTCTCGAGAAACGCTAGCTAAAGACCTTCTCAACCCGTTCCTCTGCATACTCAGTGTATCTGTCGCATAATCAATCTTTTCTCAAATCCGCCGCATACTTTTATACTTCAAACAATAACCAACCAAACCATTAATTTATTTATTACCGCAAAGTTATCTTAAGAATTACCACCGCATATCATTTTCCTTAGTCCCTGAGTTCGACCCTGGACTTACCAGGAAACTCAGTAGGATTTATACTTGGGTTCTGCTGAGAAAACTTGTTGCACAATAAACTTTCCATCACTGCAATTCCTTTCATTAATTCACTGCATAAAATAACACATAAGATATGAGTAAATGCCAGAATTAACAGTTACATTAAATAATGTGTATCTTTACAAAACAACGAGACTCTGGGAGAATTAAGACACCAATCCCAATAGTAAACAGTTTGTACAAATGTTTTTTATGAATAATATATGATATTTACTTCACTTCTTGATTTTGCTCATCTGGATGTTTTATTTGCTTTACCACAAACCAATAAACTAAAATCCCTGGTTGTCTTTATGTAACTTAAGCATGTATCACTACAAGAAATCTGACTTCTCCCGACGTCACATTTCCTCGGCAAAGTGTGGAAAAAGCATCGGGAGAGCCTCTCTCGATGAATGAAAGGTCATCGGGAGTTTGGTCGGGAGAAACCCGTCGGGAGAGATCTTCTGACGCATTTTAAAACGGCGTCGGGAGTTATTCGGGGAACTCCCGACGTCCTATGTGTGCGTCAAGAGTTCTCCGAATAACTCCCGATGCCCTATATGTGCGTCGGGAGATCCTCGACTAACTCCCGATGTCGTTTTAAAGTGCGTCGGGAGATCTCGAACTGCTGACAGTTGTTCTATGCGTCTGGAGTTCCAGAACTCCTGACGATTTTATTTAATGTGTCGGAAGATACAAGAACTCCCGATGCAGTAATATATGCGTGGGGAGTTTATTCATTAGTTGAAAATTATTTTTAATCTATCGTTTGTAATTTTTTAAAATTTGATCTAAAAACCTGTAAAACATAGTAAACCAAATAAAGATCCACATAATTAAAAAAGAAATGAAGTCCATATTATAACAAGTAAATAAAAAATTACAATATCCAAACAAAGTCGATACTATAAGTTCATAAACATTCATATCACAAATACATAAAAGAAATAAAATCAAAACAATGTGTAGAACACATCTCGAACACAACATCTTCAACAATTGTCCCACCTCATCTCCGAACAGCATTCTACAATAAAACAAAAACATTCATGTTGGATTTTGTGTCCTAAAATTCGCAGTTTGTAAATTAATAAACATATTCTGTTTTGTTTTTCGATAAAATTATTATTGAAATTGTAATCTTGAATCCAATAAACTAAGGTCCTGAGGCTATTTAATGTAGTTTGAACTTCATGTAGTGATATAAATGTGGATCAAGTTCAAACATATAACCAAAATGGTCTATAGTATATGAATAACGTTGGCCGCCTTATTCTGGGGACAATATGGATGCGGCTCACTTTGTAGTTAGTACAAACGATGTGATTCTAAATCGTTCATGTGGAGACATGAAAGTGGGGACATCCTATGTAAAGAGTTTGCATAAGACTGACCCATAAAATAGTCACTTTTTACGTTCTAAATATTGTTTTATGTATAAAACTGGCTATTTTGTTAATTGATGACCTAGGTAACTTAATCTTAATCCTGAGCTAACTATGAACTCCTGTTCACTCGGAATTATCCTTAGATTTGCATAGGTAAAGGCAGCTCATTTATCGCTGACCCAATAAGTCTCTCATTTCAGGGGTAAGATTAGGTGGATAGCTGGGAACATAGGGTGCAAGACGGAACTCACTCCTACCCGTTATAAAGATAGTAGATAGGTTGATCCCTTTAATACTGAATTGAGGTCTTGAACAAGGGGCCCCACCCTCTCCTTGGCTCGAGAGGGGTTCGGTTTATAGGTTGGACCTTAAACCAATTGTTTATTAGAGGATTAGTGGAACTTAGGGAACAAGATGTAGTCTTGGAGGTAAAAGATTTTTATGACCCAGCCGAGATTACGAACAACCTGTGAAGGATTAGTTTACTAATCATGGTTATATCAAATGGATACAAATATATCTATAGTGAGGGGAGTGCAACTACGGGACTTCAGTGGAATGACCCGTTAGTTAACAAATGTTGATTAATTAGGTTAAAGAGTTTTATTGATTAATCTCGGATTATTGGAGCCCATGATCTGTAGGTCCATTAGGTTCCTCTACTAGCTCATATGGAATAAACTTAGAACAGTATGATAGAATGATTCGAATTGTTCGAATTTGGTGAAGAGAGAGAAACCGACAAGTATTTGTGATATAGTGGTTGGGTTTTTCAGTTTAGAGATATAATTTTAATATTTAAATGTGATTTAAATATCAAGAATAAGAATACGTTCATGTTCAGAAGCTCGGAAATAATGGAAATGGTCAAAGATGTAAAAAGTCAAAAAGTTGACTTTTGACTTTGAAAAGTCAAACTTTGACCGACCTTATATTCAAATGTGATTTGAATTTCGAGAAAATGAATGCGGATTCATGCTCGGGAGGTCAAAATTAATCAACACAGAAAAAAATCATAAAAAGTCAAAATGTTGACTTTTTGGTCAAAGTTTGACTTTGACCAAATGACTATTTTACCCTATGACTAAAGTTAGTGGGAAAATCCAAATTATTGTTGAATAATTCCACTAACAAAATAGTGGGCTATGTGTTGGATTTTTATGGATTTGTTTTATACAAATGTTGCATGGTTTTTTTTCTATAAAATGGGCTTTCAATTATGGATGAAAGACTTTTTGGCCATTTTTTTGTCAAAATAGTTTTCAAAATTTGGGCTAGAAAAAAAAACTCTTTTCTTTGAGTGAAGTTCAAAAAAAAAAAAAAACCCAAACCAAAAGAAAATCCATTTCTTTTTCCATCTCTTTATCTCTCTCGGTTTCTTCATCCAACAGGTCCCAAAATTCGGTTCTAAGTCTAGAGGATAGTAGGTCAATCTAGTGGTGGTCCGGAAGAGTTCGGTTCGAGATTCAGCAAGGAAAAGCGATTTTTGGGAGCTTCAAAGGTATTTTAATTTATTGTTTTTTTCCTTCAATTGCATGTTTTTTCCCTTTAAATTAAAAGCAATTAGAGTGTAACTAGATCCTTATTCCACTACATATGTCTCGTGTTCCATCAATTTAAATGTTATATCGGTAAACATCCACAACATGTTCAAACTTCAATACGGGTGGTAATGAAACTCTACCCACCCCCTACGACAAACATGTAACCTCCCAAACATAAAAAATACACAAAACGAGTAAACAATGACCAACACACATAAAACTCAAACTTTGTCCCCAAAATTGTTTAACCCAATCTCAACGCACACCCCCCAACAATACATTAAACTTCGTAAACATTCATAAACACACAAGAACTCCGAGTTCAAGGATAAGACGGGTGTAATGAATCTCTACCCACCCCCCACGACAAACATGGAACCTCCCGAACATCAAAAACACACAAAACGAGTAAACAATGATCAACACACATAAAACTCAAACTTTGTCCCCAAAATTATTTAACCCAATCTCAATGCACACCCAACAACACATTAAACTTCGTAAACATTCATAAACACACAAGAACTCTGAGTTCAAGGACAAGACGGGTGTAATGAAACTCTATCCACCCCCCACGACAAACATGGAACCTCCCGAACATCAAAAATACACAAAACGAGTAAACAATGACCAACATACATAAAACTCAAACTTCGTCCCTAAAATGGTTTAACCCAATCTCAACTCCCCCCCACCCACCAAAACACATTAAACTTCGTAAAAATTCATAAATACACAAGATAACCAACAAAAAACACATCAAAATCTAGTTGTTTGGCTACCATAATTGTAGGATAGCCAATAATTCTTTATCATAAAGGTACTTAAGACATAACTACTTTGCTACCATAACTGCAGGATAGCAACATATTAGACAACTAAATAACGTAGTAATCATACTTAATTTGATGGGTCTTCTCTATGTGATCTTATCATGTCTTCAATCATTTTTTTTATTTCTTCCATTTGTCTTGCACGATCCTCTTGCATTTTTTCTGAACGTCTTCAAGTTCCTTAATCCTCGACTGAGACTGTTGGAAATTGCCTCTCAATTCCTCCATTCTCGTCTCCGTTCCTTGATTAGATGACAAGCTTGATGAGATGCTACTCCTTCTTGACTTAGGCTTAGGGCCCCAACCTAGGCCTTTTGAATATCCAAGTCGTCAAACCAAAACTGTCTCACAGATTTCATCCCCTATTAGTGGTTGAGAACCTTCTAGAGTGGGGCTAGATTGTAATTCCAACATTTGATGCTAGACATATTAATTAAATGGGTAAGAACGAGTGACTAAAGTTAAAAATGAAAAAAAAAAAACGATAGTAAAGCAAAAAATGTTACATGTGCATTTTCAGCTGCCTCGTTCACAAAGTATGACTATAATGTCTGCTTGTAGTCTGTTCAAATCACTTACACATATTGTCTTTGCACATAAGTCGCGAAAGAATGTACACAACTCAACAATAGCAGTGGATACGTTCTTCGGTAGGTATGCTCGAATACCAATAGGGAGTAGTCTGTGAAGCAACACATGACAGTCGTATGTTTTCAGCCCCGATATTTTTCCATCTTTGTCATTCACACATCGTGATATGTTAGATATGAATCCATCAGGGAATTTCACTGATTTCAAATACTTACAAAACAAAATCCGTTCACCATTTGTTAATGTGTATGCTGCGTGTGGTTTTACAAATCTGTTATCGACCTGTATCAAGTGTAGGTCCTTTCTTATCTTCAAATCTTGTAAGTCTAATCGAGCATTCGTTGTATCCTTTGTCTTTCCTTCAATATTTAATAATGTGCCCACCAAATTGTCGCATATGTTTTTTTCAATATGCATTACATCTAATTTATGTCGTAACAATAGTCTGGACCAATATAGAAGTTGGAAAAAAAAATACTTTTCTTAGTCCAGTTTAGAATTCGCTTTCTTTTTTTTATCTTTCTTCGATGGATGTTTGCTAAGCATAGAAAAGTTTAGTGTATTTATTTGTTGTAAGATCTATTCTCCATTCGTTACGATTGGTGGAGGTCTACATTTAAATTTTCCATCATGTTGTCTACTTCGACGCCAACTATGATTCTCTAGAAGATAACGTCGATGTCCCATAAATGATATTTTCCTTCTTATCCCGAAGGATGAGTTATCTTCTTTGCATATTGAACATGCTTGATAACCTTTTTTACTCTACCCAGATAAGTCACCGTATGCAGGGAAGTCATTAATCGTCCATAATAAGGTAGTATATAGTTGAAAAAACTCACCAATAACAAAATCATAAGTTCGTACACCAATTGTTCATAACTCTTTCAACTCTTCAATCAACGGTTGCAAGTAAACATCAATTTCCTTTCTAGGAGATTTTGGACCAAGTATGAGCAAAGACATGAAGAAGTTTGTTTCCTTCATGTATTTCCAAGGGGGCAAATTATAAGGAATTATCACCATAGGCCACATACTATAAGAAGTGCTCATATTTCCAAATGGATTGAAGCCATCTGAAGTTAATCCCAAACGAACATTTCGAGGATCTAAAGCGAAATGAGGAAATTCACGATCAAAATGTTTCCACCCCTCTGCATCAGCTGGATATTGCAATACATCCTCCGTTTCGACTCACTTATCTTTATGCCATCTCATGTCAGAAGCGCCTTCTTTTGATGCAAACAATCGTTTTAATCTCGGTATCAATGGAAAATGACGTAATACCTTATGTGGTATTTTTTTACCCTTGCCATCATTAACTTTGTACCGAGACTCACCACAAACGGGGCATTGTTGCAAATCTGCAAACTCTTTCCAATACAATACACAATCATCTTTGCACGCATGAATAGACTTATAATCTAGGCCTAAATCAAAAAATTTTCGCTTCGCTTCATAAAAGGAAGTAGGTATAGAGGTGCCAGCTGGAAACTCTGCTTTTAACAATTCAAGCAATATGTCAAACGATTTGTTACTCCAGCCGTTGAGAATTTTGATATGCATCGACTTCACTAAAAAGTTCAAGGACGAAAATTGCGAACAAGCAGGGTATAATTCATTACGTGCTTCGGTCATTAAATCCTCGAATAAGTTCGTGGTATCTCTTTCTTTACCATTAAAGGACATTTCATTCTCAATCCTTCCTTCATTTGCATTTTCGTTTTCAATTGGAACTTGTAAATCGTTTATAAGATTCAACATATCATTTTCTTCGACAGCATTACTCTCTATACTATCTACTTCAACATCCTGTATTGAATGACTTGTATGACTTCTAGATAAGTTTACTAGCTCTCCATGATATACCCATTCACAATATGAGAAAGATAATTCTATATGTTAATAGATGTTGTTCCACAATATCTATCTTTTCCCAAATTGAATTCATACAATTCTTGGACATCTTATTCGTCTGGAATCATTAACATGAAACTTTACCATATCTAAGAACTGGGATACTCCTTCTTTATACTCCACTGATAACTTATTTCTTAGTTTAATCCATTCTTTATTCATCCTTAAAAATAAATATTTTCTAACCAACTTGTAATCCAAAACAATAACCTGGATAGAGGACAAAATACAAAGTATTTATTAAGCATTGAGTTCCATAATTTTCATTTTTTAAGGCAAAATAAACACATAGGTCCCTAAACCGTTTAAATTGTCTAACAACTTTCAAATGTTTTATTTATTACTTCTCCAAGCTTTCAATTTTGTGTCTAATATAGGCCTTTCATCTATTCAACATCTTCTAAAATTTACAAGCCTATTGGACACAAAATTTAAATTTAAATTTTCTATTAGACACAAATTTTAGTTTTATGACAAGTAGATTCTTTAAACTTTTTTAAAATATTAAATGTGTTAGGGACCTATTAAGTACCAAATTGGAGGTTTAAAGATTTATTTTATATTTTTTAGATTTATAGATTTATTAGACACAAATATATAAGCATAAAAAAGTTCATATACTAAAAATAGCACATAACATCTATGTACTAATTTTCTTTCTCCTTTCAAGGAAAGTTCGAAATGTTAAATCATGCATGCTTAGGCTCCAAATAACCAACATCACATCATTTTTTAGACATAAAGATAGTGTTATAATCAACTTGAAACTTAAAAGAATGTAATAATGTTTATCTCTAACGAATTATGACATATTCGTTATAAAATTACTCTAATAGAATTTCAGAGAATTGTAAAACAAATATATGATGCAAAATTGACGAGATCTTAACAAAAGCGACATGCATCAATATTGGATGATAAATATGTGCATTAGTTAAAATTTAAAATTTGTATAAAAGTTGATATTATTGAAATCTGGTGAAATTGACACAATCTTTAACATTATCTTTTTTTTATTAGTGGGTTAATTAATTGTAATATTTATCAAAGTTGAGGTCTAATATAAATTAAATTGAAAGTCATGAATAGAAATGGATACACACATTTGAATGGGCATGATTTGTACAAAAGGATGTGAAATAATGATTTAAATAAATATACAAGATAAAATAAAATGAGAAGATTATCGGAAGCGGCGGTGGCTGAATGAGACGAGGAGACGACGGCGGCGGCGAGCACTTGATTGCAGCTTCTGACCGAAGGGAGAAGCGGCGGCGAAGGGCAACGACAGAAAAAGGGGGCAAAATGGGAGAGGGAGGGAGAGAAGAGAAGGTCGAACGGGGGCAAAATGGGAGAGGGAGGGAGAAGAGAGAGGCAGCAGCGAAGGGCGGTGGCTATGGCGGTTAAAAGATGGGAAAATGGGAGAGGGAGGGAGAATAGTGGGGAAGAATGGGGAAAATGGGAGAAGAAGCGATGATGAGGGGAAAATGGGAGAAGGAGAGGAGGAACGGCGCGGAGAGAGGTGGGGACAGCGCGGGTTAGGGTTTTAGGGAAGAAATGGGGAAAAGAAAATGGGGAAGATGGGAAAGAAAGGGTTTGGTTTAAACCAGACCCCTCTCCCGACACCACCTGACGGGCATCCGGAGAGCCGTTGGGAGTTCCAAGGGAACTCTCAATGGCTAACTAATGATGTCGGGAGTTCCCCTGAAACTCCCGATGTCGATTTTTGTCATCGGGAGAGACGGTCTCTCCCGACGACCAAACTTCCAACATTCGTTTTATATGTCGAGAGAACTCAATTTTCTTGTAGTGTATATGGTGACGTACAAGTGGATCATGTCTTAAATGATAACCAAAATGGTCTGTAGTATATGTATATAGGAGGGAAACCTTATCTTGGTAACGCTACGGATGCGACCCGCTTTGTGGAATAGTTACAAGTGTTGTAACTTGTCACAGATGGTCTGATCCTGATCATTCGTGTAGGGGGCATGCGAGTGGAGGCATCCTATACAAAGAGTTTGTATAAGACTTGACCACGAAGTGTTAACGTCTCATTATATAACATCGTTCACGACAAAGACTTCACTTCACTAGGATGACCATAGGTAACATGACCTCAATCCTGAGTGAGTTGGAAACTTCTGCCTTTGAAGGTGGTCCTTTGATTTGCATGGGTGTGAGTGGCTAGGCCGCTGACTCAAACCTATAACTTTAGGGATTTGTCTAATTTGGGAGATGGGAACTCAGCTACACAAGATGGAATTCACTTCTTCCCCGAAGTAGGGGCAAGTAGATAGATAGTTCCCTTAAAGGCTGATTCCAGGACTTGAACGATGTGGTGCCACACACCTTCTCATGGTTTAAGAGGTGTTCACACATAATTGGACTATGTTGTATTGTTCATTAGAGGGATCATTGGTACTTAAGGAGTGAGGTGTAACTACAGGGGCAAAACGATAAATTGGTCCAACTGTACTTACAAGCATTTGTGGAGGGTTATTGTATTCATGATTGGTTATATCTGATGGACACAAAAATATATTTTTGGTTAGAAGAGTTTAGCTGTAGGTCTTTAGTGGAATGCTGGCAGTTAACGGATGGTGAATCTCATGGCTAAAGAATTTAGTCAACTATTCACGTACCGTTGGAGCTTCGAGCCATAGGTCCATAAGGTCCCCTTAGTAGCTTGGATAAAAGTTGAGAATTAGTTTTTTGGTCAATTTGAAATGTTCAAATTGACAAAAGGGAGTTCGATTATATATGATATAATTGAACTGGTTAATTATATATGATATGATTGACTAAATGTATGAGATACATTATTTTAGAGGAAATTGGATATAAATTTGATTTATATCAAGTAGAGAAGAAAACGTTATAGTTGATTTATGATATCAAACTATAGGTTATGAATATAATATGATTATATTTATGAATTTATTAATTGGGCGATTCTAAGATAATTGGTCGGCGTTTTCTCCGAATTAGTGCATTAGTGGGAAGTTCAATTCAGTTTTAGTAACTGAAGAATAAAATGAAAATGGTTTCATTTTGCAAGAGAGACGCATAATCGCTCACGGTGTGTTAGCCTTCTATCGCTTAGTGTTTGAGAGCCTATAAGATAGCGCCCACTTACTAAAAGATCGCCCACTCGTGCTTTCCTAAACGATCGCCTACAATTTTCGAAATGATCGCTTAGCACCTGAGCATAACTAAATGATCGCATACCTTTTCATATACTATCGCTTAGCTTTTACTACACGATCGTGTACCTCGCACTAAACGATCATGCACCCGACTATACGATAGTCTTCCATTCTTTTACTTGCTAGATCATAGTACACGATGCCTTTCCGTTTCCCCTCTACCAATTCCATCAAATCCCACCCTTTGAATTCTCACTCTGAGAATACTCAGGGCTTCGAGTGGTGATGTCATCCCCATTTCCTGTTGTTCGTGCGCTGTTGTTCGTGTAGACGATCGTGGTGTTGCTGGGTGATTGCTTGCTGGACGAGAAAGAGCAAGAGGAGTTCGTTCACAGTGAGACCGAGTTTTGTGAAAAAAATCTTCAACTGGTATGTTCTCTCGGTCTTTTCTTTATTTATTCCTTTATGCATGCTAGTAATTTAGCGTTAGCAATGCATATATGTATGTTCGAATGTATATGTGGAAAATCTGTCATAATGAATTGGAAAGATCCGCTTCAGCTCATAGGTACTCTTGTATAAGAGTTCCTAAAATTTGTATCAGAGCCAAGTTTCTGATATTCCAATTTCATTGCTGCAAAGAATTTCATATACATTCTCGATGGGTGCAGCATGTCTACTCTCTGTTTTAATTGTTAATTCGTTTATGGATGTGTGAATTAATGGCGTTTTCCGGGATGAAACCATGGTTTGTTAAATTCTTTTACATTTCTAGTTAATTGTAAAGGCTCCTGGGTTTTTGGGCATAATTAATTGATATCGAGTCTGTATTCAAAGTTAGTTTGAGTTTTGAGTCGTTCGTGAAGAAGTTCGAAGCAAGGGTTGCTGTTCTTCGAGGAAGAAGACGACCAAGCATTGATCGGGTCTTGTAGACAATAAGATAGACGATCATTGAGTATCGAATGCTCGGGTGTCGTCTAATGCGCTCGCACACTAGTTGATCGTATAGCTCAACAAGCCTCATCGCTTAGTTACTAACTATACGAACGTAGAGTAATCGCACGGTAAATCATTTACCTTTTCACGTGTTAAGTGATCGTCTAGACGATCAGGCTTCGCAGCCTCCTTGTCGTCTAAGCGATCATTTAGCTTTTCGCGCTATCATCTAGTGTGCGTTACACAATCGTTTACTACTGGTTGGAAAAGAGAGAGAGGAAAAATATATATGCATCTTATGCTATGCGTTGATCTCCATGCGTCGATGGTCATGTGTTGGACTAAAAAATATACAATATTCATTTAAGTACGTATGCGATGACCATGCGTTCCTGTCACAAGTTTTCTTGCTCTCTCGGCAAGTATAACGAGAATGCAAGTTTCTTGGGATGATCTGAGGTCGAACACAAGGACTTGTAACTAATTAATGTTTGTGGAGTGATGCGTTTGAGGCGATGAATAAAAGTAAAAAGAAAATGGAATATGCGCTACTCCTACTGCTAACTAAACATATTGAGCAATGGAAGTTTAAGTATGAGGATTGGTAGAGATGCAGTAGCTGTTAATGCATAATAATATTCATTATGTTAGGTCGCCTGAGTAATCTCAGCTTGCCACACTAACGCATCGCACATTCTCGGTGGCCAGCTGTATGCCTATATCTATATAATGCATGGTTGCATCAAGCATAAGATTGTGCCTATCTCTAGGAACAAAGCTTACTTTGCTTTAGTGTATTCCACTACTCACCTTTTCAGGCAGTTAGTTGCGGCTAATTAGCTCATAGACAAGCATTGTGATGGCTGATAGACAAGTGTTGCTACCGCCTCATACCAAGCGAAGACGATTAACTTACTATACTCTCGCAACGTACACCTCTCGGAGGGTTGCTACATGAGTCCTATCTCTAGGATACACGATTTAATATGCGACTACCTTTGATAACTAAACGATGAATGTAAATGATGATAAAGGAGAAGAAGATGAAAAAGATGGAGCTGAAGGAACTTATAGATACATTGATTACAAAATGTACTAATGTCTTAAGCCAAAATGTAATACAATATAGAGATAAGAGGAGAGGTGGAAGGCTAGATGCAAGAAATCTCTTGCTTTTCATTGGAAATGCGTCAAGGCTGCTGGTGGCGCCACGGATGGATGGTGGAGAAGTCTCTCTTGAGCTCTATCTCTGACGAAACTCCGATCGTCACTCGGCATGGGTTGTGGAGGTGAAGAATCCTCAAAGAAAATCTTACTCATGATCTCATCTGTGATCATAAGTATTTGCCTTAGGGCAGAAACTCGGATACCTTGAATTTGGGCTCTAAGGCTCTATTTATAGAGCTCAAACATTGACAGCATTGGTGGTCCTTCTCTAAATCACTACCACTTTTGACGCGGTAGGTGAAATGTCAACATCATCTTATCTCTTTGATACTCCCAAGTTATGTGTTCATGCTTGTTTCTTCTGAAGTATCAACACATTCCACTTACTTTGTGATCGACCTTCTATCATGGTTATCATCTTGTAGCTGCGACATTCCATGCGACAAACTGGTCTTTATGAATATCAACGCATGCGATCAACTTTGCGATGGTCTGGGATCAACACATGCGATCGATTCCTGCGATAGCTACAAAAATAGACATTTTGATGCAGAATAACGCATAATATAGGGTTAGTAGAGATTTTCAGTACTAATCGATGCAAGCTCACTTTCCACATGAATTCTTAGTATTATCAATGAATATTCTGCTTGTTAGCCCTCATAATTCTAAGTAAAAGACTACAATATCTTGTATTTCTACAAGCTATTATTTACCTGGAGGCGTTTACTAAACAATGGACTTCGCCTGGCGGTTTAAAACCCGGTTTGCATGTGATCCGGTTCGCTCGATGAAAAAATGTAAGATAGAGTTTTTCTTTCTGGATTTTTGTTGATTCATCCCAGTCCATTACCCTTTAGTTTAATACATGAGATATATGCTTAATTATATGTCATATGGTATGCACATATAAAAAAAAAAATCCCACCTTAGGTTATGCATTGGTCATGCATCATCTCTTTATTATAAATGCTATGATTTTGATTACATAAGAGCATGCTCATGCATCATATAATATAAGAGTTATATTTATGCATGCATCATCTTTATATTATAATTATTATAGTATAACGGTGTATGGAAAGCATGTTTTCTTAGTTGTTACTAGTATATAAAAGTTATGTATAGTAATGATCGGACATTGTATGAAGCATGACACATAGGTTACTTTATAAGCATTATAAATACCTTATTATGTGGGATTGGTATTTATAAAACTGTTGAGATTGGTGTCCTAATTCTCCCGGAGTCTCGTTGTTTGTAATTATACACATTGTTTTTACGGATAAAATAATTGTTATTTCATTCTGGCATTTACTCATATCCAATAAACTAAGCTCCATGGTTATCTTATGTAAACTTAAGCATGTATATGAGATATACAAGTGGATCATGCCTTAAGTGACAACCTAAATAGGTCTGTAGTATAAGGATTAAGGTGGGATACTTGTAATGGAAAAGTTGGCATGCGCAGTGGAAATGAGAATCAATTTTGCTCTAATTGCCCAAAATAAACATGCAACCCTAAAAGAATTAATTAGGGTTATTTTGAAATAATACCTTTGAAGCTCTCGAAACTCATCTATCTCCACCCGAACATGAACAGACCACTACTAGAGCTGACCTACTATTCTATGGACTCAGAACCGGGTTGTGGGACCCGATGGAAGAAGAACCTAAGAGAGAGAAAATATGGAAATATAAGAAGGGATTTTTGGTTAGGTTTGGGTTTTTCTTTTTAGCCCAATTTTAGAAAATTATTTTGGAAAAAATCCAAAAGTTTTATCCAAAAACACAAGCCCATATTTATAGAAAAGGGTCATGCAAAATTGCATGAAATAACTTCATAAAATCCCAACACCTAGAATCAACTATCTTAGTGGTCTTAATGTCTCCACTATAAGCCAACACCTAGCCCACTATTTTGTTAGTGGAATTATTCAACAAAAGTTTGGATTTTTCCACTAACTTTAATCAAAGGGCAAAATAGTCATTTGGTGAAAGTCAAACTTTGCCCAAAAAGTCAACATTTTGACTTTTTATGATTTTTTTTGTGTTGACTAATTTTGACCTCCCGAGCATGAATCTGCATTCATTTTCTCAAAATTCAAATCACATTTGAATATAAGGTCGGTCAAAGTTGGACTTTTCAAAGTCAATAGTCAACTCTTTGACTTTTTACATCTTTGACCATTTCTATTATTTTCGAGCTTCCAAATATGAATGTATTCATATTCTTGATATATAAATCACATTTAAATATTAAAGTTGTATATCTAAATTGAAAAACCGACCACTATATCACATATACTTGTTGGTTTCTCTCTCTTCACCTAATTCGAACAATTCGAATTATTCTATCATTCTGTTCTAAGTTTATTCCATATGAGCTAGTAGGGGAACCTAATAGACCTATAGATCATGGGCTCCAACGACCCGAGATTAGCTGGCTAAACTCTTTAGACGAAGCTAATCAACATTCGTTAACTAACGGGTCATTCCACTATAATCTTGTAGTTGCACTCCCCTCACTATAGATATATTTATGTCCATTTGTTATAACCATGATTAGTAAGCTAATCCTTCACAAGTTGTTCGTAATCTCGGTTGGGTCATAAAAACCGTTTTACCCCCGAGACTACATCTTATTCCTTAAGTTCCACTGATCCTCTAATGAACAATTGGTTTAAGGTCCAACCTATAAACTGAACCCCTCTCGGGCCAATGAGAGGGTGGGGCTTTTTGTTCAGGACCTGGATTCAGTACTAAAGGGAACAACCTATCTACTATCCCTATAATGGGTAGGAGTGAATTCCATCTTGCACCCTATGTTTCCAGCTATCCACCTGATCTTACCCGTAAAATGGGAGGCTTATTGGGTCAGCGATAATGAGCTACCCTCACCTTTATAGATCTAAGGATAATTTCGAGTGAACATGAGTTCATAGTTAGCTCAGGATTAAGATTAAGTTACCTAGGTCATCAATTAATGAAATAATCCGTTTTATACATTAAACGACATTTAGAACGTAAAAGTGACTATTTCATGGTTCAGTCTCATGTAAACTCTTTACATAGGATGCCCCCATTTTCATATCTCCACATGAACGGTTTAGGATCACATCGTTTGTACTAACTACAAAATAGGCTGCATCCATAGTGTCTCCAGAATAAGGCGTCCAACCTTATTCATATACTATAGACCATTTTGGCTATATATATTTGATCTTGATCCACATTTATGTCACTACATAAAGTTCAAACTTAAACTTAATAGCCTCGGAACCTTAGTTTATTGGATTCATGAATATAGAATTTAAATTTACTAAAGATTTTCAATAACTATTTTATTGAACAAGAATATGATATTACAAACTACAAGTTTTGGGACACAAAATCCAACAAACTCCCACTTGGACTAAAACTCCTAGTAGGATCAAACGATGTTGAATTTAACTGTGAGAAATTAATATTACATATGAGTACAATACATATGTATACAATAAACTAGGGCATTCATGACCAACATAATCTCCCACTTGTTCTAGTTTAGAAACACCATAGACCTAAACTCTATAGATGATCCTAAAAAACTTTAGCCGTGATGGTTTATGTAAAAAGATCAACAATGTTTTTCTTAAAAGGTATCTGGATCACTACAACGTCACCACGTTGTACGATTTCCTAGATAAGATGGTACCTGCGTTCGATGTGCTTTCCCCGTTTATGGCTTCGAGGTTCTTTTGAATTTGCAACTACACCGCTGTTGTCACAATACAAGGTGATGGGTAGATGCATATTTGGAACAAATTACAAATCTGTCAAGAATTTCCTCAGTCATACTGCTTCGCAAGCATCTACGTACTCAGCTTCCATTGTGGAGTCAGCTATACAGGTCTGTTTTATGCTTCTCCATACTACTGCTCTTCCGTTAAGAGTGAACATTGATCCAGATGTAGACTTTCTAGCATCTTTATTAGTTTGGAAATCAGAGTTAGTGTATCCAGTAAGGATCAGATCCTTAACACTATACACGAGCATATAGTCTCTAGTTCTCCTGAGATACTTTAAGATGTGCTTAACGGTAGTCTAATGATCACACCCAGGATTAGACTGGTATCTACTAGCGATCCCTACTGAGTAGCATATGTCAAGTCTAGTACATAACATTGCATACATCAGGCTTCCAACTGTAGAGGCATAGGGAACATTTCTCATATCTTCAACTTCTTGAGGTGTCTTAGGACATTTTCCTTTTGACAGATGAATTCCATGTCTGAAAGGCAACAAACCCTTTTTGGAATTTTGCATTTTATATCTAAACAATATTTTGTCTATATAAGATGCTTGAGACATGGCTAGTGTCCTATTCTTGCGATTCCGAACAATCTGGATCCCAAGAATATACTGCGCATTTCCTAAATCTTTTATTTGGAATTGAGTATCTAGCCATTGCTTGATGTTAGTAAGATATCCTACATCATTCCCAATGAGTAGAATATCATCGACATATAAAACTAAGAACGCTATAGTAGAATTGACGATCTTCTTGTAAACACAAGGCTTGTCAACATTCTGTTCAAAGCCATAAGATTTGATCGCAGTATCAAATCTTATATTCCAAGATCTAGAAGCTTGTTTCAACCCATAAATGGATTTTTGAAGCTTACAAACCTTTTGTTCTTGACCTGTGCAATAAACCCCTCTGGTTGAGCCATATAGATACTCTCTTCAAGATCGTCATTTAGAAAAGGCTGTCTTGACATCCATCTGCCAAATTTCATAGTCATAAAAGGTGGCAATGGATAAGAGTATTCTAATCGACTTAAGCATGGCAACGAGAGAGAAAGTTTCTTCATAGTCCACTCCCTCTCTCTGGGTATAACCCTTTGCCACAAGTCGAGCCTTAAAAGTCTGTACTTTACCGGCTTGGTCTCGTTTTCTCTTGTAGATCCACTTACAACCAATTGGTTTTACATCATTTGGTTGATCTACAAGTTTCCAGACAGAATTGAAGTACATAGACTCCATTTCGAGGTCCATGGCTTTGACCACTGATCACGGTCCACATCTTTCATCGCCTATTTATAGGTCGATGGATCCTCTGTGTCGTCATCAGGTATGATGACTTGTGTTTCTGTTAAACCTAAGTAACGGTCAGGCTGATGAACAACCCTCCCACTACGTCGAGGCATTCTCAACTCTTGAGAAGGATGTGACTGACCAGATGTACTAGTTTTATCTATTACTTTAGTAGATGAACTAGCTTTATCTGTAGCGTCTTTGGAAATTTCATTCAATACTAGTTTACTGCGAGGTTGATGACTTCTTATGTGGTCTTCCTCTAAGAATGTGGCATTTGTCGATACAAATACCTTATTCTCTTGAGGATGATAAAACAGACCACCCCTTGTTTCCTTTGGATAACCTACAAATAGGCATAATTTTGAACGATGTTCCAATTTTTTGGGATTTTGTACCAACACATGTGCTGGGCAACCCCAAATTCTAAAGTGACGTAAACTACTTTTACGCCTTTTCCATAGCTCATAAGGTGTTTCTGAAACACTTTTAGAGGGAACGTTGTTCAAAATATGGACAATAGATTCAAGTGCATATCCCCAAAAGGAATCAGGCAATTGAGCATAGCTCATCATAGAGCGAACCATATCTAATAAGGTTCAGTTTCTTCTTTCTGATACACTATTCTGCTGAGGCGTACTAGGTGTAGAGAGTTGTGACTGGATCCCGTTTTCTATCAAATAGTCTTGGAATCGTATGTCCATATACTCTCCACCTCGATCTGATCGATTATTGTTTTACCTAATTCATTCTCAACTTCAGCCTTATATTCTTTGAACTTTTCAAGAGAATCAGACTTGTGATGAAGCAGGTAAACATGACCATACCTTGAATAATCATCAATAAAACTGATGAAATATTCATACCCACCTCGAGCCTTGACATTCATTGGTCCACAAAGGTCCGAATGTACGAGCTCTAAGGGTACTTCGGCTTTGAGACCTTTTCCAGTAAAAGATCTCTTGGTCATCTTTCCTTCAAGACAGGATTCACATGAAGGTAAAGAGTTATCTTCTAACTGACTTAAAAGTCCACTCTTGACCAATCTCCCAATCCTATTGAGATTTATGTGACCAAGTCTAAGGTGCCATAGATAGGCGTTGGAAGAAACCTTTTGTTTTTTTTATTCTGAGTTTCTAATGTTCTAAACATTTCAGTATTTAAAACAAAATTTGCTCTAGTTGGTCTTAACTTATATAAGTTGTCTTCAAGTGTAGCAGAACAAATTTGAATACCTTTACAAAAAATGAACGCTTCATTTATATTAAAAGATATTGTATATAATTGTTCTATAATACAAGCGATAGATATCAAATTCCTCTTTATAAGAGGTGCATACAAAACATTTTTAAGTACTAGATATCTATCTTCAAAAAACAACTTCAGATCTCCCACTGCTTCAGCTGAGAGAACCTCTCCTGTTCCAACTTTGAGGGTTATCTCACCTTCTTCAAGCTTTTTCCAAGAACTAGTTTCCTGAAACGAGAAACAAATATGATTAGTGGCTCCTGAATCTAGTATCCAGGTTGAAGTATCATATTCCACTAAACATGTTTCAACGACCAGTAAATCATATTTACCTTATGCTGTTTTCTCAGCTTTCTTCTCTTACAAGGTACTTTGGGCAATTTCTCTTCCAATGCCCATTTTGGTTACAGTGGAAACATTTTCCTTTATCTGTATCCTTCTTTCCCTTTTTTATCTTGGGAGCCTGTCCTTTTCCCTTCTTTTTCATTTGAGCTTTAGAGGGTCCAGCTTTATTTTTAGAGGACGATCCTCTTAAAAAAAATTTCTGTGGTAGCAACATTTGCTTACTTCCTTCCCCTTACCTAAAGTAAGGTTTTGGAATCGCTGGAGCTCGTTAAAAGGGTAATGAGGTTAAATTCTATCTTATTTAAAGACGCATTTGTCTCAAAAGGTATAAAACTCTTTCGGAAGAGATTGTAAGATAAAGCTAACCTGGTTAGCCTCATCAATGGGTCTGCCATTTACTTCAGCGATATTGAAGTACATCATCATGTCCAGGACATGTTCTCTAACAGAGGTCCCCTCCTTCATCCGCTTCGTGTAAATGTGCTTAATTGCCTCGTGTCTAAGGGACCATGATGGTTGCCCAAACATTTCTCTTAATGAATCTATTATCTCTTTAGCCGTAGCTAAGGATTCATGTTTCTTTGCCAAAACATCAGACATGCTGGCAAGAATGTAAACACGGGCCTTTTCATTGGCTTTGACCCATCGATCGTATCTTCTCGAACAGTTCGGTTAGCATTTGAGGCTGGGGCTTGAGGACATTCCTCAGTTAAGACAAATCTTAGATCGTCAACTACCAGTATTGTGTTTAGATTTGATTTCCATGCCGAATAATTATCGCCGTTTAGTTTCTCAAAAGCTAAGAGTTGAATTATTGAGCTATTCATGCTGAAAAAGATAAACATATTCTTTTAGAAAAAACTATAATCACAAAGAAACCAATTTAATTTAGCAAAAACTAATAATGTACCCTTCATTATTATATTTTGCAACGATATTTCAAAAGTTTAGAGTAACTTCCACCGAAGGGCAGTCGATTATTCCTCTTTTGAACCAAGACAATCTTGACTAGATGCTAACCTCAGAATAACTCTTTATTCCTATAGCACTTTAGTTATTGCTACTTTGGTCGAGAATATACTAACATCTTAGTAATTCTCGTAAGTGTAACCTTCCATTTTTGGATTTCAGAAACTAGAATCAACATGCTCCCGAAAAGTGGAAAGTCAATATGAAAACTGATCTAAGAGAGCCTATCCAGATTTGGAGTTCGCGGTGTTCCGAATCCTATAATACAACCCTCCGAAGGGAAAGGTCACTCCAGGGCAGACATGCTGGCGCATTATAGGAATCTCACGGTGCGACCTAATGGAAGAGACCGTGGGATATATTGTTACATACCCCTCATCCACTTACTATGAACTACTTCCCCTATTCACCTTGTTATTGATCCATGCAAACACTCTCCGAAGGGAGTCCGCTCCTAAGCACGGCTCAAAGCCCTGCATGGACCTCACGATGTGAACTTTTAGGGACGCTAGAGCTAAAAGTAAGCTACTTCTCTCTAGCTGAAGTGTTCTATAACGGTTTAGGGTATAAAAAAATACTTAGAGATATATTTCGGCTAAATTAAACATATCCTAAGTCTAGGTGATAGATCCATGTATAACTCTTATACTGGATTTTAACCTATGATGTCTAGGTGATAAACAAATTTTATTACCTCACATCTCTCATGCATGCTCATTAAAACTAAGATTATTTGACTTAGATGCCAGTTTGATCTCCAGGTAGGAGGTGTTTCGTAAACCGTCATCTTAAGAACCCCAACCTTAGACAAGATCTCCTCAGGTAAGTAAGTAACTCTTTGTTTAACAAGTAATCGACATATTCTAACTCTTTAGAAAAGCTGATTGAAATTGCACCAATTTAATCCTAGGTAAGCATGCAACTTTACCTTTATTATAGATTTTAAAGTCTAGGTTATTTTATCACAATTATCAAAATAAAATTACATCCATTATAACCCTAGAATCATACATATATAACATACATTCATACTTAATGATCATGCTTTAATATAACACTTTATATTAAAAAAACTTAACACGCATACTATATACATTATAACAATTATAACATATATTAAATGCATATACATGTTTACCTATGGTGGGATTTTAAATCTATATGGCATACTATATGCACAACAAGATTCAAAATTTAATTAAAACATACATCAACATGCATAATTAATTAAACACCCTAAAATGGATTGGTTTTGGCTCTTAAATTAAGCTAATGAGAACTTGTAGAAATACAAGTTATTTATACTGGTTTATTTAGATATTGTGGTTAAAAGAGAGGAAAGTTGCGTCAATTGTATGGAAATGGGCTAAGAAATGCAAGAATTATAAATTATCGTCAATACACCCACTAACACAAGTGCGATGGTAGAAAAGAATATTTCAAGTCTGTTTTGCAGGAAATCAAGTCACCGTATGCGTTCATGGCTCAAGAGAAAAAGATTAACGCATCTACATCACATTACACCCATCATTCAGGAATGAAAAGACGATCAACGCAATGACAGCGCATGCAAAAATCGATCAAGAGCTTTGCGATCAACGCAACTTCAACCGCATGCGGTAATAAAAAACAACACCGCATGCAGGCAAACGATCGAAGATGCAAATGAGCAACGCAATCGTGGAGGATTTTGACACGTATACAACTAACCGTTGTTAATTTTTGACGGATTGATTGCATAACAGAAGGAATATTTATTCCACCATTTTCGAAATTTCTATAATAATAAAGTGGGGACCACACGGCAGAGAGTTAGAGCATTCATCTATAAATACCCTAAGAGAATTCACTGGAAAAATATACTTGATACGAGGCTATTTTAATATTTGTATATTGAGGGAGAGGCTAATCTGAGTGCTGATCGGAGAAGATCCAGGAAGAAAAGAGGCAAGGCCAAGAGGCGAGTCTCAAGTCGAATCATTTCAAATCCCCGCCGTGAAGCTCTATACCTAGATCAACTCTACCGGTTGAGTAAACCTAAAAGGGATGTTCATCCTTCCATTCACTCCATACATCAACAACTGATTTCTCCATCCAGATCTGTGTCAAGACGTTGGCACTCTTCTGTATTTGTTTCTATCTCTATCATCAATTGTATCTCATCTTCTTAGTCTAAATCATTCACACCATGTATCAGATGCTTGATTCTATAATTAAATGTCATGATCATTTTCATCTCCATATTTTTGTTTATTTCCATTCCTCCATTAATCGCTTTCTCCACGATGTTTTCTTAATCCCTTGGTAATTAGAATGAATTAAAAAAGTAAATTAATCTGTGCTAAAGAAATAAATATGTTTAGCTAAAGCATGCTAGACGGCATCTTCACCTGTGAGAGCAGAAGTGAAGATGCCATTCTGATCTATCGAGAGAAGGTTAGAAGAATGCGTTAACTAAAGCAAAAAGTACTTCCAGAGATGGAAGCAACCTTGCGCTCATTACGTTCATCCCGGTTTGACCGATCACCGAGAGGTGTACGCCAAGGGAAAGTGGAACAGTAGTTATATCTTTAATGCAATTAATGAACTTGCTATGTTTGTACTAATTGTCTTTTCCCTTTCTGCTTCATACATAAAGCCTTGCCACTGCATAACATGATTCTTTGTATAACCTTTACAGTCAGTCTCAGACTCGGTATCATGTATCATGTAACCTATATCTTGTATCATCATAGCTTAGGTTTACTTTTATTGCACTTTATTTTACTGCACAACTTTGTTTTATCGCAATTCTACTTTACTGCATGATTTTCCTTTATCGCATGTACAACCTCACTTTTATTAAATTGAAAAACCGTCGGTCGCATATATCACAAATGTAACACAATTAACCTAAAACAATCCATGTGTTCAACCTCGGATCACTCTGAGAAACTTACGGTGGAATTATACTTGGTTTCAATGCAAGGAAACTTGTGACAACGTATAGCATACTAAAAGCATTTAGTTAATAACGCATACATCTAGAAGTAGTATCGCATATCATAGAATTACGCGCTTATAAGTTGTATCTTACATTATAATCATCCTTGCATTGTATGACATAAGAAGCATCAAATTATGCGTTACAAGTTTATGGCGCTGTTGCCGGGGAACTGGTAACGAGGATATGGACTTGTATCATGCATTATATATCGTAGTGCATGTGCTTAAAATAGAAGCATCAAATTATGCGTTACAAGTTTATGGCGCCATTTCCGGGGATTGGTTAACGATTATTGTTTGAGTATGTTTGTGGTATTTTGCAAGACAGATCTCTTTGTACTGGCTGTTCAACGTGGAGAGTAGTCTGACAATTTATGAGTACTGGTACCGAACTAGAATTCGAAGCTGACCTAGAGATCGAGTGTACATTTCGCGCTAGGGCACGCCAGAATCGAGCGAGGCAAAAGAAAGCAGCTAATATGGAAAATCATAATGACAATGTGGCTTCCGCAGGAAATCAAGGGGTGGTACGGCCAACGCAGGATCCAGTGTTCCTTGCTGCTGGTCGCAACATTCCCATAAGAAACTACGCGGTGCCCAATCTGTATGATTTTTCACCTGGGATTTCAAGGCCAATGGTTGAGGAGAACGCAAGATTTAAGATCAAGCCGGTCATGCTCTAAATGTTCCAGAACGCAGGGCAATTTGGAGGTCTGCAAAGTGAAGACCCATAAGCCCACCTGACCAGCTTTGTCGAGATGTGTGGCAACATCTCAATACCTGGCGTTACCCCTGAGGGTATTATACTGTATTTATTCCCTTACACCTTCAGCGATAAAGCCAAGAGGTGGGCTCACTCACTGGAGCCAAACGAGATTACTTCATAGGATCAGCTGGTTGAGCGGTTCATGAAGAAGTTCTTCCCACCGGCTGTCAACGCAAGGCGATGGAAGGATGTGTTGAACTTTGAACAGATGGACAATGAGACCCTGAGCACCGCCTGGGTGCGATTTAGGAGACTAGTGAAGAACTGCTCGCATATCGGGATACCCGATTGCGTCCTGATGGAGACATTCTATAATGGCCTGAACAAATCAATGTAGGCTGTTACTGACGCCTCTGCGGCATGAGGTTTTATGGATAAGACGTATACCGAGGCCAAGGTCATCCTTGATCGCATCTCGCGGAACATGGATGACTGGATTGATGATCGTTATGGAGGTAGAGGCTCCGAAAGAAGAAAGAATGAATCTACCATTGTCCCTGAGGAGACAATGACGGCTTTGGCCGCACAGATGGCGGCAGTGACCTCTATACTTCAATCGATGGCAATCAATCAAGAAGTCATTCCCCAACAATCAATGCAACCTGCTGCACCAGCTCAAGTGGCCGCAATCAGTTGCGTTAATTATGGAGGGCTCATGTAGTAGAAATGTACCCATCGAATATCCAACAAGTATGTGCCATCCAGAATAACCCCTTCAGCAACACATATAATCCTTGTTGGAGGAACCATCCTAACTTCAGTTGGGGAGGGAATCGTAACCAAGGAGGGCCAAGCAACCATCAGGGTGGTAATTCAGGGAATCGAGGAAACCCTCCTCCCTTTCACCATAATTCTAATCAAGGGCAACAAAGGAAATCGCACAATCAGCAACCCTCATTTTCAAACACCTCTGGAAGCTCATTGGAGGCCCTGCTCAAACAGTACATGGATAAAAATGACGCAGTGATGCGGCACAGGCGTCTTCAATTTGAAATTTGGAGATTCAAGTGGGGCAACTGGCTTCTAAACTTAGAAATAGAGCACTTGGAACGTTGCCCAGCAACTCTGAAGCCCTCAGATCTCATGGAAAGGAGTAATGTCCTTGAAAACATTGGGCAGGCAAGCTGGATCGCCTACAGAGGTGTGGATTGCGCTCATTCAAAGAAATACATCTTCCGGTCTATATCTCACATCTATGTTTAAATGCTTTCTTTAATTTCTGTCTTTATGGATTTTTGAACTTTGTCTTTTACTACTTCATTTAATTTGTTTCATGACTTTATGCATTTATTCTTCAATTAACTCTTTTGCATTCATTTCTATGTTTTCTTTAATTCCTTTAACTTTCCTGTATTTAATGCGTTGTTCTTTAACCTGGTGAATGATTGAGTAATGAGAAGAAATTTATTATCGCAAGTCATAGCAACTTGCGTTGATGAATAAAAAACAACAAAAAAAATTAAAATAAAACACATTCAATATGCATGGCGATAATGGACGCATCTTAAACCAACAAAATACACTTTGCGTTCACCCAATTCTAATGCATTGTGCTGAGGGGTGTGTTATGCACGTGTGTGTCCTTTGCCCGTCCTTAGTGAAAATGCACTATGTTGAGGTAGTGTTGCGCTGGTAGCAATACCATGCGCCCGATCCTCCAGAAATGTGTTTAGTTAAGGGGTGTGTTGCAATGATGCATGCGTTGTTGCCCGTGCTCTGCAAAGATGCATTTGCGTTGGTGAACTCATTGCGTTAAATCTTTACCTTGTGTCCATTTGAATAAAACATTAAAGATAATTCTTTTTGCAAAATTGAGAAGTCCAATCGTTTCGTATTCCAAGGAAATGATGAGTCTGCAGACGAAAGGACGTTTACTCTGAAACCTCATAAATGAGGGGAGTCAAACGGCAGGCCTTTTGAGTGTCTTGAGGCCTGCCACTGCAACAATAGCATTGGGCCCACTAAGGCCCAACATATAAAAAGGACACCCCCTCATCTGTGAGCATTGCCTCATTTGCAATCTGAAACCCTAGCACCTTTGCATACCAAACTTTCTTCTTCCCTGAAACCCTAACGTTTTCCAGCTTTCTTTCACCTCAGCATCCATGCCTAATCAAACTTCCCAACCTTTCGTTTCACCCTCAACACCTTCGACAGACCAACTCTCCATGCGAGAGGCAGCATTCCTTGCTGCTAGTCACCGTCTTGCTGTTCAGCCTCACACTATTCCTAGAATCATCGGAAGACCCCGACGAAACCCATTAGCCATCAGACCACTTCAGTTCAAGAGGGGGAAAAGTACTGAGAGCACCCCACCCCCAACTCCAGCAGTCTCCACTGAAAGCGAAAAGAAGAGGCGAGATGACAATGAGGTATTCAGAAACACTCTGAGTAACCTGGAGAAAGAAGAAGGATTGCCCAAGGCTGGGGTTGTAAACCAACCACTACTTACGGAGGAGGTGACGGTGGTAATGACGGAGGAAGTGGCAGTGGCAGAGGAAATGGTGGAAGAGGAGACAAGGAGAAGCACTCTGGCCATAAGGGATCCTAAGGAAACTACGCAAGTAGAATCCTATGAAGGACCCATCAGAGTCGCGTTGAAGAAAGTCACGACAGAGAAGTAACCGGAGGTGGAAGAGGAAAAAAAGAAGAAAAAGAAGAGCAAGGGAAAGAAGGTTGGAAAAGGTGAGCCATCCCATCATCGAAAAGAGAAAAAGAATAAAGAAAATAAGAAAGATGAAGAAGATGAGGAGGCCAAGCTAAGGAAGAGGAAAGAGAAGGAAGAAAGGAAAGAGCGTAGGCGTAAGGAAAGGCGCCTGAAAAAGGAAGAAGAGGGTTGCAAGCCCAGAGATGGATGGTGAATCCACCTCCATGAGGGAGGACAGAGGGGAACCAGTTCAACTTAGGGAGCTAGCGCAACCTGAAACAATGCAATTGGTTGCAACCGACGAAGGCGAAGAAGGAGAAGATACCCCCCTGATGCGGCGTCACAAGGAAAATGCACCGCAAGGGTCTACCGTTGACCCTTCAATTTTGATCAACGCATTATAAGAAAAGAAAAGAAGGAGAAAGAAAGAGGAAAAGAGGCAAGAGAAAATGGAGCGGGCGAAACTCATCATCGCAGAAGGTAATCGAAGAAAAAGACTGCATGATAAGGAGGTGCGCCACAATAATGAGATCTTAAGACTCGAAGAAATAAGGCAGCTCGAAGAGGAACAACGCATTTTGTTGGCCTCTGAGTAGTTTATAGAAGAGTTTGAAAAAGAAGAGAGAGAAGAGGAAGAAGAAGAAAAGGAAAAAAAGGTAGAAGAAGAAAAAAGAATGAGAGAAGAGAAGGAAAGAAAGTGCGAAGCCAACAGGCAACGCTTAAGTAAGAAGAAGGGCAAGGAACTTGTCGAATGAGAGAAGGAGGAACAACGCAAGGAACGAGAAAGAAAACAAAGGCAGCAATCCTGCCTTGCGTTTGCCAAGGGAAAGGGCAAAGCGGTTGCAAAGATCAGTAAGCTCGGGTTGGCAAAAGTGCGTCCATTAAGAAAGAAGAAGAATGATGACTTGTTGATGGAGATGGGCTTTTTCCCTGCGCCAATGCCACTACCAGATCAGATCAGAAGCGTGATCGTAGAACATGGATGGGACACATTTTGCCAATGCCCAGCCATTGTCATTCCAAAGGTAGTGCGCGACTTCTACCATGGACGGCTACATGGCACCAAGGATGTGGTGACCACAAAAAGGCAAATGGTGTCTTTTAGCACAAGGAACATCAATGAACTATACCAAATGAAGGATAACCTGGATGCACCGGGCAACAAAGTCATTGATGATCCCACTGAAGAGTAAATGGAAGATGCGCTGCGAGTATTAACGCAATCGGGCACTAAGTGGACGTTTTCTTTAAAAGGCATCAAAACCCTGGCGTTCAAGACTCTGCTTCCCGAGGCATGGCTTTGGGTTTATTTGGTCAAACGATGGTTGATCCCAAATTCCCATGACAAGACAATTTCAAGGGATCGAGTTATAGCCGCATATTGCATTGTGCGCGACATTCCAATCAATGTAGGCTGGTTGATCGCAAGACAAATTCAAGGTTTTGTGGGGCACATAAGAGGGCAGTACTTCTTCCCATGGACATTTTCAAGTTTATGCCTATCACTAGGTGTGGGCATTGATGAAGAGCCAATGGCCGAAGTTCACGGCCTGATAAACGTCAAGATTTTGAGGTTGCTCCTCAAAGATTTCCCACGCTGCCCTGAGCTCCCTTTGAAGAGGCCTAACATTGATTTGAATACGCCGCAAGAGCCCAAGCTGAAGAGACAGTGCAGAGACAATAAGGGAAAAGAGAAAATCCAAGAAGAAACAACGCAAGAACCAGAACCCTCCCGCACAACCTTTTTCTTCTTCCCTTCCTGAGCACTTGACCAACCTTTTCGTTCCCTTAAATTCTCCAACCGCATACCTAGCAGCCCCATCCTCACCTTCAACATCATCACTGCAACATTCCCTTCCACCGTCGCATGTTGATGACCCACACGATTTGGGTGAAGGCACCTCTACCCAACCCCAAAACATTGTTGGCGAGACATCGCAAGCACTACCTACTGTCACCTCCTTAGCTGCTGAGTTAGCAGAAATGCGGTCCCTCATCTCCCAACAACAACAACTCTTCGCTCAGCAACAAGACTTCTTCAACCAGAGAATTGATCTGGTAATGGAGCAAGTCGACGATATACAGCGCAGTACTGCCACATCAAGGGATGCGTTGATCAATATTCAGCGCAACATTTATACGATTGATTGCCACCAAAGGAAACTTGCGGAGTGCAACCATAAGTACTTTAATTTTCTAACAGCATATCTTCATGGTCCCATGATGCCTCCGCATCTCAGGCATCATCTGGTTTTCGAAGAGACTCCACCCGTACCGCATGAGAACCCTCCTACTCCTCAACAATAATCTTTACATTTTTTTTATGTGGCCATTCTGTATTTTTAATTTCAATTCATTATTTTTATGAGTTAGCTAAATTCTTTGATTCTTTGTACAGGCCAAAATTTTTGTGTTGCATTATTTGTAATTATTTGTATACTTAGTTAATTTTCAATACAAGTAAGTAGCAATTCTCTCTATGCGCCTGTGTCTCTTCTTTATCATCCTTTGTCAACTATGCGATATTCTTAATCTTTCTTTTTGCGTTATTCATTGCGCTGCCATAATGTATAATGTGCATTCACTTAGGAACATTTCTCACACTTTGTAATTTCTAACTAACACTTAGGTAATTCGTAGCCTAGCAATGCTTTACCTTTTACCCTTCAAAATTCTGCTCAAACCTTCTTTTTGAAATTTTGTCTAAGTGTTTGTCTATTCTGTCCAAACAATGTAATGAGGACCTTGCGCATCTCTAAATTTGGGGGTGGGGAAGGTCTGAGCAGATGAGATCAAAAGTATGCGGTTACTTCATACGAGGCTATTTTGAGATTTGTATATTGAGAAAGAGGTTGATCTGAGTGCTAATTGGAGAAGATCCAAGAAGAAAAGAGGCAAGGCCGAGAGGTGAGTCTAAGGTCGAATCATTCCAAATCCTCACTGTGAAGCTCTGTACCTAGGTCAACTCTACCGGTTGAGCAAGCCTGAGAGAGGCGTTCATCCTTCTATTCACTCCATATGCCGACAAGCGATTTCTCTATCCAGATATGTGTCAAGACATTGGCACTCTTCTGTATTTGTTTCTATCTCTATCATCAATTGTATCTTATCTTCTTAGTCTAAATCATTCACACCATGTATCAGACGCTTGATTTTATAATTAAATGTCATGATCATTTTCATCTCCATATTTCTATCTATTTTTGTTCCTCCATTCATCGCTTTCTTCACGTTGTTTTCTTAATCCCTTGGTAATTAGAATGAATTAAACAAGTAAACTAATCTGTGCTAAAGAAATAAATATGTTTAGCTAAAGCATGCTAGACGGCATCTTCATCTGTGAGAGCAGAAGTGAAGATGTCATTTTGATCTATCGAAAGAAGGTTAGAAGAATGCGTTAACTAAAACGAGAAGTACTTCCAGAGATGGAAGCAACCTTGCATTCATTACGTTCATCCATGTTTCATCACAGAGATGTGGGAACACGACCGATCACTGAGAGGTGTACGCCAAGAGAAAGCAGAATCGTATTATATCTTTAACAAAATAATGAACTTGTGATGTTTTTGCTAATTGTCTTTTCTCTTTCTGCTTCATACATAAAGCCTTTCCACCGCATAACACGATTCTTTGTATAACCTTCACAGTCAGTCTCAAACTCAGTATCATGTATCATGTAATCTATATCTTGTATCATCATAGCTTAGGTTTATTTTTATTGCACTTTATTTTACTGCACAACTTTGTTTTATCGCAATTCTACTTTACCGCATGATTTTCCTTTATCGCATGTACAACCTCACTTTTATTAAATTGAAAAACCCTCGGTCGCATATATCACAAATGTAACACAATTAACCTAAAACAATCCATGTGTTCGACCTCGGATCACTCGGAGAAACTTACGGTGGAATTATACTTGGTTTCAACGCAAGGAAACTTGTGATAACGCATAGCATACTACAAGCATTTCATTAATAAAGCATACATCTAGAAGTAGTATCGCATATCATCACGTTACGCGCTTATAAGTTGTATCTTGCATTATAATCATCCATGCGTTGTATGACATAAGAAGCATTAAATTATGCGTTACAAGTTTATGGCGCCGTTGCCGGGGATTGATTAACGATTATTGTTTGAGTAAGTTTGTGGTATTTTGCAGGACAAATCTCTTTGTACTGGCTGTTCAATGCGGAGAGCAGTCTGACAGTTTATGATTACTGGTACCGAACTAGAATTCGAAGCTGACCTAGAGATCGAGTGTACATTTCGCGCTAGGGCACGCCAGAATCGAGCGAGGCAAAAGAAAGCAGCTAATATGGAAAATCATAATGACAATGTGGCTTCCGCAGGAAATCAAGGGGTGGTACGGCCAACGCAGGATCCAGTGTTCCTTGCTGCTGGTCGCAACATTCCCATAAGAAGCTACGCGGTGCCCAATCTGTATGATTTTTCACCTGGGATTTCAAGGCCAATGGTTGAGGAGAACGCAAGATTTAAGATCAAGCCGGTCATGCTCTAAATGTTCCAGAACGCAGGGCAATTTGGAGGTCTGCAAAGTGAAGACCCATATGCCCATCTGACCAGCTTTGTCGAGATGTGTGGCAACATCTCAATACCTGGCGTTACCCCTGAGGGTATTATACTGTATTTATTCCCTTACACCTTCAGCGATGAAGCCAAGAGGTGGGCTCACTCACTGGAGCCAAACGAGATTACTTCATAGGATCAGCTGGTTGAGCGGTTATGGAGGTAGAGGCTCCGAAAGAAGAAAGAATGAATCTACCATTGTCCCTGAGGAGACAATGACGGCTTTGGCCGCACAGATGGCGGCAGTGACCTCTATACTTCAATCGATGGCAATCAATCAAGAAGTCATTCCCCAAAAATCAATGCAACCCGCTGCACCAGCTCAAGTGGCCGCAATCAGTTGCGTTAATTATGGAGGGGCTTATGTAGTAAAAATGTGCCCATCGAATATCCAGCTTCGAACCAGGTCGAACGGAGCGGGATGAGAAACCAGGCGGGTCGCAGAATGGGCCAGATGCTGGTCGACAGCTAGCGCACGGGTTTCGAAGAACCGAGTCGGATCTGAGACCTTGTCTCGGGTCTGTGGTAATATTCGGGTTTGTGAGCCTTTTTTTCCTTCATTTTGAAGCTGTCCTCTTTCCCGGAACCGAGCAATTACATCCTAATTTCAACTCTAATGACTCTAGCAAATTTACAGACCCTTTTTCACACGTTAATGCTCATAAACATGTGAGCAATTATAAATTAATACTACAAAAAAAAAAAAAACTTAATTTAATTGCCAAAACCTAAAAACCATTTTAGTTTCCAATCTCAATTTTATCTAATAAATTAATACCCGCCACATGCAATTGAGTAAAATTATAATACGCTCTGATACCACATGATGGAAAAGTCGGCATGTGCAGCGAAAATGAGAATCAATTTTACTCTAATTGCCCAAAATAAACATGCAACCCTAAAAGAATTAATTAGGTTTATTTTGAAATAATACCTTTGAAGCTCCCGAAACTCGTCTATCTCCACCCAAACACGAACAGACCACCACTAGAGCTGACCTGCTATTCTCTGGACTCAGAACCGAGTTGTGGGACCCGATGGAAGAAGAACCCGAGAGAGAAAAGATGGAAATAGAAAAAGGGATTTTTGGTTGGGTTTGGGTTTTTCTTTTTAGCCCAATTTTAGAAAACTATTTTGGCAAAAATCCAAAAGTTTTTAATCCAAAAACACAAGCCCATATTTATAGAAAAGGGCCATGCAAAATTGCAAAATTGCAAAAAATAACTTCATAAAATCCCAACATCTAGAATCCACTATCTTGGTGGGCTTAATGTCTCCACTATAAGCCAACATCTAGCCCACTATTTTATTAGTGAAATTATTCAACAAAAGTTTGGATTTTTCCACTAACTTTAGTCAAAGGGCAAAATAGTCATTTGGTCAAAGTCAAACTTTGACCAAAAAGTCAACATTTTGACTTTTTATGATTTTTTCCGTGTTGACTAATTTTGACGTCCCGAGCATGAATCCGCATTTATTTTCTCAAAATTCAAATCACATTTGAATATAAGGTCGGTTAAAGTTGGACTTTTCAAAGTCAAAAGTCAACTCTTTGACTTTTTACATCTTTGACCATTTCTATTATTTCCGATTTTCCGAATATGAACGTATTCATATTCTTGATATTTAAATCACATTTAAATATTAAATTTGTATCTCTAAATTGAAAAACCGACCACTATATCACATATACTTGACCAGATATTGGAAGATATGTTGTGCACTTGTGTACTAGAGTTTTCAGGGAGTTGGGACTCTCAGCTGCATTTAATGGAATTCACATATGATAATAACTATCAGACTGCCACTGGCACATTGCCATTTGAGGCCCTATATGGAAAGAGTTACAAGTCTCTAGTATGTCGGGGTGAGGTTGGTGAGAGGAAGTTGCTAGGTCCTGAGCTAGTGTAGACCACGAATGAGGCAATACAGAAGAACAGAGCTCGTATGCAACCAGCTCAGAGCAGACAAAAGAGCTACGCTGATGTAAGACGTAAGGACCTGGAATTTGAGACTGGTGTGAAAGTGTTCTTAAAAGTGGCACCCATGAAAGGTATTCTGAGGTTTGGCAGGAAGGGAAAGTTGAGTCCAAGATTCATTGGACCTTTCAAGGTCCTGGAACGAGTTGGCCCCATAGCTTACCGTTTGGCATTACCCCCAGCACTGTCTTCAGTTCATAATGTCTTCCATGTTTCGATGCTAAGGAAGTATGTGACAGACCCGTCCCATGTAGTTGACTTTGAGCCATTGCAGTTGAATGACAACTTGAGCTACGAGGAAAAGCCTATAGAATTTCTCACCAGAGAGGTAAAGACGTTGCGCCGCAGGGAAATTGCTTTTGTGAAAGTCCTGTGGTAGAATCACCAGTTTAAGGATGCTACCTAGGAGTGAGAGGATGAGATGAAGGCCCAATACCCAGAGCTTTTTCAAGAATGAACTTTCGAGGACGAAAGTTCTTTGAGGAGGGAAGAATGTAACACCCTAGAGTTTTTTTTTCAATGGAAGAGAGAAGAACGTAATACCCCGCACATTTTTTAGTAATAATGTAATTTCAGTAAGTTTATTATTTGGAATTTCAGTAATTGTTATTAGTTAGAGGGTATTTTTGGAATTTTGGACTTCAAGTGTAAGTGCAGGAATTTAATTGTTGGCATAAAATTATTCAAATTGGAAATTAATGGCAGGAATTAATTTTCTTTTGAAACGGAAAGGAATTTAATAGAATAAAACGGAAAGGAATTAAATGTAATTATATTTATTTCATTTTTTGTTTTTTTATTATTATTGTTGTTGTTTTTTTTATAAAAAGTCAAACCCCACCCCCCTTTTCTTCCTCACGTTCGGGAGCCCATCTGACGCCACCCAAAGCCGCCATGTTAGTTTCTTCTTCATGACCTTCGTCCACCACTGCTCAAACGTCGTTCACTTTTGCCATCACTTGATTTATCGATTTGGGTAAGATTTATGCCATTTGGGTTTGTTTTCGGTTGATTCTTGAATACTCATTTATTTTTGGCATCAGTTGGTTGATACCCATTGTGTTTCAACTTTGGATTCAAGTTTGTAAAGGTATCGAGGTGTTGTTCAGTGAAGTTGGAGTTTGTTTTAGCGAGTTTTGGTCAGTTTTATGCTTTGATGGCCATCTTGTGGATTAATTTTGATTGTTGAGAAATTTTGGTAAAGTCATTTGGAAGTGATTTTTTTTACAAAGCTACATATGGATAATTTATTTGAGACATTGGTAGTGAAGTATGTATTTGATTCAAGCTTTAATCATGTAAGCCTAATTTCAAATTATGATTAGGGGGTTAATAACTTATAGAAATACAAGTTATTTATACTATTTTATTTAGATATTACGGCCAAAAGAAAAGAAAGTTGTGTCAATTGTATGGAAATTAGCTAAGAAATGCGAGAATTATAAATTGTCATCAATACACCCACTGACACCATTTGCGATGGTAGAAAAAAATATTTCAAGTCTGTTTTGCAGGAAATGAAGTCACTGTATGCGTTCATGGCTCAAGATAAACTGAACAACGCATCTACGTCGCATTGCGCTCATCATTCAGGAAGGAATAGACGATCAATGCAATGACGGCACATGCGACAATCGATCAAAAGCTAAGTGATTAATGCAATCTCAACCGCATGCGATAATAAAAAACAACACCATATGCGGGCAAACGATCGAAGATGTAAAGAGCAACGCAAAAGCAGAGGATTCTGACGCGTGTACAGCTGACCGTTGTGCATTTCTAAAGGGATTGATTGCATAACAGAAGGAATATTCACTCCATTTCCGGAACTGCCTTAACAATACAGTGGGGACCACAATGCAAAGAGTCAAAGCTTAGCCTATAAATAGCTTCGGCCATTCCACTGATAAATTATGCTTGAATACAGATAAAAGTGTATATACTGATCTGAGAGAAAGACTGGTTGAGCGACTAATCAGAGTAGATCCGGGAAGAATTAAGAGATAAGGCCGAGAGGTGAGTCTCATAGTAAGAATCCTTCCGATCCCCGCCGTTGAAGCTCTGTACGAAGGTCACTTCTACCGAACGAGCAAGCCTGAGAGGGAAGCTCTTCTCTTCATCCACTCCACACACCGACAAGCAAATCCACCGTCCAGATCTGTGTCAAGACGATGACACTCTTCTATATTTGTTTCTATCTCTTTTCATCACTTGTACTCATCTTCTTAAATCTCTATCATTCACACCATGTATCAGACGCTTAATTCTATAATTAAATGTTATGATCATTTTCATCTCCATCTCTTTGCCTATTTCCGTTCATCCATATTTCACTTTCTCCACGATGTTTTCTTAATCCCTTGGATAATTAGCAATAATTGAGCAAATGGATTAATTGGGTTAAGGAAATAATTATGTTTAGTCAAGGCATGCTAGACGGCATCTTCACCTGTGAGAGCAGAAGTGAAGATGTCATTCCGCCTATCGAGAGAGGGTTGGAAGAATGCGTTAACTAAAGTGAGAAGTACTTCCAAAGATGGAAGCAACCTTGCGTTCACCACATTCATCCCTGTTTCACCATAGAGATATGGAAATACGGCCGATCACCAAAAGGTGTACGCCAAGGGAAAGCGGAACCTTATTTATATCTTTAACGCAATTAACAAACTTGCGATGTTTGTACTAATTATTCTTTCTCCTTCTGATTCATACATAAAGACTCGCCACTGCATACCACGATCCTTTGTATAAACTTCACAGTCAGTCTCGAACTCAGCATCATGTATATCATGTATCTTGTATCTTGCATCACGTTAGCTTAGGTTTATTTTTATCGCAATTTATTTTATTACCGTAACTTTAGTTTATCTGCACAATTTTACTTTACCGCAATTTACTTTCCTATATAAATACATTCTTTATTAATTGTAAAAACCGGTCACATATATCACGAATGTAACACATTAACGACAACAATCCCTGTGTTCGACCTCAGATTACTCTGAGAAACTTGCGTTGGAATTATACTTGGTTTCAGCACAAGGAAACTTTTGACAACGCTTTACTCCATAGCATACTACAAGAATTTAGTTAACAACGCATACATCTAGAAGTAGTATCGCATAAAGTGTGCATGAGCAACAACACAGTATAAGGTTACATTTTGCATTACAAGTTTATGGCAATATAAGCTTGTAGCACATCATCATGCATGCACATTACATTCACCATTTCAAGTCAACAGGGGTTGATTCAAGAATTTCATTCAAGATAAAAAAGAGTTTGGTTGGCTAATTATTTGGGTTTAAAATTGGAGGTTTGGAAGGTGAGTTCGAATTGGACAACACCTTAGGTAAGGTTATCTGAAAATATTTTGTAATATTTGGGTGTTTGGTATTTGGCCTTAACTATTAATTTTAAAGCTTGGTTTATGTTTAGGCTTGATTAAGGATTCAAGAATTTCACAAAGATTCAATTGATTTTTGGTTCGACCTAATATCAAGGTAAGTAATCTTACTACTAGAACTGCCCACGGGCCAGGCATTAGATGTATGCTAGCATGTTAAATGAAGGTTATGGCAGAATGACAACATGAAAGATTGATAGTATAACATGATTAAAGTATGTTCTGTTACAAGATCCGAATTATTTATTTATGCACATAGACACTTGAATGCTAGTATGAGATGGTATGTGCTTCCATGGTTATATTTGATCTGATGATGTTGAGGTATACATGTATGTTGTAGAACCATGATGTTTAGGTATATGTGTATGTTGCAGAGCCATGATGTTGAGGTTTATATGTATGTCATAGATTCGTACAGTGATGATTATGATGTTGAAACTATGCAAATGTCCTTACTGATTAGTTAGATGCCCATTAGATTTTGTGTTTCCTTCGGGATTCACCTGTTTGTGTTTCCTTCAAGATTCACCAGTTTGTGTCTCCTTCGGGATTCACCAGTTTTTGTCTCTTTCAGGATTCACCAGAGGTAGTGGGCATACTTAACTACAGTAGGATAGGACTCAGTTTCCTTCTTGTTTCATGTGCATATGTGTCCCATGAGGACTAGAGTAGTTTATATGTTTCACCAGAGGTGGGTATCTAGAGGACATAGATGCCCAGCCTGACACCAGTAGTGGGGTTACTTACTAAGTATTTTATACTCATTCTTTCTCACGTTGTTGTTTCAAGTAAGGATAGAGATGCACCGGCGATGGACAAGTGGAATTCGTGATCAAGCCACTGGGACTAGGTTTTACGCTTCCACATCATGAGATTTAAAGTTTTTTTCATGTTTCTCTTAAATTTTAGTTTTGATGTTTAAAACTTACATTTAAGAATTGTTTTTCAGACTTATTTATTGTCCTTTATGATTTATGGGTACCCTACTATTTTTTTAGTATTTGAATTTAATGAAAGTCTTTTGAACTTACCTTATTTAATTAGCATTTATTTCACCATAACCGAGTGTCATTTGAGTTTCATGCATGCATGTATTTAGTAACGGCCTAACTTAAGTCCTAGAGGTTCGAGTCGTTACATTAATACAACGAGATGGCTCCGATACCAATTATAGGGATGAAAATCCTAACACAACAGAAGTCATAGAACCAAACTCGTTATTGATTTAGGATTTCTAAAATACCCATACACTGGGAAATTCAGAAAATTACAGAGAGAGCCTGCTGTAAAATAGATCCTTGGTTAAGCATGCATTGAAATTATAGAGAAACAGGATAGAATTTTTACCTTTGTAGAAACTTTGATTGAATTTGCCAATTCTCTAATTGGATTGAATTCAACACCACCACGATGCTATAATCCTATTCTTGAGAATTAAGGTGTGGTTTGTGGGAACCAGAAAATAATTGAGATTGGAGAAAGATAAATTGAGAGAAAAGAAATTACAGAACTCTTCTGTGTATTGTGTCTCATCTATGATTAAAAAAAAAAAAACACAATGCTTTCTAACCAACAGAGAGAGAGAGACGTGGGATCACTCACGTTGCAGATAACTCCCCTATGTGGAAATTATTTTTATAATTAATTTAATTAAGTAAGATTAATATTTAATTAAAACTTATTTAATTGATGATTTCATTTAAATCATATTTAAATGAAACATTTCTCACATAACCTATAGTTTTAACTCAATTAATTAAATTAAGTTAAACTAAATAGTTATTTAATTCTCCAATTAAATAGTACCAAATTATATATCTAATATTTAGTTTAGCCTACATTTGAATCATATTCAATTGTATTTCTCTCATAACCTATAATTTTAATATGCATCAAATACACATTAATTTTAACCTATTGTTTTAATATGAATCCAATTCACATTAAATTAATATTTGAACACCTTCAAATATTTAATTGTCCCAATAAATTAATTTTGAATCATATTCAAAATTAAATTTATATTATAAAGTTTAAATAAAATATAATTTTATATTATAATGTATCAGAATATTATTTCCCCTAAGTGCATTTGAACATTTAAAACTCAATTCAAGACATGGTTACCTCAAATCCTATTCGAGCAAGGAAAGGGACCTTATGGACCTACAGATCAAAAGTTTCAACGATATGAAATTAATTGGCTAAACTCATGAACCAAATTAATCAATATTTGTTAACACTAGCTACACTCCACTAAAGACCAACAATTGCACTCTTCTCACTGCAATATATTTTTATATCCACGAATATAGACCAATAACAGCAAGTTAGTCCTTCACGAGTGTTCATAACACCAACTAGGTCAAATTACCATTTTTCCCTTGGCTTACATCAGTATCCTTAAGTACCAATGCTTCTCTAATGAACAACCTGTTTATGGTCCAACCATTAAACAGAAATCCTTATCGAGTCAATGAGAGGGTAGGGTCCTTTGTTCAAGTCCTAGAGACACCACTTAAGGGAAAACTCATCTACTTACCCTAAAATCGGGAAGGAGAGAAATTCATCTTGTATTATTATGTTCCCAGCTCCCCATTTGGTCTTGTCCCCAAAATGGTAGGCTTATTGAGTCGGTGAACTAGCCATTCTCACCCATAAAAATAAAAGGATAATCTCGCGTGAACAGGAGTTCATAATACATTCAGGATTAAGACTAAAATGTCTATGTCATCCTATTGAAATAGAAACCTAATTAGTCAACGGTGGTACATCTAATGGTTTCTATTTCACAATCTGGTCTTATGCAAACTCATTGCATAGAATACCTCCACTTGTATGTCACCTATACAAATGCGTTGGATAATTGTGTTTGTATCAAATACAAAGTGGGTCGTATCCATAGTATCACCAGGATAAGGTATCCAGCTTTATCCCTATACTATAGACCCTTTTGATTGTATCTTGAACATTGGTTCGTCTATGTCTCCATTTACAGTTCAAGACTTATAAGACAATCTAGGATGTTACCATTGGATTTAGGTTCTTAAGACAAAACGAATATTGTACAATCAATAACACTTATTGAAAAAAAAGACTTATAAGAAGCAAAAGAATTCATTTCCTGCAAGCCGATCCAACATCTGATCAAGAAATGGTAGTGGGAAATGGTCCTTCTTTGTGGCCAAATTCAACTTGCGATAATCCATGCATATCCTCCACCCCCTCGATGTACTAGTTGGAATTAATTCATTCTTGCTGTTGGTGGCGACGATCATACCCCCTTTCTTTGGAACACACTGTACTGGGCTTACCCAACTGCTATCAGATATGGGGTAAATGACACCTGCATCAAGCCACTTCATAATTTCTTTCTTGACACTCCCTCATGGCAAGGTTTAGACGGCGCTGCCTCTCTATGGATCCGATTTTTCCCCCCGATCGAGCATGGCAATGTGAAGCTCCTCAGATCTTTCATTTTCTTGGGGATATTATTCTGGAAGAGTGCACTACACTTGTATGTTAGTGCGACGATTTCATTTTCCCCGATCTTCCTCTTATTGGTGAGTATATCTTTGAGGAACTTCACATAGTTGGCCATCTGTTTCAGCGCTTCTACTAAGGGAATATTAATATGTAACTGTCAGAGAACATCCAGAAACCTCTTGAATTGCTTACTATCATCTTTCTTTTTCAACCTAGACGGGAATGGTGGAGGATCCCGCCGTACTTCTTGATCGATTAACTGTTCTTTTAGGTCCCTCACTTCCTGTGTTATTGGGGCTGGAGATTGTTCCGGTGAGGGTGTTTATGATGACTTTAGTTCTGGGGTCTGTGAAGATTCATTCTGCGTAGTGGTCATTGCTTCCAAACTGGTGGTTCTGCTATTCGTATTCGAGTGGTCATTGTTGGTGGTTGCTTCTTCTGATCTTCCTACTGATTTTGGCACTATTGACATGGGAACTGCCTTTTTACCGCTTCTCAATGTCACCGCTTGACATTGTTCTTTTCCCCTAGATCTGGGCGCTTCTGAGCTACTGGGTAGTGTACCAGGTGGTCTAATTTCCAATTCAGTCGCAAGCTACCCAACTGTACCTCCAAATTCCTAATGAACGATGCTTGCGACTGAATGAGCGCATCATTCTTCTGTATGTACTCTTTGAGAAGTGCTTCTAAGGATGATGAATTGGATGAAGTGTTGGATGAAGAGGGTTGGTTGTGAGGTTGTCTGTTCTGATAATTATTTTAACCTTGACCTTGGTGATGAAAGCCTGGAGGATTTCCTCTATTCCCTGAATAATTGGTTTACAGATTCCTCTGGCCTCCCTGGTTAGTGTTCCCTCCCTAACTAAAGTTGGGATGATTCCTCCAACCTGGATTATATGTGTTGCTGAAGGGGTTATTATGGACAGAATATACTGATTGTTGATTCGACAGGCAAACTTTCACTAAATGAGTCTCTCCACATTGTATACAACTCACTGTTGCCACTTGCGTCAGTGCACTGGCTTGCACTGCATTATGAGAGAGTGCTCCTTGATTTATGGCCATGGTTTGAAGGAGTGAGGTGACCGCGGCCATCTAGGCAACCAGCATGGTCATTGTGTCAACTGGTACAATGGCGCTATCTATTTTCCTTCGTTCCATGCTTCTGCCTTCATATCCATCATCAACCCAATCATCCGTATTTCACGATATGAGATCTAGGATGACTTTCACTTCGGTACAAGTTTTATCCATAAAACTTCCTGCTATTGAGGCGTCTGCGACTGCTTGCGTCACTCTGTTCAGGCCATTATAGAAAGTTTCCATAAGAACGCAATCTGGAATCCCAATATGCGGGTAGTTCTTCACCAAACATCGAAAGTACACTCATGCTGTGCTCGGAGTTTCATTGTCTGCTTGCTTGAAATTTAGTGCTTCTCGTCGTCTTCTTGCGTTAATGGCTGGAGGGAAGAATTTCTTCATAAATCTTTCTACCAACTGATCCCAGGAGTTAATCTCATTTGGTTCCAAAGAATGGGCCCACTTCTTGGCTTCATCTCTGAGTGTGTAAGAAAATAGATAGAGTCTGATGCCTTCGGGTGTCACTCCAGGAATGGAGAATGTATTTCACATCTGGACAAAACTGGTGAGGTGTGCATCCGGGCCTTCTCCTTGAAACCTCCAAATTGACCCGTGGTTTGTATCATTTGGAGCATAACAGGTTTAATCTTGAACCTGGCGTTTTCTTCCATTGTTGGTTTTGTGATACCAGGCGAAAAATCATATAAGTTGGGCGCCGCATAGTTCCTCATAGGAATATTTTGATCAGCAGGCAAGAAGACTGGGTCTTGCGGCGGCCGATTCATTCCTTGATTTACTTCGGGCCTATCATTGTTGTTGTTATTTACCATATCTCTACGATGCCTATTACGATTTTGACGTGCTCTTCTGCGAAAGGTTCTCTCAATTTCTGGGTTGGCGTTGAATTCTGGATCCGTTCCAGTACTCATACATCGTCAGCTGCTCTTCACTTAAGCATACTGTACTCCAAAAACCTGTCCTGCACAATATCACGAAAATATCAGCACTAAAGTTGCCAATCCCTGGCAATGGCGCCAAAAAATTGTTGTATGTTTAGTGTAATGCCACTGCAAAATGATATGTGATGTCTTAATCATGCTACCCGATAATATATGCGATGCTACAAAATTCACTGTAGAATGCCAATTAATGCGTTCATAAAGTTTATGCGTGTCAAAAGTTTTCTTGCGATGAAACCAAGTATAATTCCATCGCAAGTTTCTCAGAATGATCCAAGATCGAACACGGAGATTTTTTATGCTAATGCGACAATGATGTGATATATGCGACCGTAATCAAATTAAGATTGTGAGGTGCTAAAGAGTAAAATGTGATGATAAATGAACAAACAGGTAAATAAATCTGAAGTTGTGCAAGGTGTGTGTGAGAGAATGTAATGAAATTCTTGTGGATAGAATCAGAGTGAGAACGGGTTTGGGGAAAAGAATATCACAAGTTTGTCAATCCTATTAAGGACACAACTAAGGTTCCATCTTCCCTTGGCTTACACCTCTCGATGATCGCCTACGACACCATATCTCTATGATGATCAAGGATGAACGTTTTCGAACGCAAGGTTATTTCTATCTCTAGAAATACTTCTTGCTTTAGTTAACGCATTCTATCAACCTTCTTTCGAGAGGTGGATTAGCATCTCCACTTCTGCTCTCGCAGATGAAGATGCCATAGAGCATGCATTAAATAAACTTAGCTAACTTCTTCAACATGGATTGACTTACTTGTTCAATCCTTCTCCACACCCTGGAGGTTTAATGACTCATGGTGAGATTAATGGAAGATGAATGTGTTATAGTGAACAGAGAGATGAAGATGAGCATGATAATGATATTAACTGGTAAAGGTAAAGCGTTTGTTACAAAGATATGAATGAAAGACAGGAAATGAACAACAATCAATGAACGGAAAGTAAAAACAATTGAGAGTAGCGTGTCAATGTCTTGGCATAGATCCCGATCAGAGCTATTTGCTTGCCGGCGTGATGGAGGAATGAGGTGGAAAACTTCCTTCTCAAGAGAGTTCTCGAGGGGAGAATGTCCCTTGCACAGAGCTTCTTTTTATCTCTTTTTCCATGTGTTTTCTCTCTCCTTTACTGAGTGTTGATGTTATTATTTATAGACTTTAGCACCTTTTACGTTAGTGGTCCCGCTTTGAAAAGTTACTTTTTCCTATCGAGGCTTGGTGGGAATGTCCGCTCTGCTCCACGTTCAATTTGTTAGGTCGTACATCAGAAAAGCTATACAATTTCAGAAATCCCCGAGAATGCGTTGCTCTTTTTATCCACGAGCAATCGTAGCATGCAATGATACCTGTTACCCGCAAAACAAAGATTTGGACATCCTTTTTGCCATTGCAATGCGGTCAGTAGGTATGTTTCCAATACTTTTACAATCTTTGTGTTTCTAGGCCAATTTTAATATTTTGACGCAAATTTTCCTTTCTATTGCCGCATATTCTAAGTAAGATGATATAAATAACTTGTATTTCTACTAGTTATCACTTGTATCAACTGGAATTATTTGTAGGTATTGTCAATCAAGAAAACAAACTCACACTTCTCACAAGCAAATAGGTCATTCTGGATCATCTCATGTTCTCAAACTTCGTCATATGGACCTTATGAGTTCGATGTAGTCAAAAAGTTTAGTGGGTAAACGATATGTCTTAGTTGTTGTTGATGACTACTCGAGATTTACTTAGGTTCATTTCCTTGGGGATAAATCTGACACTTTCCCGTGTTTCAAACCCTCTGTCTTCAATTACAGTGCAAAAAAGGATTTGATTTTTTTTTCTTTTGAATTCAGAGTGATCGTGGTAGGGAGTTTGAAAACTCTCAATTTGTTGAGTTCTGCCAGAGAGCTGGAATTCATCATGAATTTTCATCTCCTATTACACCCTAGCATAACGGAGTTATAGAAAGGAAAAACAAAACTCTTTAGGAAATGACTCACACGATGATACATGCCAATCAGATACCATATCAATTTTAGGTAGAGACACTGAACACAGCCTGTCACATCCATAATAGGATTGTTCTGCAACCAGGTACTTCGATCACTATTTATGAGCTGTGGAGAGGAAGAAAATTGAATATAAAGTATTTTCACATCTTTGGTAGTACTTGTTACATCTTGGTTGAAAGAGAGGCCAGGAGGAAATAGGACTCAAAATCAGATGAAAGATTTTTCCTTGGATATTCCTCAAATAGCTGAGCCCACCATGTTACCAATAAACATACTCGCATTGTCATGGAGTCCACTAACATAGTAACTGGTGATAATGTTGCCTCTTTTGATTCCTCCTCTATAGCTGAAGAAGACTCCTCCTCAACTCAATTTGTTAACATTGATGCTCCTGACATTTCTTTTTTAATAGCCCTCTAATCTGAGGTCGAGTACTCTAGTGGAAGACATCTTGGATATTTATGAGCAGACAGAAGGAAGTAACAAGCAATCTTCCAATATGGTTCTTAAAACCATCTTTCTTGTAACATTATTGGTGATCCTAATGAAAGGGTGACAACGAGAAAGAAAGATAAAGTTGACTATCTGGAAATAATCAATAATATATGTTTCACTTATCAGGTTGAGTCGAAGAATGTCAAAGAATCCCTTGAAGATGAGCGTTGGATCAATGCAATGCAAGAGGAGCTTGGGCAGTTTATTAGAAACGATATCTAGACATTTGTCCCCAAACCTGAGTCTGTGAATGTAATTGGGACAAAGTGGAATTTGTAATTTCGAGTCGCTCATACTCTTCTCAGGAAGCGTCAAAGAAAGGTTGTAAAGCACAATTTTGATGGAGAAGTCAAAGCTACAAGATTGCATAGCAAAAGCTACAAGATTGCATAACAAAAGCTACAATATCGCATAGCAAGAGCTACATGATCGTGTAGCATTAGCTAAAAGATCGCATAGCAAGAGCTATATGATCTTGTAGCATTTGCTACAAGATCACATAGATGCTTGCTACATGATCGTGTAGTCGTCCCTACTTGATCGCATAGTTGTCTGCTACACGATCGTGCACTCTTCTACGATGTGCACTAGAGCTATGAAATGAAGCTAGGTAGCGTGCAATGAGGTTTGCGTTGGTCTTAGGCTTGCGACCATGGGAGGGACACGATAGCCTCAAGATGAGCTATGCGTTGGCCAAGGTTGGGTGATGCACTATCTGAAGGAGGCATGCGGCCAAGTGATTTCAAGCATTGGGTTGGAAGTTGAGCCTTGTCTTGATCGCATAGTTCATTTGTCACACGATCAGCTGCAAGGTGGTCCATTGAAAGGTGGTTCGGTTCAAGCGGTTCAAGGACCGTTTCACCTGTTTTGAATTAGTTGACTCTTTTTTTTTTTTAATAGTTAGGCTTTTGAATTTCCTTTTTAGGGTCCTACCCCGGTCCATCAACTATTAATGTAAATATACATATGATGTATATTTTTTTCTTATATGTCATATTGTATGTCATATAGAATTAAAACCCACCATAGGTTATGCATTTAATTTCATGAATCATTTATTTTATAAGTGTTATAATATATGTATATGCATGATTTAATTTTATAGCATGCTCATGCATCACATAATATAAGTGTTATACTATATGCTTACATGCATAAATAACATAGTCATGCATCATTTATATTACAATCGTTATAATATATAGTTTGAATGTATGCATGTGATGTATGTTATTTAATTTCATTACTTTGATATATATAAGTGTTATGTATATGCAGTAATGAAATGAACATTGCATGATGCATGGCATTACTTTAGATAATCTTATAGCGTTATAATTTTATAAACTATGTCAATCGATGCAATGTAGGTTTTAATTTGTTTCAGTTACTTTATAAGAGTTATAAATAAATTGAATTAGAAATTAAAATCAATAACTAAGAGTTGCATGCAAACTTAGGTGAAATCATTTTTTAAAATAGTTTTAAAATATGGTTCACATAGACCTAAGTTCACAAATTTCTAATGTGATTAGAAATTAGATTAATTTTTTTAACTGATTTAATAGGATTAAATTGATTTCAATAAAAGATTAAATTTGTAGAAAATATATCTATAAGGGACCTTTTGTCTAAGGCGGGTTCTGGCTAGGCTGGGATACTTAAGATGACGAAAACGGAACACCCCTACCTGGGAACCTACCTAAAAAGGTGAATTAGATAGATTTGCTACAAGCATGCAATTGTTGATTAACATTTGTTAAAGTGTTTAACGAATATTAATCAAAATTGTTTAACTTTCCAAAGTAAAGTGTTACTTTTGGGCAAACTTAAACAATCACTTAGTGAAAATAATTAGCCGTATTTTTCCTAAGTAAATTAAACCCTAGGTTGTTAAAATACTCAGTGGCAGGAAAAGATGTATATGATACATCATTTTTCCACTCACATTTCTCCCTTAATATTCACACCGTGAGACTCATGCTTGGCCTTGAGGCACCCTGGGAGCGTCCCCCTTTGGATGTTGTTTGCATGGGTCAATATCAAGGTGAATGAAGAGAGTATTTATAGTAAGTGGGAGAGGGATGTGTGTCAACATGTCCTACAGTCTCTTTAATTGGTTTGCATCATGAGACCTTCTTGCATGACCTCAAGGCGCCTTGGGAGCATCCCCCTTTAGATGGTTTGTGCAGTTGGTCAATATCAAGGTGAACTCTAGAAATGGATAGAATCGCTTTAGTTTTTGCACCAATCGATTTTTCCCTTTGGTTGGCTCATTGGGGCAGAACTCTAGGATCTAAAATGAAGGGTCATACTTATGGGAAATTATTAAGCAAGTTAATGATTTCTTGACCGAATAAATGATGACTAATCGTTATAGGAATAAGAGTTATTCTGGTATAATGATTGGTTGTGAGTGTCTTAATTCAGTGAAGGGATAATTGACTTCCCTTCGGTGGCTTTTGTCCTAAATCACTGAAGTGTCATTGCAAAATTAGATGTTAAATGGGGTTTATTTAGATTTTGCTAAAACTGATTGGATTTTTTAAGAGTTGTGCTAAAATCTAATGTAGACCAATATGTTTGTTTTTCAGCTAATATGTCAAATAGCGATTTTTCGTTAGTTGCTTTTTTTAGTTTGACCGATTTCAATTACATGATGTGGAAAGAATCCATTAAAACGTTTTTCGTGGTAAACGACCTCGAAATTGTCATGATTGAGGATTGTCCTCAAGTCCCAACCTCTGATGCACTACGAAATGTTCGTAATACATATGAAATGTGGATGAAGGCTAATTCGAGAGCCCGAGTTCATATTTTGGCAAGCCTAATGTGTTGGCCAAAAGGTTTGAGAATATGGTCATTACACATGAGATCATGGAATCAATGTGCGAATTGTTTGAACGAAAGTTCTCACTATTCAAGCAAAATGGGGTTGATAACAATGAAACTAGTAGTGTCAGTTCCCAAGATAATCTCCAGTCCATATTGAATGTCATGGGACTAACAAAGAAAGCAATTGTTGCCAACTCTAATCAAGTTCATCGACGAGGATTGTCCTCTGAGATGAAACTTGGAGTTTATGACTTGGGTTCTGGAGCTGATCCCACTACTCTCTAGAAAAAGAACTCCAAAGAAAATAAATATGATTTATTTGTCTTGGAGACGTGCTTAGTAGAGAATGATGATTCTGCTTGGATAGTTGATTCAGGAACTACTAACCACGTGTGTTCTTCCCATCAAGGATTTAGTTCCTGGAAATAGTTGGATGCTGGAAAGATGACTCTTAGAGTCGGTACTGGTGAGGTTGTTTCAGTTGTTGATGTAGGTAGGCTTAAGTTATTTTTGGACAAGAAATGATATATGTTATTACATAACATATATGTAGTTCCTCATATCAAGAGGAACCTAATTTCTATTTCCTGTCTGATTGAACAAAATTATTTCATAACCTTTTATGAGAATAAAGTGTTTCTTTTTAAGAATGGAATGGAGTTAGGTTTTGGTTCAATGAAAAATAACTTATATGTACTAAGGTCGTTAGTCATAAAAGTTGTGTGCAATACTGAAATGTTCAAAACAGCAACAACTGTAAAAAGACTGAGAATTTCTCCTAAAGAAAATGGCCATCTTTGGTATCTAAGGTTAGGTCACATCAATCTCAATATGATTGAAAAGTTTTTGAAAAGTGGACTTCTAAATGGTTTAGAAGAAAACTCTTTACCAGTATGTGAGTCATGCCTTGAAGGCAAAACGACCAAACGACCTTTTACTGGAAAAGGTTATAGAGCCAAAGAAACCTTGGAGCTTATACATTCAGACCTCTATGGTCCGATGAATGTAAGAGTACGAGATGGGTATGAATATTTCATCTATTTCATAGATGATTAATCTAGATTTGGGTATTTATACCTAATGCAACATAAGTCTGAATCTCTTGAAAAGTTCAAGGAGTACAAGATTGAAATTTTGTTAGGTAAGAAAATAAAAACACCACGATCTGATCGTGGTGGAGAGTATATGGACTTAAGATTCCAAAACTATATGATAGAACATGGAATCACATCCCTGTTGGGGTTGATGCCCTAAACTCACGTTGGGTCCTGTAGTTTGTAAACACCTATATTGAACAAACGCTTGTGATGTAATAATATGAGATATTTTCTTCACTGTTGTCTATGAAACATGTGATGTTTTAATTGCTTTACCACAAACTAATAAACTAAGATCCCTGATTGTCGTTGTAACTTAAGCATGTATGTGGAGACATACAAATGGATCATGCCTTAAGTGATAACCAAAATGGTTTGTAGTATATGAATATAGGAGGGAAACCTTATCTTGGTGACACTACAAATGCGGCCCGCTTTGTAGATAGTTACAAGTGTTGTGATGTGCTACAGATGGTCTGATCCTGATCATTCATGTGGAGATATGCGAGTGGGGGTGTCCTGTACAAAGGAGTTTGTATAAGACCGAACCACGAAGTGTTTAGTCTCTTTATATAACATCGTTCATGACAGAGATTTCACTTCACTAGGATGACCATAGGTAACATGACCTTAATCCTGAGTGAGTTGGAAACTCCTGCCTTTGAGAGCGGTTCTTTGATTTGCATGGGTACGAGTGGCCAGATCGTCGACTCAAACCTACCACTTTGGGGATTCATCTGATTGGGGAGCTAGGAACTCAGCTACACAAGATGGAATTCACTCTTTTCCTGAAGCATGGGTAAGTAGATAGATTGTTCCCTTAAGGGCTGATTCCGGGGCTTGAACGATGTGGCACCACACACCTTCTCATGGCCTAAGAGGTGACCACTCATAGTAGCACTATGATGTATTATTCATTAGAGGGATTAATGGTACTTAAGGAGTTAGATGTAACTATAGGGGAAAAATGGTAAATTGGTCCAAGTATACTTATGAGCATCTGTGAAGGGTTATCGTAGTGTTGACTGGTTACATCCGATGGACACAGAAATATATTTGTGGTGAGAAGAGTGTAGCTATCGGTCTTTAGTGTAATGCCTGAAAGTTAACGGATGGTGGATCTCGTGACTAAAGAGTTTAGTCAACTATTCACGTACCGTTGGAGCTTCAAGCTACAGGCCCATAAGGTCCCCTTCGTAGCTCAATGGATTCAAGTTGAGAATCAGTTTTTGGGTCAATTTTAAGTATTCAAATTGACAAGAGGGAGTTTGATTATATATGATATAATTAAAGTGGTTCAATTATATATGATATAGTTGACATGATGTATGAGATACATTAATTGGAGGAATTTGATGTAAATATGATTTATATCAAGAAAGGAGAAAAAAACTATGGTTTAAATGTTGCATATGATGTGATATTAAAACTATAGGTTATAAATATAATATGATAAGTTAGTTATTATATTTATTTATAATTAAAACAATTATGAGATAATTGTTAGTAGTTTCTCCTTAACAGTGCGTGAAGTGGGAGGTTTTATTCAGTTTTCATAATTGAAGGATAAAATGAAAAATGTTTTCATTTTGGAAGAGTTAGTTGCATCGCTTCATTCGAGTACATTGCCTATCGTTTAGCTCACGAGAGACTACACGATAGCTTCAAGTGTTTGTCTAAATGATTGTGTGCACGCGCCAATATCTAAACGATCATGTAGCTTTTTACTAAACGATCGTGTGCCTAAGCGAGCTTCACTAAAGGATTGTGTAAATGATTGCACCTAATTTCCTAAACGATCGTGTACCTTTACTAAATGATCAAGCACAAGTCTATGCAATAGACACTTTCCCTCTCCCACTTGCTTGGTCGTTGAGTTTGATTGTAGTTTCCTCCTTCCCTTTACCAAATCCAATAGAGCCCACACCTTCTGGATTCTCACTCCGAGAATACCAAGGTCACTGAGTGGTGGTGTCTTAGTTGTTACTTGTTCGTGGAGAAGGTTGTTCGTGATTGGCCAGACAATACACTAGACGATTGGGTTGGTGTTCGTAGCGACAGCGAGAGGTGCTATTCTAAGGTTTCATGAGAGCGAGAGAAAGACAGAAGAAGAGTTCTTCAAAGGTAAGTCTCTCCTCCCTTTGTATTTATTTATGAAAGCATGTCGTAATTTGTTCTGAAATGCATAACTTGTTTGTATGTTTGTGAATGCTTGTAATTCTGTCACAATGAATTTGGAACGATCTTGCTTCCGCTCATAGGTTCTCCTTGATAAGATTTCCTTCAATTGGTATCAAAGCCAGGTTCTGATATTCCAAATCCATTTATGTATAGAATAGCATTTACATTCACAGTGGGTAAAGCATGTATGCATTCTGTTTAAGTGTTAAATAGGCTTGTGGATGTGGATTAATAGAGTTTTCTAGGATGGTTGCCTCTGGTTGTTGAATTCTTTTACATTCAAAGTTAATTGTAAGAGCCCTTGTGTTTTTTAGCATATTAACTTGCTTCGAGTCTGTAATTCAAAGTGTTTGAGTTAGTGTTAGTTGCTTGTGATGAAGTTTCAAAGCAAGGAGTTGTGTTGTACTTCAAGGAAGAAGAAGACCAAGCATTGGTCAGATCGTGTAAACGATGGGGTAAGCGATAGTTGAGTAGGCAATAAGGTGAACATGCACGCACTAAACGATCGTGTAGCTCAACAAGCTTCATCACTTAGTCACTACACGATCGCGTAGTAAAAGTTACTTAAGTGCTTGCTCTATGATCGTCTAGACAATCGTGCTTCACAGCAACATAGTCGTCTAAATGATCGTTTAGACTTGCGTGTTTAAATTAGTGCGTTAAACGATTGAGTGGCCTCATGCTTCATCGCATTGTAAATGGTATTCGATCGTAGCTAAACGATCGTGGTTACTCGACCAGTTTACTAAACGAACAGGGAGGCTTCGCCCGGGCAGTTCAAGACCTTGTTCTCCTGTGAACCGGTTTGCTCGATGGTTTTGTGTAATAGATAGAACTTAATTTCCAATTTTTTAGGCTAATCATCCCGGTCCATTAATTGTAGTGAATGTACATGAATGTATGTTTTATTATATGTCATATGGTATGCCATGTAGTTCAAATCCCACTTTAGGTTATGCATTGGTCATGTATCATCTCTATATTGTAAGTGTTATGATATAGTAGTTTGCATGATTTATCATATAATATAAGATTTATATTTATGCATGTATTAAGCATAGACATGCATCATCTTTATATTATAAGTGTTATAGTATAAGGTGTATGGAAGCATGTTTTCTTAGTTCATTACCAAGTATATAAAAGTTATATATAATAATGAATGGACATTGCATGAAGCATGACACATAGGTTAAATTTATAAGAGTTAAAAATACCTAGTTGTGCATAGCAATGTGGAATGGTTTTGGTTGTTTCTTTTATAAGTGTTGTAAGGGAAATTAGAACTAAAACCAATAAGAAAGACATGCATGTGAACTTAGGCTTGAATCATGGCTTTAAAAGAGTTTTAAAACTTGGTGGAGATAGACCTAAGATCACGGTTCTAATGAGATTAGCAACCTAGGGTTTAATCTTTTAATCATTTAATAGGATTAAATTGACTAATAAAAGATTAAATATGTAGCAAATCTATTTATAAGGGACCTTTTGTCTAAGGCGGGTGTTGTCTAGGTTGGGGTACTTAAGCTAACGAAAATGGAACACCCTTACCTGGGAACCTACTTGGAAAGGTGAATTAGATAAATTTGATGCATGCATGCAAATTTGAGGATAGTCCGTTAAACAGTTTAATGGGACTTGACTTGAACTTGTTTAATTTCAAAGACAAGAGTTGTTTTCGAGCAAATTAAACTGACTTAGATAAAATCAATAGCCGGATGGTTTAAGTTAATGAACCCTTAGGTAGAACATTCAGTGGGAGGTACTTGGGGTATATGATACTTCACATAAACCTCTTCGCATTTCTCCCTTTATGTTTACACCGTGAGATCTATCCTCGACCTCGTGGCACCTAGGAGTGTCCCCCTAAAGGATGGTATTTGGTTAGGTCAATACCAAGGTGAATGGAGAGCATGTTCATAGTAAGTGAGAGCGGGACGTGCGATAAAATATCCCATGGTCTCTCTCATTAGGTTGGACAACGTTTCTATGCATCGCCTCGAGGCACCCTGGGAGTGTCCCCCTACAGGATGGCAGTTTTGCATGACTCTTTATCTTATCTCCTGTATAGGATAAGGTCGATTTAGTCTCTTTTCCTAATCTACTTTTTCCCTACGATAGGCACATTAGGGCGGGACTCTAAGGTCGAAAATGAGGGGTTACACTTACGCAGAATTGTTAAAGATTAACAGTTCTGAATCAAAAAATAGTGACTGTTAGAGTTAGTTACAAGAGTTGTTTCTGCCTAATGGTTGAGAGTGTCTCATTCCAATGAAAGGGAAACTAATCACCCCATCAGTGACATTTGTCTTGCCTCGCTGGGGCATCTTTGCGAAATAGATATCATTTCACTTAAGGTACATGGAAACTATTTTGCTAAAACTAAAATTGGTATTAAAAGTGGTATTTCATAGATGCATTAAATGTGTTCATTTTTCAGCAACGTTAGAATGGCAACAGCCACATTAGCTCTATTAAGCGCCGACAAACTGACTGGTGAGAATTACGCTAGTTGGAAACATATGATCACTACTATTCTGATCATCGATGACCTGAGGTTCGTCCTTACGAAGGAGTGTCCTCTTATTCCACCTTAGAACGCCACTCAAAATGTTCGAGAGGCTTATGAGCGTTGGACACAGGCGAACGAGAATGTCCAATCTTATATCTTGGCCAATCTTAACGACATTTTGGCTAAGAAGCATGAGCCTATGGTCTCAGTGCGTGAGATCATGGAGTCTCTACGGGGAATGTTCGGACAACCGTTTGGACAGCTCAAGCACGAAGCTCTAAAATGCATCTTCAACTCCAAAATGGAGGAAGGCATCTTTGTTTGTGAACATGTGCTGAACATGATGGTCTGCTTCAATGTGGTGGAGATGAATGGGTCACGCATCGATGAGGGCAGCCAGGTTAGCATCATTCTACACTCGTTACCAGATAGCTTCCTACACTTTGTCAGTAACGCGATACTGAACAAAATTGACTATACCCTTACAACTCTCCTCAATGAGTTACAGACATGCCAATCCTTGCTGAAAAGTAAGGAAAAGAAGGTAGGTGAGGTAAATGTGTTGGGATTGGTGTCCTGTTTCTCCCGGAGTCTCGTAGTTTGTAAACTATACACATTGTTATGAATAAAATAAGAGTTGTTTTATTTGGCATTTACTCATATCCAATAAACAAAGCTCCATGGTTAATGTATGTAAACTTAACATGTATATGAGATATACAAATGGATCATGCCTTAAGGTCTGTAATATAAGGATTAAGGAGGGACACCTGATCCTTGTGACACTATGGATATGGCCCACTTTGTAGAGGTTTGCAAGTGTTGTGAACTACTATAGATGGTAGATCCTAGTCATGCATGTGGTGACATGCGAGCGGGGGTGTCCTATACAAATAGTTTGTATAAGACTGGACCACGAGATGATTCGTCTCTTTATATAACGCCATTTATACTTGAGACTTACATCTCACCTAAACGACCGTAGGTGACATGACCTTAATCCTAAGTGTTTTGGGAATTTCTACCTTTGAAGGTGGTCCTTTGATTAGTATGGGTGACAGTGGCAAAATTGCCAAACTCAACATGCCTACCTTTTTGGGGATTTGTCTGATTTGAGAGCTAGGAACTCAGTTACATAAGTTGGAATTCACTCCTTCCCTATAGTAGGGGTAAATAGATAGATTGCTCCCTTAAGGGCTGATTCTGGGTCTTAACATAGTGGCCACAGATTCTCTTTGGAAGAGAGGACTCAGTCATAGTAGGACTATGACTTATGTTCGTTAAAGGGATCAGTGGTACTTAAGAAGTTAGATGTAACTACAGGTGCATAACAGTTATTGGCCCAGTTGTATTTACAAGCGATCTGTGAAGGGTTATCACACTGTTGATTGGTTGATACGGACACAAAATATATCTGTAGTAAGGACAGTGCAACTGTCGATCTTTAGTGGAGTGCCTGAAAATTAACGGATGGTGGATCCCGTGACTAAAGAGTTTAGTAAGTTATTCATGTACCATTGGAGCTTCAAGCTACAGGTCCATAAGGTCCTCTTGGTAGCTCAATGGATTCAAGTTGAGAATCAGTTCTTGGTGTTGATTTAAAATGTTCAAATTGACAAGAGGAAATTCGATTATATATGATATGATCGGTGTGATGTATGAGATACATCAGCTGGAGGATTAATGTAAATGAGATTTACATTAAGTACCATGAAATAGAAAAAGAACTATGATTTATATGTTTCATGAGATGAAATATTAAAACTATAGGTTATAAATATAATATGGTAAGTTGGTTATCATATATATTTATAATAATATTAATTATTGGATAATTATATCTTTTTCTCTAATAACTAATTTAGTGGAAGGTTATCGGTGGTTTCATTGTAACCATGAGATAAAAGAAAAAATGTTTTCCTAAATTTAGTTGATTTGCAAGAGTTTCTATTCTCGAAAATCACTCACGAATCACCATCAAGTGAGAATTGTTTTCACTAGACGATAGTTGAAAGAGAACTAAATGATCGTGTAGTGACACTACACGATAGTTCACTCAGCTGGTCGTAGCTAAATGATCGTGGGGCTTTTGCTATACAATAGCTTGCCTTTTTCTAAACGATTGGGAATTCATCTATACGATAGACTCTTGTCATCTGCCACTTGCTCAATCGTTTACACGATTGTTATTCCTTCGGTCTCTTCCTCTAACTAAGTACATACAGAGCCAAACTTCTGGATTCTCACACCGAGAATACCAAGGTAGCCATTGTGGTGGTGTCCTCACTCAACTTAACTGAGTTTGATGTGTTGGAGGTCGTTCGTTGGGTTCATGATCTTGGAGATCATTGAGTTCGAGTTTGCTATTGATCGAGTTGTGTTGTGATTGTAGTGTCCGAGCGTTCGTGTGTTGTTGTCTTGGAGACTGGAAGAGCATTCGTGATCGAGGGAGTTTGAAGCATGAGTCTTCAAAGGTATGTATCTGTTATCCCTATGTATCTGTTATCCATTGATCTTATTGTAAAGCATGTTGTAATTTCGGATTGTGCATGACCTGTAAACTTCCATTTTTGTACTGTAATTGTGTATGTTCAATTTTGAATGGAATTTGGAACGATCATTCCACTACTCATGGAAATCCTCATGTCTGATTTCCTTCAAAATGTTGCTTCATCTTCAAAGAAGTTCCTTTGAGGTTCGACCTCAGGGACTAAGTTTGCACCTTCTACTTCTAACACTTCCAAGTGGAAAAAGAAGAAAGGTGGTAAGGGGAAGGGGAAGGCACCTGCTAACCCACAGCCTGTCGCCCAGCGATGTAGGCGACCAGCGCTGGTTGACAAAAGAAAGTGTTTCCATTACAACCAAGATGGGCATTAGAAGCGAAATTGTCCTAGATAGATTAAGGAAAAGAAGAAGGCTAAGGCCAAGGCAAAACAAGGTAAATATGATTTACTAGTTTTGGAAACTTGTTTAGTGGAGAATGATGATTCTGCCTGGATTATTGACTCTGGGGCCATTAATCATGTTTGTTCTTCTTTTTAGGAGATTAAATCCCGGCGACAGCTTAAGGCTGGAGAGATGACGATGCGAGTAGGCACCGAGCACGTCGTCTAAACTGTGACAGTGGGAGGGCTCCAATTAACTTTATAGAAGAAGTTCATCATTTTGAATGATGTTTATGTAGTTCCTGAGTTAAAGCAGAACTTAATTTTTGTAAAGTGTCTAATACAGTGTAAATATACTCTTCATTTTGATTTGAATAAAGTGTTTATTCATAAAGATGGTGTTGACATTTGTTCAACAAAACTGGAAAACAACTTGTATGTGCTAAGGCCGTTAGCAACAAGTTCCCTCCATAACATAGAGATGTTTAAAACTGTTGTAACTTAAAATAAACTATAAAAGGTTTCTCCTAAGGAAAATGCCCATCTTTGGCACCTTCGATTAGGGCACATAAATCTCAATAGGATTGAGAGGTTGATGAAGAATGGACTTCTAAGCGAGTTAGAGGAAAATTCTTTACCGGTGTGCGAATCTTGCCTTGAAGGCAAGATGACTAAAAGACCTTTTACTAGAAAAGGTTATCGAGCCAAAAAGCCTTTAGAGTTAGTGCATTCTGGCCTTTGTGGTCTGATGAATGTGCGAGCCAGGGGAGGCTATGAGTATTTCATCACTTTTACTGATGATTACTCTCAGTATGGGTATGTTTATTTGATGCAATGAAAATTTGAATCCTTTGAAAAGTTCAGAGAGTTCAAGGCTGAAGTTGAAAACACATTGGATAGACGGATTAAAACACTTCAATCGGATTAGGGTGGTGAGTTTTTGGATTTTGAGTTTTAGAACTATATAATAGAACATGGAATCGTTTCCCAACTCTCAACGTCAAGTACACCTCAGCAGAATGGTGTAACAGACAGGAGAAACAGAACCTAGTTGGACATGGTTTAGTCAATGATGAGTTACGCTTTCTTACCGAACTCGTTTTAGGGTTTTGGAGTGGAACTCCCACTTATATCCTCAACTATGTTCCTTCCAATAGTGTTGCGAGAACACCTTTGGAGTTGTGGAATGGGCGTAAAGCTAGTTTGCGTCACTTCCGCATATGGGGTTGCCCAACACGTGTGCTTGACACCAATCCAAAGAAACTGGAATCACATTCGAGGTTGTGCCTCTTTGTAGGCTACCGCAAAGGTACATGAGGGGGTTACTTTTATGATCTTAACGAAAACAGAGTATTTGTGTCAACGAATGCTACCTTCCTGAAGGAGGATCATATGAGGGAGCACAGTCCACATAGTAAGATCGTGTTGCGTGAACATTCCAACGAAACTACTAAAACTTCAACAAGAGTTGTTGAAGGGCCTGCTCCATCAACAAGAGTTATTGATGGAATTTCATCTAGCAGGTCAGTTCCACCTCAAGAGTTGAGGGAACTTTGACGTAGTGGGGGGGTAGCCAACCCACCTGTTCGCTATATAGGTTTCATTGAAATCCTAGCTATAGTAGCTGCTGGTGAGGTTGAGGATCCGTTATCTTATCAGAAGGCAATGGAGGATATTACATGGATCACGAGATGGAGTCGATGTACTTCAACTCAGTATGGGATCTTGTAGATCAACTTGATGGGGTAAAACCTATAGGTTGTAAATGGATCTACAAGAGGAAAAGGGTGCCAATGGGAAGGTGCAAACCTTCAAGGCTAGACTTGTGGCAAAGGGTTATACCCAGATAGAGGGAGTCGACTATGAAAATGATAGGCCTCCAATTATACTGCAATATCAAAAAAGGAAGAATAGAGAAGATAAGGGGAAGTCGGCCGTTGAGTCGGTTAAGGAGGTTGGGGGACCACAGCTAAACTACTTTCAATTCTGTTGGGAAAAATGGAAGTTTAAAAGAAGAAATAAATCGAAAGAGAGGACACAGAGGATTTTAAATATCTGAAGTGAGGAAGGTCAGCTCTCGATAGTGGGAGTTCGGAAATCTCTATCGTGTAGATTCAATCGTAGTGTGCCACTCATCGTCTACCTCTTCTTCTAAGCGATCAAGTAACAGAGCCCAGTAATCGTATGGTATTTGGCAGGCGATCGTGTAGTATCCAGTAAGCGATCGTGTAATATCTTCTAAGCGATCATGTAGTATTTCATAGGCGATCGTAGATGTTTTATAAGCGATCGTCTAGTATTACTCAGCGATCGTATAGAGCTTGTAAACGATCATTTAGAGGTTGGTAAGCGAACGATAACAACTGTAAGCGATCGTCTAGTCTTTGTTTGATTCACAACATTTAATGAAGAATACGTTCATCGTTTAGCTGTTGTTTCGGAAGATTGTGACAACCCGTTACGATAATAAAATTCTTTTAAGGATCAGTGTCCTAAAAAATTGGTATCAGAGCAACCACCTGGACAAGCATGGCTTAAAAACATTTTGAAGCGAAACTGGAGTTACTGGACTAAGAGGTCTCTGAACTTAAAGTCAAAATGCAGAAATTGCCAACCATAGAGGAGAATTTGGTAACGTTAGCGAAAAGCATTGAGCTATTGGGATTGCAGGCAGAGAAACTTCAACAAATGTTCATTTCCTATGTTATGAAAATGGCCAAAGGAAAAGCAAGGGTGACGGAAGAGGTAGAAGGATCGAATGCCAATAAGGTGTGCAGAACAAATAGTTTGATGAAAGCACCCGGTGAAGAAGCGCTTTGCGACTGAAGTAAATTCAAGAAAGTAGAAATGCCGATGTTTAGCGGAAGTGATCCAGACGCGTGGTTATTCAGAGCAGACCGCTATTTTCAAGTTCATAAGTTAACTGAATATGAGAAGATGAAAGTGGCGGTTGTGAGTTTCGATAGCGCCGCTTTAGACTAGTATCGGTCGAAGGAAGGCAGAGAGTCGTTCAAAGATTAGGAAGACATAAAGAAAAGGATGTTAGTCTGATTCCGATCTTTAAGAGAGGGATCGATCTGTGGAAGATTCTTGGCTATTAAACAAGAAACAACTATGGAAGCATATCGATCTGTGGAGTATGCTCATTTCTTGCCTTTGAAACACCCTTTAAATGCTGGTATTGTAGTAGATACATTTTGTAGAGAAATAGTTAAACTGCACAGGGTGCCGAAGTCCATTGTCTCGGACCAAGACAAGGAGTTTGTGAGTCACTTTTGGCAAGAGTTGTTTCGACTGTCGGGTACCAAGCTCCATCGCAGTACAGTTTATCATCCTCAGTCGGATGGTCAGACAGAGGTAGTGAATCACAGCGTGGAAATGTATTTGAGGTGCTTCTGTGGTGAATGACTAATGCGTTATTTTATGAAGTGAAATTATGGATGATATACGATGGTAAAATTGCGTTGAGAACTCAAGTTTCCTCAGCGAAATCCAAGTGTAAATTCCACTAAGTTTCCTAGTAAGTCCTGGGTCGAACTCAGGGACTTGTAAAAACAGGTTGCATTGGTAATTTTTATGAAAACTTTGCGGTAACCGGATAAATAAATAAATTGTTGGGATTGTTGTTTGCAGTGATGAAAAAATAAATAAATGCGGCAGAGTTTGGAAAGAGTAGATAAAATATGGAAATGCGATGAGTATGCGGTGAACGGGTTGAGAAAAGTTTCGGCTAACACTTCCTAAGATGCGTTCATGTTATGCGATCATGCAACATACATACAACAATAAACCACCTCTCGGTGCAAATGTCACGGCTTCTAAGGCTAGAATGCATGCGATATATGCGATAAGTCTATAGGACCTATACATAAGTCTCTATTCTTATTTATGCGATGACAACATGACACACACAGAAATAAGGCGACCACATAATATCATTCCCATCTAGGATGCATGTGATGTAGGTTGACAAACAGAGCTTATCTTTAAGTCCCTATCTCTTGTTTATGCAGTTCTAATCTTGCTTTCTCGAGTCCAGATTCTAACCTAGCTCTCTCGAGTCATTAGGTTTTTTCTTTAGACTCTCTCTCAAGTAGCTCTAAAGGGGTGTTGGGCACGACATAAAACAAGATAATCACAAGCAATGAACTTCCTAGGTCATGTTAGCTTAGTTCTTATCAACCCATTCGACTAGTTTAGCTACTCATACGTGCTAAGAGAGTGAACAGATGTAGAATAAGAACTTCCATTATATAAATATAAAAATGAAGTACAAAATAACAATGCAAGTATAGAATAAAGGGTCTGGAAGCAATCTCTTGCTGCCCAGGCTTTTACACTATTTTTCTACTCGTGTTCAAAAGATAATCTCGCTCTCGCGAGATTCGACCCGCTCTCTACATCTACGCCTCAAAGTTCTCTCTCGAGTTGCCCTGGGCGATTTCCGACGTCTTTACTCTTCTCTTTCTCCGCCTTAAAATAAAAAGGAAAACTATGGAAAAAGACGAGCTGAGCTCTCAAATTCGTAAACTGGTGAACTGGTTAACTGCTGAATCCCTTTTCTGAAGGATGCCTTTGGTATTTATAGAACTTCCAGGGTGAAAGGTGGCTTCTCTCTCATGATTGCGCAGATGAGGGGGCTTTAATTCCTGATTGATGTGTCGAATATTTATCACCGAAAAGCTTAATGTACTTATTCGTTAGCGGCTGTCAACTTAATTTGGATTCGACTGTCATCAGCTTTCTATCCCATCGTAATTAATTATGCCTTTCACTCAGATGCGCCCATCATGTTACACCGACCAAGTTGCGACAATCCTTCTTGGGCAAATGTTTGCGAACACAATCACTGCAAAGCCTTGTGGTAATGCTGAGCTCGACCAATAATTTTCTATGATCGCAATTTTCACTTTGTGTCAACGCATATTCTACATAAAAACACAAACATCAACTATTCCTATGCGTTGAACGCATGTGGTCGGAATATAATAAACTTAATGCTTTTTGGATGCAATTTAACATATTTTATCAATGCAAGCCAGCATTGTTTAAGAACTTAACACTATGATAACATGCATTTCTGCCCATTATCAATGACCAAAAGAATGGATTAACTTGTTGCATTGGGTGGAATATTGGTATAACACTACGTATAATGCTTTTACTGGCTTTTACCCTTTTCAGATTGTGTATGGACGACAACCTCCAGTGTTGATTTACTATGGGGATGATTGTATGACCAATGCGACTTTGGACCAACAAATGTGAGATAGAGATTCTGCACTATGTGTGCTTAAGGAGCATTTAAGGGTGGCTCAAGAGAAAATGAAGAAGTTTGCTGACAAGAAGCGACGTGATGTTGGATTTCAAGTTGGTGATTGGGTATGGCTGAAGTTGCAGCCCTATCGCCAAATTTCAGTTCGGCAAAAGTAATATGTGAAATTATCTCCCAAGTATTATGGGCCATATCAGGTGGTTGACAGAGTGGGATCAGTAGCTTACAAGTTGAACCTTCTTACAGTAGTGTCGATCCACACATGGCTGCCGGAACCAGAAGTTGTTTTGAGCTCTCGACCTGGGCTGTCACAACAGGGACGTGAAGGTTTAGTGAAGTGGAAAGGCTTGCCGGAGCATGAGGCAACTTGGGAGGTATTAGATGATTTTCAAAATCAATTCCCAGAATTTTACCTTGAGGACAAGGTAAAGTGGAGGGGGGAGGTAATTATAGGCCTCCAATTATACTGCAATATCAAAAAGAAAGAATAGGGGAGATAAGGGGAAGTCGGTAGTTGAGTCGGTTAAGGAGGTTGGGGGACCACAGCTAAACTACTTTCAATTTTGTTGGGAGAAGTGGAAGTTTAAAAGAAGAAAGAAATTGAAAGAGAGGACATAGAGGATTTTGAATATCTAGAGTAAGGAAGGTGAGCTCTCGAGAGTTCGAGTTCGAAAGTCTCTATCTGTAGATTCAATCATAGTGTGCCGCTCATCGTCTACCTCTTCTTCTAAGCGATTGATGACGTATATTTGGAACGCGAAAATTAGTGAACGCAATATCTGCGATGCATGTCTTAGGTTATGCGTTGGTTCTCATGCGTTGGAATGAAATGTATGCGTTGATCTCATATGCAATGACCATGCATTCCTGTCACAAGTTTTCTTGCGCTCTCGCCAAGTATAACAAGAATGCAAGTTTCTTGGGTGATCCGAGGTCGAACTCAGGGACTTATAGCTAAATGGTATGCAATAATATGTATGCGGCGAATGAATAAAAAAATGATGAGGGTGATAAGCTATGAACTACTCCTACTCCTAACTAACAAACAAAGCAGTGGAAGTATGACTGAGAGGTAGAAATGCGGCAACTGTTAACGCGTGGTAAAATGTATGGAAAAATAGATGAAAAGGTGAAGATGTCTTCATTGCAACACTAAGCTTGACCGCAAGGGCAACCCAAGCCAATGCAAGCTATGCAATCATGCTATACACACTTGACGTAGACGCATGCGATGTATATGTGATAGTGTCGAGAAGCCTATTTCTAAGCCTCTATATGACCGCATACCACCATATCCTACTTAAAGGGTGCATACGCTGTGTAGTAGCAAACGAAGCTTATCTCTAAGTTCCCTATTCTTGCTTATGCGATCCAATCCGCTCTCTCGAGTCTTAGATTTGATTTTTAGACTACTCTCCCAAGTATGCCTAAATGATGAATGATGCGCTCATAAGACAAGGTAATCGCATAAACCTGGCTGACGTAAGATTATTCCTATCCCTAGTGAACACTTGCTTACATTTCTTAATGCGACCAACCACTTACCCTCCCGTGCAATTAGTTGTTGTTGATTCTACTCGTAGATAAGCATTGTGTTCGCTTATAGACAAGCATTGCTACAGCTTCACACTAAGCAAATAAGGTTTTCTCATAACACTCGCGCAACACACACCTCCTGGTGGTTTGCTACATGCTTCATATTCCTATGCTGCATGATTAAGTATGCGATACTATAAAGATCTTACTCAGTGATGCAATGAAAGTAAAGGATACTAAGTAAATGAAGATAGAGATGGAATCGAAGGAAATATAGAAATGCATTGATCACAAAATGTATTAATTCCTTAAGCCAAAATGTAATACAATACAAAAGATAGAAGAGAATGGAGGGCCAGCTGGAAGCAATGTCTTGCTTCCAGCAATGTCTTGCTTCCAGCAGATGTGTGTCAAGGCTGCCAGTGGTGCCATGATGGGTGGTGGAGTAGACTCTCTCGAGCTCTAACTCCGGCGAAGGCTCTAATCTTCACTCGGAATGATTGAAGGAGATGAAGAACTTTCAAGCTATCTTCTCACGCTTTCGTCTAGAACACAAGGATCCGCCCTAAGGCAGGGAGCCTTAGGCGAAAAACCTTGGATAATCTGAAATTCTGCTCAACAGCTTTTATTTATAGAGCTTGATCACCGATAGCATTAATGGACCTCCTTTGAATCTGACACTCGCGGCGCGATGATTCTTTTCTGAATCTCTGCTGCTAGCGGCGTGGTAGGTGAAATGTCAACATCATCTTTTGATAATCCCAATGTATGCTTCATGCTTTCATTCCACCAACCTTGCGATTGCCCTTCTAGCATGGTTATCATTATGTAGTCGCAATCTCTCTGCGATGATCGCATTCGTTGACGGCCGCAACTTCTATGCGATGGACGCATGTGGTTGATGGCTGCAACATCCATGCAATGGACGCATGCGATTGATAGCTTCAATATCCATGCGTCGAGCGTAAGCGATCGCGCATGCGATCGTCTCCGAGATAACCTGGATCCCGCATATGCCATCGATTTCTACGGTTGCTACAAAAATAAATAATTGAACGCATAATAGTGGGTTAGCCGAGATTCTTAATGTCGATAGGCACAAACTCGTTTTCTCATGAATTCCTAACATAACCGCATATTCTACTTAACAGCCCTCATAATTCTAAATAAAAGGCCTATAATGACGTGCATTTTTGCCTGTCATCAGCGATCGAGTAACAGAGCCCAGCGATCGTATAGTATTTGGCAGACGATTGTGTAATATCCGGTAAGAAATCGTGTAATATCTTCTAAGTGATCGTGTAATATTTCGTAAGCGATCGCGGAGTGTTTTGTAAGCAATCGTCTAGTATTACTCAGCGGTCGTATAGAGCTTGTAAACGATTGTTTAAAGTTTGGTAAACGAACGGGTAACAAATGTAAGCAATCGTCTAGTCTTTGTTTGATTCATAATGTTTAATGAAGAATGCGTTCATCGTTTAGTTGTTGTTTCGGAAGATTGTGCCAACCCGTTATGATAATAAAATTCTTTTAAGGATCAGTGTCCTAACAGAGGAGACTTTCTTGCCTGTTGCCATGTTGAAGTCTATCCACATCCTCCTGTCCATTGCCTCATATTATGACTATGAGATATGGCAAATGGACTTCAAGACTGCCTTTCTGAATATAATCTTGATGAGACCATTTATATTGTGCAGCCCTAGGGATTCATAATCCAAGGTCAAGAGTAAAAGGTTTGCAAACTGAATTGGTCTATTTATGGACTAAAACAGACGTCTTGATCTTGGAACATTCGATTTGATACTACAATCAAATCGTACGACTTTGACCAAAACATTGATGAGTCTTGTGTCTATAAGAAAATCATCAACAGTTCAGTAGTTTTCCTAGTGTTGTATGTAGACGATATCCTACTCATTGAAAATGATGTAGGTGTACTGACATCAATTAAGAACTGGCTAGCGATCCAATTCCAAATGAAAGATTTGGGAGAGGCTCAGTTTGTTCTTGGTATTTAGATCTTTCGAACTCGGAAGAACAAAGTGTTAGCGCTGTCTCAGGCATCATACATTAACAAGATGTTGTTGTACCCTAGTTTATTGTTTTGTACTTGTTGTTATGTACACCCACTCACTTTAGGACAAGTGGGAGATTGTTAGGGTTGATGCCCTAAATTCTCATTGGGTCCTGTAGTTTGTAAACACATTGGACATGGTAGTTTACATCACTTCAGGATTTGAGGGTCCCCAGCAAATGTGTTGGTGTAGAACCCAAAGAAATTGGAATACCGTTCAAAAATGTCTATTTATAGGTTATCCTAAAGAAATAAAAGGTGGTTATTTTTATGATCCTCAGGAAGATAAAGCATTTGTATCAACAAATGTAACAGTCCTAGAGGAAGACCACATTAAAAATCATCAACCTCGTAGTAAGCTAGTATTAAGTGAGATGTCCAAAGAAACTACAGATAAATAAACAAAAGTTGTTGATCAAGCTGGTCCTTCAACCCTCAACGTAGTGGGAGGGTTGTTTATCATCCTGACCGTTACATGGATTTAACAGAAACTCAAGTCATCATACCTGATGATGGTGTAGAGAATCCATTGACTTTTAATCAAGCAATGGAAGATGTAGATAGAAACCAATGGATAAATCCATGGACCTCAAAATGGAATCAATGTACTTCAATTCAGTCTGGGAACTTGTAGATCAACCAGAAGGGGTAAAACCTATTGGTTGCAAATGGATCTACAAAAGAAAACGAGGCCAAACTGATAAGGTACATACCTATAAAGCTAGACTCATGGAAAACGGGTTTACTAAAAGAGAGGGGGTAGACTATGAAGAAACCTTCTCTCCAGTTGCCATGATTAAGTCTATTAGAATACTCTTGTCCATTACCACTTTTTATGATTATGAAATCTGGCAAATGGATGTCAAGACAGCTTATGGCTATCTTGATGAGAGTATCTATATGTCTCAACGAGATGGGTTTATTGATTAGGGCCAAGAGCAAAAGATTTGCAAGCTTAATAAATCCATTTATGGGTTAAAACAAGCATCTTGAACATGGAATGTGATATTTGACACTGCGATCAAATCTTATAGCTTTGAACAGAATGTTGATGAACTTTGTGTTTACAAGAAGATTGTCAAAAAAAACTGCAGCTTTTCTGGTCTTATATGTTGATGATTTCAACTCATAGGTAATGAAGTAGAATTTCTGACTGACGTTCAGAGATGGCTAGCTATGAAATTCCAAATGAAGAATTTGGGAGAAGCATAGTATGTTCTTAGGATCCAAATAGTTCGAAATCGCAAGAACAGAATGCTAGCATTGTCTCGGGCATCTTGTTACTCGACATTTTTTTAAAAAATATATATATTTTATCCTTGAAATTTCAAATAAGAACTTAGAATTTGGTATGTCAATCATGATTTTGTTCTATGTTTTCATATCCATTTAGGGAAATGGATCTATATCCATGTGATATAATCGATTATTAAAAATATTTTTTACTCAGTGATCACAATTGTGAATTTTTTTTTTTAAATGTATCTAGATACAATATCTAAAATTTCAAAGTGCAAGATGACTGATTTTGAATAATTGTTTATATTGTGATTTGGTTAACAAATTTGTCACAAAAAAAAATATTGAAAATATGAAATACAACAACACTTTACTTTTCATTGGATATGATAGTTTTAAATTTTTTATTTTCAAACGACTAATCAAATCAATTTTAAATAGTACTTAACCCCATTTGATTGTTAGCTAACTTATCAAAAAATGATATACTTGTTAATTGAACTCAAACTTTGAAAAGTAAATAAATTTATGAACTTGGAACACACAACTTGCATTGGTGTGGTACTAAATAATTAGTAAGTACAAACTATGGGTAACATTTTCTTTAATCTTTTGATTATAAATATATGTATTAACCATTGAAGTAGGTAACGTTATAGAAGAGAGAAGATATTAAAGCAATGAAAAACCAATTTGGGAAGAAATTTTACCAACATGTCATTCCATAGTTCATAGGAGTTTGTATAATATTAAGGCAACATTATATGTCAACCTTAGCACAAATATTTTTTCGTAGTTCGATCAAAATATTTAAATATGTCATATAAATAATTTGGACATTTTGAACTAGGAACAATACTTATGTTATTTTTTGGGCTAATGAGAAAAATAGTAGATTCTAACTTTTCATTTGTCAAAATAGTAAATCATAATTTCATTAATAAAAATAGCAAAACAAATTAAAAATAAAATATGACGAATTTATAAAAGTATAAACTACCCTCGACCATACAAATGAGATTGTAAATGAGTTATTAAGAAATATTCGTAATTACATTGTAAATAAAACAAACATCTACAGACTATCGATTGGCCAGACTCTGCACCGATCTCTTTTCCAACCAAGTTGCCACTATTTTTCTCTCCAAAATTGGCTCCTACGCCAATAATGGTGCGGTCATGAATAGAATGCCCTAAAGTAAACTGGTTAATGCCAATACATTCATATGCTTGGCATACCTTTTCACAATGGCTCGATATGAATCACTTTGGAAAGAAGAGACTTTGCGTCTTAAACTTTTGGTCGATGGTCAATTAGGCCAAGTTTTTCATCTATGCACCAATGGATTTGATCGGTTAAGTCAACCCTCTAAAGTAGACTTGTCTATTGAGAACAAAAAAGAAAATCAGTAAGAAATGAAAATTGAAAAATTAGATAATATAAAATTTAAAATTGAAGATAAGATCAAACATGATATTTGAAGAAAAAATTATATTCGATTTAAAAAAAAGATTACATTCGATTTTTCAAATTCAAAAGTGTAGAGAGATAATTTAGAAGAAAATCAAGATTTATGCTAAAAAAAATCTACAAATGGCAAAATTAGTTACAGCGTAACTGAAAATCAAGATTATATGACCTACAAATACAATGTAATTAGTTTCCAAACTACACCCAACAAATTCATTAAACTTAAAAACAAATACACCGTAATTGAAAATCACTTAGCCAAACCATCTACTTCGCTTTTGAACTTACCCAAAATTCTATAACAATATTTTTTTCTTGGTTCTACACCAAAATATTAGTTTAGAAAATAAGGGTTGGATTGATAAAAACTTTATCTAAATAATTGCATTCAAACCGATTTAGATTGGAGTATGAAAATCTCAATTAAAAATCATCTATTGAGATTACTAACCAATCATGATGTGGTGTTTATGTCAATTGTGAAGATCTCATGAATAGAAAAGAAACAAACAATGTTCGACGATCGTATATCCTTCCTTGATCGAATCGGTTGAGGTGGGTATAAGACCCCAAGGCAAATAGTTAATACCAACGCCGTCTATATGATTGGCCTACCTTTTCACAATGGCTCGATAGGAATCAATTTGGAAAGAAGAGACTCTATGACTTGAACTATTGGTCGTGGTTGATTAAGTCGAGCCTTTCATCTTGCACCAATGGATTTGATCGGTTAAGTTGTCTCCAGAGTAGACTTGTTGATTCAGAACAAAAAATAAAATCAATAAGAAAAAGTAAAAATTGAAAAATTAGATAAAATAAACTTTGAAATTGAAGATAAGATCAAATATGATCATTGAAAAAAAAAATTACATTCAATTTTTAAAATTCAAAAAGTGTAGGGAGATAACGAGGAAAAAATCAAGATTTATGCTAAAAGTTTGATAAAGGGCAGAATTAGTTGCACTTTAACTGAAAATCCAGATGAAGGCATTTTAGGGTTAACGAAAAATGGAAACACATGTGAGACTGTATTTGCTATAAATTTGATGAAATTTCTTTTTATATATTCCACGTTCAAAATAAGTTTATAATAAAGATAATCATAAAACAATTTAAATGATTTAATTATGATTAAGAGAAAATCAACTATAAATATAAAAAGTTAGTTATGAAAACTAATATAATATAAGATTTAAAAATCCAAAATAAGATAATCATAAAACAGTTTAAAAATAAGATAATATGATATTTTAAATTTCAAGCCAAGATTTGAAAATTAGTTGTTATAGAAGATTGAAATATTCTGACTAACTATTAAATTTGATACAAAAATTCAAAACAGCTTTTAAATCACGAGATTTATGAAAAATTATCCAATGAAAAATTATCCGCTTAAAATATTGATGTTAGTTGGCGTTGAAAGCTTACTAGAATATATAGTTGAGCAATTAATTATAGTTTCATTAATACAAATGACAAATTAATTACACTACAATTAAAAGAAATGATAAGGGTATTTTAGGATTTCAAAAAGTTGTGATATCCACATGTTTTGTTATAATTCAAGAGTACTCCGCCTTTTACTATTTTTCCAAATGATAGTATAATTACTACTATATACTTGATTATTCCTTAATTTTTTTCCATACCCATTGTTGTCCAAATTTTTGTCCCATGAATTTTTTTATAACCCTATATTTACTATATAGATGCTCTAATTATTCTGAAACTCACTACCAACACACAATGATTTTTGTAACCAAATATATTTTCTAAATTTTTGGGTTTAAGTAAATTTATTGAATAAGTAAAATCAGTAGTTTAAAATAAAATTAAAAGTTTGCTTTTAGTTTTTTTTTAAAAAATTTAATTTATTTTGTTAGCTTATTAAAGCTACAACATACATCTTCTAAAATTGAAGTTGCACATGAGTAACAACTAATCCAATATGAGTTGTCGAGCCATTGTGTTCTTTTTTACTTCATTTGAAATTATTTTGGATGTTTCCTCACTATTTGATGGTAAGTTTAGTTTTTCACCTGCCTTAAAAATAAATTTAATGCTTAATTATTTTTTTTTATTCTTTTAAAATAAATAAATATGTTTTTTACCACTACAATTTTCTTAGAAAAAAAAAGTAAAGAATTATCAAACAAAGTCTATATTGTTATAGAATGAGTTTTATATTTGAACAATTATATTTCTTTTTTTATTATTTTTTTTAAATAGAAATTTCGTAACTATTTGTTTCTTTTCAAAATAACATAAATGTATTTCTTAATTATAATAAATTCTATCCTTCAAATGTTATTTAAATTTATTATGTAATGTCAACTTTATTCCTACTTATTCACGATAAATGATGCGTCAATTTTTATGAGTTATTAATAGGTATATTTGTGTGTCAAATTGTAATAAAACATTTTGGTTAGAAAATTGAACATACCCACATTTATCTAGTTCAATAATAAATTCTCTCATTAGCCAATCATACACAAATAAAACCTTAAAAGAGAGAAAAAAAAATCTTTTCTTCGAAAATTAATGGAAAATGTGAAGATCTTATTATTGATTTATTTAATAAAAAAATTAAAATTCAACCAAAATCGAGGGGAAATAAAATAGATTTAAAAAGAAGAGGAAAAAAAGAAAAATAAAAGGAAAGGAAATGATAATGAAGTATTAAAAAAAATAATTTTTTCATGGAAAAAAAAAAAGAAAAGAAAAAAAATTAGAATCGAAGAGATATGAGAGAGAGAAAGAGGAGAGATGTGGGAGAGAATTGAGGAACATGAAAGATGGAGACAAGAGAAAATTATGAAAACATGTATGAAAATGAAAAAAGAAAAAAGCAAAAAAGCAAAAACATAATTTTGAGAAACTGTTTTTTTTTTTTTTCTCTCAAATTTGGCTAATCTTTTACAAACACTTCTTAAAATTTAGAACTAAGAAATTATCAAATAAGATAAGTATATTAAAAAAAATAACTAAAAACGGGAACATAAAACTCAAAATGAAAATAATATCAAACCGATTCTAAATGTCTAACCATTAAAAGAAGTAAAAAATATCATACCCTAAACTGGTAATAAAATACCAATTATTTTACATGCAAATGTGAACAATGTGATAAAAATAATGAAATGGGCTCAAACTAAAACAAATATTTCATTATTGGGGTAAGGTAGTTCTTTTATGAGTAGTTTGAATAGCATATATTAGTTCATGGGTATAGATATTAAATATTTAAATTTTTAAATTTTTGAGTTTTAAATGTCTAGAATAATTAAAGTGTGTTTAAATTTGCATAATAATTAATGTTTGGAAGTTAAATGAATGTGTCTGATTTATTAAATTTGAATATAGAAACTAAACTAGATAATTATTTAATCAAATGTAAGAGAACAAGTAATGTGGTCATAATTAAATTTAATTATTTAATATATTGTTATAATGATTAGTTATTTAATCACTTAATTTTTTTTTAAATGTATTTTTTAATTAAGCATTATTTAAATTATTTTATTTAAATAATAAAAATAATTAAATAAATATAAATTTACTAGAATATTAATTATTGATAATAAAATTTTATATTAAATAGTTAAGATAACATAAAGTATCAATGATAAATGTCTCAATTAGAAATTTATTAAGTCTAAATAATATATTTATATTTAGTAATTAATTAGAATTAATAGTAATGATTAATTGATATTAATTTATTAATTAATCAGATTCTATTCATCTCTCACATATAAAACTCCCACAAGTACCGGAGAGTATTAAAAAAACTCATGTCATATGGGTTTAAACTTTAAAGTTCCTTGGATAATAATATCTTAGATTTTAAAAAATGAAATCATGTGAAACAAACAAGAATATTAAATGTGTGTTTGAAACTACATAGTAATATCTAAAAAACAAATTGCGTTAATAATTAAGTGTATAGCATCATTTTTAAAGAATTATAAATATAGTGAAATTTATCGATATAAACTCTATCACTGATAGACTCCTATTATTGATAGACTTCATAGCAATCAGTTATATTATATACGCAAATATTTTGAACCTAATTGCTATATTTACAATTCTCTCTTTCTTCCTTCAGTAGTGATCCTTATCTCCAATAAAGTTTCCTTGAAATGAATGATGAGGTTTTCTACTTTTCTTAAATTTAAAAATAGCTAAGATGAGAACTTTAAAAGTACTAGAATGGCTATGGATTCAGATCCATTTGGATTAACTTAACAAAAAACGTTTTTTAAAAAATTCATTTCTATTTAAACACTTTTGATCAAAACTGTATAGAATATACTTCAAAAGCTATTTTGAATGGTTGCTAAACACTCTAATTTTTTCTAAATTGACTTATTTTTTAAATTAAACACCTGAAAATATATTCCAAACACACCCTCAATTAAGTACAAAAGCTCATTCATTGTGGCCCACAAGACCTAACAGGTCCAAAAAGGAAAAAGATGGGTTCTTAAGATGCTAAGCCGAGTTGAAGAGTGACCCAACCTGAACCAAAAAACAAATAATAATAAACCCCAACTCAAAGCGAGATGTCAAATGATTGGCCTCGACATTCTATCCTCTAACACAAGTATAGATGAGAGGAAATTTTTTTAATCATCTGAGAGTACCATATATCCTTCTTGTTCACACTTTAAATTTGTTGTGTAATTATTTGTGGACTCCACGTTAATATTAATAAGTATCATCCTATTTTGAAAAGCACGTTCATAACTTAAGCAACAAGTGTGTAGGACTGAACACTACACTGGATCTTGTACGTGCACGTGGATGTTCATCAACTCATTCATCTCGAATCGGAATCAACCAGAATCAAGAAAAATCAAAAGCAAAAAAAAAAATCAAAGAGAGAGATTAAGGTCAAGCCCCATTTTTCCTTTTCCTACCTTGTGTTTATCTTGTTGTTCTTGTTGTTCTTTCTTGGGATTGCTGTGTTTTGTTGTTGAAGATGAAGCAGCTGGTAATTGAAGAGTGATGTTGGATTTGTTGTTGTAATATCCATCTTCAATGAAATCTTCTGGTTGGAACTTTGGATTCCAAACCCCTTTTGATTTCTCTTCTTCTGGTGATTCTTTTGATTTCATTCTGCCTCTCATGGCCTTTATGTTTTGAATCAGAGCAAAGACCAATTTCATCTCTCCCTCTTCATCATCATCTTCTTCTTCTTCCTCTTCCAATTTTCTTCTTTTTCTTCCTCTTTCCATGGCTTTTTCCTCCAATGGTGAGAAATGGATTAGATAGAGAGAACAATGAAAAGATGGAAAAGTAATTGAGCTTTTTCTTTATTTATTATTTAAATATATTTTCATCATGATGGGCTATTAATTTGGATAATGAAAAAAGAGAGAGAGAAAGAGTAATTTTGTTTACCTCCAATTTTTTAATGTAGCCAACAGCTCCTTAGAAGATTTGAATCACTAGTCAAGTTTAGGGTCAATTGAGAGAAAAGTGATTTTTGAAAACTCATTTTTATTTAAATATTTTCGATAAAATTGATTAAAATATACTTAAAAAGTTATTTTGAATGGTTGTCAAACATTCCAATTTCTTCTTAAATGACTTATTTTTTTAAATAAACACTTGCATGTGTATTCTAAATACATCCAGTCTCTGTATTTTTAAATTAATGTCAAATAGATTTACGAACTTTCAAAATGTCATTAGATTATCAATTTTTTATTTACTACGGACCCGTTTTAATTGACTTGAGAAAAAAAGTGTTTCAAAAAATTCGTTTTTATTTGAATACTTTTGATAAAATCTAATTAAAATACACATGAAAAGCTATTTTGATGGTTGTTAAATACTCCAATTTCTTCTAAAATTATTTATCTCTTAAATTAAATACTTGATAATAATGTATTCCAAATACACTCTAAGTCTATGAGCCCAATACCTTTTAAAATTAATGGATCTCTTTAAATTAACTATAGGATAATAAATTTTCAATTCTATGTTTAATATTATGAATTTAGAAAAATACAAATTAAGTCAAAAAGACATGGTAAATATAAAATTAAAAATTTAGGAATCTATTAAGAAAAATTATAAGTTTAGGCTTCTATTAGATCCAAAATTAGACGGTGAAATGATTTATGATATAAACCCAATGCTTTATGAACTAAACTATTAATTTTAACCTATTAATAATATTATACTGTTATGGATACTATCATGGAAATATGGAAAAAGACTAAAGAGAACCATTTAATTGACTTTAACCATGTCATGGATTATATTTTATTGTTTTTTACACTAAACTTCTCATTGAAAATCTTTCTATGCATATTTAAGTTCAAAATCTGCTGAACACTAACTCTTTCATTTTTAGATTTTCTATAAATTAGACGTCTTTTTAACGATAAATAATCTTTTCCATAATCTTTCTTTAATCCATCGATTTCACTCACTTTTTTTTTATCAATCCTTTCTTCTTTGTTTATTGACTCACTTCCACACCACCATTAGAACATCACAATTACAAGAGGAAACAAATTCAAGATAAACCATTAGCATTATTTTATACAACAACTGTTTTAGAACATCACAATTATAATTCAAATAACATTTGTTCATTACAATTGTTTTATTCAACAATTATTTTTTAAACTTTTTATAATATAATTTTTAGGAAATAACAAGATGTAGTTACTTTTTAGGAGTAAAATATAGTTGGTAATTTAAACTATAAAAATTCTAAATAAATAACTCATAACAATTTAATATACTAAAAAATAATAATTAAATAATTAAATAATGTCTAATTCGAACATAAAAGCTAAACTATAAGTAAATCTGATTTGAACTTACCAAACACTGTTACCTACTTTTTTGTGTTTAAAATTGAAATTTACCAAACGTCAATTAGCTTTTTTTAAAAGTACAGTTACCAACAATTATTTTAAAAATTATAGAAATTTCAAACGAAGTCTTATTGAATGTATAACGCGTCTAATATAAAATTGAAGAAGTTTTTTTTAAAATAAATGTAAATTTTGAAATTTAATATAATTTTTTTAAAACAAATTTTCAAATTATGCCCAAGTGGCTTTTCAATAAAATGAAAAAAAAAAAAAGTTTGATATTTAAAATTTGTGAGCTTTGAAATTTTGATTATATCATCTTTGTGCACTAATCAAGATCAAATTCGTGCAAACACAGCACTTTTGTTGGAATCAATGAGTTTAAGATATTATTTACTTTTTCTTTGAAAATTTGTCAGTGGACTAAGTGGAAACCAAATATATGTTAAAAAGTATCATATTTATTAGAATAATTATTTTTTTACTTTTCTATTGGTTAGAAGCGTCATAAATATTAGATTAATTAAACTTAAGAGTGAAAAATATTTATGATAGATAAATTAACAAGGAAAATATCTAGAGATAAAATACATTTTAGAGAAAAAATATATTTTTGGTTCTCAAGTTTCAAGTATGGTTTCTATTTCGCCTTTAAATTTAAAATCGTTATACTTTTATCCATATACTTTCAGTTTAGTTTTTAATTAGTCTCTTGATTTCAAAACATTATGGCCCCATTTAGTAACCATTTTATTTTTTGTTTTTATTTGTGAAAATTAAGCCTATGGACACTACTTTCACCTCTAAATTTCTTCCTTTGTTATCTACTTTTTACCAATGTTTTAAAAAACCAAGTCAAATTTTGAGAAAGAAAAAAGTAACTTTAAAAATGTTGTTTTTGTTTTTGGAATTTGACTAAAAATTCAACCTTGTATTTAAGAAAGATACAATAAAAAATGTGGATGAAATAAACATAATTTTCAAAGACAAAAATAGAAAACCAAATGGTTATTAAATTGAACCTACATTTTTACCTTCTAGTTTTAAGTTTAATTTCCATTTAGTTTTAAGTTTCAAAATTACATTTTTACTATGAATTTTTGTTGATGCTCACTTTTAACCATTTTTGTTAATTTTTAATTAATTAATAATAATTAAATTAGTCCATGAATTTTCTGTCACTATTACTGTTAATTAACAAATTTTGAAAGTGTGTTAACTAAATAAAAGGGTGATCCTGAGTTCAAATTCAATGGTAAAATAGTATAAACGCTTGAAATCAAAACTGAATTTTGTATTCTATCCTACAAGAAACCAAAAAAATTTTGAACTTAGAAAAATTTCAAATTTAATTTTTATCGTCCGAAAAAAGTTAAAATTTAGCATTTATGATTTTAAAAGTTGGAATTTAATTCTTATATAAATAATTTATGATTGGATAACTCTTCATAAATAGTCAAATTTGTAATTTAATCCAAATTTATTTATGATTAATTGAAGTGACATGGAGCCCACAAATAATTTCTATCCTTTTGATGATGTGGATATTTTAATGCTTAAAATCAATGGTTCAAGTGGGGTTCAAGTTCAACCTACTATCAAGTATCATCTTCAACTAACCCATAAAAATGTTGACTTTTCTTTTTTTCCCTCTTTAAATCAAATAGCAATGATTAAATACAATATATTCTCATACAACCTTCATTTATATCATAGTAAAAATTAAATATTTAATTAAAAAAATAAACTTATCTAATATGTGATCATTTTTAATTGGACAAGTGATGTGCTGTACAAAATTAGGTACGATCCCAACCAATAATAGGTAGATTACATTTTACTCTATTTTATTTTTTATTCTTCAATTTTAAACCTTCTTCTTTCAATAAATATTAAATTTAGTCTGCTACTTTCAATAAAAACTTAAACCTAATAATTCATAGTTAATTTTAATCCAATAATTCATAGTTAATTTTAATGATTAAAATTCATAGTTAATTTTTTATATCGAAATTGATTAAATCATAATAATAATTTTCTTATAAGAAAAGACACTATGTAAATATATTTTTAAAATTGGTAGAGAATGCTAATATAGATTGATTTGTACCAAAAAAATTCAACAATAAACTAAGACGAGATACTAAATCTATGTTTTATAGAGATTACAACAACTAAAATTATGGCTAAAGTGGAATGATGGTCACAACACATTGATCAAAATGATATCTTAACCAGTTATTATTATATAAAAGAAAATGAATTGGATTTTATATTTGGATTAATGGTTTATCTTTTCAAAATGATTCACTCAACGATATGTATAAATATGATATTTCATGAACTAAAAGCGAAATTTATATTGCCTAAACATATAGCGACTAAGAAGTTAGAGATTCAAGTCCAAATTGAACTGTTTTTAAATATAGAAAAATGAACAAAAATATTTATAAAATATAGTAAAATTTTAGAACTATCAATGATAGATTTCGATAGACACTGATAGACTTCAATCATATCTATCAATGGCATTGATAGACACGGATAGAAGTCTATCAATGTCTATCAACGTCTATCATTGATAATTTTAAAATTTTACTGTATCTTGTAAACATTTTCAACAGTTTTACCATTTGAAATAATTTCCTATGAAAATTTGCATGTGCTTTTTCAATAATAAAAGATTAAATTCCAAGAAATTTCCCTTTAGTTCCTCTTGAAATTTCAAACCCTAACTTGGACAAGCAAAAGAAAGATCCAAATTCCCTTTCAACTCTCAAACAATTTTCCATTTTCTTCCATAGATTTTAAAGGTGTCTATCCTGAACTTTGAAATTTCAGTTTTTTAAAATAATTATTTTAGTCCTTAATCTTTTCAAATACAACTATTTTGGTCGTTATTATTATTATTATTCTCCTTGTGTTTGCTTAATTGATACTCGTTTTCGCCTATTTTATGTCCAATAGATTCCATAACACATATTCAAAGCTACCTCACAATTTGCTTAAAAACAAATCAATGAGGACCAAATAATTGTTTTAAATGCCTACATCCTAATTTAATTCTTGAACTTTCAAAATATTTAAAATGTTTATTCCAACTCTGAAGCTTTTATATTCGTTTTAATTTAGTTTTCAAACTATCTATTTTAATCATTAAACTTGAGAAAATTAACCATTTTGGTCTATAATTCTACAACTCTTTAACAAATCAACAAAAATAATTTTGAGAATTTATATATTAACATATGAACGCGAGCATACATTCAATCTACTTAAAATAAAGATTGTAAACAAAAAATTAACTGATAAAACAATATACCAAAAATCAAACCCAAAGTTGAGGCACAAATAGCTATTTTCAAAGTTCATTCACAAAAAATGAACAATCTTTAAAATTGAAAGACCAAAACAAACTAACTAAAATTTAAACCTCTTTTTTTGTTCAAATTCTGTTGAAAGTTCAAAAGCTCAAGCACTAAAAAAAAAATACAGAAAAAATTGAAAATTCAAAGATTAATACAAGATTTAAATAAAAAAGAAATCCTGATCTGAGTCCAAAATGGACAATGAGACACCATGACTGTCTGGATCATGGGCATTCTTTATCCCTAATTTCCACCAATTTCATGGGGGCCTGTATTTTATTAGTTGACTGGAATATCTCCAAGTCTTTGTGGATCCTACACACTCTGTATGGCTGCCACTAATGAAACATAATAAATAATTGAAAAAGATTGGATCCCAAAAAAAAAAAAGTGAGAGAGAGAGTGAGAGTACAATGAATCTATTCCCTGGGTCCATATGGTGCTCTTTCATATTCTTCATTTCAGCTACAATTTAACATCAACTTGGGTTTAAATCATTCTGCATTGAAAATTACAAAAATATACAGAGGGATATAGTTTCTTCCCTTTCAGATTAACCTCGGTGCAATGACTCTGTTTATATGGTACAGTACAATCCTCTTATTCTTTCATCACAATGTCTTAAACCAATGATAGATTAATCCTATGAACACAAGGATTATGGAACTAAGTTGAGAATCAAAACCAGTAGTTGCATCATCATGTGGTTTTAATTCTACTAGGTTCAAATTTTATGTTCAAGACTCTTTCCTTCAATTGATTGAACTAGCTGGATGATGAATGTAATGATTCAACCATTTGGCAAATCTTGTGTGCCTGTTTCTTGTGAGAGAGCTTGCCACAGAATGAAATGCCCTGTTGCTTATTCCTCTACCCATCGAACTCCGTGTTTTGCCCAAAGATAATAAGCTCCGATAGGACCTCTCCCACCGAACTCGTAAAGTTCTGGCTTTATGTTATTCTTCTTGATTTCGTTGAGGATCGGAGTTAGGATGTTCCACGCAATTGCGAGCTCATCACTTCTCATGAACAGATGGCTGTCCCCATCGATGACATCAAGGAGAAGATGTTCATATGAATCAGGCACGTCCACGTTGTACCTACAAGGGAGAAAAACAAAATTGGATAAAAGAGAATAAAACAAGATCTATATCGAAACCAAACTGGCAACTGGCAACTAGCAATCACAAAGGACAATATTTCAAATTTGAAGCACAGACGCACTTGTCTTTGTAAAGCAAATTGAGTTCTGGAGAGTCCAATCGCAATCCCAATCCAGGAATCTTGTTATTAACTCGGACAAGAATGGCCTCTTCAGGTACATCGCGCAAAATAATCTCGTTAGTTGCAGATTCATTATTATACCCAATGTGCTCACGATAAATGTTCCCTGGAACCTGGCGAAATTGTATACGGATCTCTACACTGCATTTCAAAGCAATTCTCTATCAAGGACTACATATTTCAAAGTTGGTGGTGGTGGACCAATTCTAATAGTTGACTAGTAAGAATAAATAGAGGATATAAAAGTAATTAAATTTATGACCATATCAGAGATTTTAAATCGTTATTTTCTGGAATTTTTAACTCGTGTTCAGAACCAGCTCGGGTAAAAATAAGATTTCATATAAGCTATATCGATATGCCCTTCGTATTTGAAACCGAGGTTGATATTTCAACTATTTAAGTTCTCCTTCCTTTCAACTTTATGGTTCTAAATTTCCCTCATAAATGGTTATTTTCTTCTATTTGTCATTCCCCTCTTATCAATAGGATCCAATGGATGCATGTGTAATAACAGAAAAGGAAAAGAAAACCGTCCATTACATTGTTAATCTTGGGATGGAAACTATATCTGTCCCAGTCCTACATCTTTCTGACATGCAATAGCCTTGACAAAGAAAAATTTACCAGTGTTTGATTAGTCCCAAGCCACTTTTGATCAAGAAAGGGACGCCATCCCAACGTGCATTGTCAATGTACAAAGCACCCGCAAAATATGTCGGGGTCAGATTGTCGAGAGAAAGGTCAACTTTGTCATTAGTACTAGATTTGTACTGTCCAAGAACAACATCACTGGTTTCCAATGGGCGAATGGATCTCAGCAACTTAACCTGGAACGAATCTGTTCATTTACATTACAGTAATTATACCATCAAGAGTACTTTCTTGAGAAGTTTATATTTACCTTCTCATTTCGAATGGCTTCACCATCAAGACTAATGGGTGGTTCCATGGCAAGTAATGCGATTGTTTGAAGTATATGGCTGTGTACTATGTCTCCGATGATCCCACCACCGTCCAAAAATCTGCATGGAAGGAACTGAATACTTGAAGATGATCCTGTAACAATAATTCAAGACCACGGTAAAAGAAAAACCAGCGAACTGCCAGGTAACCTTTTGGTTTGAACGCCAAGTTCTTCAGACAAAATGACCTGTAATATTTTTTAAATTGGTTTAGAGAGTATTGAGTGTGAAAGGATTAGAATTTGCTTTACAGAAATGTGTACCTGTACACTGTTTATGAATGTACGACTCCATAGTGGCTGAAAAACTAAATTAGCAAACCTTAAAACTGTAAGGTTTTCAATAAGGTTCTTTCCCAGAAGATGATCGATCCTGAAATATGACGGTTCAAAACCAATTTATTAGCTGAAATCTAAAATAACGTAAAAAAATTTCACAAAAAAGGGTTAGCTTTGCACTCATCTTGTGCAAGTTTTGGCTATAAGTGCAGTGTTAGCGAAATGAAAGAACGAATAATGAGAAGAGACACCTGTAGATTTGCCTTTCCTCGAATTGAGAAAGAAGAGATTTTGTTAAAAAATGAGACGACACCATGTCAAAGCCAAAAGGTTTCTCAATGATAACACGATTCCAACCCTTTTTCGTTTGAGCTTTACTGGAGAGAGAGTGTGCAACATCTAGAAGGGCGTCTTGTGGCACAGAAAGGTAAAATATCCTATTAGCTTCGGCATGACTCTGCAGTATGTCAAATATTTTATAATCATTGGTCCAAGATCTCGGTTGTATATTGAAAAATTGAACATAAGTAATGCAATGAAAAGAAAAACATAATCAGTCAGTGGCTCTATATAACCACCTCAATCTGCTCCATCAAGAAATTGAGCTTTGACATGCCCTTATTGTTGTCATAACCTCCATTTACATGGAATGTTCTACTCAGAAAAGCATCCATTTTATCACTGCAATTTTGTCTACAAAAAAACAAATACATTTCACCAAAATTTTGTTACTAATTGCCAAACGCAGTGCATTTGTTTTACAATCACAACATTGCAGAAATATCGATCAAATTCATTATAATTGACATCAGTAATTGTCAGCTCCAAAAAGTTTCCAGTTTATGCAGTTGGCAATCACAAATATTGAGTTTTGAAGAATAAGAGTTTGTTCTACTAAAGAAATCAAGCCTTAATAAAGCCGGTCTCGTTGTTCTTTTCTTTCCCTTTCAGCACATGGTATAACTTCAAGTTGAACGTGCACTTAGCAGTAAAAACTCAAGACATTTAAAGTGTACCACTCAATATACATTTTACATCATAGTCAAACATGTATATTAGATTAGGTTTTGAATTCCAATTTCCTAAATAATGACATCATAGAGCTAGATTTTTACATATTTAATACATGACAGTAGAAAACATAAAGAGATTATCCAAGAGATACAGAAACATACTGATGATCAATACGGCAAGTTAAAGTGGCAGATATAATAGACCGCAGTTCTTCATCTGTTATATTCTTTCTTGAATAACCAAAAATGCCAACATTCTGCAACCATGGAATATCAGAACAGCTGTAAAAATCAACTTTGTGTTCACATAGATATCAAACTAGGAGATGCAATCTCCATTCATTTATATTTTGCATAAGAATCTCCATTCAATTTCTGGAGGTAGATCTCTTCAATAACCTGGAATATTTTAATGCCCAGTAAAAATAATCAATACGCATACCATTCTCAACAATGTTAAAATGTGGGATGTGAAGTTCCTTTGGCATAAGGAAGTAGGCCAGTAAATAAAAATGAATGGGCAGGGCAAAAAAAAGTTGATGGAATGTGTGTGTGTGGTATACATTTTAAACTGGATGTTTTGAAATCAATAAAATATATGTAAGGAGACAACGTACAGTAGAGTGCACAGTTTATAAGAATGATGTCATAGATGTGAATCGCCATACCTCAGGGAGAAAGCCACTATAATACAGTGCAAACAGTGCTGGGAAAATTTTTCTTGTTGCTAGCTCACCAGTAGCTCCAATGACAGCAATACAGAGGGATGGTACTTTTTCATCTCCAACGACGTAGTTTGACATAAGTGATTGTGGCAAGGATTCCGCAGCTTCCACTGAAGTCTCAGATGCTTCAGGATGTGTAGTTGCTTTAGTTGTTTCTGAATTGGAATCTGATGAATCAAAATGCATAGTTTACCAAAAATTAAGTAAATAAGAGAACGGAAGGCAACCACATTGACTAACCACTGGAAAATGTGGATTCTAAGACTCCTTCAGGAACTTGCCGAGCATGTGATGAAGTTTCTTCAAACTCATCTTCTTTATGACTTTTTATAGTCTTCAACTTCAGTGATGATCCAGATTTCCCATTATGATGCAGAACACTTAGGCTCTCACTTATCCAGAGCTTCAGGCCATGAAATATTTGGCAAAAATGGGAAGCTTTTCTTGATCTTATGCTATTTGGCACAATCTACATCAACCCGCAAATAAAAAGACACCCATTACTAAGTTTAGAAAAGAGAAGTTTGTTTAAAATATTAGAGAATCCTATCACAAAGAGTAGGAAAATAGATAAATAAAGAAAGATAAACCCCCAATTTGTTAATGATTCCTGCCCCCACTCTACGCTCTGCAGTTATTATATTCACAAAGCTAAAATCTCACCATATGATCAAAAAACTGATAGATAAACTTGTCTTCTTACCATGATCACTTCTTTCGCTACCTGAATTAACATATTTTGAAGGAGATCCTTCAACTGTTTCAACAAATCGTCATTTTTCATTTCCAGTTCCGAAACATAGATAGGAATTCTAATACTATAAACGGAAGTCTCTTCATCAAGATGAAGCAACTAGGAAACAAAATTCGAAGTGAGAAACAGAGCATGAATTGAAGATGTAATGGTGAGAATTAAAAGATATCACAAACACTCACATGGTAGCTCCGGTTGGGGATTCTGCGGCCATTGGAGCACAAAGGAATAGTCCCTGAAGGAGCCGAAAAAGTTGAAATTGAAAATAACATCGAAACTTTTGTTGTTCTGTGAAGTGGTTTGCTACCGGAACTCTCTCCTTCTGCGTTTAGCCGGCCATGAAAGGAAACTCGAAGACGAGTGCATTCTCTTGAACTGTGGTGCCGGTTGTAGGAGATTTTAGCCCAATCTCGTCTTTGGGCCTGGCCCAATGGACTTTTAGAAAGAGGTTAAAGGCTAAATTTAAGGGACTATAAGAGATTCAATCCCTTTTTGATAAATGTTCAAATTTTTTAATATTTTCGTATATAAGATTTAATGAAATTTTTGGACAAAAATATTATTGTGAGCAATTGGAAAGAGAATGAGCATTGGAAAAAGCATCTTGATATGGGAAAGAGAAACTATATTTAATATAATTTTATTTTTCCTTTTAACGCATTTAATGTATCAAACAACTAGTTTTATTGGAGGTTTTGTGTTACTTTTAAATCTACATTCGAACATTGTATTAGATTTTTATAAATTTCTAACCATTAAATAAAATATATTGGTAAATATATTTGATACGTACTCAAATACAATTGGTTCCATGACAACTTGTTAGTTTTTATGGTAGATTCATGGTTATTTTTAAATATGCCTAAGAACATTCAAATATTATAAATAGAAATGTACTCATAGATGTGTGTGCGTACGTGCATACGTACACATATGTACGCATGTGTGCATGCATGTGTGTGCGCGTATGCGCATACGTGCCTACGTCATTATCTTTCTCTATTCAATTTCGTTCCAAATCTGATGTTCGTCTCTATAATTCATCGTCTAATGTGGTCGTCAGTGGAATTTCAAAGAGAGATTAAAGAAGATGGAGAGTGTAAGAGAGAGGGTCGAATAAAGAGGGTGTGAAAGAGAAGGTTGTTGAAGATGGAAAGTCTTCAAGGTTTTTTCTTTAAAAATATTTTGGTTTAATTGAAAAGATTTGGAAAATAATAAATCTTTCTTAAAAAGCACGTCAACTTTGATTTTCCTATTTTAAAAAATCGTGTAATTAGATTCATGTTTGGGGTTAAATGGTAATTAGACTCTGATTTTTTATGTAAATTTTTTAAAAAATTGAACATTCTTGTAAATAATAAAAACTTAGATATTAATGAAATATAGGACCCTTCTTAAGGTCTTATGTGTTATTATCTCTAAATTTAATTGTGGGATTTTTGATAAATGGTTGAACATCTTTGTTATTATTGGATATATGACCCAGTGTAATATTTAATATGAAATCAAATTTACTAAACGATAAAGATATGTACGGAAGTGATTTTAAAATGATTAAAAATATTTTTGTTATTTTTAGTGTCACTCTAATACATGTTTTTAATCATACAAAACAAATTTTGAACTTGTATTTAAGAGTGTAAAATTAAATATTAAATTAAATTAATGATTAAATACATGTTTTTAAGTGATTTTAAACTTGACAAAAGTGACCAAACATGCATTAAAATTGTCCGAATTAAATGAAGTCTTGCCCAGGGAGTTATAATTAGAGAGTCATTGATTTAAGGCCATGTATACCAATCCGTAATGAAAATTGGTATAATCATAATGAGATTCCATTTATGGATCAATCGTAATGGATCTCAACAATTGAATTGTTTTTTATCACGTTTACTTAGGCAATTTGGAAACATAATCTGGTTATGATTGTTTGATTGAGGTTGTTTACTTTGCAATGTCTTGTATCATTTACTATTACCATTACCATTTAGGACCAATCTATAACGGTATGGTAACAATAATTATGATAAATTCATAATGCTCATATTATAACAATAACAACATTTGTAATGATAACGATAGCTGTAACAATATTGACTAGTGAGTCCCGCATAATTTTCAAATGTAATAAGATTGATCACCTTCTACTCCGCAATCTGAATTGTGTTTGTTGATTATAGACTTGAGAGTGAGCCTCATATTTAATTACATAGAAAGCATTGGTAATAACAAATCCATTTGAAGGGTCTTTTTTATTTAAATTTTTTTTTTTTAAATGACTGAAAATCGAATTTTTAACTTTTTAAAGAAAAACGTGTAATTGTCTTTAACATTGAGCTATACTCAAATTGGTAAGAACAAATCTTTTTATTTTTATTATTATTATTATTTGAGATTAACATGTGTGAATGGAGGATAGAATCTTTGACCTCTTACTCGACGAAATATGTCTAACGTTGAATTATACTTAAATTGGTAATAACAAATCCATTTAGTCCAAATGTCTTAGCATTGAGCTATAGTTATTATTATTATTACTACTACTATTATTATTTGAGATCAATAACATGTGTGAAATGGAGAATTAAATCTTTAACTTTTTAACTAACGATATATGTCTTAAGTTGTTTGAATATGTTTAGATTGGTAATAATAATAATAAATTTGAGTAAAAAGCTCGTGTTTATTGGTATATTTGATAACTTTATGTTTGATTTTATGCGTAACAAGTTAAACATGTATCTTAATCATGATTAGTGAAATTATGAAAAAAAATATGTGCAAAAAATTAGTAGATACATTTTCTACTAATTTTCTAATTTAAGCTCGTTAAATCAAAATGTGACAAATGCAGTTCATTAGTATTTGTGTAGATACATAGATATGTATGTTTGTATGCATGTTTACTACATACATAATATTTCACAATTGTTTAGTTTACGAATTTCGATCAGTTTTAACATTAATCTTTTTCGCTCAATTACAAGTTATACGTACGTTATTATTTTCAAAACAAAATAATTTTAAAATGAAACAATAAATAAAATATTTTTTATGTTTTTAATTAAATAAATCAGGTTAAATTAAAAAAAAAATTTGACCACATCTTAACTAAAATTTAAAAATAAAAATATGAGTTCTAAAAAAACCCATTTATCTTTTCAAATTAACTATTATTTAATAAATAATAATAATTTAAACGCATAAATTTATGATTAAGTAAACTTTTTAAATGGATAATTCAAACTTTTTAAATCGGTAAATGTATTTGTCTATATTAGGGGTGGAAATGGTTCGGTTCGATTCAGTTTGGTGGTTGAATCGAACCGAATTTTCTAATATGTGAAATCGAACCAAACCGATTTATTGGTTGAAACCAAACTACATATATGCTGTTCGGTTTCGGTTTCGGTTTCAAATTTGGTTTTGGCATTTTTAAAAAATCTATGTTATATTTTTTTAAATTAAAAATGGTTCGGTTCGGTTTGGTTTTAAATTCGGTTTTATTCTTTAAATTAAAAACGGTTCGGTTTTAAATACGGTTTTACTCTTTTTTAAATATATAAATATATACATAAATAAATATATTAGTTAAAAACGATTCGGTTCGTTTCAAAATCGGTTTTCGAAATTGAAAACGAACCGAACTGAATTAATTCGGTTTAAAAAATTTCTTCAAACTGAATCGAACCATATTTTTCAGTTTCACTGAATTATTGGTTCGGTTTTTAAAAACGGTTCGATTTTTGCTATGCGAATGACCACCCTAGTCTATATGTATAATAAAATTCACTAATTTTTTTTGAAGTATATGTATTAAGTTAGAAAATTTTATATGATAATAGTGGAATTGAACCCATGTTGACTCACTCATTCATTCACATCGATAAAATTGGATTACAGAAGATTCCATGTCTCACCTCACTAGTTATCAACTTTGACGAATTTATTTTTATAATTTTTGGTATACCTTTTTCCTTTTGATTCCACGAGTCAACTCGGGCATTTGGGGATTGACTGATTTAGTTATGAAATTACTATACCAAATTAAATTAATTGATTTGAAAATATAAAATATTTAAATAACTCAAATTAACATTGAAGTAATGCAATGGACTGAATAATGGGACACAAAAATAAAATTACGTATATATTTATCTTCTAGATAATAATATAACTATGTGTAACCCTTTTTTTGTGTAACTTCATAGTGCTTAAAGTTGCATTTAGTAGTTCGAAAATTTGATTTTACCGAATTTATTCAATTTGTTAGTAAAATATATTAAACAGATTTTGTTATAAGCATCCTCTTTATCATTCAAAAGAAAGAAAACATTCATTTTACCAACATTTTGTTACTATGCCAAGCGCAATGCATTGGAATTGACATTAGTACTTGTCCACTCCAAAAATAACACATTAGATTTTAATTTTAATTTTTTAAACAAACACATCAAAGTTAGATTTTTACATATTTTAAATGTGACATATATAGTTGACATGTATATAGGTAAAAACAAATATGTATCGACATGTCGATATTTTTAACGATATTTTTATGTTTTCATGGTTTCGATATCGACATGAGGGGAATTGATATTTTCATTATATCGTAAAAAAGTCCACGAAACATAAAAAAAAATAAAAAATAAATAAGCATCAAAATGTCACTTATATATATACAACATAAATAATAGATATGTTAAACTTGTTTGAAATTCATAAATGTTTATTTAGATATCAGTTGGTAATGTTTTTGTTTTTTATTTTTGCTATTGAAAATTAAGCATATAGACATTATTTTCCCCTCCAAATTTCTTCTTACTCTTATTCATTGCCATTTTTTATGATTATGAAATCTGGAAAATGGATGTCAAGATAACTTTTTTGAATGACCATCTTGAAGAGAGTATCTATATGTCTCAAGCAAGGGAGTTTATTGAACAGAGTCAAAAGCAAAATATAACAGTTTAAGAAATCAAGTCAAATTTTGAGGGAAAAAAAAAAGTAGCTCTCAAAAAGCTGCATTTGGTTTTGGAATTTGGTTAAGAATTCAACTATTGTACTTAAAAAAAATGAAAATCATCGTAGGTAAATGTGGATGAAATATGATTAATTTTTAAAACAAAAAACCAAATGGTTAGGCCTTAATAATCCAAATTTATTTTTAAAATATTTTATTTTATAATTTTTAAAAATATCCATCAAAATCGACATTTTGTCAATATTTTTATCAAAATTTCTATAAAATCAAAATTCTTATATTTCCGTCGCTATCAACATTTTAAAGCTTGCATACATATGTATGTATTTCTAAAAAGTAAAAACATATGTATGTATATATGTATGTATGTATAATAATATATATTTATGTTACATACAGAATATTTTACAATCGTCAAATGTATGAATTTTCAATTAATTTTAATATTAATTTTTCCTCCTTTTGAACCGTGATTATTTTTTAAATAAAATAAATTACAAATGAAACAATAAATTAAATATTTTAATATTTTTTATTCAAATAAATCATGTAAATAAAAAAGTATTGATCACTATCTTAACTAAAATTTAAAAATGAAAAATATGGGTTCGAAAAAAATAAATTCGCTTGTTGTATGAAGTCTTAATCTAAATTCTTTCAAACTTAGATTAGCTTTAGTTAGAACAATTTCTCAATTGATTCAGGCAACAAATATAAACAAATATAAAACAAGTTGATCGCATGATTCCTCCAGTTATTTAGTCTGTTAGCTACAATCTTCTCAACCCATAAAGTGATTTAGCTACGCATGATGTTGGTCAAAAAGATAGACAAGATATATAACAAATACGTATTCATACTGCCAATTTGAATTTGGTCAATACAATAAATACAATACAAATATACAAAACAAAGAGAAAGGGTCAGAGAGTCAAGCTGTGGTTCGCAATGTCTTGCTTCCTCTGGCTCGTTTTACAGTTGCTTCACTTAGATGATTGAACAGTATTATCTTTTTCTCTCCCTAGAATCCTAAACTCTCACTAAGGAGTTTCTATCGAAAATTGATAGGGATTTCTAGTAGAATCTCTTCTCAAGGTATTCTTCTCATCTCTCACAATGTATCCCTCGATATATGTCATGATGTATATTAACGTCTCTTTTGCATGGCATTTTCATGGGTATTTATAAGCGTTCGCGAGCACTTCTTTTCTCAAACTCATGATTGCGTTGATGGGGCGCATTAAATTCCATATCCTACCGCGTTGTTTGCAACGTGTCAGTGGTTCATTGAATCTTCAACAAAGTTTTCCTGTCAAACACCAATGCAACTTGTGATGTGACACCCACCACCCATGTCATGTCTGTTGGGATTGGTGTCCTAATTCTCCCGGTGGTCTCATAGTTTGTAAACATTTTGTACACATTGTTATTAATAAAATAAGTGTTATTTTATTTGCATTTACTCATATCTAATAAACTAAAATTCATGATTATTTCATGTAACTTAAGTATGTATGTGAGACATACAAGTGGATTATGCCTTAAGTAATAACCTAAATGGTCTGTAGTATAAGGATAAAGGAGGGATACCTTATTCTAGTGACACTACGAAGACGACCCGCTTTGTAGATATTTACAAGTGTTGTAAAGTGCTACAAATGGTATAATCCTGACTATTCTTATGGAGACATGCGAGCGGGGATGTTCTATACAAAGAGTTTGTATAAGACCAGGCCACGAGATGATTAGTCTCTTTATATAACGTTGTTGATTATTGAGACTTACATTTCACTAAAATGACCATAGGTGACATGACCTTAATCTTAAGTGAGTTGGGAACTCTTGCCTATGAGGGCGGTCCTTTGATTAGTATGGATAAGAGTGGCCAGATTGTCAACTCAACAAGCCTACCTTTTTGGGGATTTGGGAGCTGGGAACTCAGCTATACAGACGGAATTCACTTCTTCCCCAAAGTAGGGTTAAGTAGATAAATTGTTCCCTTAAGGGCTGATTCTGGATCTTGAACATAGTGGCTACACCCTCTATGTGGAAGAGAGAACTCAGTCATAGTAGGACTATGACTTATTATTCATTAGAGGAATCAGTGGTACTTAAGAAGTTAGATGTATCTACAGGGGTAAAATGGTAAATTGGTCCAATTGTACTTACAAGCGATTTGTGAAGGATTATCGCACTGTTGATTGGTCATATGGACACAGAAATATATCTGTAGTGCGAAGAGTGCAGTTGTCGATCTTTAGTGGAGTCACCAACAATTAATGGATGATGGATCTTGTGACTAAAGAGTTTAGTCAGTTGTTCACATACCGTTGGAGCTTCAAGCAACAGGTCCATGAGTCCCCTTAGTAGCTTAATTGGTTCGAGTTGAGAATAAAATTTTGGGTTAGTTTGAAGTGTTCAAATTAACAAGAAGAAATTCAATTATATATGATAATTGATATGATGTATTAGATACATTAATTGGAGGAATTAATATAAATATGATTATATTAAGTACCATAAAATAGAAAAGAACTATGGTTTATATGTTTCATATGATGAAATATTAAAACTATAGGTTATAAATATAATATGATAAGTTGGTTATCATATTTATTTATAATATATTAATTATATGATAATTAATTATTTTTCTCTTATAACCGAATTAAGTGGGAGGCTATTGAAAGTTTTATGGTAACTGTGAGATAAAAGGAAAATTGTTTTCCAAAATTAGTAGTTGATTCATTTCGGAAAATTCTCACGAAGAAGGCTATCAAGTAAAAAGAGTTTTTACTAAGCGATAGCCATTGAAAGCATAGACGATCGAGCTAAGAGTTGACTATACGATAGTTACTCGTTGATCGTTGCTACACGATTGAGTAGCAAAGTCTATATGATAGGCTTCCATTTTCTAAACGATCAAGTACATCGTCTATACGATAGACAGTCTTTATCTCCCACTTACTCGATCGCCTACTCGATCGTATACCTCCTGTCTTCCTCAATCCAAGATCATACAGAGTCCACAACTTTTGCATTCTCACATCAAGAATACCAAGGTAACACTTGTGGTAGTGTCTAACTCAGTTCGTGGGTCGAGTTGGACTCAATTGGGTTCGAGGTGCATTCAGACGTTCGTGAAGGCCGTGTTCTGTTCATTGTGTTCGAGTGCTATTTTGGACGCATTGGAAACTGATCGAGGGATATTTGAAGAATAGTTCTTCAAAGGTATGCATACTCTATCCCCTGTATCTTCTTGTAGCGTGCTGTAATTTCTGTTTATGCATAATTTGTTGGTTTCTGGTTAGATTGTAATTATTGTGTTCATTCTGAACAGAATTTGGAACGATCCACTTTCGTTGTTCATGGAAATCTTTGTTTTTGATTTCCTTCAATGTCATGTCTCAACACTTGCAGCTTATGTGATCGTCTTTCTTTTTCTTATCTGGCAAGTTTTGCTTTGAACGCATCAGTGGGTATGCGATCGCACGATCATCAGACTGCTGAAGGATATTTTGCACAGACGTAGCGAAATTAGTCTAAAATTTAAATATGTTATACATTAGAAGTATGTGATCGCATGCTTCGCTTTTTATATAAATTTATTGGTAAAAATTATCTAATTTCATGTCTTTGCTTTATTATTTTAAATGAAAAATATACAATAACTTGTATTTCTACAAGTTATCAGTAACTTTTATAAACTTGTTTTTGTTTTTTGAATTGGCTAAGAATTCAATTATTTTATTCAAGAACGATGCAAATATTGTAAGAAATGGAAAGAAAATAGGCTTAATTTTTAAAAACTAAAAACAAAAAACGAAGTCCCCATTTGATAACTATTTGGTTTTTAGTTTTCATTTTTGAAAATTAGCTTATTTCATCCACATTTCTTAGAATGATTTGCATCTTTCTTAAGTATAGTGGCTGAATTCATGGCCAAAAAACAAAAACAACTTTTTGAAAGCTATTTTTTTTAGTTATCAAAATTTAGCTTAGTTTTTTAAACCGTTGGGGGAAAAGTAATAATAAAGGAAGAAGTTTGGAGGTAGAAGTGGTCTCCATAGGCTTAATTTTCAAAAACAAAAACAAAATGGTTACCAAACGTGGCCAAAATAGTTATTATTAAGGGTGTATAAGGGCATTGTTGTATTTTCACTACTTGTATTCACGTAGGCTGTATACTTGGTTGTATTCTACATTATTCACACTCGGCCTATATATATTATTTAGGTTGTTTAATAAAAGTATAGAAACCCAGTTTCATTTACTTCGTCGGATGCAAAATGGTATCAGAGCAAAACCCCTGCCTTCGTGATTCGCGCTTCTACTTTCTTTGAAGTCTTCCAATGGCGGATGAAGATCTCCTTAATCCTACTGCTTCTTCTTCATTTTTTTCCCAATCAACCATCAACAATTATATGGATCCATATTATCTTCATCATACAGATAATACTAGTCTTGTTCATGTTTCGGATCTACTCACGAAGAACAACTATGTATCATGGAGTCGATCAATGGTTATAGCCCCAACCGTCAAGAACAAGATCGGATTTGTTGATGGTACGATTTCTAAGCTGAAAAATGATTCTGCTCCTTCATTCATGGATTATATACAACCATGTCGTAATAGCTTGGATTCTCAATTCGATTTCTAAGGAAATTTCTGTGAGTGTGTTATATTTTGATAATGCTCATGATATATGGAAAGAACTTCAAGAACAATATCAGAGGAAGAATCGACCTCGAATCTTCCAATTATGACGTGATCTATCCAATTTATCACAAGAGCAACAATCTATCACTGGATATTTTACTCAATTAAAGACGCTTTGGCATGAATTAGCCTCTTATCGTCCATCATGTACTTGTAACAAGTGTACTTGCGGTGGAGTTGCAGATCTGGTAGATTTCTATCAAACAAAATATGTTATGTGTTTTCTCATGGGATTAAATGACTCTTTTGCTCAAGTTCGAACTCGATTATTGTTAATGGAACCAAAACCTTCAATTAACAAAGCTTTTGCTCTTGTTTCTCAAGAAGTTGAGCAAAGATTTGTTCCTTTATCTTCGAGTCCTGCTACCGCTTTTGCTGTTCGAAGTACTATTTTATCTACACCGAGCAATCAATCTTCAAAGTCACAAAATACTTCAGGACAGAACAAACGCCATAACCACTCTCTTTGCATCTATTGTAACATTTTGGGTCATACCAAAGACAAATGTTATAAGCTTCATGGTTATCCTCTAGGTTATCATGAAAGAGGACAACAATCTTTAACTGGTTCTTTTACTTCGACGAATTCCTCTACTTCCTATGTTTCGACATTAACATCCTCTTCTCCTATTTTTGCTAATCTATTGTCTTCAATCAGCAATGAACAGTGCCTGAATCTTCTAAATCTCTTACAAAGTCATCTAAATAAGGCAAATTCTCCTGATTCATCCACATCTACATCTCATGTGGCAGGTATTTGCCTTTCTATTTCTCATTTTGAGTTTATAACCAATAGGTGGATTTTTTTTATTCTGGTGCTTCATCTCATGTTTGTCGAACATGGAGTTATTTTCCAATGTGAGATGTTGATTTATGCAGATATTTCCTATAGATTCTGCACTAATCTGAGATCCATCAGGTAAAGAAACATACATGCCATCAGTGCCTTGACTCGTCAGTTGCATATTGATGTTAAGTTTGATGGTGATTTTTGTGTCATTCAGGACAAGTGCTCTTTGAGAACGATTGGCAAAGCTAGCTTGAATCATGGATTGTACATTCTGAATAATGAGTCCTTTTCAATGGTTGTTAGTTCTTCAAAATTGCATTGCTTGTCTTACCGTGACTCTTGATACATGGCATTGTTGGCTTGGTCATCCCTCTAGGAACCTATGAAGGCTCTGAGCGGAAACATAGATTGTCCAAATTTTTTTTTTCACATAATCGAATTTTACAATAACAAATTTATGTAATAAAAAAAAATACAACATGCCAAAAATAATAAGAAAATAGAGATTATGGTTTTTTTTTTAAAAAAAAATTGCCAATTTGATCATGATCAAATCGAAAATGGCCACCATCAATTAGAGCCTCATGTATTCTCTTTTGGGATGAGAATTACTAAACAGTGTGTGGGCTTTTAGCTTTTGGAAGGGAGGGAGAAAAATTGAGAGGAGAAGAGAGAATGAGAGCCTATGTTAATTTTTCCCAGAGAATACTCCTCTGAATTCTATAAAACTACAAGAAGAAGAAGAAGTGTCCCCTTCACAACCACCCACTTTGATTGTGAGACGAAGAAAAAATTAAAGGCAGGAAAGTTATTTCCCTCCCTTTAAAATTCAAAATTAAAATTAATAAAATAATAAATTAATTTTAATTTTATATATATATACACACACATATAACTATTGTTATATCATATATAACATATAACCTATGGTTTAATATTGTATCATATACAACATAATCTATAGTTTTAATTTCTCATTAGTGGTATTTAATATAAATCACATTTATATTAAATTCAATTATATGAATCTAATTCACATAATTATATTTGAATCATGTTTAAATATTTATTTCTTCTCAAATAAATTTTATATAATGTATCAAATACATTATAGTAATTATATCATATATAATAATATAACTAAATTAAATATATCACATATAATTAATTCTCTCATTTAATTTGAACAATTCAAATTAATTCAAAATTGATTCTCATTAAATCCCCGTTGAGCTACAGAGGGGACCTTTTGGACCTGTAGACTGAAGCCCTAATGGTACTTTAATAGTTAATTAAACTCCTTTAATTAAATTATTTAATATCCATTAACTATCGAGCACTCCACTAAAGACCGACAGTTGCACTCTTCGCGCTATAGATATATTTCTATGTCCATAGATATAATCAGTCAATAAGATGATGACCCTACACAAATTGCTCGTAAGTATAACAGGCCAAAAATACCATTTTGCCCAATTAGTTACATCTAACTTCTTAGGTACCACTGATCCCTCTAATGAACAATAAGTCATAGTCCAACTATGACCAAACCCCTCTCGGGCCAAGAGAGAGTGTGGCACTACATTGTTCAAGCACCGAATCAGCCCTTAAGGAAGCAATTTATCTACTTACCTCGACATTGAGAAAGAAATGAATTTCGTCTTGTGTAGCTGTGTTCCCAATTCCCCAATCAGACGAATCCCTAAAATGGTAGGCTTATTAAGTCCGCAATCTGGCCACTCTCACTCATACAAATCAAAGGACTGCCTTCATAGGCAAGAGTTCACAACTCATTCAGGATTCAGTTCATGTCACTTATGATTATCCTGGTGAAATATAAGTCTCTATTATGAACAGTGTTATTGTTGGGATTGGTATCCTAATTCTCCTGGAATCTCGTTGTTTGTAATGATACACATTGTTTGATGAATAAAATAAATGTTATTTCATTCTAGCATTTACTCATATTCAATAAACAAAGCTCCTTGGTTATCTTATTTGAACGCATGTATATGTGATATACAAGTTGATCATGCCTTAAGTGATAACCTAAATAGGTCTGTAGTACAAGGATTAAGGTGAGATACCTGATCCTGGTGACACTACGGATACGACCTTCTTTGTAGAGGTTTACAAGTGTTGTAAACTACTACAGATGGTAGATCCTAACCATTCATGTGGAGACGTGCGAGTAGGGGTGTTCTATACAAAAAGTTTGTATAAGACTGGATTATGAGATGACTAGACTTTGTATATAACGCTGTTGATACTAGAGACTTACATCTCACTTAAATGACCATAGGTGACACGATCTCAATCCTGAGTGTTTTAGGAACTCTTATCTTTGAAGACGGTCCTTTAATTAGTATGAGTGATAGTGGCCAGATTGCCAACTCAACACGCCTACCTTTTTGGGGACTTGTCTGATCTGGGAGCTAGGAACTCAATCCACAAGATCGAATTCACTTCTTTTCCGAAGCAGGGATAAATAGAGAGATTTCTTCTTAAGGGCTGATTATGGGGCTTGAACATAGTAGTCACAGCTTCTCTTCAGAAGAGAGGACTCAATCATAGTAGAACTATGATTTATGTTCATTGGAGGGATTAGTGGTACTTAAGGAGTTAGATGTAACTACAGGGGCATAACGGTTATTGGCTGAGCTGTACTTACGAGCGATCTATGAAGGGTTGTCGCACTGCTGATTGGTTAAGATGGACACATAATATATTTATGGTAAGGAGAGTTTAGCTGTCGGTCTTTAGTGGAGTGTCTAGCAGTTAACAGATGGTGGATCTTGTGACTAAAGATTTTAGTCAATTATTCACGTACCATTGGAACTTAGAGCTATAGATCCAAAAGGTCCCTTTGGTAGCTCAATGGATTCAGTTGAGGATCAGTTCTTGGTGTTGATTTGAAATGTTCAAATTGACAAGAGGTAATTCAATTATATATGATATGATCGGTATGATGTATGAGATACATCTAGTGGAGGATATGTAAATGAGATTTACATTAAATACCATGGAATAGAAAAAGAGTTATGGTTTATATGTTTCATGAGATAAAATATTAAAACTATAGGTTATAAATATAGTATGATAAGTTGGTTATCATTTATATTTATAATAATATTAATTATTGGATAATTAAATCTTTTTCTCTAATAACCAATTGAGTGGGAGGTTATTGGTGGTTTCATGATAACCGTGAGATAAAATTTTTTTTGTTAATTTTGGTAATGTTGAAGTTTGATATTTTGTGAATTCTCTCTCGGAAATTAATCTCACGGAAGTTGTCAAGTAAATGGGATTTACTAAGTGACAGCTTGACTAAGGTCAACGATCGTATAGTGTTTGTAGGCGACAAACACATAGCTAAGCGATGAGCTAAACAATCACTTAGTTTTGCTAGACGGTCGCTTAGCTTTTGCTAAACGATTGGGTATCGACCTATACGATAGGTTTAGCCATCTTCTACTTGCTCAATCATTTACACAATTATTGTTTCCTCCATCTTCTACCTCAAACCAAATCCACACAGAGCTCACCTTCTGGATTCTCACACCGAGAATACCAAGGTAGCCTTCTTGGTGGTGTCATACTTAACTCGACACTGTCGAGGTTCTGTGGAGGCCGTTCGTGTTATTGGGGGTGTTCGTGACCGAGGCGATCGCTGAGTTCGAGTGCGCGGTGTTCATGCAGTGTAGCGGTCATGTTGGACGAGCATTCGAGGTTGTTGTGTTCGAGCGTTCGTGATCAAGGACCTTGGCGATGAATCTACAATTGTGTGTAGATTTCTCCTTGATTATTTGTTGTATCACGTTGTAATTTCTGTAATGAATGCATAACCGTTTGTTTCTGTTTATGACTGTAATTGTAATGTTCATACATGATTGTAATTTAGAATGATCTTTCCGTTTCTCATGGAAATCCTCGTGATTGATTTCCTTTAGTTATATAATGAGACTAGTCATTTTGTGGTCCTATCTTATACAAACTCCTTTGTATAAAATAATCCCACATACATGTTTTACATGAATGACCAGGATCAGATCATTTGTAGCACTTTACAATAATTATAACATCTACAAAGCGAGTCATATTCATGGTGTTACCAGGATAAGGTACCTAGCCTTATCCAGCTACTATAGACTATTTGGGTTATCACTTAAACATGATCCACTTGTATGTCTCTGTATACATGTTTAAGCTACAGATGATAATCTTGGGTATTAATTTATTGGTTATTGGTTTAATGCTACTAAATGTCAAATAAAACATCTCATATTTTATTAAATAAATAAAATGTTAGTACAATAAAATTACAAACTACAGGGTCCTACGAGATTTAGGGCATCAATCCCAACAGACATATGACTTCTCTTAAAGATTTCATTCATGTTGATACTAAACATTTTAGTTCAAAATCACGATATTTTGTTTGTCCATTAGCTAAACAAAAGAAATAGTCTTTTGTTTCAAATAATAATGTTGCTTCACATAGTTTTGAACTAATACAATGTGATATTTGGGGTTCTCATCAATATCCTTCTCATAATGGTTATCCTTATTTCTGGACTATTGTGGATGATTTTTCATGTTTTACAGGGACATTTATGATGAGAACAAAAAGTGAAGCCTTAGTCATTGTTCCTTGTTTTTTTTACCATGTTTCAACCACAATTTGGTGTGACTATTAAGCAGTTTAGATCCGATAATGCACCTAAATTAGCCTTTACAGAGTTTTTTTAATTCAAAAGAAGTTCATCATTTGTCATGTGTTCCTCGTCCTGAACAAAACTCTCTTGTTGAGAGAAAACATCAACATTTGTTAAATGTTGTTAGATCTTTGTGTTTTCAATCTCATGTTCTTATAAAGTTTTAGGCTGACCGTGTCCTAACTGCTGCTTTTTTTTATCAACCATACACCTTCTTCACTTCTAAAATGGCAAACTTCTTATTATAGACTGTATGGAAAATCTCTTGACTATTCTTTGATGAGGTCTTTTGGATGTTTATGCTTTGCCTCCACTTTATCTTCTAAGAGAACAAAATTTGATCCTCGAGCCATACCAGCTGTGTTCATTAGATATCTTGCCGGAATGAAGGGTTACAAATTATATGATATTGAACATCAATGTTTCTTTGTATCTAGAGATTATATTTTTCATGAACAGATTTATCCATTTCATTCCATTGTTGATAATTATAAACTGAGCATGCCTTTAAGGATATAGTCCTACCTAATGCCAGAATGCCTAATGTTTCTTCTACAACTAATACTGAGGTACCTATGGTTGATAATGAACATGTTCAAGTCAGTGATGAATGTGGCTACAGTCGGACTAATGGTAATTTTGTTGATAGAACTTCACAATACTATGATTCACTTAATGATTTTATTGCTGTAAATGACATTGAGTTACGGGTTTTCAAATCTTCTGGTGTTCCTAATCAAGTTGCAGAACAAGTTGCTGGTCTTAGAAGGTCTTTTAGAACCTTGAAACCTCCTTCTTATCTAAGGGATTATCATTGCACTCTTTTACTCTCACGTGACAATGTTGCCTTGAATGCAACTCAGAATACTAAATATCCTCTACATGATTGTTTATCCTTTGATCAGTTATCTAACTCTTATCAAAGTTTCATATTACCCTTTCTGCTTCTTATGAACCTCAGTTTTTTCATCAAGCAATTAAACATGAACATTGGTGACAAGCTGGATTCTGAACTGCAGGCTATGGAATTTAATCATACTTGGGATATAGTTTCTCTTCCATCAGGACAACATTCCATCAACTGTAAATGGATCTATAAGGTGAAGCATAAGTCAGATGGTACAATAAAGTGTTACAAAGCTCGTTTGGTTATCAAAGGATACACTCAGTAGGAAGGCCTTGATTATATTGAAACTTTTCCTCGGTTGCCAAAATGGTTAGTGTGAAATTCTTACTTATTATGGAAGTTTCTTATAATTGGACTTTAGTTCAACTTGATGTTAATAATGCATTTTTGTATGGTGATCTATTAAAGGAGGTTTATATGGATTTACCACTTGGTTATAAACATAACTCTATTGCACCTAAAGGGGAACGTTTAGTTTTTCGATTGCATAAGTCTATCTATGATCTTAAACAAGCTTCTAAGCAACGGTTTGATAAGTTTTCTCATACCTTATTTTTGCTAGATTTCAAGCAATCAAAGTCAGACTATTCGAGTTTAGTTCTTCTTTCATAGCCTTGCTTGTCTATGTTGATGATATAATAATAATTGGTGCATCTATTGAGGTATTCAAGCTCTTAAAGTTCATTTAAACGATGTTTTTAAGCTCAAAGGACCTAGGAGATCTTCACTATTTCTTGGGTTTAGAACTTGCTCGTTCTTTTCAATATATTTTTCTATCTCAACGACATTATGTACTACAGTTACTTGAAGATGCATTGTTGTTAACTTGTAAGCCTTTAAACGGTCCCATGGATCCAAATCTTTGGTATCTTTTTATGGTGGTGATTTGTTAAAGGATCCAACGACTTATAGGTGCTTAATTGGTAAACTTCTATATCTCACTATATCTAGGCCTGATATTGTGTTTGTTATTCGTAAGCTCAATCAGTATGTTTCTAAGCCTTGTCAAAGTCATCTTGATGTTGCTCATCATCTTCTTAGATATTTAAAAAATTCTCCTGGACAAGGTATTCTTCTTCGGCCATGTACTAATTTTCAACTTAAGGCTTATTTAGATTCTGATTGGACCTATTGTATTGACTATCGTAATTCTATTATTGGCTTTTTTGTTTTTCTTGGAGACTCCCTTGTATCTTGGAAAGCTAAGAAGCAAACAACTATTTCTCGATCATCTGCTGAGGCTGTGTATCGAGCTTTAGCTGCTATTACATGTGAGATTATTTGGATTTCACAACTTTTGAATAAGTTACAGGTACCTCTTACGATTTCTTATCTCATTTATTGTGATAATGATGTTGCTTTACACATTGCTTCAAATCCTATATTTCATGAGCGTTTGAAGCATATCGAGTTGGACTACCATTTCATTCGAGAGAAGATTGTCAATGGATTTGTTAAGCTTCTTTCAGTTCACTCTCAATAACAACTTGATGATGTTTTTACCAAGGCCTTATCATCTAAAGTCTTTATTCCTTTGTTGTCCAAGATGGGTGTGATGGATATTCACTCTCCATCTTGAAGAGGAGTATTAAGGGTGTATAAGGGCATTGTTGTATTTTCACTATTTATATTTATGTAGGCTATATTCTTGATTGTATTCTTCATTCTTCACATTGGACCTATATATATTATTTGAGTTGTTTAATAAAAATACAGATTTACTTCATTGGATGCAAAAGTTATAAAACGAGGTCAAAGTAACATGATTTTTTTTTTTTAAAAAAAAAATTAAAATAAACAACCAAATAATTAAGGAAGAATGTGTAACAGCGACCATAACTAATTATGAATCAAGTGGAGATTTCTAATAGTCAAATGGCTGCTAACCATAGAAGCTTTTATCATCATAAATAGTTTTTTTTAAGATAATATCATCATAACACATATTCAACCTTTTTTTTCTTCTTTTCTTTTATGATTAAAGAGCAAACATTCAACTTTTTTTTCTTTTCTTTTATGATTAAAGGGTATAATTTGTTTTATTACATTCTCCACCTCCAAAATGATTGGCTTTCTTTTCATCCTTAATCTACTTCTCCTAATCTTAGAAACAACTTGTGACAATCTTTGAAAAAATTTATCCTATATCATTTTAGCCTAGAATTTATTCAATTGAGAACATAAATTACCCTTCCCACTCTACCAATATATTTGTAAGTCAACATTTTCATAAGATAAATTTGTTGGATGTACTAAAAACACATATGATACAATTAAAAACTCATTAAAGAAAATAATTATTGCACACCAATAAATATTTAGCTTGTTTGAGAGATGTTTTTGTTTGGGTTTTATGGACTCTGATTCTATATTAGATAATACAAGTTCCATTTTAAAATCCATTGATAATTATTAATGAAAGGAGTTATTAAAAATCTGATGAAACAAATACTCGATAACTAAAAAATAAATCAGAAAATAAGTTACCTCATCACTTTTTTGTTGAAGATCTAAAATATTAACTCGTACATTATATATAAATGAAGAGCAAGTTAGAAATTAAGATGATGAGAATGCTGAGAAATTTTACTTTGTAAAAGTTGAAAGAGAAATCTGTTTGAGAGTTCATACCTCTATGTTTCATAAAGCCTTGATAAATAAAAAGTTTGTTGTTGCCTTCTTGAGGGTAGTGTAGGTAAAAAAGTACTAAACCACTATAATTCCTCTGTGTATTCTTCTTCTTCCCTTCATCTTCCTACTTGTATTCTTGCTTGATTGATTTTCTGCTTAAAGAATTATTCTCTATTGTTGTCTTTGCAAGTTTTTAGTTCCCTATCTGTTTTTCTTTCCTTGCAATCTAAGAGTAAATACAAAACAAATGAGTAAAGTTCTTTTTTATATGTTTTTTTATGTGACTTGCACAATGTTGAAAACGGCATGGTCTTCAGAACGACGAATTGTAAACCGTCAAGGCACGGCGGTCAAGCGAAGAGTAAAACCTGCAAAACAGAAACTCATTATAGGCTGAGTCGCGGAGCTCGCTCTCTTTAAGACGTTTCGCGGCTTTGCCCAAGTGTGCAAGCACATCTGAAAGTTGCCACGTCATTTCCAGGATAAAACAGCCAAATAAAAATCGATCGGAAATGCATCGTTACCGATCGAAACGTACACTATTTCTAAACTCACTGCTCAAAAAGCTAAGATGGGGGAGGAGAGGAAAATGAAGTGGGTATTTAGAAAATGAATTCCGTCTTTTACAAACTGTTGAAGGCCTCGCCTTTTATAGGCCTTCAGCATCAAAACGGATCGTTTTAAAATTAATCAACGAACCGTTTTAAAAATAATCAATGGACCGTTTTAAAAATAATCAATGGATCATTTTAAAATTAAATTTGTACCCAACACACCAAAAACGTGAAAGAAAAGCAAGTTGTAAAAATGGGCAGAAAAGTTATAAGGGAGAGAGAATTTCTTGATTGACAGTTCATTTTTCACAAACAAAAATAGCCTTTATGTATCTTATAAACATTTAAGGTTGATGAAGGAGGAATAAAGTGTTGAATTCTTTCCAATCACCAACTAAATTTATAAGCTTCAAACCTAACCAAAACTGTAGTATGAATAGGTTAGATCGAACCACAGAGGGCAACTGTGTTTTCTTTTAATTAGTTATCAAAATTCTTAAAGTAACCAAGGGGGTTTGTTTGTTTGTTTTGCAAGATGAATGTCAATAGCATAAAAAGTAAATAATGTAGAAAGTAAAAGCAAGCGTTGAAACTGAAGTCTTGCTTTGGTATTCAAATACACCCATTAGTTAATTTGTTCATTGGACACGAAAATTAATCGTCAAAATGATGCAAGTGTTTAGTCAACTTGCCTGCAGGTAGTGTCATGACAAGTGCGTTAAGACATTATTTAAAGACGCGTAATTAATTAAGTGCTTAATGTATTGGGTTCAATGTGTTCCATAAACATCTCATGCTCACATTAAGATTAAAGAGAAAGTTAAGACAATTGGTTATCTAAGTAGTACTTTAGTAGCCTAACCAATTTTATTTTTGAAGTAACCAATCATGCAATGTTATAAAATGACCATATAAATAGCCAATAAATCTACACACAAATATATTTTGATTGATATTATGAAGAACTGACACACAACTAAATGTCTCAACTTGTGAATCAATTACTAATTAACAAAGCAATGAAAATATGCAAGAGTAATCAATCCAAACATAGTTCAAAGACATAGAAATTCAACTACATTCAAGAATCACAAATATTTATGAGCTGATATTTTGAAATACAAATCCTCATGACATAATACAATGAGTTTCTTCCTCAATCTAAGCCAAAGAGCACTTATCATAGCCACTAAATATCGAGATCACGCTCTTCATGGCCAAGATATGAATCTCCACAACATTATTAGTAAAAAAAATAAAGGGAGAAAGTTGAAGCTCGAAGGTCGGATGTGTGTCTTAAACTAAAGCAAAACTTTCATTTTCATAGAACTACGACAACATTGCGATATTAGGTTAAAACTTGCTGCACAAATTCTTTCCAGATCGTTGTAGGGCAATTTTTGTAATTTTGATACCACTTTGACCTAGACACTTCGTTTGTACTCTAAATATTCCGTTCAATGTCAGTTTTCATCCCATGCTCAAATCTACCTCTCTAGTCCTCGATCCTACAAAATCATTAATTAAACACATTAAACTACATAATAAAGATGAATTAAGTTGAGCAAGAAAGAACATTTCAAGTGCTATCAGAGGTCCCTTGATTTTTCTAATATGAGGTTCTCAACAGTCAAGCTAACTTTATTAAGAAGTGGTTTTAGTTCAATTGATGTAAAATATTTCAGTAGTAACAACAAAATAGAGGAATGAAAAATTTTCTATTAGAATAGTATATATACTATTTTCATTTAGCATTTTATAGGTCATAGATAAATTATTATACTATTTTATAGATCTCACACCTTTCTTAAATAATTCTTATGCAAACAAACAAGGAATAAAAGTGGTAGAGAAGTTTTATGGAGAAGGAACAAAGACTTGAAGATGTTGGAGTCAACTAAAAGCCGCCCAAGAAATTGGTGGTTAAGGTAAAAAGAATGCCCATGATTTCATTTTGGGGTCAAATCACGATGGCTCTTCTCTTATAACTGACTTCAGGGGGCAACATTTACATCCCAACAAATTAAATAAAACAATGACATACCATGATACTGCATAGACAAAGTCCTAACATTGTCGATGTTGATGGGTTTTTGTAGAAAATTACTAAAGCTAAAATTTTTAAACATATATTGGTTACAATATAAATAAAATGTCATATTTCAACAAAAATTTAATAATATGAATAGAAGTAACAAAATTGCTTTTTTCTCTCTATTTCTACATTATCCAAATGTCGATTCACTTTTATATCGATATCAACTTGTCGACGTGTCAACAAAAGTTTAATATCATGATTAGAGGTAACAATTTTTTTTTCTTTTTTCATTATTCAAATGTCGATTTATTTCTCATATTGATATAAAAAAATATAAAATTATCAACATGTCAACAAAAGTTTAATATCATGAGTAGAGGTAACAATTTTACTTTTTTTTTTCTTTCTTTTTCTTCTTCACCCAAATGTCTATCCATTTCTCGTATCAATTGTTTATCATATCAACGAAAGTTTAGTACCATGAGTAGAGGTAACAAATTTATTTTTTTCCTCTCTTTCTTCATTATCTAGATATTGATTCATTTCTTATAGGATATTATTGATATACCAATGAAAATTTAATAGCATCAATAGAGTTAACAAAATTACTCTTTTTTTTTCTCTCTCTCTCTCTTTCTTCATTATCCAAATTTATAAAATAGCCCAAGATGATGAGGCTACATATTCAAAGCATAAAATAATATAAAAGGCCAATTACTTTTTGATCCTTACAGTAACTTTCCCACATGTCTCTGGAAAACCCTGTCTACAACATTTCTCTCTGAATCAGCTATCTCTTTATTCTCTCTCTCTCTCTCTCTAATCCATTTCTCCACAGCCATGGAAGGAGGAAGAAAAAAAAGAAAATTGCAGAATAATGAGAAAGAAGAAGAAGAATATGATGAAGAAGATGAAGATGAAGAGGAAAATATGAAGTTGTTCTATGCTCTGATTCAAAACACAAAGGCTATGAGAGACAGAATGAAATCAAAAGAATCAACAGAAGGAGAGAAATCAAAAGGGGTTTGGAATCCAAAGTTCCAACCAGAAGATTTCATTGAAGATGGATATTACAACAATAAATCCAACATCACTCTTCAATTACCAGCTGCTTCATCTTCAACAACAAAACAGAGCAATGCAAAAAAAGAACAAGAAGAGGAACAAGAAGATGTAGACAAGGTAGGAAAAGGGGAAACAGGGCTTGACCTTAATCTTTCTCTTTGAGTTTTGTGTGTGTGTGTGTGTGTGTTTATTAACACTTCTTTATAATGGGTTGCTTTTGGTTTTTCTTCATTCTAATTTCTTTGCTCACCTCTTGGCCATTTTTGTTTATGCTTTTAAGCTTGTTCTGTTTCTTGTGTTCTGTTTCCATTGAGCATTTGAACTACCTTTTCTTTGATATTTTGAGTGGCAAATTTAAGAAAAGTGAGAAATCACATCATTAATTTTAAGGGGAAAGGGGAAAGTTGATTAAGATAGGAAAATACTTAGGTGTAGTCTCACCCTCTATAATTGTGAAGTTCGTACTGCATTAATCTGGACTTACAGTACGTACTACGTCTAATTAAAAATTATCACATATCATTTAAAAAAATTGGTGTGGAAAGAAATGGAGCGTGAAATTAGATGCAATTCTAATCTTTATTCTCGAAAATAATCAATCATGATGAGAATGAATTATTATTTTAGTTTTTAATCCAATTTCATTGTTGTTATCACATTCACTTACATGTAAATAATAATGAGTAGGGTTAATGCATATGTTAATTGAGCTATGCTTGTTTTGATTTATTATTTTATACTTTAGGCGATTTCTTATTTCACATTGGAAAAATCACAAACCTTTTAACTTGTTTGATTTTAAATTAATTTTTTATTTTTAAAAAATTAAACTTATAAAAATATTAGTTCTAGATCTTGTTTTATTGTATTAGAGATCTAAAAGTCAAATTTTATTTTTAGAATTTAGTTAAAACTCTTATTTAAGAAATGTAAAAAACGATGGTAAAATAATTGGATGGAAAAATTAAAAAAAAAAAAAACAAAATTCTTATCAAATATGAAAACTAATATAGACATTGACTTGTTTAAGCATTAAATTAGGGTTAGTTGTAAAATTCATATTCTAAAATGAAACTGGTTAGAAAAGGATCTGATGTTCACACATAAGATATTGACACCACTTTTTCCATTTATGTTTTTGCATGTTGATAGGTGTATTAAGGTAGAGACTTTCACAATCCAAAAATGACCCTTTTTTATGTAGTTATTTTCCCAACTAATTGCTTTTATTTCTCTAAATTATGCATTGAATTTGAGTTGTTATTCAGAAAAAAAAATGTTCATCAAGATGAAAATACTTTGGTGGGTTAGAAACTTGAGAGAAAATTTTGCAAAGAATATATTTTAGGCCTCCAAAATTGTTTCAAGTGAAACAACAAGAACACAACAATTAATGGCAAAAACAATTTGTGGTTTCTTAATGATATGAAATGAAATCAATTGTGGCAAAAGAAATCAAAAGGCAATGGTGGAGTTGAATAAGCTGTTGAAAGTACTTTTGAAGCCACAATCTTGTTTGCTTCTTCACTATAATGAATTCCATCCCAACTGATGAACTTTGAATCTTCAGTACAAACTTGATATCCTGGTTGACCACATGTCACTCTGATGTTGTAATTGTATGGAGGTCCGCCGGCACCACAACATGCCATTAGAGGATCAGGAAACCCTGTAAAAATGATCGCTTATGTGAGTGTTTGTTTGGTAAATGTACGACGAGTGAATGTTATTTGATCCTACCGTATAATGAGGAGTTGGCAATGAGATCATATTTGATAGAGTAAATATCGACGTAGACAATACTTGCATCTTTCAATTCATATCTCATGTCCTGACATAAACGTCTTAACACCATGTTGAACAATGTTGCTGCGGCGTTGAAGCTCGAAATGCATCCATGTCGGTCGAGATCTTTCGTGTGAAACAACGACAGTTTCTGAGGCAAACAACCTAATGGCCCTGTGTTGTGTATCCAGAACTTCCTTCCACCTTGATCATACAATGCCTAGAAAAGCATTGGTTTCATTAGAAGAAGAATTAATCAGAAATGGAAAATCACAACTGATCACTCTCACCTTCACGGCATTCTTGATTTCAGCAATGATTGATGGAATTTGCTTGATCACTTGGGAGTAAGAAAGATTTTTGGAGAAAGAATCAGCTATGTCATTTTGGCCAATGTCGATCATGTACAAAGCGTTCCTAAAACCGTTATCGTCAATCAAGTTACCCTGACCTAAAATGAGACAAGAAATCTCATTTGACTTTGCTTTATCTATGGAAATGGAAAAAGTAACAATGACACAACATCTCTATTGATATAAAGTTCATAATAATACCGGGATTAGCGTTAAGCAGTTCGAGTGTGCGGGTTCTAAAGTGAAGGAACTGCATGACTTGAATGTTGAGAGAAAAAGGAACGTATTTTGGGAGGGTGGAAGATCCTACAATTGCAAAGTTTGCTCCATTTTTGAAATTTGATCCTGCTAATGAATCCATGTAAGGGTTTAGCAAGTTTGTGTTCAAGCTCTCACCTGTAAAAACCCAAATGAAACAGAATTCCAAAATCATATAATAGTATGGTAACAATTTCGTTTTTAGTTTTTTACTTTAAACGTTTTGATGGTTTCTAATTCAAAATCACAGACAAACGTAGGAAATAAAAGGAGGTTACTTTTACAATTTACGTATTTTTTTTTCCTTTAATCAAAATCATTATAAATGGGGCTTAAAAGTTAGGTACAACTATTCCATTCAAAATATCTAGATTCCATTTTAAGATTGATTGAAGTGATAATTTATTTTTGGGGTTTGTTCCCAATTAAAATTATTCAATTTACAACCACGGCTGGTTTTTTTTTTTTTTTTTTTTTGTTTGTTTTTAATGATTTGACAATAAGCAACGGAACTCTATCTTCTTTATTCTATGGGGACATCACATATAAAGACAAATGATAATGAGTAGATAAAATCAAATAGCTAAGGCAAACTATTTAGGTCTCGTTGAGTAATCATTTTGATTATTTATTTTTTTAAAAAAATAGTTAAGTTTATTTCATCTACATTTTTTTACAATGATTTGCATATTTTTTAAGTATAATAGTTGAAATCTTAGCCAAATTTAAAAATAAGCACAACTTTTTTAAAGCTGTTTTTTAATTCTCAAATTTTGGCTTGGTTTTTTAAACCACTGGTGAAAAATAAATAACAAATGAAAAAATTTAGAGGTAGAAGTAGTGTTCACAGGTTTAATTTTCAAAAACAAAAACAAAAAACAAAATGGTTACCAAATGAGGCCTTAATTTTTTGTTTTTATTTTTTAAAATTAAGTCTATATCATCCACGTTTCTTATAATAGTTTGCATCTTTCTTAAGCACAAAGGTTGAATTCTTAACTAAATTTCAAAAACAAAAACAACTTTCTGAAAGCTACTTTTTTTAGTAATTAAAATTTGGTTTTATTTTTTAAACCACTAATGAAAAGTAGATAAGAAAGAAAGAAATTTAGGGCTCGTTTGATAACGTTTCCGTTTTCTGTTTCTTGTTTCCACTTTTTTCAGATAAAGAAACAGGAATATGTCTGATAACTATTCTCAATTCCTATTTCTTGAAAAAAAGAAATAAAAAAATAAACTTGTTGATAATTATTCTGGTTTCTCATTTCTTACATTTTTTTCTTGACATTTTTTTTCCACTTTTTATAGTTTAAAATATAATCTAATTATAGAAAATTTAAAAATATATATAGCATGCATTAAAATATAAAAAATAATTATCAAATATACATAAGTCTCGATGTAAAATTAATAACAATAATACAATTGTTTCTATCATTCATATGTTGCTAAAATTTGATTTACAATATTATTTCTCACTCAAGTCATTTGTTTTAAATTTTAAATGATGTAGACTCAAATTTAACTCAATTATATTATTATGTAAATGTCATGGTTGTAAAAATATTAAAATGAACGTAAATGAATATCTAGTAAACAAAATTTATGTATTGTAAAATTATAACTAATTTCATATGTAAGAAAAATTAAAAAATGAAATAAATTTAAAAAATATAAAAAAAATTCCTATTGCAAATTTTAAAATTCAAAATTAAAAAAAATCTATATATACATATCGAAAAGGATTTTAAACAACAAAACTGTTAAATATATTTACAAATAATAGCAAAATATCACAGTCTATCTGCGATAAACTACTATATGTGTCTATCATGACACTGATAGACACAAATACTAGTCTATCGCGGTTTATCGTAGATAGACAGTGAAATTTTACTATATTTGTAAATATTTTAGTTCATTTTCTTATATTTGAAAATAACCTTATTGAAAATTCGAAAATTGAAAATCATGATAATATATAAATCTAAAGTTGAAAATTCAAAATTAAATTTGCTATATTTGTAAATATTTTGATTCATTTTCCTAAATTTGAAAACAACTCTATTAAAAACCTGAAATTTGAAAATCAAAATAATATCTAAATTTAAATATTTAAAAATTCAAAATTCAAAATTAAATTAGCATATGTATTTAAAAAAACAATAAAGAAAATAAATACAGATAAAAGAAAGAAATAATTATAAAAGAAAATATATATATATATAAACAAAAGAGGAAATATATAAGAAAGAAAGAAAAATAAAATAAAAAAGTCTCCCCTAGATTTGATCCTAGACCATGAAGTTAATGAATGCTTTTTAAAAACAATGCTAAACAAAATAGAAACGGAACAGAAAAAACTACTTTTTATAATTCTTCAATTTTGGTCCCATTTTTGTCAACAATTCTCAAATTTTAGGAACATAAAACAGTAATGGTTACCAAACAGATCAATTTCTTAAAAATGAAAAACAGAAACAAAAAACATGAAACGGGAACTTATCTAACGGGCTCTTAGTAGTAGAAGTAGTGTCCATAGACTTAAATTTAAAAAAAAAAAAAAAAAAAAAAAAAAAAAAAAAAAAATGGTTAGTAAACGGAGAAAAAATAAATATTAACTCTAGAAAATTACTAAAATTTAACTCAATTTGTTAACACATTAGTAACCTTTTAGCATTATATTAGAAAAAAAATATTCTATAAATATTTTACATTTTTTTATTGAGTTCTACTTGTGTGAAAATTGAATCTGAATATCTCCAGCTTTACACTTTATAAGTTTATAATTCATAATAACATTAAAAAAACAAAAACCAACAAATGTAGTAACAGTTCATACTAAAATTAATGGCCATCTTAATCCAAATAACCATGCATTTTAAAGTAAATTCAATTATTTTTCTATAGATTTAATATTAGGTAAATTTTCTCTCAATCAAATCATTTCATAAAAGAGAATGTTAAGAAAAAGTTCATGCATACTTGATTTTGTTATTTTATTAATATTTTAAAATTTAAATCACATAAATATTTTGCATAAAATCCACCCGCCTCATTTTTAAAAACTAATTTTCTTAATTTTGAGAATCTGACTTGATTTTAAAAAATATTGATAAAACATAGATAATAAAGCAAAAAATTAGAGGTAGAATGAGTATTTATAGACTTAACTTTTAAAAACAATGCACGAAAAACTAAATAGTTACCAAATGTCAGACGAGATCTTAGTTTTTTATTTTTGAAAAATTGTAAACATTGCCCATAAAGTATGATGATAGCAGAAATTACAATCTCAAACTTTTCGTTATAAAAATTGAACTTTAAAACTTATACAAGTGTTAAATTTAGACCCTCAAACTTATAATAGAAGAAGAATTTGGACTTTCAAATGATACAACTTAAATCCTCAAACTTATACAATTGTTACAATTTCTACAATTATGTAAGTTTAAGGATCCAATTTTAATATTTATATAAATCGATAACTCATTCGTTCACATTTAAAAGTTTAAAAGTATATTGCAATTACAACCATATTTTAATGTTGGTTTTTGCAAATTGCCCATGATTTTTTGTTTTTAAAAACTTTGTTTCTCACACCTTCTTTAGAAAGTTTTTCATCTTTATTAGGTTCACATTTCAATTTTCTTTCAAATTCCAAAACTGAAATTTGACCAAGAATACAAATATTTTAAAAAGATAAATAAAACCATACTCAAATAAAAATATCAAGAAAATTAAAATAAAATATTCTCAAATAAGACCTTAATGATACATTAACTTCTCGTTAATAAACTTTAATAGTATTTCAAAAAAGTTAAATTACAAATTTAATTTTTATAATTAGAAAATATAATTAAAATTTTGTCTGTTTGAGGACTAAATTTTTAATTATAAATGTCCAAATGTATAATTTAACCTCCTTCTTATACATAAAGAGGAAAAAAATAACTTAAAAATTAGATACCATTCAATATAATATATTTAACGCTGAACTTGAATAAAAAATTATAAAAGAAAGGAAGATAGGACCCACAGAGCACAGAGACGTGCCACGTCAACAAGAGATCACAAAAACTATATTATCAGTCGATTCCGACGCTAGACAAGCGTCAATAGAACGGGCCCGGGCCCGACACACATTTCAAATTTAACAAAATATCCCCAAAATTCTCATAAATTACAACAATACCAAAACAATTTCAGATCTAAAATCCCATTTTGTTAAAGACAATCAACGGTCAGATCCAACGCCACGTAACAATAACTTTTTTTTTAAAAAAAAAAGGGGCCCACTTACAGAGAAAGTCGATGACAAGGCGGCCGTCGGAGAGGCGGCCGGTAGAGCGGCGGAAGAAGGATCGGCCATTTGGGGGAAGAACTGGAAACCCAAGTCCGGCGACAAGGCCGCCGGTGTCGGAGTTGGAGTCGCCGAAGTTAAAAATAACAGGCGGCCGGCGAATGCATTGAGAACGAACCAGAGTAGAAAGAAGAAGAAGAAGAGTAAAGAGACCGACAAAGGCGGCCATTGCTACGGAACAGTTGAAAGCTCTTGAAGCTTTTCTTTTTCTTCTTCTTCTTCCTCTTTATGTTTTGTGTGAGCTTTATCTTGTTGGGTTTTATTTTGGGTATCAGATGCTTTTATTTCTTTTTTGTTTTGTTTTGGAGTTTGATTTTGTCCTTTGGGAGAAAGTAAAGCTCATGGAGTGTCGGTGGGAAGCATTTTGTTTGAGCTTTTGTTTTTTTTTACTTTATGGGGTCTGGATTTTTGTTAGTTGAAAATGGTCATGATTTGAGAAAAATCATTAAAGTTTGTACTTTGTAGATTAAAGAAAACTTTTTAGAAATAAAATTTGGAACATATAATTTTGAATTATTTGCAATGACAATGACAATTTAGAAGGGAAATTAGTATTGAGTTTTCAAACTCAATAAACATTAGAGGTATTTGGGCTCTCAATTTAAAGTTAGTAGAATGAGACTATTATAGTTCACTCTATGTTTAAAGTCCTAAATATAACGGTTATATTTACAACTATTCATAGTAACATTATTTGAAATCTCTCATTGTTTTCGTGTTTGTTAGCTCTTACCTATCATCTCTCTTTGTTACAGTGTGATGACAAGAACTTGTCATGGGTTCAATGATCAAATAAAATTTATAATTACTAATCAAGAGCTTCTACTACTAAGTTGTATTAGTAGCAAGAACGGATCGAAACGTAAGAAAACACAAATATAGTTTTAAACAAGTTAAGTGTTCTAACTAAGTGATAATTAGAGCGTAGAAAAATAACGTGCGAAAAAATAAAGTGCAAGAAATATAAAACATGTCTAACTTAGGAATTAGGATCCACTCAATTGTTTGATTGATCATAGGACTTCTATAAATAATTTCTTATTCCATGTTGTAATAAAAGTGAGTTACAAAATTACCTCAAAGTGAAGACAAAGCAGTTAGACTCGAGCTTCTCAAACACCTCACAAGAAAAACAAACTTTTTTTAAAGAGCTGATTATAACAAAATAACTAACTACTCTTTATTTCTTGTAAATATATATGTAATCTCATATATATATATATATATATAGATATATATATTAGAGTTTTTATAGAGTCACACCCATATGAGCTCTCTTATACACAATACTCTGCTTATTTTGTGTGACTCTGTAAAAACTCTAAAGAATATCTCAGAAAGCTTGAATACTATAAGAAAATCATACGTTGGAAGTGGATGTAGGTTTCTATGATTGAATCACTATAATCATTGTGTAGATCTTTTTATTTTCTCTTCACTCATTGTATTGCATGCTTCAATACTCTGCTTATTTCTCTTCAATCTACATAAAACATCAAGAACATTAGAGAGAACTTCAAAACCTAGAAAGAGAGGGTAAGTCTTGAATGAAACCAGATTCAGAAGGAAGAAAAGTTTTCTTTTTTTCTCCCATTTGCAACGTGGCTCAATGTGGATTACATATGGCACTTAATTCATTTTAAATTTGGGCCAAATAAAAGGTATCGTTTTCTTTTGGGCTTTTCTTGTTTTTTCTGAAGATCTACTCTGAAAAAGGCCCACTTCTACAACAACTGGTATCAGAGCTATACAGAAAACACTCAAGAAAGTTCCAAGATTCTTAAAGAAATTTTTCAAGAACAACAAGAAAGTTAGTGATGCCAGTAGCTCGATATGAGATAAAGAAATTCAAAGGGAATGAGGATTTTTCAACTCTGGATGAAGAGAATTCAAGCAGTATTAGCTTCACAGAAGGCTTTAAGAGCAATTGAGGATCCTACAATCTTGCCTGCTGGTAGGTTTAAGTCGGCGGCCTGGCCACTTGCACACATGGAAATCAAAGGACCGCCCTCAATGGCAGGAGTTCCTAACTCACTCAGGATTGAGGTCATGTTACCTATGGTCATCCCAGTAAGTGAAGTCTTTGTCATGAACGGCGTTATATAACAAGACGTTAACACTTTGTGGTTAGGTCTTATACAAACTCTTTGTATAGAACGCCTCTACTCGCATATCCCCTACACGAATGATCAGGATCAGACCATCTGTGATAAGTCACAATACTTGTAACTATTCCACAAAGCGGGCCGCGTCCGTAGCGTTACCAGGATAAGGTTTCCCTCCTATGTCCATATACTACAGACCATTTTGGTTATCACTTAAGACGTGATCCACTTGTATGTCACCACAAACATACTTAAGTTACACAAAGACTGTTGGGGTTGATGCCCTAAAGTCTCATGTCTTGTAGTTTGTAAATAGTTTGTACGAACGTTTGTGATATATAATATATGATATTTACTTCACTTCTTGATTTTGCTCATATGAATGTTTTATTTGCTTTACCACAAACCAATAAACTAAAATACTTGGTTATCTTTATATAACTTAAGCATGTATGTAGTGACATACAAGTGGATTATGTCTTAAGTGATAACTAAAATGGTCTATAGTATATGGATATAGGAGGGAAACCTTAACTTGGTAATACTACGGATGCGGCCCGCTTTGTGGAATAGTTACAAGTACTGTGACTTGTCACAGATGGTTTGATCATGATCATTCGTGTAAATGACATATGAATGGGGGCGTTCTATACAAATAGTTTGTATAAGACCTGACCATGAAATGTTAACGTCTCGTTATATAACACCGTTCATGACAGAGACTTCACTTTACTAGGATGACCATAGGTAACATGACCTCAATTCTGAGTGAGTTGGGAACTTCTACCATTAAGGGCGTTCATTTGATTTGCATGGTTGTGAGTGGCCAGACTGCCGACTCAAACCTACCACTTTGGGGATTTGTCTAATTTGAGAGTTGGGAATTCAGCTACACAAAATGGAATTCACTCCTTCCCGGAAGCGGGGGTAAGTAGATAGATAGCTCCCTTAAGGGCTGATTCCAAGGCTCGAACAATGTGACACCACACACCTTCTCATTGCCCGAGAGGTGTTCACACAAAGTTGGACTATATTGTATTATTCATTAGAGGAACCAGTGGTACTTAAGAAGTGCGATGTAACTACAGGGGCAAAGCGATAAATTGGCCCAGCTGTACTACAAGCATCTGTGAAGGGTTATCGAACTCATGATTAGTTATATTCGATAGACACAGAAATATATCTGTGGTAAGAAGAGTTTGACTGTCGATCTTTAGTGGAATGCCTGGCAGTTAACGAATGGTAGATCTTGTGGCTAAAGAATTTAGTCAGCTATTCACATACCGTTGGAGCTTCGAGCCATAGGTCTATAAGGTTCTCTTGGTAGCTTGGATAAAAGTTAAGAATCAGTTTTTGGATCAGTTTGGAATGTTCAAATTGACAAGCGGGACTTCGATTATATATGATATAATTGAAATGGTTAATTATATATGATATTGACTAAATGTATGAGATACATTATTTTAGAGGGAATTAGATATAAATATGATTTATATCAAGTAGAAGAGAAAACACTATAGTTGATATATTATATCAAACTATAGGTTATGAATATAATATGATTATATTGATTAATTTAATAATTGGGCGGTTATGAGATAATTGGTCGAAGTTTTTTCCGAATTCGTGTGAAAGTGAGAAGTTGAATTCAATTCTAGTAACTGAAGAATAAAATGAAAATAGTTTTCATTTACGCAAAAGATACGCTAATTCGCTCACGGTGTGATAGTCTTGTATCGCTTAGTGTTGAGAGCCTATATGATAGTGCCTGCCTTACTAAACGATCAGGCACCCTCGTTTCTAAACGACCATTCACGATTTCTTAAATGATCGCTTAGCGTGCTGAGCGTAACTAAACGATCGCTTACCTTTTGATAGACGATCGCTTAGAATTACTACACGATAGTGTACCCCGACCTAAACGATCAAACACCCAACTATATGATAGCCTTCTCCTTTCTCCCACTTGTTTGTTTGTAGTACAGGATTCTTTTTCCTCCTCCCTTCTACCAATTCCATCAAAGTCCACCCTTTGGATTTTCACTTCGAAAATACTGAGGGCTTCGAGTGGTGGTGTCGTCCCCGTTCGCTTATTGTTTGTGCGCTGCTAGACCGTGGTGCTACTAGGCGATTGCTTACTGGACAAGTAGGAACAAAAGGAGTTTGTTCATGGTGAGATCGAGGTTATTGAAGAAAGTCTTCAACTAGTACGTTCTCTCGGTCTTTTGTTTTTATCTTTATCGAAGTTATTGAAGAAAGTCTTCAACTAGTACGTTCTCTCGGTCTTTTGTTTTTATCTTTTAAAGCATGCTAGTAGTTAGTGTTTTCAATGCATATCTGTATGTTAGAATGTATGTGTGGAAATTCTGTCACAATGAATTAGAAAGATCCGCTTCCATTCATAGGTACTCTTGTATAAGAGTTCTTTCAAAGACAACTAGGGATTTTAGTGTATTGGTTTGTGGTAAAGCAAATAAAACATCCAAATGAGCAAAAACAAGAAGTGAAGTAAATATCATATATTATACATCACAAGCGTTTGTACAAACTGTTTACAAACTACAGGACACGAAACTTTAGGGCATCATCCCCAACACCTGCAATTGTCACTGATGAAGAAAAACAAAATATGGAAGAAGTAGCCTATGAATCACTGATCTTGAACATTTCAAACGGTGTTTTTAGGCAGGATATCAACGAAAACACAACTTATGATGTTTGAGAGAAATTGAAGAAGCTCTGCCTGAAGAAAGATGTGTCAAATAAGCTCTATGCAAGAGAAAAGTTGTTTTCTTTCAAGATGAATGCTTCAAAATCCTTGGATGCCAATCTTGATGAGTTCAAGAAACTCACCACTAAGTTTGCTCAAACGGGGGATAAGCTAAGGAAGGATAATGAAGCAGCCATCTTGATAAACTCTCTTCATGAGAGCTACAAATAAGTGAAGGCAGCCATGAAGTATGGCAGAGACTCAATTTCTGTTGATAATGTGATCTTAACTTTGAGGAGTAAAGAATTGCAGTTGAAGACTGAATCAAAAACCGGTGGTGATATTGAATCCTTATTCACAAAGAGGAAATCTTTTTCAAAGAAAGGAAAATCAGGTTTTTAGAAAGGGCATCGATCACAGAAAGATAAGTCTATCCTGAAATGCTTCATCTGTCACAAAGAAGGGTATTTCAAGAGAAATTGTCCTGAGAGAAAAAGGAATCCATATAGGAAGGACTTCAAAAGGTCAAAGGAACATGGGAGGGGAGATCTCTATTAGAGAAGATGGACTTGATTTTACAGAGATCCTAATTACCACTGAGAAAAAAGTACATGACCATTAAATAAAGGAGGACTGGATGTTAGACTCAGGATGTACTTACTACATGACATCATCAAAGGCATGGTTTATTTCTTACAAATCATGGGATGGTGTTTCTTACAAATCATGGGATGGTGGTTCTATTTTCATGGGAGACAATCATGGTTGCAAAGTGATTGGAATAGGCTCACTGGTACTCAAGTTTCAAGACAATAGGGATATACTTCTAAAGAAGGTGAGGCATGTTCCACAACAGAAGGAATCTAATTTCAATGGGAATGCTTGATGATCAGGGCTCTTCTTTTGTTGGAAAGAATAGAAACCTAGAGATCATAAAGGAAGGGAGGACTATCTTCATTGGAATAAAGTCCAACAAGCTTTATTTTATGAGAAATTTTACATTTCCAGCTCAACCTTTTGTCACACAGAAGGATAAAGGGGATGAGATTGACTTGTGACATAAAAGACTATCACATATAAGTGAGAAGGGCTTACAAGAGCTACAAAGACAGGGGTTGATCAAGTCTAGAGGCTCTAAGAGACTAAATTTTTGTGAGCACTGTGTATATGGAAAGTCAAAAAGGCAAAAATTTGTAAAGGGGACTAATTCAACCACTGAAATCCTTAGCTACATACATGTTATCTGTGGGGCCCTATGAGGACTCCCTCTTGGAGCGGCTCAAGGTATTTTCTCTCCCTAATAGATGACTTTTCAAGGAAAGTTTAGATATTTTTGCTAAAATCTAAAGACCAAACTTTTGAAAAATTTAAAAGCTAAAAATCTATTGTTGAAAATCAATCTAATAGGAGAGTTAAATATTTAAGGACAAACAATGGACTAGAGTTCCTAGGCAACGACTTTAATAGTTTTTATGATGAGAATGGAATAACTAGATACAAAACGATGACCTACACCCCACAACAGAATAGATAGCTGAAAGGATGAATAGAACTATCCTAGAGAGGTTAGGTGTATGATTTTAGAGGCTAAAGTGGCAGAATCCTTTTAGGCAGAAGCAGCAACTACAACTTGCTTTACTATCAATTGAAGTCCTTGTACAACGATGGATCTTAAAACACCTGAGGAATTTTGGTCAGGACATCCTCCAAACCTATCATTCCTAAAACCTTTTGGCTGTGTGGGTATATACATGTCAAACAAGGGAAGGTTTAACCTAGGGCAGTGAAGTGCATGTTCATTGGCTATCTTGAAGAAACTAAGGCTGTGGGATTTCAGAACTAATCGAAGTATAGTAAGTAGAGATGTCGTGTTTGAAGGAACCGATGAAGGTTCGGAGCGAAAGCGGGGGTCAATCCCAAATCCCAATTTTTAAAGAATCACAAATCCCAATTTGGCTTGGAGCTTCCAATCTTCACTTCGGATCCTGATTAATCCAAGAATCTTCCCTTTCTGCCTTCTCCCTATGAGATATTTCTCCAGCAAAATAACCTCAAAATTTAGGTTCTCCCAGCTTTCAAATGACACCGATCTCACTTAATTTGCTCAAGTCGTTTTCGAAAACCTAGCTTCTAAAGTTCCTATTCCTTTTATACTTCCTGCCGCCTCCCCTGTTCAATGGTCAAACCGCCACCTCATTCAACACTTAGTGCTTCTGACCCAATTCCAATTAGTGAGTTTCTTCAATTAATTTGTTTTTCCTTCCCTTCCTTCATAACCCACGTTAGGCCTTCGCCTCATAATATAAATTTAACGTGCATCGAGTTTCAATGCCTTGCGTACATCGCATAGCGCCTATCATCTAGCGCCCAACGTCCATCGTCTAGTGCCCAATATCTATCGTCTAGCACCCAACGTCCATCATCTAGTGCCCAATGTCTATCGTCTAGCGCCCAACGTCCATCGTCTAGCGCTCAATGTCTATCATCTAGCCCCCAACGTCCATCGTCTAGCGCCCAACATCCATCGTCTAGCGCCCAATATCTATCGTCTAGCGCTTGTCGTGCAACTCATCGTCTAGCGTTGATGCCGATCGTGCAGTGCCAATGCCCCATCGCTTAGCGCTATCATTTAGTTCCACGCAATTACTACACGATCACCCAGCGCCCGCCTACATGATCACCTACCTTATCGTGTAATGTCGTTCACTTACTAGACGATCGCATACCCAATCGTATAATGCCGCTCATATGCTACACGATCGTCCAGCGCCTTTACTCGCACACACTTGAGGCTGCCGCAAGCCTTATCAACGCATCATGCCTTTCAACCCATGCGTTCATCCTTAGTACCAATGCATAGTTTATCCTTGCCTTCAACACTTAACCTCTACAAGCCTTGGTTGCTACACACGCAACCCCATGCGTCTACACTTCTCTATCAACGCATGCCTACACTTTGCTTCCATACTTAGCCAATTTTCACTTGTTATATTATCTAAGACTCACATTTGACTAAGTATTTCTAACACTTAGAATTTTCTTCCTCCAACTGCCTACTTTCTTTACCTCCTTTCATAATTTTACTTAACATGCTTGTTACTCACTTATGTAGGAAAATGGAGTACGGGGTTGACTCCATCCTTTAACTTTAAGGATACTAAACCAACCCCTTTGATTTTGTTGGCTTCATTGTTCCCTATGTACACAGATTCTCCATCCATATCCTTGTAGGTATTAAACCAAGGTCTGAAGGGTGTAATATGATAGGTACAGCTAGAGTCAAGTACCCAGTCATGCTTCCCAGGAGAACTTATTTGGTTGGTTTTGTTTCTAGTAGAGGCTAAGGCATCAGAATAGAAGTAGGACCCTTTAACCACTGAAGCTTTTGGCTATTTTCCTTTCTGATCCTTTTCTTTTTCCTGATTTTTCCGTTTTAAGTTGTAGCAATCCCTCATCAAATGTCCTTTCTTCTTGCAGTAATTACATCTCAATTTGGTTTTTGGTTTATGCTCTTCACCAGACTGATTTTTAGTCCCTTTAGACTGATTCTGCTTGTTCTTGCCCTTGACAAACAACCGTTCTACACCAGGCTATTCCTTTTTTAACTGACCGAAGCTCCAACTCTCTAGTTCTTAATGTTGAAATAATGGCATCAGTGGTAATTGACTCTCTGCTATATTTCAAGGAATTCTTTACCTCCTTATAGGCTTTAGGTAGAGAGTTCAACAAAATAAAGGCTTCATTCTCATCGCCAATATTTTCGCTAAGGCTTTTGAACTTAGAAACTATCCTTTTAAACTCATTTAGACTGTCTGATAGTGGTTCAGCAAAATCCATCTTAAAAGTGAAGAACTTTTCCTTTAAGAATATCTTGTTGCGGAGATCCTCAGTTGCATAGAGACCTTCCAGCTTAACCCACATCTTGTAAGCCGTGTCTTGATCGATCACCTGTCTCAAGATGCTATCACTGAGATTAAGAACTAAAGTTCCATAAGTAGTAAGTTCCATATCTTCCCTTTCTTGAGCTGTTAATGTAGGTGGCAGAGTCGACGGGTCTAAAAGAGCTTTATGAGTTTTCTTTTGTCCAAGAATAGCTTTGATTTTGACATTCCACAGACCAAAATCACCCTTTCCATCTAACTTCTCTATTTCAAATCTAGCAACAACCATGAATGACCTAAAAGAATATCGAGAACGGTTTTCTTAAATATCTTGATGCTTCAAGAATATTGATCTTGATGATCTTCAAATGCTCTGATACCACAAATTGTTGGATTATTCAATTTTCTCTAGGCCTAATTACTCAAGATCAATACTAAGATGATGAAAAAATGGTTGAGAAAGGCTCTATCAAATCCTCAATGCTAGATACTCAATACTCAATTAGTTTCTACTTGATACTCGATGGGAATTTTCTTCTATCCTTGACGAATTTTTGTTCTTTGTTCGATGGAACACGATGTGTGCTGATCGATACTCGACTCTATACGATGAGTCTTATTCTTTACTCGAAGCAACTCGAAGACGAAAATGTTTGACTTGATGCTACTCGATAGAAGAAAATTGATACGCGATTGAATTCGATACTCTGGAATTCGATACGATTTGATAACAAGATTATATTTTTGTGACTCGCAGAAATATTGATGTTGATCGAAAGAATAAGATAAAGAGAAGAAGAAAAACACAGGATTACGTGGTTCAGCCAATATGCCTACGTCCACGGGAAGATTCACGTTCTTTTCACTTTGAAGATTGCTTACAATTTGTTTTGTTTACAGAAAAATAGAAATTATGCCAACAGACCATTACAAGATAAAGTTAGTTATAAACGAAGCTCAGAAGAAGACTAATCCTAAGTTTCTTATACTCTATGGATTTGGAGCCAACACAGTATGGCAATGGAACAAGTTCGTATTTTCACTGATTCGATTCTTCAACATATATATTCCTGACCTAACTTTCTTTGGCAATTCCTGAATAAGTTTTCTTGGGTTTCTTAAACCTAACTTTCTTTATTTATGGGTTCCTTAACAAGTTTGTATCATACAGTTATCGCAGTTCAATTTTTTGTGCCATAAGAGAAAGTGGTGCTCTGTCGTGCTGGAGTTTGCTTGGAAGAGAAAGATATGGCGGACGGGATGTTCATCGTGAAGAATGTTAGTGGGCTGCTAGCATTAAGCAAAGCTGAAAGCTCAAGGAACTCTTTCGCATCACCTTCGTCAAGCCTGCTGGAATTTTATCCACTTGTAAATTGGACGATTTCATCAATGTGGGTGATTATTATGGCTCTAAATTATTTTCTTGTTTACTCTTTTGGATTTCAACTGTTTGTCAATTGGGGAAATCGTCCTTACCAATCAAATTTCAAACTATTTTTCTGATTAGGATAGCAGAACTAATCATCTACTTTCAAGAACCATGATTGTAGTTTATTCAAACTTTGAAATTATTTCACACTTAAAAAATTAGCTCACAATATTGAACTAAATAGATTAAAAATGCAGTTACCTAACACTTTTTCATTGAATTTCAAATCGATAACTATTCAGAATCAGTTTTATATAAAAACCCATATGTTTTGTTTCTCTAAACATGATGTTGCATTTGGATATCTTCTTATAGCTAATGTGCACAAAGTACAAGCAATAAAAAGAAGAGTTGTTTAAAGAAATGCTCAATGACAGGAACTTATCTAATCTTCCCAAGATCAATAAGGTTTGAAATTTTTTGTAAGTTTTTGTTTGAATTGCTCTAGAAAATGGTTGTTTGGGTTTAATTTGGTAGGTTAGGTAGAAGGATAGAACAAAAATTGAATAGAATAAGCTATCTCTATATAAACTTCTAAAGAATTTGGTTCCTTCAAATCTTTCATAAAACTGTGAGATTCAGAATATAGCATCTAATTGATTTTTTTTGGTCAATTGAATTTTGAGCTCTTGTGTCTTGGGCAGTTTGTTTGTTTGGTTGTTTTATCTCTTAAGAGATCATCTCTCTGATGTTCCTTTTCTCATGTATGGTTTTAAATTATTATTCTTGATATCATGATCGTTGTCATCACTATGATTATAATTTTTGTTTACTACCACATTCTCATTATTGTTAGCGGTAGGAGGATAACTATTATGATGAGGCAGTGAAATCAACAGATCAAACTGTTCTTACATTTACACATTTTATAATATTTGATATCGAGATATGATTTCCTCTGTTATAGATATTTGAGATTCCAAATTTGATATCGGGTTGCACAGAGTTGATTGAATCTGCGGAACAGTTTTTGGAGAAGAGGAAGATGAACCAGATATTGCTAACATACATCACTATACTCTGCTTGAATTACTTGGAATTTCCTCAGCTCATGGACACGTATGTATTTGAATGTTTAACATATGCACTAAAAATATTACCTCGTGTCAATCAAATATGTGGTTAGATCGAATTGATGCATTTCTGCTATCTTATTGAATATGTGAATATGTAAAGTACTCCAAAATGGTTTGTTCCAGGCAATAATTTGTTTAAGAGTAAGCTATAGTAGGCATATGTTTATATCTGCAACAGGTAAATATTTGAATAATGTTTTGGTTTTCAAAGGGAATGAGTGTGGGAAAATGTGTCAATTGGGTTTCTATGGGTCAAAAGAAATGGATGTCTAAATTATTATAATAGAATGTCATCAAGGGATGAAGTAGGTAAGGCCTAATGACATAAACACATTTTGTATAAAGTGTGAACGGAAGTAGCATATAAATATTTTCGAATGGTTGATTGATGATAAATTCAAGACGTGTGTGTTGTGCTAGGAAATTTGGGAATGCAGATGAAAGGGGCACATCGTGGACACAATTAATCAGATGTACTTGAAGGGGTAAGTTTGTTTGTGATCAAGATGTGTGTTTAGTGGTAATAGATGAGAAAGTACATTTTTTAGGTTTTTTTAAGTACATTTCTTTTATTGGGTCATTTTCCATTGAAAAGAAGCTAAAGTTGAATCGATGTAGAATGTGGAGGTGTTTACGTTGACTTATGGAGCGACTGTCCATCAATTCTAGTTTGGAGTTTGTTTGATGCAAGGGGGAAAATAAAATAATTGATTTGACAAAATATTTAATAGCTTGTTTAGATGTATCCTGAAAATAGCTTAATAGAGTAGCAAGGTTTTGTTCTAAACTACATGAGTTTGGAAATCTTTGTCCGTGGAAAACGTGGAGTCCAATTTTTTTTCGATAGCCTTGTTTTTTCTTTCAAGTTTCACCTAAAGATATTATGCTATGTAATTGGATTGATGTGCACTGCTAGTTTTTTTTTTTTTTTTTTTTTTTTCTCTTCTTTTTCTTTTTCATCATAAATTAGACATAAGGGTAACAAATCAAAAGGTGTTCATTGCTTGGAATGATTAAAAACTAAAGTTGCTAAGATAAACAATAACAGTGAAAAAAGTTGTGGCTAAATCATTTTTTTGTTCCTAAACGTGAATACTAATTTAGTATATGAGAAGGCACTTTAAATCATTTAATGTTCCCTATTTTGTCGAGCTTTGTGCCAAGTAAGAACAATTGAGTTACTCTACATTTTGTAGTTCATTTTCTTTTTACAAAATGCTGATTGTTAATTTCTAATCCATTTTCTTTATTCAGTTTGAATCATAGTGATGATTCTTTGGAGAGAATCACTACAGCTGAAGCAATTCGAACACTTATCTACTTCTATATTCACCACAACATTGTTATGTAGCATTAAAAAAGGTTGAGGAGACCATGTCAAAATTTGTAAGTCTTCTACTAGCTAGTTTAATCCACTGCCAAATTATTCTCATTTCAATGATAATTCTTCTGGTTGAAATATTCCTGAAAATTCCATGAAAAATCCACTGGTATGGATTTTGTACTCCTTATGCTACAATTTATGTTATTTTTTATGATTGCAATATCACTTAAAGATTGAGTTTATGGTTGTTGTTTAGATCCAAAGGTGGTCTTATTTAAATTTTAGGAGCAGTGCTTCATTTCTCAACGATTTTTATGGTAACAATATCACTCAACGAGTAAGTAGCAATGCTTCATTTCTCAATCGAATTGCATGCCTATTACCAAACTTCAAAAAAGGATTGTATAGGAGTAAGTTCAAGCCTTGCTCAATTACAAGAAGTTTTCCACTTGCTCAGGACCTTCATGTTGGAAGCTGTTTGGATTTCTGGTTTTTTATTTTTGGATTCTCTGTTTTGAGTTATTTCTTTCAACTCTTTGGTAGATCTTTTTTTTTATTATTATTATTGTTTTAGCTTTCTCATTAGAAAAACCAACCTTAGCAAGTTTTTACACAGGATTACAATTGCATTTATTTTGTTATACATAGAAGATGTTTCAGAATGATTAATGGGCTATTAAATTATACTTGTTTTCTCTAGAAGAAAAAAGTTCACTATTTTGATTAAGCCATATTAGAACTCATTTCTACTAGAAAAGAAGGAAGGGAATGAGTCGTTAATTTTGTTAGCTTACTTTCATTTCTGAATTCTTCGTCTTTTCAACTTGTTTGTTTTTCTTTCTCCTCTATTTCTGATTAGTCATAAATGTAGAGATAGGGGTAGGAAGGTAGTATTGATGGACTGCGCTTTGGGATTTTAAGGTCTTTTTTAGTTTTGGAAATTTGTGTGTTATGTGAAAGCTTCTAGTTCCTTTACATGAGTGCTTATGACGACTACTACTGCTACAACTTCCATAGCAATTAGTTTTGTTGATAGCTTTGCTCGTTCTTCTTTCCATTCACCTTTTTTGGTGTGGAAGAGAGATTGAAAACAATAAATAAGTTGTTCCCATAAAAGAAAAAAAAAGTTTGAGGTTCTTTACTTTCATTGTTTATCTTTTCTAATCGCAGTATTTATGCCTTAGGATTGCGTAGTTACCTATTTTTTTTCTCTTTCCATGGTTAATTTCGTTAACCTTTGCTTTGATTAAAGAAGTTGAAGTGGAAATGCAATTACCAATTAGTGAAATGATTGAGAAGAAAGACAAAAACTTCATTGGAAAAATTAGAATTCCCAAATAAGATAGTTATAATTAACAAAATCTCATCCGTCCACTGTAACCCAATTTACTTGAATGGTTTGTGTCCTTTTATTGATGAAGATTTTGATTGCGAGGGAAATGAAAGAATGGATTCAATAGAAAATTTGGCATTTTTTTAGGGATTCATTGATGTACACACATTGATTTTGTTGGCTTACTTATATTTGTATTTTGCTAATTTTCTGTTGTTTCTTCTTGAAGGGTTTTAAAGTACTTGAAAATTTCTCCAATTGAAGCTTTGATTTCAGCTTTATGGTTGGAGATATATTGTGAGGTTTCCTTGTGCCTTAGTCTTCGAAAAAGATAAAAATGTAGATACGACTATAATAATCTACCATATTGTGTAGTGATTACAATGATCCTACAATGTTAAATACATTGTTAAAGTTTGTATTTTGAGAACTAAGTGATGTTGGATTACATTTAGTGAATATTTTATCTTGTATCGTTTGAATAACTTTTTTATTCTAGGAAATTACTTAATACTCTTTATTTATTAGTGCAAATAGATTATTCAATTTCAATTATGAATAGAAGTCATGTTATTTAATATATTATGAAGTATTTTATGTGTGTGCATTTAGTTCAAAAATGAGTACTTGAAATGAATTTTATCAAAATGTATTTAATTTGAGTGATATTTTCACAATAAAGTGAATTTATTTCTAGCACAAAATGTGAATATTATATAGTATTGTTAAATTAAAAGTTATACCTTTTATAGCTATTAGTGAAAGTTATAACAAATTTATATAGTGAGAAAGAAATGCTATCAAAAGGCTATTGAATAATATAGTAATTAGAAAAGACTAAATAACTTTGTTATAGCATCATATTAAAGCTGTAAATATTATATCATAGTGATAAAAAAATGCTATTACAAGTTATAGATAGCACATTATTTTAGCTATATAAACATATCATACTTTAACAAAAAGACTATAAAATATTTTCATAACAATAGATATAAACTATACGTTTATACTCTATTATAACATCCATTATAGTTGTCCAAAAATGTTATAAAAAATCACATACTTGTAATAACATGGGCTATCAAGACATTCATCGTTAGCTGTTGTATCTATTATTTTTTGTAGTGTATGAAATGACTTTTAATCATGATCATTTTTATTTGATTAATTCTTTGACAAGTTACATTTTTAGTGCTTTAGATTAAGGGTGTTCAAAAAACTCGATGACCCGAAAAAAATCGATCAACCCAACCCAACCCATAGGTTATCAACTCATTTGAGTTGGGTTAGGTTCAAATAAATGAAAATTTTATGGGTTTGTTAGTTCATGAGTTTACCTAATATAACCCAAACCAACCCGAATTTATTATTAACTTTTAAATATATTTTTTATTACTTATGACACAATTATTTATACATATATTGATTTTAATTTTATTTAATTCTAATATTTTTTTAATAATTTATTCTTCAACAACTCTTAAAAGTAGTTTATTTGAACTCTAGGAATAAAATTTTCACTATATAAACTGAAATTGAGTTGTTAATCTTAATTAAATAATTAAATAATATTTTTACATATTTACGTTGTGCTTCTTTTTATAACAAAATTTTAAACAAATGACCCAATTAACCCAAACCAACCCAATCCAAATATTTCATGGTTGGGTTGAGTTTGTTTATTTTTTAATAAGAGTTATTTGGGTTGAAGAAATTTACAACTCGAACAATTGGGTTAGATCTAAAAATTATTTCAACGCAATCCAACTCAATCCATGAACACCCCTACTTTAGATTTGGAGTTTGGTGCATATTTATTCTACCGTTAATGATATGACAATTAATTAAGTAACTCATTAAACTTTGGAAGTTGAGGTTCTAAACTTTTCTTACTCTTTCCTATATTTTCTCTTTTCCTTCGTCCTATCTCCTCCTTCATTCCTCTCCCTCGTTATCTCATTGGCTCACCATTGTCGCCTATCACCATCGTCTATAATCACCTTCCCTTTTATCTCTTTCTTTGGTGTCCTAAAATTGTGATTGGAAAAAAAAAAAGAAGTTTATCAAGAAATAAAATACTATAAGTACAAGAAGTTTGAATGTTTTTAAAATCTACAAACTAAAATGAATTAACATCGTCTTTACAACTCGAAATCAACCTATCAAGGAGATTACAAAGCCAATTAAACGATACTTCTGAAAAACCTCGACGAGCAACCTCATGAGCTAAAGTATTCCATTCACACCTCGTAAAATGAAAAGCACAAGATTGAAAGGATAAGGATCTACGCCAAACAGATAGATATAGTCCAGCGAAAGCATGCAAATAATTAGTAATCCACTTACATCTAAAATCAATCGAAGACTTAAAATTATCATAAACCTCTTTATTTTGATCCCTAAATAGACCAGGCTAAAAGTAAAAGAATTGAAATAGTATAAATCAATCCTAAGGAAATAAATTAGCAAATAAGCATCTAGTATTTTTTTAATTATAATTATTAATATTATATATCCATATTAGACAATGATAAATCAATAGAAATTTAATACTAAAATAAGTTTTAACTAAGCAATAATTAACCTACTCTCTATTTTAAAGTTAAAGGTTTGATCTTTCATCCATAATTATCATCTTAAACAAATAGAAATTCAATGCACACGAACTAAATTACATCCTAGAAAGAAATCCATATATATTCTCCAATCAAAGGAAAATTTCTCAACTATCTATATTCTTTGCTAAGCTTCCCCATTCATAAGTTGTTATGACATTGCCATAAATGGTTGCATTTTTGTAGGGTCTATCCCACTTCCCAAATATTATATATTTCCAATGCACAAAAGGCATATAATATTATAGGTATGGCTCATTTTCTCACATTAATTAACCCTTCTCTTGATCCAATCAAATTGCACCACTTGTCACTAATCCCAAGCTTCTTAAACTAATTCAGCCATGCAAAATCCCAAATGAGCTGTACTGTATGTGCAACCCAACAAAGACAACAAGAAGTAATGTTTGGCAAATGAAAAATCCCAAGAGGATTCTTATTATAATTAAATTGAGATATTATGGAAGAAGTGTTTTTTTGCTTCAAGTTCTTTTATTTTTCTCCAAATGTGCCCTTAAGAAACCAACTTTCTGGCCTAGTGGCAACTTTCTGTTCCATGCAAATGCTTAAATTGTGCCAACAATGTTGACCTATGTGTCTTTCTTTTCTTTCATTCTTGCCAAAAAAAAAAAAAAAAGAAAAATTCTTCCTTTCCATTTATATCTCGAAAAATTATTCAATCAAATCGTTACAATCGGTAGTAGTTTCATCGACCCATGAATCCTTTCCCTAGGTACAACTGTTTATCTTAAAAAAAAAAAAAATTCAATGTTTTTCTATCTCATACGTCTAATGTTGTAACATCAATTCCCCTCATATAGTTATTTCTCGAACCATTTTCAACTACACCATTTTTTAAATATTTATCAATGAGACTGCCACAATAATATAATTGCTTTGGTTATATATATATATATATATGTTTTTACTAAAATATAATTTTTGGTTCCTATACTTTTAATTTCACTTCATTTTAGTTCATATGCATACTCTTAATTTATCGTTAAAGCTTTCAAACAAAACTCAATTTTCATTATTTTTTTCTCGTTTGCATTAATGACGTTTATTATTTAACCCTTTTCAATAAAAAAAAAAAAAAAAAACATCAAATGACTAACTATTGATAGCATAAAAATAATGTAAAACAAAAATAAAATGAAATTTAACGAACAATAGACTAAAAAAGGTATTTTAATATTTTTTTTTCTGGAGTCCAACAACATGTGGGGTAGAGATTCAAACACTTCTAACCACTTATCGAGATTCGCTTGTATCCAATATTCACCTAGCCCACAAGCACATATCCTCGCGTGTGAAATATAATCCAAAAGTACTTAAAAGACTGAAACATAGTAAATCAAGAAGGGTGGTCAAATTGTAGCAGAGTTCCCCAACAACATAGAGATCAGCTCGGAAAGCTCGGGTTTTCGATCAAGATCCAAACCACTACTAGACTAGACTAGTCGTTGAGTGACGTAGTAGTTTTTTCTATTATTGTGTTCTAATGCGAACAAGCATTTATATTTAGACCATGTTTAATATTTCACAATCAAAACTACTGCAATTGTAATAGATTTTTTTTTATTATTCATAATTCACATAATATTGTTAATTAGTTTTTCGAAACTTATTTAAATGTACCGAATTAATTGATATTCTTTTAACTAACCAAAGTTGAGCCATACTCAAGTTAATTCAAAATTTGTTCTTTGTCTTAATTACCAATCTAGTTCAAATTCATTACATAACTTCCCACACGTAACTTCTCTCTTCAAGCCCCTCTCCTTCTTTCCTCTCACAAACGTCCACACACACATATATATACTTCTTCTAAATCTCTCTCTCTCTCCCTCATGCATGGATTCATTCTGTGAATACCTTTGATCTTCTCTCTCAAAAAGATCAAGAACATCTCAAGAAGAAGAAGAAGAAATGGAAGGAGATGATATTACAGCATTGATAGGAATGATTATATTGCAAATATGCTATGCTGGTATAAACATTATCTCAAAACTTGCCATGCAATCTGGAATGAACCCTCTTGTTCTTCTCACTTATAGACAGATTTTTGGCACTTTGGCCATTGCTCCTTTTGCCTTTTTTACTGAAAGGTACCCTATACCCATAATTTTTTAACCTCTTTTTTTCTTTTCTTTTTTCATATATATTCATATTTATCCATCCTTTCTTTGTTATGGGTTTCATTTTTTTTTCTTTTTACAATTTCTTTGAAGAGAGGAGTTCAAAAAATACTAAAAAAAAGAATCTTTCTTGGTTTTCTTGTTTGTTTATATGGAGATTGTTCTATTTAGTTTTTTCTATTTTTTGTTTGTCTTCTTGTAAAGATTCATGTAATATTTATTTATTTATTTATTATTTGTTATTATTTTTGGTGCAGGAAAACAAGGCCAAAGATCACTTTTACAGTTCTGATTCAAATCTTTGTGTGTTCCTTATCAGGGTGAGTAAAAAAATAAAAAGGGTCCATCTTCAAGTTTTCAACTTTACAACTTTATTAGAAATAATGAAAAACGTCCATTTGATAACTATAAGATTTTTATTATTCACTTTATACTAATGTTTTAAAAAATTAAACAAAAAAAAAAATTAATTTTTAAAATTTATTCTTGTCTTAAGAATTAATGGAAAAAAAAAACCTAAAAAATGAAATTGTTATTAAACGACCTAAATTTTAAATGTTTCGGGGCAGAGCAACAGGAAACCAGATATTCTTCTTTGTTGGGTTGAAATACACAAACCCAACAATTTCAAGTGCCATGGCCAATGTTCTTCCAGCTGCTACTTTTATTCTTGCTGTTATTTTCAGGTCAAATTTAATTCTCTCTCTTTCTAATTTATTAGTTTAAGCTTTCGAGTTCAGTGTTATACGTGTCATTTTCATTCTGTTTCGTATAATATATAGTCCACTTGCTATAAAAAGAAAGTCTTATATTAGTACTACGATGTAATAACAATTTTGATTCAGCATTTAACATGTCATCAGAGAAAATATATTATCGTATGTCATGGATCCCACACACACAAGTCCGTCAGTATTTCTTTCTATAAATTGAGGTAACATGTGGTACTAGAATTTGTAATCTAACTTAAGTTTTTGGATTAAGGGAATGTTGTTAAAGGTAAAATTAAGGGCTTCTTTTTAAATGGAAAGCTTTGATATAAATATATAATATGTAATATTTTGGCAGACAGGAGAGTGTGAGAATCAAGACCAAGTCTGGTTTTGCAAAGGTAACAGGGACAATTTTGTGTGTATGTGGGGCAATGCTGCTGTCTTTCTACCATGGACACACCATTGACTTAGGTGAATCAAAAATTCACTGGCCATATGTTGAGAGAATGATCAAGGAAACAAACCCGACGAACCGTCAAGGAAAATGCGTCCTCGGCTCGGTTTTGTTGCTCTTGAGCTCTTTTGCTTGGGCATTATGGTTTGTCATCCAAGTAAGTAATCATATAATCATAATCAGCTAAGAAGCATGAATATGAGACACAAATACAACGAAATACCACTTTTTTTTTTTTTTTTTTTTTAATTTAAGACATAGATACAAGGACACGTTTATTAAAATATACATTTTTAATAATATATATCATTTTACACCATAAGTAAATTTAAAGTAAATGGACTGATGCATGTGTATGCTTAAAAAATTAGTTTAATGTATTTTACACTTAAAATTTATTATTATATTGTCGTATATGTGTCATTTCAATCTACTCAACAGGTGTGATATAAATGTCCTAACACATTTGTTGCACTAATAATGTTCGATATGTATCCAACAAGCATCAGAGTGTCGGACAAGAACACGTTTATCAAACTAAAGTGTCTGTGTGTTTTAGATCATTAATTACCCTAATTTTGCTACACTTTAATTTCCAATCTAAAGATAGCTTGAGAAACTATTATACTTTGTAGGCAAGATTGAGTGTCAAGTTCAAAGCTCCCTATACAAGTACTACATTGTTGTGCTTCATGGCCTTTTTCCAATGTGGACTCATAGCTGTGATTTCAGAGCACAATGTTGCTGCTTGGTCTTTGAAAAGTACAATCCGACTCGTTGCAGCTCTTTATGCGGTACGTACCGTACTTAAATCTCTCGATACGTACGTACGTAGTGTCATTACGGAAAGTTTGAGAAACTCTCTTCTATGATATGTTGTTTATTCACAGGGAGTTGTGTGCTCTGCATTGACATTTAGCATAACTTCATGGATTATACAAAGGAAAGGCCCTCTCTATGTCTCCATTTTCTCTCCTTTATTGCTTATCATTGTGGCCATCCTTAGTTGGGCTCTACTCCACCAACAACTCTACATCGGAACGTACGTATCCATGCATTTCTTTGATTCAAAACATAATCGTTATCAAACGGTCATTTTAACCATATTAGTACTCTTCTTAAAAAAGTATATAAAACACTTACCATCTTAGCTTACATTGTTTTTTTGAAAAATTTAATCTTGATCTACGCCCTTTTCGTTTCATTTAGATTCCAGTTGAAAACCATTTGTTTTTTTGGAATTTAAGCTTATAAACACTATTTTCGTTCATTAATTTCTGTGTTTTGTTATCTATTTTCTCTTTAAAAGTCAATTCAAAATTTTAAAATTAAGAAGTAGTTTTAAAAAACTTGTTTATATTTTTTAAACTCAATTAGGAATTTAAGTGTTTCTTTAATAAAGATAAAAATTTCGATTGAAAATTTTGAAGAAAACAAGTATAAATTTAGAAAATAGAATCGTTATTATACGAGACCTTATCATTTTACTTATAGATTTTTGTGGTAATTTTGAGGAGTGTTGATATGTAATAAATGACTTTTTTTTTTCTGGTATTTTTCACTGTTTTTGTGGGATTCAACAGTGTTATTGGCTCTGTTTTGATAATCATTGGGCTTTATGCTGTGCTATGGGGGAAGTCCAAAGAGATGAAACTAGAAGATCATCACAACATGGAAAAACCAACAATAGAGAAGCCAGATGGGAGTCATATTATTGAGGAGAAGGATGACATGGAATTGCAAATCACAAACATCAAATAAAGGGGGAGAAAATGAGGCAAGAAAATCAAATAATGTGGAGAAAGTTTATATGATCCCAAAAATGGACTTGAAAAGTTCCTTTGAGGAGGAAGAACATCAAAATTTGGAATTGGGGATTGTATTGTTAAAATGTTTTCTTCTTCTACCTCTCAAAGCGTTTAAATTTTCAATGTGTATAAGTTTTTCTTTTGCAAATTTAATTCTTATGTATAACATGGTCTCAAGAATTTGTATGGTTGATTTTTTTTTTTTCTCAAAGGTATTGAATTAAATATGTAGGATGGGAAAATCAGACCTCTGACATTGAAGTTAATAGTATAAATACTATGTCAGTTGAATTACGCTTATTTTGGGTGAAAATTTTTCCAATGAAATTTATGTCTGTAAGTTTCACATTTTTTTCCATTTAGAGCTTTACTTGGTGATGTATATAACACTAAATACAGTTTGTCGATGTTTCTATCTCTCGATTTGGTAGTTATTGAACTAAAAAACAACTCTAAAAGTACACAACTATTATATTCTACTATGTTTTATCAGGATGTGTTTAGAATGCATCTTCAAATTTTCAATTTAAAAAATAAGTCATTTTAGAAAGAAAAAAAAACGGAGTGCCAAACTAGCTTTTAAAGAGTATTTTCAATTATTTTTGCCAAAAATATTTAAATAAAAATGAGTCTTTTTTTTAAACACACTTTTTTCTCATGTCAATCCAAAGAGACCTTTAGCAAGAATGTTCTAGTTCAATAAATGTGGGGTAGAAAAGGAATGATAACTCTTTACGCAAATGATAGTGTCATATTGACTAAGGCTACATTTGATATTCTACAATCTTAGCAAATGGTATCTAATTCATAGAAGTGGGATCCACCTTGTTGCTTTTGCGGTTGTTTACCCAATCCCCTAAAGGTAAAGCGTAGTGGTGCCCACATTTAACATTACCCCTATTTCTTGGGGTTCAATTGCTCCTATTTAAGGTGTAAATTTGATTACAATGATTTTGACCTACTTTGCCCACCTTCCATTAGTATATACATCTCAATTTGAGTATAAACACACTACTCTTCCTTTTTAATATTAAAAAAGCCCATATACATCAAACTTGATATCCATTCTTTTCTCTCCATCCTAGCAATTTTCCTGAGTCCCTCATTTTTCATTTGATCTCGCTCCCGCACTTTCTCCAACCCTTGCTATGTGGTCAAAACCAGATACACTAGGTATGTGATTTCATCAATAAATTCCTTTCTCGCTCTCGCTCCAACTCGTTCCATGGAAACCAAACACGCTAAGTATTTCTAGTTTTGGTTTAAGATTGTAGATTGAGATTATTCTTATTTTTCAAGACAAAAAAGAATATATTAAAGATTTTTCTTAAAATATATATATATATATTTATGATATCTAAAAAATATATATTAGAATTATTCTATCAATTAAGAAAAAAATATTTTGAAAAAAAAAATAAATCTACAATCAAATTAATATATGAAATAGATTCACGAAATTTAAAATAAATACTATTTCTTTTTTTAAAATCCTTGGTTTGGGTATTAAATTTTTAAAGATTTTGAGAGTTATGATAAAATATACACTTTTCAATTAACAATTACATAGGTTGGTAAATACAATCAAAAGTAATCCTCTTACAACCAAAAGTAATCTATTAACATTTCAATTACTTTATAACGCAATCTAAGTGATTGGGGGGTTTCGGGGAAAACCTATGTGGGGCACCTTTTGGATGTGAGATGCTCGTTTAACCTCTTTACAATTGTATCCAACTCTCAAATGGATAGTAAACGAGATCTAAATTATGTTTAGATGTTAGAAGTTCAAATATACTAATAATGTGAGACATTTATTAGAATATTTATGGTATAAATTTATATAATATTAATAAAAGTTAATATAACACAACAATAATTTTTTTACTAAAAAAATTCATAATTGATATGTATATTTACTTGTAATTTGATGTTCAAACGTCTATACCTCACTTATATTAAGATGAAAAAAATATATTTTAAGAGAAAAAAAAACTCTTAAAACTTTTAAGACTAAAGATTTGGATATTTTTCATCAATTAGTTTTTAACTTTCACTGTTTTATTTAGTATATAAAACTTCATTTGATATTCATTTTTGTTTAAACTTGTAACACTACTTTCACCCTATAATATTGGGTTGTTTTCAAATATATATATATATATATATATATATAAAAAAAAAACATGAATCAACTTATTTACAAATATAACAAAATTTCACTATCTATTAGTGATAGATCACGATAGACATCTATCAGTGTTAGTGATAAAAGTCTATCGCAGTTTATCACTAATAAACAACCATTTTGCTATACCTGAAAATATTTTCAACAATTTTACTATTTAAAACAATTACACTATAATTTTTCTATGTTTACTTAGCTAGTTAATTTCTGCATATGTTTTAAAAATGAAGCTAAATTGAAAAAATTTAAAAAAAAAAAAAAAAAAAGCTTTAAAGAACTTGTTTTTGTTTTTAGGATTTAATTAGAAATTCAAGTGTTTCTACAAAATTGGTGGAAACTATACTAGAAAAATTAAAAAGAAACAAGCATAAATTCAAAAACATAAAACTAAAAATAAAATCGTTATCAAATAAGATTTAAACTTTTTATTATTTATTTTAGTCTTTAATTTGTGAAAAAGCATTAGGGTGACTCAACACTCAAAATTCGGATGTTAAACAGAAAACGCCAACAAATATTATAATAACATAATTCTAACAACAATAAAGATAAATGAACACGGGAGTTGGTAACCTAGTTCGATGATAAACCTCCTACGTCTGGGGGGCTGTATACTCAGAAAAGATAATCCACTAATAATGATGGGTTAAACAATTTACAACATAATGCTTATCTGTAATATACCAATTACTATAATGGCTCACGTAGAGCTCAACTCCCATATCACCTAGGCTCCCTCTAGATGCGACACCCTTTCAAATGTATTTAGGCTCCCCCTTGTTGGAATATAAAGACAACATGCACAGCGGAAGCAAAGATCGATAATGTTCTAATTACATTAAGACTATGTATAAGCATGCAAAAAAAGAAAAAAATACAACCTTTGTACATAGAATCTACCGTAATCTTCCTCTTTGTACTCGATCGACACCCCCAACAGAAAATCCTCGCTATCCTCCGATTGAAAAACATGGTTGTGGGACCGTTTTGTTAGTGAAAGCTAGGAAATTTCACTCTAGTAAAAAGGACAGTAAATGAGGTTTTGTCGAAGAGGTAATTTCAATATTCAAGGAAACATTAGTTTTTCCACATTTGAAAAACAAGACTATTTAAAGACAAAATACATGCAAAATCCTATGTTGAATATCTTCTACCTCAAACTCGCATGAAATCTCTAGGTGTCAAACTTTGAAAGAGCCACTTAAAAAACCTCTTAGTTAGTAGAAAAATCCAACAATTGGATTTTTCCACTAACTAATTTTTTATTAAAATAAATTTTATAATAAAATAATTTTTGATAAAAATATGAAATACTATTTTCATATTTAGAAGTTATTTAATTAAATAAATAAACAAATTTAATATCACATATTAAATTGTCTTTGATACTTAGCTTTTAATTAATCACATTAATCAATTTTCAAACACTTTCCTGCTAAAATTTTATTTAAAACATACTCTCCAAGAATTTAATTATATAAATGTAAATTATATCTCATATAAAATACAATTTCCCCTAAAGACCGAATTTGAATATTTCAAATGCTCACTTCACCTAGTTCTTCAAATTTGTCCCTAGTGAGCTAACGAGGAGACTCGATGGATCTATAGATCATGGGCTCCAATGATCCGAGACTAATCGGTCAAACTCTTTAACCTAGTTAATGAACATTTGTTAACTAACAGGAATGTTCACTATATCCTATAGTTGCACTCCTCTCACTATAGATATATTATGCATTCATTTGATATAACTGTCATCGATGAGTTGATCCTTCATTGGTTGTTCGTAACCTCAACTACGTCAACTACCGTTTTATCTCTGAGTTACATCTTTTCTCCTTAAGTACCATTGTCTCTCTAATGAACAATTGATTTAGGATCTTAATCACTAAATCAATTCCCTCTCAGGCCAACGAGAGGATGAGGCCCCTTGTTCAAGACCGGGGTTCAGCCTTAGCGGAACAACCTTTCTACTATCCCTAAATGGGTAGGAGTGAATTCCATCTTGTAAATTCTATGTCCCCAACTATCTACCCTATCTTGTCTTTGAAATGAAAGGCATATTAACCAGTGTTGTTCAGCTTACCCTTACCTATGCAAAAAAGGGGACAATCCCCTATGCAAAAAAGGGACAATCCTGAATAAACAGAGACAACTCAGGATTCAGATTAAGTTATCTAGGTCATCAAGAAGTGAAATTAATCAATGTTAACAATAAACAGTGTTAATATGTAACAGTGATTATTTTGTGGTCAGTCTTACATAATCTCATTCTGTATAACACCCCGCTCACATGTCTCTACATGAACGAACTGATCACATCATTTATGATACTTTACAACATTTGTAACAATCATAAAGCGGGTTGTATTCAATAGTATCTTTAGAAATAGGTATCCAACCTAATCCAAGTACTATAGACTATTTAGGCTCACTACTATGAAATCTACAATACTTGACACTTGTAGTTTTTAATTACTTGACGTTTCTATGGAAAAAAACGTCAAGTAATATGATTTTGGACAAAAAAATGTCAACTAAAAGGATTAAAAAAGTGGAGATTGACGAAATATTTCGGATATTTTCACACGAACCTTTACTTGACACGATTTTCGTGTCAAGTAATATAAGGTCTTACTTGACATGTTTCACGTGCCAAGTATAAAAAGCTCTTACTTGACATTTTTTCGTGTCAAGTAAAAGGGTTAAAAAAGTGGAGATTGACGGAATATTTCAGATATTTTCACACGAACCTTTACTTGACATGATTCTCGTGTCAGGTAATATATGGTTTTACTTGACACGTTTCACGTGTCAAGTCTAAGAAGCTCTTACTTGACTTTTTTTCGTGTCAAGTAAAAGGATTAAAAAACGGAGATTGACAAAATATTTCGGATATTTGATAGGCCTCCAATTTGGTAGGCGATCATATAGCATTTTGTTACTCAGTGATCGTGTAGCAGAGCTAAGCGATCGTGTAGCCGAGCTCAGCGATCGTGTAACATTTGGTAGGCGATCGTATAGCAGCATTGGATAAGCGATCGTATACATTTTATTACTCAGCGATCGTCTAGTGTTACTCAGCGATCATGTAGCAGAGCTAAGTGATCGTGTAGAGACTTTATTTTTTACTTAGCGATCGTGTAAAGACTTTATTTTTTACTCAAATTTGGTTTCTCTCCTATAAAAATTATCAAATAAAATAACATTTCCCTCTCCCATTTTCATTTCCTTCTCTCAAATTAAAAACTTTTTCTCTCCTCCTTCACTATCTCACTCACAACCTTCCCCTTCCCCCTAACTTTTTTCTTCTTCCATGCGTCTGAGAGCCCTAGCCATCGTCAGCCTTCATTCTCCTCGCGCCTCCGTTCGAACTGCTGTTATTTAGTTTTTCATCCCGTCATCTGCTCAGCCACGCCAACCCTCTTCCTCGTCGTCTGCTTAGCGGCGCTAGCCGACCAGTTGTGCACGTCGTTCATGAGTCTTCAACCTCGCCTAGATTTGTAGCCAAATGCCCCCAACCGCTTCCATCGCTTTAGTCGCGCCCAGATTTGTAACCGAACGCTTCTGTCACTTCCGTCACTTCAGCTCTGCTCAGATCTGTAGCCGAACACCCCCAATCGCTTTCGTCGCTTCAGTCAAGTTGGTCCAGCCAAATTCACTTGTTATCGTCGAGGTCGTCCACGTCTTCGTTAAGGTCTAGCTTTGTAATAGATATGTTCAAGTGTGGGCTTCACTCTATCTTGTCAGATCTATACTCCATCTCACTGGAATCTTGTATTTTTGGATAAGGTTTTGGTTAGTTTGGTGAGTTTTGATTACTTTAGTGGGTTTCTTGGAAAATTTTGAATACCCATAAGTTTTTCTACCCAAATTGATTGATGCTTTGTGTGGTTTGGCTTTAGATTCAAGATTCGGAGAACATTAATGTGTTGTCCAACAAGTTGATATTGATTTCGGTAAGTATATGAGGTATATCTTGTTTGCTGTTTGATGGGTTTGTTCCATTGTTGCCCACAATATTTTGGTTAGTGTTGGTGGTTTTACTTGAAAATTTTTAAACACTCAATAAGTTTTGACATTAACTTAATAATATCTGTCACTTTTTTGGTGTTAGATTGAAGTGTTGAAAGGAGTTGGGTTGCTGTCCAATAGGTTTGAGACTGATCTTGGTAAAGTTTTGGTAAGTTTGGAGGTTAGTATTAATTGTTCTTTGTTACCCATTGAAGTATTGGTATTGAGTTATTTTCAATTTTTGATGTTCAATTCAAAGATTTCAAGGGATTGAAGCCACTATCCAACAAAGTTAACGATGTTTGGATGTTTTAATAAGTATTAAGGCCTTGAAACTCTTTTGGAATTATTACATAGTTGCTGGAATTTGCGTTTTGTAACCATTATTATTGAACTTTTCGTAGGTTGGATTACGTTGTTGTATTTTAACACTTATTTATATATTTTGAAATTTGATGTTATCGTCCTTTATTCTATTTTGCAAGTTGACTTGCTTAAACATGGCTTGCCTGATCCTTAGTTCTCGATCTTTAGACTTCAAAGCTCAATGTATAGATTAAATAATGTACTTTGTTGAGAGGTTATTTATTAAACAATTTGTCACTTTTATGTTTGTTGAAAGTTGAGTTTTTTATACAAAAGCAATAGTTGAGATTTTATTTTGTGCATGTACATGTGAAAGAGAAATATTGTTATAATTTGTGAGGAGTGTTCATTGTTGAATATATGGATTTTTAGTGAATATATTGAGTTGATAGATCTTAAATGTATAATGTTTATTTATTTGATGTCATTGTATTGTTGGAATACAAGGTAGAAAATAAGAATATCAATTGGGGCATTTAATTTGAAAACAAAAAGACATATACTTGACACATAAAAAACGTCAAAGAGTATCACACTATACTTGATACTCGAATAAACTTGACATTCCACCAATGTCAAGTGTATTATCTTACTTGACACAAAAATTGTATCAAGAAACATGTTACTTGACGTTTTTTCGGAGTCAAGTTATCACACTATACTTGACACTCAATAATTGACGCTTTTATAAGTGTCAAGTATGCCCTTTACTTGACACTGGAAAAACGTCAAGTAATCCAATTTTTGTAGTAGTGGCTATTTTACTCGTACTTGATCTAGTTTATGTCTCTACATAAAGTCTAAGTATTCATTACAATAGCCAAGGGTTCATAGTTTAATGGATTTAGAGTTATCAATTCATTTTCATTCAACAAAACTTGTCTGAACAAACTTCATATATGTTTACTATTTACAAATTACGAGTTTTAGACATACAACCCAACACCCCTAAGTTTGATATTAGTGATGAGACTCCTCTCACTACGATATCTTCCCCTCAAGTTAATGAACTCCTTTCACTGATGAATCTTAGGGTCTTAGGATCCCCCTAAGATGGAGAACTCTCTTCTCCAAAGCTAAGTCTTAGGCTCCCTCTAAGATTGAGAATCCTTTATGAATCTTAGGATCCCCCTAAGATGGAGAACTCTCTTCTCCAAAGCCGAGTCTTAGGTTCCCCCTAAGATTGAGAATCCTTTCTTTGACAGTTAAGGCTTAGGCTCCCCCTAAGTCGTGATAATCTTCAAAATGTTGCAATCAAAAGATGAAGAACTTGCATAGCGGAATGACGAGCAAACGAGCAAGAACATGATGTAGAATAGTTTGGTCGAAGTATAATAGTCATCTTACTCTTAAAAACTAAATTGGCGTAATAAACACTCTCCACCTTTTAAAAGCATGCCAAGACACCCTTTTTAATAGATGAATCCAGAAAAGTAAACTTCTCCCAAAAAGGAGAAAATAAGCTACGCCGTAACAAAGGAAAATGTCACATAAAACCAATCTGCCAAAATTTTCTAGATTAGGAAAAAATATTATGTAGAAAATATTTAGATGTATTTCATCCAAATGGTCATCTTGTTTATCGAGGGGATAATATAATTTATATGTATTTAATATTGACGTAGATATATATTTGAGCCGTTGATTGAAACCAATATTATATTATTATGAATTATTTAAAAACCTAAAAACAAACGTCCATTTGATAACTATCTGTTTGTTTTTTTATTAAAAAAATTATACTTGTTTTCTCGTAATTTCTTATTTAAAGTTTTCATATTCTTTATGTGGACATTTTAATTCTGAGCAAATTTTCAGAAAATACAAGTGGTTGAAAGCTATTTTGTAATCTTCAAAATTTAGTTTTGATTTTGAAAATACTCTAATATGTAAAAGACATAACATGTATATAATAAGTGAAAGAGATGTTTATAGACTTAAGTTTTCTTAAAAAAAAAAAACTCAAAATCAAATGATTACCAAATGGATCTTAAATTAAACAATTTAAAAAAAAAAAGACCAAAACCTCATTTGGTAACTATTTCGTTTTTTGTTTTTGGTTTTAGAAAATTAAGCCTATTTACTCACAGTTTCTTACAATAATTTATATCTTTTTAAGTATAAAAGTTATATTCTTTGCCAAATTTAGAAACAAAGACACGTTTGTAAAAACTATTTTTTAATTTTTTAATTTTGATTTGGGTTTTGAAAATATGGGTAAAAGGTAGATAAGAAATCGAGAAATTTAGAGGTAGAAAGGAAATTTGTAGACTTGATTTTTAAAATTTAAAAATTAAAAAAATCAAATAATTATCAAATAATTCCTAAAATAAACGATTTAATAGTTGAACTTCGAAATTTGTGAATTGTATTAGAATGATGTGTTTAGCCCTAAATTAAATGAAAATATTATTTACATAAAATAAGAATTTAGTTCCTAAATTTTTGAAGTTTTTGTCAAAACAAATCTCCGAGGCTTAAGAAGTTTCCAATAAAATCCGTTAAAGTCATTCAACTTTTAAAAACTATGTCGTGTTTAGTATAGATTTTTTACTCGATCAACCTTTTTTTTTTTTTTTTTTTTTTTTTTTTTTTTTTTTTAAAAATCTATTAGATATAAAATGGAAAGTTTGAAACTTTAAATTTTTTGTAATTTATTTTTAGGCAAAATTCAATTTATACCCTAAAACTTCAGGATTGTATCAATTTAAACCTTAAATTAATAATTGTGTCAATATAAACCTTGAATTTTTGGGTTGTATCAATTTAAATCTTAAATTTTGAGAATTGTATGAATTTAAATCCCAAACTAATAATTGTATCCATTTAACCCGTAAATTTTCATAAGTATATTAAACTCTAAATTTTCATAATTGTATCAATTTACACATTCCTTTATATTTAGTTTGAAAAATATCAGACAAAACATTTAATTTTTTCAATCAAACTTATGTAAATTTAGAGGTTTAATTGATGAAATTACAAGTCCTATCCATATGAAACATGATGATGAAGAGTTTAAATTGATACATTTATGAAAGTTCGAGGTTTAAATTGATACAACCCTTAAAATTCAGGGTTTAAATTGATACAATTATTAGTTTGGGGTTTAAATTGATACAATCTACAAAATTTAGAGTTTAAATTGATACATTTATGAAAGTTTGATGTTTAAATTGATACAATCCTTAAAATTAAGGGTTTAAATTGATACAATTCTAAAGTTTAGAGTATAAATTGATATTTGTTATTTTATTTTATTTTTTTTAAAAATAAAATAAATTTATCTACCAAGAAGATGTTTTCCAAATTACTTATCAAATAGAGCGACCATGTTCAAGTGCAACCGATAAAACCCTAGAAATCACCGAGCTCCCTCCAGAGTAAGCCTTAAGCGCCGCAACACTTCTTATATATAACACCAAATTTCCTTTCCGCTGCTTCCTAGTTTCTTCTACGAATGCTTATATTACGTTGATATTCTCTTTGATTTCAGTCCCCATTTTATGCGTTTCTATCAATTCCATGATTTCAAGCTCAATCTGCACCCCTTGTAGAAGTCATTATTTTCAGATTTTTGTTGGTGTTGTTGTTGTTGTTCTTATTGGGGTCTTCTGTGAACTCTGTATTTTTCTTTCATTTGTTTATTACATTGATAATGGTGGGAGATTGTTTTTGGTTTGTGATTTTCTTCTAGCTCCCAAATATCCATTGCTCTTTATGTCTAAAAAATCCAGTTTACTTGAAAATTTGATCTTAGCTGGTCTCCTATGAGATACCCTGATTAGTTTTGTTTTGTTTTGTATTTTTTAATTTCAATGTTGTGTGTATAATGTTTTCCCCTCAATTTGGTGCTGGGCCACATTAACTACATTGTGTGCATATGTACTTTTTAAGGGGTTTCACTCATCTAGTGGCTAAACCCAAGAGTTCTTAAGTTATCAAGTTGGGTAACCATTTGGTTCTTAGTTTTTAGTTTTTGAAAATTTAGCTTATAAACACTACTTCCACTTCAAATTTTGAAAATTGAAAAAGTAATTAAAAACTTTTTTTGTTTTTGAAATTTGGGTTCAGTATACAACTTCAAAATTTGAAAAAGTAATTAAAAACTTTTTTTGTTTTTGAAATTTGGGTTCAGTATACAACTTCTATGGTTAGAACCTAAGATCCATGATGGTCACCTATCTAGGACCCATGGATATAAAATTGAAAAACTTTTCAATCTGTGGTTTGATTCAGTTTTATATTTCTTATTAAAAGACATCTCTAAACTTTCCAACTTCCAAGTCCTTTCAACCAAGGTGCATCTTTAGGAGACATGTAATGTTGTGTATAGAATTTACCTTCTTGGCTATTTATGCTATTGGTATGGTGTGCTTATGGACGGTCTTGTGCTGATTAATTTACCGTCATCAGCACACAACATACACATAAGCTACATTCTTGCCATCTTTGTCTTTCAAGTTTTTCTTCAGTTTTTTTTTTGAGGAAAAGCTATCTATGTTATGGCAATATCTGAATCACAATATTGTGTGAATTTTTAATCATCTGGCTGTCAGTATTTGTGCTTATGGACGGTCTTGTACCGATTAATTTTCCGATATCGGTACATAACAAAAACCTAAGCTACACTCTTGCCATTGTGTCTTACAAGTTTCCCTCTAAAAATTGAGGTGAACTATCTATGCTATGGCATATATCTTTTGAACACACATCTCAAGCCTATTGATAATTTTGTGGTTGTCAATGTCTTTCTAGTTTTCATGCAGTTGTTCAGGTAAAGTGATTCATGGTGTGGAAGAAATCTGAATCACACCTCTTGCCTACTTCTATTTATGTGAAGACAGTTGCAATGTGCTTTTATGTTCCTGTGCTGATTAACTGGTTCTTTTCATGTCAGACGCATTAATATTCCTTGCCCGTATCAGACTCTTGCGTCTTGTTGGTCAAGTTCTTCCTTGTGGCATTTTAGGAATAGCTTCCATTAAGCATTGACAAATATTTGAAACTAAGCTGTTTGTAGTAACAGTTGTTTTTGCTCTTGTGCTTTTACTGATTGTCTTGGATTTAATTGATTTTTTAGATGATACTATTCATATACATTGTATGTTGTTTGAAGTCGATGTGCTTATGGACGGTCTTGTGCTGATTTGATTGTTGAGCCATCAGCACACAACAAAAACCTAAGCTATATGGATGCCACTTTGTTTCTTCAGTTTTTCCCAGACTTTCTATATGGGGAAGCTTTCTACACTGTGGCTACATGTATACACCCTTGGTTCACCCCTAAATTGTTGTTTTACGCTAAATAGCTGCATAAATGCCTCCTTACTCCAGCCATTCAATAAAATTAAATAGAGGACGAACTTGCACATTCAACAGTCAGATTATAATTTGTTGGGATTTGATACTTATTGGAGTTTTCCCCTCTGCATCCCATTGTTTCTGAGTATGAATGTAGGTTTTGCTGAAATCACTGTTGAGCTTCGTCTTAGTTCGTCCTTCAGGGATTGTGCTTGTTTTCATTCTCGGATGAAATGCCTCCTCTCTTGTGTAGCCTATAAGGGGAAATGCGTTTGTTTGCAGGTAATACTCATAGTACCCTTTTGAAGAAGGGTTATCTGAGGCAGGTTTGTGCCTGTATGGTCATCAATCAAACTGGGTTCAGCAAGAAAATAGGTAAGAAAGTCCTTTTCGATCCGATGAAGAAGATGAAATGGACACCTTTCCTAATACATCCTTCCCAATTCAGGAAAGAAGAAACTAAGAAATTTGCATCTTTCTTAGAGTTGGAAGGATGTTACTCTTGATTTCAAAGGATGTCACTATCAATTCTTTGGAGTTAATCAAGTGACCAAGCATCACACAATCTTGTCAATATTTTTTCCCCCAAGAAATTTTACACCAAATACTTGATAACGTTCCAAGTCTTAGATGAGGAAATAGTTAGATTTGGAGTATTGGTTTCAAAGATTAGTTGAGGTGTGCGTGGACAGATTTGAATTGGATATATGTGAAAACCTATGTATCACATAAATGGACTATATTCTATAGTTTGCCAACATTTCTTTAGAATATGGTTTAGATTGCAATTATTGTTGTTATTATCATTTTGTGTAATCACTCATCCATAAATGACATAAAGAAGAATAGTTAATTTTCAGGGATTACATCACCTTGACCATAGCATTTGCAAATTATTAATTTGATTATATTAATGTTAAATTTTCAATTAAATCACTAGAATTTGGACTAAATTTTAGTTGGACTCCTTTAGTTTTATATATGTTATAGTTTCTATTAATTTCTTAAATCTCTTGAATCTAAATCATCAGTATTTTTTTTTAAATAATCTACATAACTCATTAGTTATGGAGAATTTATATGGATGACCTCAATTTAGGAGTTTACTCGAAATTTGGCATTATTTTTACAAAATTTGTATGGATTGTTTCTATGAAAATCTTTTGTTTTCATTGGTTTTTTTTTTACAATTTCTGTTGTTTACGTTGCCTTTCGAATGTTTTCCTTTTTTCTTCTTCGATGATTTTTGTTTATGTTGTTGTCTTTTTTTTTTTTTTCTCTTTTCTTCATTTCGTAGTTTTTTCAAGGAGGTCGAATTTAAATTTTGAGTGACGTTTTTTTTAAAGTGAGGTCAAATTTGTATTTGTTGATGACTTTTTTTTTAATCATTTCTTACTCAATCTGTGGTTGTCAAAACCTAATATAATAATCTATAAAACATGGGAAATTGACACAACAATACAAGGGATTTAACAAATAAACATAAGGATGGAAAACTCCTACAATTGTTTTTTCTTCTTTTTTTTTTTAAATGAAACTTTTACCATTACAAGGATAAAAAAGTAAGTCAAATAATATAAATAAAATTGAAACTCTCATATCATTTCCATTTTTAATTGAAACTAATCCAAATGAGAGGTCAAATTTGATAATAATAAGGGATGAATCATATATTTAATTTCTATATTTTGTTTGTGTATTTTTAAAATTTACATTTATACTAGATATATAACTGAAAGTTCAAATTTTCATTAATTAAAAAGTTCAAATTTATATCTAATAGATTAATTAATTTTAAAATTTTCTAACTTATTAGAAATTTAAAATTTTAAAACTGAAAATCAAATAGACACGATATAGATTTTTTTTGTTATTAAAAAATAAGTAAGACCACAATGGTGAATAGTAAGTATTAAAGCCATAATTGTTTATCTATTGGTGACACTCCTTTCGCCCTTCCGGTAGGAGTGCAACTAAAAACCAAAAAGTATGTTCGAATCGCTTTTTATTAGAAAAACTAACTTTAAAAGTAACATCTTTTAGTATTTTAATTATGAAAGTGCATGTATATTTATTGTTTAGAAAAAAAACTAATTATTATGGAACATGTAAGTTTTTTATTTAAAAAATGTCAAGAAAAAAGAAACAAAAATATCATATTTAAAAATTAGAAGAAAAAAGAAAAGGTGAAAAATAGAGAACCAAATCGATAATAAACCGATCTAAACAAAACCAATTCAATGGGGTTTTTTTCTTTACTTGACATTGATTTGAATCTAGTAAAATGATTGGTTTAGTTTGATTTTTAGTTGGAACCGAACCCCTAGCCTTCACTCTCAAGCTCCCGAAACTCCCCCACTGGCTTAAGATCGGCGTTCATTGAAACTGGATTATGCGCCTTCAAATCTACGTTCTTCCCCACACTGATTATCACTATTCACAACCCCATTCATTCCATTTCTTTCGTAATACTTCAGAATCTTGATAGATCTAAAGACGATGGCAGCAATTTACAGCCTCTACATCATCAACAAATCTGGTGGTTTGATCTTCTACAAGGTAATCGACCAATACAAACTACTTGTTTATGAAATTAGAAACACAAATTTCTATTAATTCCCTCCTGGATTGAGAGTTTTGATGCCTTATTTTGTTTCTTAGAACCCCAAGTCAAGATTTCAGTTTTTTGATCTCATATAGAAAAGATATATAAATTGGCTGGGTTTGAGTGGAATTATTCTATTTATTCTTCATTGGGTATTCTCTGTGGATTGAATCTCTTATTGGGTTTGTTTGAAAATTTAGGATTATGGGTCTGCTGGACGAATGGATACAAATGATAGCTTGAGAGTGGCGAGTTTATGGCATTCTATGCATGCCATTTCCCAGCAGCTTTCGCCTATAGCCGGTTGTTCGGGTGTCGAACTTCTTGAAGCCGACACATTCGACCTCCATTGCTTCCAGTCACTTACTGGTACATTTTTCCTTCCTTTCCTTTGTTTACTTTTTTGCTTCAAACACGGATTCTGTCTCAAACTCTGTGATCCAAAGATAAGCAGTTAAGTAAGTTCCAGAATGGGAAAGCACAACTGAAGTTCTAGAAACTTTATTGATCTTTTTCTTTTCCTTCTTGTTTCGAGTTCAAGATTATATGAGATTGGGGATTCGAACATAACTTTTGGTTGAGATTATTATGCCTTAATTGGTTGAGTTATGCAGCTTATGCCTGATTGGTAGAAATGATATTGATCTTCTGTTAGAAAAATGTAGCTTTTCATAATCATATTATAGTTTCCTTCACAGATATGTTTGTGCTATCAAAGTTTTGGGGAAAAACTGGTATGTGGTGCAATAGAAACTGCAAAATTAGTTTTTCAAAACTCGACTCTGTAACTGTTTGTGTTTAATCTTTTGTCATTAAACTTTACTGCCTGCAGAGAGGGAGGAGAGATAAGGAGTGTTTCGATATAGATGTGAATGGCTTTTGATCTGGAGAATTAATAATTTCTCGATTATCAACCTGTGTAAGAAACAGAAATGCTTGCTTTGTAGATTTTGTATTTCCATGTTCAACAATTTGTCATGTTTGCAAAGTTTCACGACAGTAACTTTCATGTTATAGTCATGCTAGTTCTTAATAAAGAAGCTGAATCATGGATGGAAATTATCTGTTGCAGGGACAAAGTTTTTTGTTGTGTGTGAGCCTGGGACTCAGCACATGGAGAGTCTTCTGAAGTACATTTATGAGCTATACACAGATTTTGTCTTGAAGAATCCATTCTATGAGATGGAGATGCCTATACGGTGTGAGCTTTTTGACATCAACCTAGCACAGGCAGTGCAAAAAGATCGTGTTGCTTTGCTTGGCCGATGATCTTAGGACATCCTTCATTTTGTCAGTATTCATCCACAATTCAAGAAGGAAAGGCTCATGATATTATTGTGCAAAATACTTGATAATTTACCGTCCTTAATGCTAAATGTACGTCATTCCTAGTGAATCCTGTGTGAGATTTGGTGGAAATAGAATGTTTCGTTTCAGTGTTCAGCAGAAAGTCGGTTAATTTTATACCCAAATTTTGTCAATTGTATACAGATCTGGATCCAGTTAAATGACAGAGCTTTTGGGACATGGTGAACTTAAGCAGTCAAAGTATTTACGTTTTACTTCAACCAATTTAGATAAATGAAAGCATCAATTTCATGATGTTCATCATTGAATGCATAATTGCCAGCCAAATCTTCAGTTTTTATACATTGCACTGAACTAATTGTTATGATATTATCTCAATGCTAGTTCGTATTTGTGCATATAAGGGGTAGTTATAGCTCAAGCCTTTTCAACAGATGGAGTTTGTTTTAGCACAATGAACATGTTTTAGTAAATGTCAATATTTTGGTTAGGTATGCCCATTTATCTTCTACATAAACAAGCTATATCAGAGTTGTGTAATGAGGCTGTGTGCACTTGTTATCCACGAAAGAAATCTGACAGCGATGACTGGGTAGATCAAGTGGCGAGAATATGACCTGCAACCACAGCCATTGCAATGAGGATCCTCAATTCCCTCTTCCTCTCAATCAACGGGCTCTCTGGCGTTGGTGGTCTACAGAAAGCCTCTCCTCTTGGCGCTGCTCGTTCAACCTCAACCATATTGCCATAGTCTTTCTGATTGAAGTAAGAAATTGCCTGTACAAACGCCTGCCTGACCTGGCTGCAACCAATTCTGCAAGTCTCGAGAGCAGCTCTTGTTGCTGGATCATCAGTGCTGGCTTGAAGTTCCACAATGAACTGATAGGTATTGGAAGTGTTTCTCAGAACTTGGTCATTTGCTATCAAGGTCAGGGCAATATAATCTGCTGGAACTCTTAGGTTTTCATTGAAGGTTCTGTTGCAAAACCCATAATCCTCATTTTGACGGCATATTCGATCAATCCTTTGCTGTGTTGCCGGATCTCCCAAAGCAGGGTAAATGATGACGAGAATGAGGAACAAGGTTAGCAGTTGTGAAGAATATGCTGAGAAAGCCATAGTTACTTGGCTGCTAATGTTTGCAATTCTGAGAAAGCAGAATAAGGTGAGAGTGGCTTTTATAGGGTACTCTCTTCTGCTGTTTAATGCATTTTATTGCAGTTATTGGCATATTATCTCCTAATTTTCCCTTGATTTTCTGGTTCATGATTTCAGTTCAAATAACCCAAATTAAGTAAAAAGAAAGATATACATGAATTGCTGGTTTTATACTGAGCTAGAATAGATCTTTTGCACATGGTTTTGGAAAATATAAGTTGAGAGAGGCAAATCTGATCTGCATTCCATAGTGTGGTACATCCAAGAATTTCAATTCCTTCCTTACCTGTTATACCCTTTTTCTAAACTTCCATGATTCACATTTCTTTTCCATATATTCCCAAAAATTTCCAAGTATATCTCTCATCATGTACTTTTCTTTCTCTAGGGACAAATCATTACAATGCGTAGAAGAAAGATTCAACCAACAAACTTATTTAAACCTTGTTCATAAAGCAAACTCAAACAAAACAATAAGAACAATACAGGATAGAGCACAAAAGAAAAAAAAAAAAAAAAGAAAAGAAAACATCACTAGTGTTTTATTAGCTCTTGCTTTCATCAAAGATTTACTGAATGTGGCCATGAGCAGCAGCACATTGATTTACACTTATTGAAATATCACAGCATAGGATCATAAGTTTGTTCATGACTTCAATATGCAATGAGTTGATTCTGATGGCTTGACTACACATTAGAACAAGTTTCTTTGATGCTACTAACGGACCATTGTCTCTGAAGATCTTCTGCTGTGAGAACTGATAAGCTTTCTGGATATTTGCTTGAATTTCATGGTAATACTCTACACAATGCTCAAAACTTTTCTTCTGCTCAGGATCACTCTCATTCTTACTTAGTTTGGAGAAGGAATCAAGGTTTTGATCTGCTTGTTTCTTTGTCAGATTGCTGGATATAAGAGAGAGCTTAGGGAGGTCGGCCGAGACGGTACGGGAATCATTATTAAGGATTTTCTGGCAGAGTGATGGGTTGGAGGTTTTAGAGCAAATGATGACCAGATTTTCATGGGGGATTCCATGAGAAGGGAAAATGGTTAGGGAAAAAGCTGCGAAAAGAAGAGCAGGGATGAAAGAAGTAAGATTTTGAGAGCAATCCATTGCTGGTTTCTTAAAAGAACAGATTGTATGTATAGGCAGTGGCTTTCTTTGGAAAGTAAGAAGCTATTTAAATAACGAGATTAGGAGAAAAAGTAACTTTAAAAGTAACTGATTCTGCCTTGTAGGATGCCACTTTATTTTCTTAAAGTACCTTACAGGGAAAAGTTTAGGATGTTTGTTTTTTCTTGGAAAAACAGCCACATGGGCTACATGCAAATAAAACTCTTGAGAAACAACAAAGGGAAAAGCTTTACATCTCCTTCATTTTAGATTTGACTAAACTAGAATTTTGCCTTCATTTTTTTTCACCTTTGTCCTCCACCTAATGGTATTCATCTACTAGTAGACTTGATTTCTCATTACCAAAATCCTTTTCAAATCTTTACTAAACATTTTCAAATATTGGGACAATTTTGAAACTTCATAAAAAGAATGATCCACCTTTGTCTTTAGTTTTGCCGTGGGAACACATACCGCCTATTTTTAACAAAATAATTGACATGTATTCCATCCCTGAGATTGGAGGTTGACATTTTCATGCCTCCATTTGTTCTTAAAAAAATACGAAAATATATATATAAGATATTGTGACAAATATCCAAAGCAATCGAAGCATGTCAAATAAGATAACCATCAAAATGTGGTCATGTAAACCAAATGCACATGTTTTGTATTCATACTATATATATGAGTGTTTGAGCCAACCCACCTGATCTGACAACATTTGTGTGTCAAAATGTCAACGAAACTCATAGGTCACCATAGATTAAACTTGTTCTTTAGTAGACCATGACCCTTTTTGACCACAAAGTCAACCAATGAGATGATCAATCTAAAGTGTGTGTGTGTATATATATATATATTTTGGTAATCAATTGATGATCTTTATTTAAATGTAATGATCATATGGATTTCATCATAAAACCAGAGATGGTGAGATTTTATGAATCTAAGATTATGCAATGCAAGAACCAGATACTATAGCCATGGCAATGAGAATCCTCATCTCCCTATTCCTCTCAACCAATGGGCTTTGTTTTGCAGGTGGTGTGCTGAAAATGGAATCACAACTTGCTTGTGCTCTTGGTGCAATCCTCTCAGAGTTCAACATTCCTCTGTAATCTCCTTGTGAGAACAACCTAATCCCTTCACCAAATGCTTCCTTCACTATCCTATATGCATTTTCACATACTATCAAGTCGTTCTTCATTGCTAGATCACTTACGGTTGCCAAAAGCTGTTCAATATATCTTTTTAAACAATACAAAAACATTGTTAATTATATGATGAATTCATATTAATAAGTATGTGTTTAGATCATTTTAGTAGTATTTTTTTAACATACCCAAGTGTATTGGTTACATTGATATAGGCTTGATTGTTGGCTATTTGAGTTAGCCCTGTATAGTCTGTTGACCAACCTTTCAAATTTGCATGGAACGTTTGGCTGCAAAACCCAAATTCCTCCATTTGACGACACAATCTGTCGATTTTAGCTTCAGTTTCACTGTCAGCAGCCATAGTCGAGCGAGCAACGATGAAGACGATGAACAAGGCAAGCCACAACTGAGAAGACAAAAAACATATTGAGGAAGCCATATTTGAATTTTGGCAAAGTGAAAGGATGAATATGGGATTTGTAGGATCATCTTTATGAATGGTTAGTTCATGTTATTGAATTACACTCTCACTTCTTTCCATCTATTTCCTTCCATTTTCTTCAAATACCTTCAAATTTTGGATTAAATATTTTCGTTTTCATTGTGAGAAAGAGAGTCGGTAAGTGATGACTTATCTACCGAGTATGTTCAAATTGACATTCATAAATCCAGAAGAATCTCAAGGAAAATATTTATTTGTATGCCATTTTTATATGATAAGCACAAAACAACTCTAAATAAGATACGGACTAAAATTTGAAAGTAAATGTGTCATTAGATGCTTTATTTCTAAACATGTTAATCTGAATATATTACTCAATCATGTTATGTATTATAATTTTGATCACAAAGTTAAAGGTTTAAATGTTGGAACTCAAAAAAGAAAAAAAAAAAAAAGGAAAAAGTAAAGAAAACAAATATTAACATTTTTATAAACATTAATGTAAAATCCTATGAATTGAGATCATATCTAGTCATTCATCAGCTTATGTTATTCATCAACACTCCCACATCTTTCCATCCATTTTCCTTTAATACATTCCTAATTAGTTGAATTTTCTCGGGAAGGTATATTTATTTGACAGCCATTTTTCATATATGATAAGCACATAACAACTTTTTTTTTTGGTATTCATTAGTTTGATTAAAAAATCTTATTTATATTGTGAAAAGAAAAATGGATTTAAAAAATCGAGGTTCCGTTTGGTAATCATTTGGTTTTTGATTTTTGGTTTTTGTTTTTTAAAATTAAATTTATTTTATTCACATTTTTTATAATGATTTGCATCTTTTTTTAGTACAATGGTTGAATTTTCAGCCAAATTTTAAATATAAGAATAACCTTTTGAAAGTTATTTTTTTTTTTTAAATTTTCAAAATTTGACTTGGTTTTTTAAACCATTGGTGAAAAGTATATCACAAAGAAAGAAATTTGGAGGTGAAAGTAGTATTCATAGGCTACATTATAAAAAAAAAAAATTGAAAACAAAATGATTACTAAATGAGGCCTGAATTTACTGATTTTATTTTCTAGTTCAACAATTGTGGAGTGAGAATTTGAATCGTCAATTTTGAAATGGTAATTGACGCCTTGCATGTTCTTTAATCATTATTACACATACAAAATGTGGGAGATGAAGGAATTCAATTATCTATAAACCTATGACCAAGTTAGGTTTTTAAAAGAAAATACATATAGTCTAAGGGTTAGGATTTAAAAACAAAAAATTTATATGATTCAATGGGACTAACAAACATATAGTTCAAGAAGAATAAACTAATGTATATTAAATATATATAATTAGTTCGACTTTTACAATTCTCTAAACTATATGAACTCCAATTCTAAGTAAAATACGCCATTATAACATTTACTTGATGTAAAATCTTTTGAATTGGATTTGAAAATTGAAAGTATAGCTTTGATGATTATTCTATATTTGCTGCAAAATAGAGATATGTACAAGGAAATATCCAACTTTCAATTGACTTGGTTCTTCAATATATTTTTCTAGAGGAGTGTAGCACTTATAGGCAAGAAATTTTTAGTTTTTTTTTTCTTTGGGCGGTGTACACCAAAGGTAGGGGATTTGAATCATGAAATTCTAAATTGTTAGCTCATCTTGTTTGAAATTTGGTGTTGGCTATATTTTCTTAAAGATTGTTGTGGTTAGTGGTAACCTTATGCTTCATCTTGTTGTGCAAGATGTTCGTCATCCTATCTCGTGTAATGTCCTACAAGATTTCTATCTTAATGCAATTTCTACTTGAATAGTTTTTCCAGATCTAAAAAATTCTGGGTGTTTATGCTTAAGAATTTTTAGTTTCCTTTTCTAGGCTCGACATGCTATGCCTTTTGTGTGATTATCCTCTTTTATCGTGGCTGTTGGGGTTAATGCCCTAAATTTCGTAGGGACCTATAGTTTGTAAATGTATCAAACTCATTGTCTATTTAATAAAATATATGATATTTTATTCTTTTTTTTGTTGCATTAACCACAAACCAATAAACTAATATCCAAGGTTATCTTGTAACTTAAATATGTATGTAGAGACATACAGGTGGATCATATTTAAGTGATAACCTAAATGGTCTATAGTAGATGGTTAACCTAAATGGTCTATAGTAGATGGTTAAGGTTGGGTATCTTATCCTAGTGACACTACGAGTATGGCCCGCTTTGTAGGTGTTATAATTATTGTAAAGTGCTATAAATGATCCAATCCCAATCATTCATGTATAGACATGTGAATAGAGATTTTCTATGCAAAAGAGTTTGTATAAGAACAGATCATGAAATGTTTAGTCTCATTATATAACATCATTCATAATAGAGACTTACATTTCATCAGGATGACCATAGATAATATGACTTGAATCTTGAGTGAGTTGTGAACTCTTGCCTATGAGAGCGGTCCTTTGATTTGTATGGGTGAGAATGGCTAGATCGCCGATTCAATAAGTCTACTATTTTAAGGATTCGTTTGATTGGGGAGTTGGAAACACAACTACATAAGAAGGAATTCACTTCTTCTCCGAAGTTGGGGTAAGTAGATAAATTGTTCCCTTAAGGGCTAATTTTAGGGCTTGAACAATGTGGTGCCACACCCTCTCCTGGCCCGAGAGGGGTTTAGTCATAGTTGGACTATGTTATATTATTCATTAGAGGGATCGGTGGTACTTAAGAAGTTAGATGTAACTACAGGGGAAAAACGGTAATTTTGGCCTAACTGTACCAATTTGTGAAGGGTCATCATACTGTTGATTGGGTATATCCCATGGACACAGAAATATATCTTGACAGTTAACAGATAGTAAATAATTTAATTAAAGAGTTTAATTAATTATTCATGTATCGTTGGAGCTTCAAACTACAAGTTCACGATGTCCCCTTAGTAGCTCAATAGAATTAATTGAGAATTAGTTTTTGGATTAATTTGAATTGTTCAAATTAGCAGAGGGATTTAATTATATATGATATAATTAAGTTATTTTAATTCTATTTGATATAATTATTATAGCTTTAGTGAGAGGAAATAAATATTTGAATATGATTCAAATATTATTAATATGAATTGGATTCATAATTTTTAAATTTAATATAAATGTGATTTATATTAAATGCTGTAAAAGAGAAAAAAGAAATTATAGATTATATTGTATGTGATACAATATTAAATCTATAGATTATATATTATATTTGATATAGCATATATATATATATATATATATATATATATATATATGATAAGTTAGTTATCATATTTATATTTATATATATTAAATATAATTTTTATTTTATTTTTAAATAAAAATTAGGGAGGAAATTACAACTCCCTCCCCTCTTTTCTCTCCACCCAACATGGGTGGTTGTGGTATTTTGGTTTTTTGAAAGACAGGAGAGAGTGTCTTTCTTCAACAATCTGTTCTTATTGAAAGATTGGAAAACAATAGAAGAGTTCTGTATGTGAATTTGAGTTGTTGGTGAACAATTTCAAACCTTCCTCTCCACACAAAATTCTCTCAATCCAAAATAGCCAGAGCCCACCACTCTTGGGTTCTCTACCTGAGAATACGAAGGAAGGCTTTGTGGTAGTGTTCGTGCTCTTGATCGAAGTTTTCTTGAAGAGAGTCTTCAAGACGTTCATGTGTTGTTTGAGAGATTCTTGAAGAAAAGTCTTCAAAGGTAAGGTTTCTAAAACCTATTTATATAGCATGCTGTAATTTATGTAAATGAATATATTGTTCATGTTTTACTGTAAAATACATTCAATGAAAAATGGATTTGGGACAATCTATCTTCCGCTCACGGTTCCCTTCAATTTGGGATCCTTTAGTGGCTATTTAAAGGACCATTTTATGCTTTTAGGGTTACGCTTTGAAAAGAAGGCACAGAGCCATTCGCGGTGTTTTGGGTCAAGAATTTTGAGGGCATCAATCCTTGTGATCTCAAGTGGTGGGCTCTGGCTATTTTGGATTTGAGGAAAAACTAAATGGTGAGGAAGAAGGATTGAGTATGTTCTCAAAACTCAAAACAAATACACAGAATACTTCTGTTGTTTTCTCACTTTCTCAATCTCGATTAACCAACGAAGAAGAAGAAAAAACTTTTTCTTTTATTCTACTTGCCAAAAATAACCACCACCCATTTACGTGGGTGGAAAGAAAAGGAGAGGGAGTTGTAACTCCCTCCCTTATTAATAAAATAATAATAATAATATAAATATGATAACTAACTTATCATATTATATATATATATATATATATATATATATATATATATATATATATATATATATATATGTTATATCAAATATAACATATAACCTATAGTTTTAATATTATATCACATACAATATAAATTGTAGTTTCTTTTCTCTTTTATATGACATTTAATATAAATCTTATTTATATTAAATTTAACAACTATGAATCCAATTCATAGAAACTATATTTGAATCTCATTCAAATATTTATTTCCTCCCATTAAGCTATAATGTATCAAATACATTATGACAATTATATCACATATAATTGAATTAACTTAATTATATTATATATAATTAAATCCCTCTATTAATTTGAACAATTTAAATTAATCCAAAAACCGATTCTCAATTAATCCTATTGAGCTACCAAAGGGACCTCATGGACTTGTAGCTTGAAGTTCTAACGGTACATGAATAATTAATTAAACTCTTTAATTACATTATTCACCATCCATTAACTTTGAACACTCCACTAAAGACTGACAACTGCACTCTTCGCACTACTAATATATTTTTATGTTCATTGGATATAATCAATCAATAGTACGATGACCCTTCATAAATTGCTCGTAAGTACAACTATACCAAATTACCGTTTTGCCATTGTAGTTACATCTAACTTCTTAAGTACCACTGATTCCTCTAATGAACAGTAGATCATAGTCCAACTATGACTAAACCCCTCTCGGGCTAGGAGAGGATATAGCACCACATTGTTCAAGACCCAGAATCAGCCTTTAAGTGAGCAATTACCTCTACCTCGGGGAATGAGTGAATTCCATCTCGTGTAGCCGTGTTTCTAGCTCCCCAATCAGACGAATCCCCAAAATGGTATACTTGTTGAGTCGGCGATCTGACTACTCTCGCCCATACAAATCAAAGGACCACCCTCATAGGCAGGAGTTCGCAACTCACTCAGGATTCAGATCATGTTACCTATGGTCATCCTGGTGAAATGTAAGTCTTTATTATGAACGATGTTATATAATGAGACTAAACATTTCATGGTCCAGTCTTATACAAACTCCTTTGTATAAAATATCCCAGCTCACATGTCTATACATGAATGATCAGAATCAGATCATTTGTAGCACTTTACAACAATTGTAACTCCTACAAATCGGGCCATACTCGTAGTGTCACCAGGATAAGGTACCCAATCTTGTCCATCTACTACAGACCATTTAGGTTATCACTTAAACATGATCCACCCGTATGTCTCTACATACATGTTTAAGTTACAAAGATAACCTTGGATGTTAGTTTATTGGTTTGTGGTTAATGAAACTAAAATATCATATATTTTGTAGACAATGAATAAAATATCATATATTTTATTAAATACATAATGAGTTTGTTCAATAATGTTTACAAATTGTAGGACCTTACGAGATTAGGGTATTAACCCCAACACTTGGTTCAAACTAAAGGTATATTAGATGAAACCTTATCCGTATGTTATCCTCGAGGTGAGGATAATCTAGATTCACAAGCTTCTAATAGAGAAGATGTTTAACCTTTGGTTATTGGAAATCAAGTAGATGTGCTTGTAGAAAGTAGTGAACAAACATCAACTGATGAAGCATTGGTTGATGAAGAAGAGTTTGATTTCGATCATTCTAGCGATGAGTCAATGGGCATACATTCAAACACATTGTTACTGATGAAGATTGTGATAGTGACTTATAAAACTATTTATAAGGTTATATAAAACTACTTAAGAGTTTGATTTCAATCACTCTAGCCATGTTGTAGGATGTCGTCAAGAAGTTTTGGACTAGGAATCGCAGTAGGTCCACCTCAAACGTCCAACAAATAAACAACAGTATAGAAGATGCTACTAGCGAGCAAGAAGTTGGGTCCACCTCGATAAATTCAAGTATTCAGTGTATTTCTTCATGTCTATGAATAAATCTTCTAGTTTCTTATAACATTAGATGTCTTAATATTTGATATTTCTCATGTAGGTTTTAATACGAAAACAAGGGTCCAAGGAGCGGCTAGAGGGGTTGGAATTGAGAAATATGTTCAAGAGAATGGTCGCATTCCCATTAAAATTGAAGTTGAAGATAGAAAACTCATTTGTAAGGATTCGTCCAAATTGAACTCTCAAATTGGGATCATGGTATATGGAATAGTACCTCTTGAATGCGAACATTGGTCAAATGTCTCTAAAGAGGTGAAAAGGGAGATAATAGAAAGACTTTTGGTAAGCTACTTAAGTGTAGTTTTCAAGAAATAGAATGTTTGTTTTAGCTCAAATAGAAACTAACTTATTTTGTCCTTTAATATTAGAGTTGCTTCATTTTAGACTTTGATGAACCTGCGGTACAAGATTATCTTGAGCACGAGATGAGTGTACTGTATAGAGATTTCCATTGTTCACTCCATAAAACTTATAAATAGTACAACTCTTTAGCTGAAGCACGAAAATACCGTGACAAATGAGTGGACGAGATTCATATTGGAACTCTAGTTGGATATATGTTCTATGTTAATGAGTTTTCTTGAATTGGCAATGTTTAGTATGAGTTTTCTTGAATTGGCAATGTTTAGTATGAGTTTTCTATGTTGTGCTTTTAACTCCCCCTCCCCCCTCCCCCCTCCTAATCATATTTAGGATAGTTACTTTGTTTGGTCCCTTTTAGTATGATACTAAGAAGTCATCCATCTAACATGAGTTTTCTTGTTTGTATTGTGTTCTATGTTAATGAGTTTTCTTGCATTGACAATGTTTAGTATGAGTTTTTTATGTTTTGCATGGTTTTTTTTGTTATTGATATTTAGAATATGGTTGTGTTTTTGACTCTCCCCCTTCACCCGAATCACATTTAGGATTATTATTTTGTTTGGTTCCTTTTAGTATGACATTTAGAGGTCATCCATCAGTTCTTTATCCTCACATGCTTACATATTTCACTTCTTTGTTTGTGAGCTTTGATGTCTCGATGGTCTCATGTACAAGATGTTTAAGTTCAGTTTGAAGATGAGAATGGTTAGAATTGGTGTTGGTATTTTATACTTTTGTTTCACAATGACATTGCAATGCTTCAAAAACCTTCAATTGGAATTTTTGTAATGAAAACTTGTGATAGCCACTGTTCTTTTTGTGATAGCTAGTGCTGATACTAAATGTGTTCATATTATCGAAGTTTGTTGATATAACTTGTAGCCAAGTTAGTATTATTTCATTTTATTTCAACGATAGTCTATGATATTGGGAATATGTATCTTCAATTATAACTTTCGATTTAAATATAAATTGATTATTTGATTCTTGATTTGCTCAAAAGATGATTATATTTTAAAGTTTATAACAGGTTTATATATTAAATTGTATATTATTTTTTAATTAATAAAACACTTTTATCGATATTTTCTATAACGTCAGTAAATTGTATTTTAAAAAAGAGCATAAAAAAATTTATAGTGGCACAAATTATTAATTTTACTGATGTTTAAATATGTTGCAAAAGATACTTACAATGACTATTGATCCACATTTAGCAACAGTCTTATATGTTGCTAAAATATAACTTTCAATGACAAAATGTCAGCGTCATTGTATAAGACAAATAGTAACAAATAATGTGTTGCTAAAAGTTAATATTTAGTGACATTTATGCGCCAGTAAAAGGCTACTTTTAGCAGTGCACACTAAATGGGCTACTAAAACCTTTAGCTATGCAGCAACAACGACATTTACAGTGACACGCTTCTATGCGTTGCTAATACCTTTAGTGGCATTTTTGGGCTTTCAACAACGCTTTTTGTGCACCACTAAAACTAACTTTTGTAGTTTGATTAATTTGTGAGTTTTCAATTTTTTAAAAAATTATTATTATATTTATTTTTGTATAAAATTTGTAATAAATATCATAGATATTTTATATTTAACATCTGAATTTTCTGAGATTTTAGTGATTAGTTATGTGTTATAGATAAATGTACATATTTTTAATTAAAAAGAAAAAATGAGTTATAATCCACAACTCAACCCAACTTGAATTTCAAGGGTGGAGTTGGGTTAGGTTGGAAGACCCTATTTAGATCTTTTGCATTGCCAATCCAACCAACTCCAATTTTCGATATGATAAAAAAAATATCCCCAATCCAACCTAACTCAACTCATGTACACTCCTAATTCAATTGACATACAACTTGTGTATTATCAATATGAGGTTAAAGGTTCATCAATTTTCCAATATGATCAAACTAACAACTTTTTCTTGAATAATTGTTATGGTAGAGTTGAAGGAGAAGGTTGCAAGGCACAATTTTTATTATTTATTATTTATTTTTTCTTTTAGAAAAAGTTGAAGAACCAACTCTTTATATAGTTATCAGAATTGAAGTAAAATTGTAAAATTATTAAATTCTTCTCTAAATCTTATGCGATTTTGTTATTAATTTTAATTAAAGTGAATATCATAAATCTCTTAGAATTAAATTTTTTCAAATTAAATTGAGGAAATTATTTATATTTAAACATTTTCATATTCTAACTTCTCACGTTCTTGTCATTTGTCGATTTGATGAGTGTATTATTAAATTTATTAGGCTTCAATATCATTTTATACTTTTAGTTTTAAAAATGATTTAATCATTAAATTTTCAAACCAAAATTTTAAAAAGAATATCTACTATTATTTTAATTCAATACAAAGTTGTCAATTCTTTAAGTATTATTTTTAAAGAGATCAATTTTTTAAAAGTATTTTTTAGAAATAAATTGACAAAAAATGATTTCGAAACTTGTCATAAAAAAATATTTCACACGTTTGCCAATTTTATCAATGCACTTAAATCATTAGTTTTAATGTATTCTAATGTTTATTTATAAAAGTACTTAACTATTAAATCATTTGTCTTTCTATTATTTTTTTTCCCTCTAAACTTGGATGGGATGAAATCCTCTTTTTAAGATCGTAAACAAATACATCTTACCCATAAGTGAAAGAACCCACTAGCATATATGTATCCACATTCACTTAGACAGTCACAAATCATTACTAACATTTGTATCTATTGAATTAAATAGACACATACACGGAAATAATGTCCCATCTGGAATAGCTATATCATATCGATATCAATCGTACCTATTAGAATCAAAAGATATGTACACATGAAGAGGTGTGTCTCATCTCGAAAGGGTAAATAAAAATAGGAATTTAATTAAGAAAAAAGTAAGGGAAAAAAAAATTCTCCTATAATCGCCAATTTATATATAACTAGTAAGAAACATGTGCATGGAACGTAAAATTTTGTGATTTTAATTAAATGTGAGTAAAACAACAAACATGAGTTTGTTAGTTAATTCAATATTTAAAACAAGTTAAATTTCTCTCCCCTATGATACAAATTGAATGATGCAGACTACTGTCATATTCAACCAAAAAATCAGACACATGCTCCTACCATATAGAGGATGGGGACAATGAAGATCGAGTTAAGAAAGATTGAGAGAGTTAAAAAGAAGAATTCAGACACAAAGTTAAAATGGTATGGATTTTTTTGGAGCAATTCATCTTAAAGTAGACAAGATAAATAGTAAATTTTAAAGTTTCATTTGAAAAAAATAGTAAAAAAATTTCAAAATCGTAAAAATAATAAAACAACTTTTTAAAATAAAAATTATTAATTAACAAACATCTAAATTATCTCTGCTCACTAAACCTGATAAAATCATACATCACAAATTAAAGCAAATCCAAAAAAGCCAATTATGTGCAAATACACTGTATTATTATGCAAATATACTATAATATTGCATTAAATTTAAATTAGACCTCTAGACGTCCTCGAACACCCTTTGTTAGACAACAGCTAAAATTATCGCCAAACTCTAAAACAATCCTTAATTTAATTGAAGTCAATCACATCATAGAAAAACTAGAACTTGAACAAAAATCTACAAAAAGAAAAGCTACTGATACTCACCTAAATATCACCTAAATATTGCTGGCTGATTCCTCTTACGACCACAATAGTAGTGATGGTGTTTGGTAAATAGCAGTGGAAAAGAGATCTGAAGAGTGAAAGAGAAAATGAGAAAAGGAGAGTGAATGAGATAGGAAGATCCATAGTACTTATCGAAATTAACTTATAAGACGGCAACGGTCTCAACGAAAAACTATGACATGAGATGGTCGATGGCGTGTGATAGACTGCAGTTCAGTAGAATGACAGAGATGATGGCATGAAGCACACTGTATTGTTCTTGATGCGTAGGTGGAGGATAGGGCTCGCGGGGAGTGGGGCGGCTTTCTGGGGCTGTTAGATAACTAGTTTTTTTTTTTTTTTTTTTTTTTTTTTTTTTTTTTTCCTTTTCTTTTCTTTTTATATGTTATTCTAATCTAAAAAATTTATTTAAATATAATAATAACAATAATAATAATAATAATAATAAAATTTATCTTTTCCATCTTAAATTCCAAATATATCAATATTTTCTTATATCTTATATCCTTCCCAATAAACTCAATTTTTGGTTTAACAAAATTAAAATTAAAAGAAATACATTAAACTCCTAAGATGATGAAACTTGCATTCAAAATTTTGAAAACTAAAATATTTTAGTTCAATCTATTGTAAATTTAGTTTATTAGATCTCCAACATCTATTAAAGTCAAATTAAGTCAAATTTTGATTTTATCAAACATACACGTATTTCAAAAATAAATAACAAAGACAAAATCTATAACTAAATTCGAATTGATTGAAAATAACTATTTTTGAAAGGTTAGGGTGTTATATAAAAAATCTTATAACTTTACATTACAATTATATTGTATGTATAAAGGTAAATTAGTTAAATTTAATAACTTTATATTACTACTACACTATATTTGTAAATGTATATAAGCTAATTTTCAGAATATATTGATATTAGTGGAGCTTTAGGAAGATACAATACAACATTATAATTAAGAATTATGAAAATTGATGGTCAAAACCCTTATAACTTCACACTATAACTACATTTTATGTGTAAAATATAGATTAACTAAATCTCATAACTTTATATTAATATAATATGAAATAAAACATGATAAGAATACAAACGAATGTATTGAAAAAAGATGAAAACAAATAAATAACAATATGTATAAATAAATGAAAAAAGATTTAGATAAACATTGAATCTTATAACAAAAAGGTAAAGAAATAAAAAATTAATTAGATAAAACTAAATCTATTTGGGAAAAAAAATTCGGAGGGATTATTTGTTTAAATGAAAAAAAAATATTAATCAAATTCGGAATATATTCGAAGAGAGATATTTGGAGAGAAAAACTAGGAATGATTATTGTTTAGATGCAAAAATATATAGCGTCCACGATTTTTTTTTCTGGTTTTTATTTAATCCGATTCGGATGAAAACTAATAACTCAATAGTTAATAATTACACTGTACATATAAATATTAGTAACTCAGTCTTCAACAATTACACTATTTGTAATACAGATCATATTGAAGGCAAATAAGGAATAAAAAAAAGTCAGATCATGTGCTTCACAATAGATTTGCTAAAATTCTTATTAAATTTTCGTTTTACCATTTTTTCAATTGAAACCTAAAATTCTGCTATAGATCTTATTACTAATTCAGAGAATATACAAATTAGTATTACAAGTAAGTTAACAACAAAATGAGCAAAAGACACTTCATACTATCAAATATGGTATCAAAGTCCATAAAGTCCAAATGAGCATTTGGTCCAATAAAAAGAAATTGGGAGTCGATCAAAAATTTTAAACCCAAAAGAAGCACCCACATTAGAAAAATCAATGGACCTCATACTCTTTATTAGTAATCTACAAATTATTGGTGCCATTACCTTTCTTTTAATTGTGAGTCTCCAAATCGAGCCAATGTTTAGAGAAAAAAAAATCAAGACAAAAAGAAGAAGTATAGAAAGCATGAAGGTAGGCTTTTATATCCATATTATAGAATATGGGAAGCCAATTATTTTCATTGTGTAGATATCTAATAGATATGTTGTAAAATTGAAGAGAACACGGATATGGAGAAAATATAATATAATAATAATAATAATAAAAAAAAACATAATTTAAAATAAAAAAAATTAAAAATCATGAAATAACTAAAATTATAAAATTGAATAATAGAAATTTAGTGGAATTTGAAGTGAATTTCTTACCAATGGCTGTGTGATTTTAAGATTCACCAAATGTCGCTATTTATAGGCAAAGTGGCAAGTAGAATGTGGACTTACATGGACACCAAGTATAAATAATTACAAGGCACATGGACAACATGAAGGGTGACACATGGTTTTGGGACACTAAGCAGTGGGCATCTATTTATTATTATAGTATTCATAATACTCCTCCTTAAATGACCATATATATATGAAATATACCTCGTTAAAATCTTACTAGGAAAAACCCAATTGGAAAAAATCCTAATGAACGAAAAAGAGTACATAGTTCATATAATATATACTCCTAAAAGAATACAATATATTTACTCCCCCTCACGAAAACATCACTTAAATCTCTGAGTCGTCGCATTCAAATGTTGTGCACCATTTTTTCAAAAGTTGCAATTGGTAATACTTTTGTAAATAAGTCTGACAGGTTATCTTTCAAACAAATTTTTTGTACAGTGATGTCCCATTTTCTTCAAGATCATGAGTATAGAAAAGTTTCGGTGAAATATGTTTTGTTCTATCTCCTTTAATATATCCTCCTTTGATTTGAGCTATGCAAGCTGTATTGTCTTCGTATGATATTATTGGAAGATTTTTATTAGAAGATAAGCCACACGTTTCACGAATGTTCTGAGTCATTGACCTTAGCCATACACATTCTCGACTAGCCTCGTGAATTGCAAGAATTTAGCATGATTTGAAGAAGTGGCCGTTATAGTCTATTTCACCGATCACCATGATATAACAGTTCCTCCACATGTGAATAGATAACCTGTTTGAGATCTAGCTTTGTGTAGATAAGATAAATATCCAGAATCTGTATAACCAACTAGATCAAAATTTGATTTATTTGAATAAAACAAACCCATATCTATTGTTCTTCAAAGATAACGGAGTATACGCTTAATTCCGTTCTAATATCTTTTTGTAGGAGAAGAACTATATCTAGCTAATAAATTTACTAAAAATATAATATCTGGTATTGTATTATTAGCAAGATATATAAGAGCACCAATTGCACTAACATATGGTACTTCAGAACCAAGAAGCTCTTCATTATCTTCTCGAGGTCGAAATATATCTTTCTTTATATCCAATAAGCGGACTTGCATTGAAATATTTAATGGATGTGCTTTGTCCATATAAAATCTTTTCAAAATTTTTCCTGTATAACTTGATTGATAAATAAATATTCTATCTGCTAAATGTTCAATTTGCAAACCAAGGAAAAATTTTATTTTTCTAAAATCTTTCATCTCAAATTATTTCTTAAGATATTTTATTGCCGTTAGAAGCTCTTCAGGAGTTCCCATTATATACAAGTCTTTAACATGTACAGTTATAATAACAAATCCTGATTGTGATTTCTTTATAAAAATACACGGACATATTGGATTATTTTGATATCCTTTTTTCAATAAATATCCACCCAGGAGATTGTACCACATCCGTCCTAATTGTTTCAATCCATATAGTGATCTCTGTAATTTTATTGAATACCATACCCGGGAATTTGATGTATATGTTTCAGGTACCTAAAATTCTTCTAAGGTTATCATATAAATATCATTATCAAGAGATCCATATAAGTATACTGTGACTACATCCATAAGATGCATATCCAGACTTTTATATACAGTCAAACCAATTAAATATCTTAATGTAATTGCTTCCACTATCAGAGAATATGTCTCCTCAAAATCAATACCAGGTGTTTGTGAAAAACCTTGTGCAACTATTCTTGATTTATATTTTGTGACCTCATTATTTTCATTTCTTTTCTTCATAAATATACCAATTTATATCACATAAGTTTAACACCTTTTGGTGTTCGGACTATTGGTCCAAAAACTTGACGTTTTGAAAACGATTCTAATTCTACCTTGATTGCTTCTTTCCACTAAAGCTAATATTTTCTATGTCGACATTCTTCAACAAATTTGTGTTTAGGATCCTCATTTTTAGATATAATATCAAAAGAAACATTATACGCAAAAATGTTGTCAATAATTACATTAGTTCGATTCCATCTTTTTCCTTACATGACATAGTTTATTGAAATCTCATTATTATCTTTAGGTATTTCACCTTCCTCACTAGTCATGTCAAGGATTTCTTTATGGTTATTTACATCCCCAACCAAGTTTTTTCACCATTAATTATTTTTCGCTTTCGAGGATTTTTATCTTTGAAACCCACTAGTCTACCACATTTCTGGCGTGTTCCAGGCTCATTAGTGATAACTTGTTGTGTTAAGATATCAATTTTTGATGGAACATTTGCAACTTGGTATATGTGACTTAGTTACTTTCTTTGTATCTATAAATGCATCTGGTAGTTGATTTGCTATATTTTGCAAATGAATTATGTTTTGAACTTCAAGTTCACATTGGTACAGGGATCTAAATGAGACAATAATGATGCATTCCATGTAATTTCTTTTTCCAACTTCTTAATTCCTCCCCCAAATGTTGAAAAATTTGTCTCATTAAAATGACAATCAGCAAATCGTGCAGTAAATACATCACCCTTCAGGGGTTAAAGATATTTAATAATTGATGGGGAATCATATCCAACATATATTCCTAACCTCATTTGAGGACCTATCTTAGTGCGTTGTGGTGGAGCAATTGGAACATATACTGCACACAAAAAAAATTCTTAGATGGAAAATATTTGGCTCATGACTATAATCTAATTGTAATGGCAAGTACTTATGATAAGATACTGGCCTAATGCGTACAAGTGATGCCCTCATACAGATGAAGGAAGCTTAGTTCTCATAAGTAATGGTCTTGCAATTAATTGTAAACGTTTTAAAAATGATTCTGCTAAACCATTTTGGGTATAAACATGAGCTACAGGATGTTCAACACTTATCCCAATTGTCCTACAATAATTATTAAAAGCCTGAGATGTAAATTCACCAGCATTATCAAGATGAATGGTCTTAATTGTATAATCAGGAAAGTGTGCTCTTAACTTAATTATTTGAGCAAGTAATCTTGCAAATGTGTAAGATTTCGACTTGATAATAAACACACATCTGACCATCTACTGGATGCATCTATTAATACCATAAAATATCTAATAGGTCCACTTGGTGGGTTAATAGGTCCACATATATCACCATGAATTCGTTCTAAAAATGCAGGTAATTCAGTTCCCACTTTAGCTGGTGATGGTCTAATTATCAATTTTTCTTGAGAGCAACCACCACATGATAATTCATTAGATTGAAGAAACTTCTGGTTCTTTAATAGGTGTCCATTTGAATTCTCAATAATTCTTCTTATCATTATAGATTCTGGATGATCCAATCGGTCATGTCAAATTGTAAATATGTCTGGATTCATGAACTTCAGGTTCAATGTTGTGTTTCAATTACTCGTATATGAGTATAATATAATCTAGAAGATAAAGCAGACAACTCTTCTAATATATGTTTTCATTTGAGACAGTGGATATGATATATAGATATTCCATATGATTCTTACTATCAGTCTTAATATGATAACCATTGCAACGTATATCTTTAAAACTTAGAAGATTTCTCTTTAATTGACTAGAGAACAATGCATTATCAATTGTAAATTTTGTTCCTCTAGGCAAAATAATATTTGCTTTTCCAAAACCTTTGATCAAGTTTGTAGAACCTGATATTGTATTTACTTTTATTGTGTGTAGTTGCACTGTCTACCAGACATAAATCTTCTTTGCTCATTTTTTAAACACCCAACATATGAAAATGATCCATTTTTCTTTATTAAAAGAAAATAATTAAAATAAGAAAAACAACACTTAAAATATACAAAAGTTACTAAAAGAAACATGAAGATAGGTAAAAGAAAACAATAACATAAGTCTAGATATTCTCAAAATCAAAAGAAACACTTGATGTTCCATCAACTATGCCAATCTTCTCTTCAGGAGATTCAAAGAAGTTTGCCACATCCAAATTTATCATATGAGATAGGTCAAATATATCATTATCCTAGTATGCAAAATCTGCTTCCACATTTTTTTCTTTTTTCCTTTAGGGAGGCTTGATAGAGGTCAACTAAGTATTTTGACATACGACAGGTATGTGACCAATACCCAGTCATTCCGTATCGAAAGCATTTATTTTCAACACTTTTTGAACTTTTATCTTGTGGAGTTTTTTCTTTGTGATCACCATTTTGTGTGATTCTTTTAAAATTTAAATTATTAGAACGACCACCACGAACATAATAATTATTTCTTCCTCTGCCATGGTCACGACCTCGACCACGATTATTATTAAAATTCACAGCATTCACTTCAGAAAATGGTATCGTTCCGGTTGGTCGAGATTCCTGATTTTTCATTAATAACTCGTTATTTTGTTTGACCACATGAAGACATGTTCAAAATACTGTTTAAAACTTTTTTCTCGATATTGCTATTGTAGGAGCATATTTGAGACATAAAATGTAGAAAATGTCTTCTCTAACATATCGACATCAGTAATTTTTTCCCCACATAACAATAATTTTGAACTGATTTTGAATAATGCGGAATTGTAATCACTTACTGATTTAAAATCTTGTAGCCTCAAATGCATCCACTCATAACGGGCTTTAGGAAGAATTTGTCTTTTGATGATCATACCTTTTTTTCAAAATTTTCCACAATATATGGGGATCTTTTATTGTAAGCTATTCTATTTTTAATCACTATTGGAGATGATGACGGAGGAAAATCATAGCTTTTGCTTTGTCCTGACTGGATGTCGTATTTTCTTCTTTAATTGTTTCTCCTAAGTTCGTAGCATCTAGGTGAATTTCGGTATCAAATACCCATGACAAATAATTATTACCTTAATATCAAGGGCGAAAAATTCTAATTTTGTGAGATTTGTCATGACAGCATTATCATAAAATATTGTACTATGTTTTAATAAATATTGAATATGCAAAATAACATTAAATTTAATTGATATTGAATATGCAAAATAACATTAAATTGGAGGCAAAATCTCAAATTAAAATTTCGCCATATTTCAAAATTTATCCCAAATTCTAGTACTAAATTCATAGTTTGGCTGACACATCAAATGGAGTTTAAATTAAGAGCAAATAACTTGTATTTTGACTCCAACTTCATTTTTTTCAAGATTCATCCACCCACATATGTGTATAAATCTCGAAAGGGCATTTGTTGAAGGAGAAATCTTGGACCAATCACAAATTTCCCCGTCATTCACTAAATTATTGACGAAACTCTAAATAATTGTTGAGACCAATTAGAAATTGACACGTGTCCCCAAATCGAAGTTGAAGACATAAATTGACAAAATCCGATGATGTCGCGTGTTTTCATCCCAAACGTTCTATTGAGTGAAATTAATTTGGCCCAATTTGATATTATAGTTTACTTAATTTGGCCCAAAGGCCAAAGTAGGTCCAAGTCTAACTAATTGGGCCCAAGGGCCAAGCCCATGGACCAACCAAGCCCAAGACCACGAAGCCCACCAGAGAACTTTATAAATAGGGGAACTCTCTTCATTCGTGAGGTAAGCAATTCTACATTCCAGATAGCACAGAGAGAATTCTCCTAACAATCAAAAGACTCCTAAACTCCTGAAGCTGCACACTAGGACTATTTCAAGACTTCAACTTCAAGAAAATCATGTGCTCTACTTCTTCAAGTCAAGCGTACGCATCCAACTGAGAGAGAATAAGAGGATTAAGTACTATAGATCGAACCACATGACATCAAATCAACATCAACATCAACACAAGTTCCACTCCACGAAACAAGTTTCTCCAAAAACCTTCATGCGAACAGTAGTATAGGGAATCAAATAGTTCGTGTTGAGCTATTTAGGAGAGGTTTGTAGCGCGAGTTTTGGAACTTTGCAATCTTCATCGAATCAAAATTGAGAGAGTTTATGAGCCCATTCACTATGGACTTTTTTAGTAGTTTGTATTTTCAATCTTATAAGAAAAAATTTATGAAAAGTAATAAGTATATTATTTTATATTTTAAATTTAATTAAATTAAATAGATATGAATATTATGATACATACAGATACGAGATGATCGAGGAGAGTTAGAAATCTAGTTGGTTTGATGGATTTTAGTTTAGTCGGATGAAAACTCATCACTGTATATAGTGATGCCTTTGTTGGGATAACACTAAATTTTTTGGATCAATTATTCTCTTTGTGTGAATCTAATAGGAAATTAGTTAATTAACTAGAAACAATAATAATTATCAAGCATATAACACAAGAAATTTTAACGTGGGAAAACTTCTTCGATGTGAGGAGTAAAAAACCAAGAACTGAAGTAAAAAAAAACTTCACTATAATCAATAACGGGTACAACAAGTTCTCTACAGACACAACTAGATAGATGTATATATAAATTATATTTCAAGATTAGCAATCTCGACAACGAACGACAACAATTAAAAAAAACAAATTACAAAAGTCTTACTGAAAGTGGTACCCAATTAATTACCTACTGTAATATATTGTAGGTAGCTCAAAGGAAATCCCCACTGTCCAAATTGAAGACTCCATATCAAGAACACACTGCCAAAATTTCAGCCCAATCGGACCATAAATCGACCTGCAAAAAGGCTGCAAAAAACGCTTCTTTAAATATGTTTTATAATATTTTTCATTTGATAATAAAGAAAATGAAATAGTTATCAAACGGGACTTTAATACATGTCTTTTACTATAGGACCTAAATTGTTATGAAATAAAGTTCAATGACTGTTGTTACAAATTTGAAAAAGATGTGGATTAAATCATTACCAAAGAATGTTCAAGGACGGCTCATGAGTGTTTTTTAACCTAGTGAAGAAGAAGAATTACAACGATTTTAGTTAGAAATGCAACTAATTAAATCCATAATAGACAACAGGAAAAAAAATCGTAGTGTAAATGCCCATATGGAAGACGAACAATAAAGATATTGATACAAGACATTTCATATAATTAAAAAAGTATATAGTAAAAACAAAGTCAACGATATCGTCAAATTGGTTTAAACATTTTAAGGAGAGTAATACTTAAAATGCAATCCAATGTATCTCACTTTTATTATACACATAATAAATGAATTTAAAAAATAAAAAGAATTTATCACATAATAAATTATGATTGAATAATTTGATGTGATATATATATATATATATATATATATATATATATTAATTCTATCATTTTTCATTTTCATGAAGCCACCTACCTTGTTTTAGTGACCATAATTTATCTTTTAAAATGAACACCAACCTTCCTGGAGAGGATACAACATTCACTTCTTCTCCATTAATTAATATTATTACGTTGGAGGCTTTGATTGAATTGAAGGGATATTAAATTATGTATAAAAAAAAGGGAAGATTTTCAAAAATATCAAAATAAGAAAACTATTTACACAAAATAGCAAAATTTTAATCTTCTTTGATAGAAGTTAATAGAGGTTGATGGAAGTCTATCAGTGGTATAAATTGATAGACGTTTATCACTAATAGATACTGATAGAAGTTTATCCGAGTCTATCAATATTTTATTGATATTTCTGTAAATAGTTTAACATTTTTTCTATTGAAGAAATAGAAAGTAACAGTCGAAAAGTGAGGGTGTTAGTTGGTTGTTGAGTGAGAGAAGAGTGATTTGGGCACGTGGACCACGTGAAGGCTGGTATATTTTTAGGGAAGATTATTTACTTAAATAATAACTATGCGTAACTATTTGCCCTAAAATTGTGGTAGTCATATTACCAAACAATAAACCCATTTCTCGTCGGAACAATTGCTTGATGTCTATTATGTCTATTATGTGGATTATGGGTTATGGTATTCTTTTCTAGCTTGGGCATTTAGTACTTTTCCCTTTTTGTAATGTTGTAAAGGTCTAGATTGCATATCATCGAACTCTGTATTGTCTCTCGATTCTTCTCAATTTATGAATAAATTTTGATTATATTTCTGTTTATGATGTGCAATCGAACTCTGTATTCTTTTCTAGCTTGGGCATTTAGTACTTTTCCCTTTTTGTAATGTTGTAAAGGTCTAGATTGCATATCATCGAACTCTGTATTGTCTCTCGATTCTTCTCAATTTATGAATAAATTTTGATTATATTTCTGTTTATGATGTGCAATCGAACTCTGTATTCTTTTCTAGCTTGGGCATTTAGTACTTTTCCCTTTTTGTAATGTTGTAAAGGTCTAGATTGCATATCATCGAACTCTGTATTGTCTCTCGATTCTTCTCAATTTATGAATAAATTTTGATTATATTTCTGTTTATGATGTGCAATCGATACCTATAATTTAATTTGCAATGCGTGACATTTAATTACATGTTAATCTGGTGTAGCATTAAGTTAAATTAGCTTGTGAGTTGTAATTTTACCTCAACGAATATTGTTTAATTAGATAATTTAACCGAAGAACTATATTGAATATTTGATTTGACATTTCCAATTAGATATTCGACTCAACAGATTCCTCGATCTTAATGCAGTTAGTCCAAATTGATTATGATGCATTTCATCTAATTGAATTACTTAGTTAGATAATTAGGACTCTCACCTAACTTTTCTTGAGGAGTTGGCTAGGATTTGGTGATATAAGAATTATTTGATGGACTGGTGCTCGAGTTACTAAATTGGAAAAACAACTAAAAGCCTAAGAAACTAAGCAAGATATTTTAATTGTTTGAATTGAATCTCAATTTAGTATGTTTTATGCTATTTAAATTTGATTTGCAATAAAATAAATCTCGAACCCCGCCCTCATTAGTTACCCTCGGGCTGTAAATTATTTGACTGAGAAATTCAAGAACTCTCTGTATTCGATCCATGCTACAACTACTACATAATTAGTGGAAACGGTAAATATATTTGGTTCGGATTTGGGCGACAAAATTCGCGTGACCATAATTTGAAAAGTGAATCCTATTTTGATTGCATTTGGTGTTGCTTACTTGTGTTCCATATTCGTACGGACATTTATGTGGTCCATTTTCAAATATGTCATATAAAAATGTAATCCATTTAAGGAGCGAAGGGTGATTAATCTTATTGTGTTACGATTACAGTTGTAATATAGTACTATTACAACATGAGAACCACACAATCTATCACATTTACTGTTATCGTTTGACCCTAAAAGGTAACGATAATAGTAAATATGACAGATACATAATTTTAAGTAAATATGATCAAAACAATCCAATTACGTTTTCAATTGTGATTCAGTATGATTGATCTATCAATAGGAATGTCATTACAATTACACCAACTTTTATTATGAATGAGTAAACGTGGCCAAAAAGTATCTCTTATTACAAACTCAAGTGATGAGACCTTGAGTATTTGAAATGAGTGTATGGTTTAGTTTAGCTTGATTGTTGAGTTTTAAAAAGTTCTTTGAGTTAAAAAACTATATATGTGTTTTTTTATTATATATTTTAAAATATTGATTTGTATACATAGCTGTTATGATTAACAAACTTGCAACTTTAAAATAGATGTAGAATCATCTTATCAATTATGTCGAGGACCCCATATTAAAAAGATGGGGATACCTCATTAATTTTTAAATGATACATATGCTACTTCTCTCATTATCAATTAATTTTGAGATGAAACTTCATTGTTATTTAATATGATATCAGAACCTTATGAGGTCGAAATAGACATGTTGAGGATCCCACCTTCTCTCATTGTCATTTGGTCTTAAGATAGAACCTCAGGGTAATTTAATAAACTATATACCATAACTAGTAAGGTAATATTTGAAAAACGTTGATAAATGCAAGGTTAAGATTTAACAAGGTAAATAGAGCAAGTAAAATGGAAATTAGAAATTAAACATACATGTGACATAAATGCATGGATAGGTTTGAGTAGCTAGGCAGCTTAACAACATGCAGAGACGAAAGCGAAAAAAGTTTGAAGGATGTTGAGAAAAATTACTAAGGCTGCAGCAGAGAAGGAAACCCAGGCCCATGGCGTGTTGAAATAGTCATGTTTGAGTGAAGCTCGGGTCTTGTTCCACCTTCTATTACAGTGCTTACGCAAAGCTTCACTGATAGGATCAAAGTGGGAAGAACTTGATTCTGTGACAAATTTACCGAGGTTGTTAAACAGATCTGAAACTTCTTTACCACAACCGCCAATATTATTGATTATGATTCCGGCCTTCATAAGTAAATGCACGTCTTTCTCTGTACTTATCAAATGATCCAGAAATAAGACATATTGGGTCACATACTTGTTCCTATTTGCTGCATTGAATTGCTCAAATGCTACCATGTTTCGCAGCATAAGTTCGAAGTCATCATAAATATGTAAAGGAGGGATTTCCAGAACCCCATTTTTAAAGGTTATGTCCCTCATATATTTGGTATTTTTTGCCTTCTTGATGGTGACACCAGCCTCGTAGAGCTCAGTTATGGATGGAGGAATCGAGCCCACTTTCTCACTCTTGTTCTTAGTAGGCTTCTTATTCCAAAGACGACACAAGGGGTAACGAAATAAGCTTAAGAAATGCTGCTTCTCGTTCTTACCATTTTTCCCATGTTACTTGTTGTTGTTCTGCATATCATTAGAGGGAATGGGGGAAAAGTATAAAACTAAGAAATCAACCAAGTGCTCTGGTTCTTCATTCAAATCGATCTCATGGCTTTCACGCACCAACCCAAACTTAAGAGTACAGTGTGGAAGATCTTTAAAGGAGATATGACCATCTTTATCATCATCTCTAAAGGAGGGGGCAATTTTTATCATCTTTGAAAGAGGAGATGAGGGGGACATTGTGTTTCGGTATTAGGTCAAACAGACTTCGAAGAAGAAAGAAAGGAACTTGATTTTCCAATTTTATCAAGTCATCGGGTATATCCATTTCTATTCCTTCGTAGAATGAAATATCTACATTTTCTTGAATTTGAACGAACTTACAATTTGGATGACAGTCATCAAATTTTAGTATAAAAAACTCAACTATGAAACATGCATCCACAAGCATCATTGTAACAAACTCCTCTTCCTTCATCTTTATGGGTGTTGCATAGCAATTGCGGGCTTCTTTCACCCAACAATGAGCTTTCTCCACAAGGACATTCAATGTTCTGGTTTGAGGAAACCCCACATGATCCATTGATTCAATCATGTTATTATTCATACGACGTAGAAAGTTCATAAAACCATGAAGCTTATACTGTTCATTGGCTATCAAATCCTTTCGAGTACCATGGTGGAGGGGGCCAATGGAAATGAGTTGAGGGGCATAGGCTTTAGGATTCATCTCCCGTAGCGCTTTGGTAACTTGATAGATGTTGCTATTTGCAGTAACCGGAGATAGTCGTTTCAACTTTTTTTCTATGGACATCACAATATTCCCACAATGTTGTTGATTAACCTCAGTAGCTACTTTCTGCCACGTTCTGAGTTTACTTGTCATTTCCTTCAGGCATCTCAATCTCACTCTTCTCATTTTATTGGAATCGATACACGCACCCTTTTCAAATGTCCTTCAACAAACATCCATGCATATATATTTTGAAAACTAACTTAATATTGAATACGCATATAGGAAAATATAGGTATAAAAAGAAGGTAAATGAGAATATAAAGGAAGGAGAAGAACAAAGAAGTGAAGAAGTACCTGGTCCGCAAGTTTGATGGAAGGAGATGGTCAGTGAAAGATGAAATGAAAGAGACGAATGTGGGATTGGGAAGAAGAGTGAGTAAGAGAGGGTTTGTGGAAACTGGTAGAAAAAGAAAAGCCCAGCTCTTCTCATAAGTAGTGCGATTGGTTAAATATTAAACATTATCTTAGTACAAAAAAAAATAAATCAAAATTATCATTTTTTCTAAAATTAATTAAAATGACTAAAAGTTCAAGTTAAAACATCATGTAACAATTTTATAATTCAAGTTAAGTCACTTTTGAGTCTTGGGAGCGAAACTCAGTCTCGTAATTTTTATAAAAAAAAAGAAACAAAAATCGGATAAAGGAAAGAAAATTAAAAAAAAAAAAAAGCAAAAACGAGAGAAATAAAAGAAAAAAAAGAGAAGAAGCAAAATTCAGAGAAAGTAAAGAAAATAAAAAATATATTAAAAAAAAAAGAAGAAGCAAAGATCGGAGAAAGGAAAGAAAATAAAAAAAAGAAAAAAAAAGAAGGGAAGAAAAACAAACCGGAGGAAGAAAAGAAAATAAAAAAAAAGAAAAAAAAAAGGAAAGAAGACAGAAAGGAAAGAAAAAAAAGGGAAGAAGCAAAAATTGGATTAGAAAAAGAAAAAAAAGAAGAAGCAAAAAAATTGAATAAAAAAAGAAAGAAGCAAAAACCGAAAAAAACAAAAGAAGCAAAAATAGAAGAAAATAAGGAAAATAAAAATTGAATAAAAAAAGAAAGAAGCAACAACCGAAAAAAACAAAAGAAGCAAAAACAGAAGAAAATAAGGAAAATAAAAAAATAAAAAAAATAAGAGAAGAAGAAAGTGAACGACAAGACAAGGGAGGACGTAATCGAAAATTAGAAAAAATTCAAAAATTGACTAGTCTAACACTTGTATATTTACAAATATTTTAAAGATGTGATACAATTTTAATTTTTTTTTTCTTATTTTACTATCTATTACAAATATCATTTAAATTATGACCAACTATTTTAATAATAAGTAAATATCATAAAATAACTTAACACGATTATAGTTTTCTTAATGTTATTTTATTGGCCACACCAAAATATCTCAACTAAGTTACACATTCATAGTATTCTCATCAAGCTTCGGTCCAAAAGTTATGTATTACGAGAAAAAAAGTACGAAAAGCGAGAAGTTGAAAGTGAGGTTACAAAAGTAAAGAGTATAGAAAAACCTTCCAATTAAGTGATACACATGATGCATCATAATTGTTAAAAAAGATTTGATCTTGTGCTCCAATGTGCCGCTAAGTATATGATATCCTCCTATTAGGGGCTTTTTCTTCATCATGGGACATTCTTTTATTACGCTGCAGCCATATACACCAAAGACAGCGCCAATGAAGTTGCTCCAAAGCAGCTTCTTTTTCGTGGTCGGATGGATGCTTTTTTTTTAATACATAACATTTCTTCTAAAGTATTGGGGAGGGGATGTGAAACATCCAAATTAAGTTTTTTGTGCCATAGCAGCCGTTGACGAATATATATGTTATTAAATAATACAAAAAAGAATGTAGAGATAGAGAAGATCGACAAACATTAACAATGTGCATTTCAACCATATATATGTTCGACCAATTCACCATGGTTTTTACACATAATGCACTAGATCAGACTGAGAAACATCTTGGGGGATAGAATTTGGCATTTGTCCATGATATTAAAACCCTTATGGAAGAGGGACTAGTTTTTCTCAATGGATTTCGGGCGAGATCGACCATTGAGATTTAATTAAAAATTTTATTTTTTCCAACTTATTGACTATTTTGACGTTTATGGGCCTTTCTTGGTACATCTTGGACGTTAGTAATTTTTCCAAATATTAGATAATCTATCCAAATCTTATACCAAATCTTATATATTTTCAAATTTTCCCCAGATTCGATTATCTTTAATGAATATTATATTTAATTTTTATGTATTTTTAGGTCAATTTCTATTTCCATGATTATATGAATTTCTAAATTTCCGATTGAATTTACCAATTAGATTTTTTTTCAAACGGATGATTGCATTTTGATTTTTAAATCTGGGGAAAGATTAATTTTTGAAAAAAAAAAATGTAAGATATGGAAAATATATAAAATATCGATATTAATCTGCTCGAGAATTCATCGATCTCGATGTTAATCTATCAGATTTTATATATTTTTCAGATTTTACCTTTTTTTTTTAAAAAAATGTAATTATTCCAAAAATTTAAAAATGAAAATCAATCATGTGAGATCCATCTCAAAAAATTCATTTGGATAATTGGTAAATTGATTTGGAAATTAGAAATTTGGCTAAAGATTTAAAAAATTTCGTAACATTTTATATAATATTTGATAAATATAATAATTTGAAAATATATAAGATTTGGTATAAGATTTAGGAAGATTACATAATATTTTGCAAAAATTTCTAGAATCTCGATGTAAACTCTGAGATGTACCGAGAAAAGCCCAAAAGGGCCAAAAAATTGATAAGTTAGAAAAAGCTATTTTTTAAAACTAAAACTTGGGGGTCGATCTCGCCCATGATGGACCGAGGAAAACTATTTGAATGAGTTTTCAAAAAGGGTGCTAGTTTAGTTTTGTAAGGTGAAAACTTAAAAGGTGTTATTTTTTACCATTTCCTCTAAAGTATCGGGGAGGGGATGTGCAACAACCAAATTAAGTCTGTGCCATAACTGTTTGGAGTAGGAGCAATTGATGAATATATGTTTGGCTGATTCACCATGATTTTTACACATAATGCACCAGATTAGATTGAGAAACATCTTGGGGGATCGGATTTTGCATTTGTCCATAATATTAATGCCCTTATGAAAGAGGGAACACCTAAATTAGACAGCACCACTCAAAAACCTTTGTATTCTTCTTTAGAGTGAGAATTCACAGGAGTTATGGGTTCTGTGATTTATTTAGGAGAGGGAGAGAAATTTTTGGGAGGAGAGAAATTTTTTCAAAGAAAACGATTTTGGGATGAATCTCACTTTCTCTACGTGAGAAGCAAGGGGAAGAAGAAGACTAATCTTCACCAACCAAACCCCACTTGCACGTGTGTTGAATGAGAGAAAAAAGGGATGAATTTATGCTTTAATTTAAATTCAAGCCCCAGAATCAGCCCTTAGGGGAGTAATTTCTCCACTTTTTCTAATTATAGAGAGTGAGTAAATTATTTCTTGTGCAACTGCATTTCCAGCTCTCCAATAAGACGAATCCCCAAAGTAGTAGACATATTGAGCTGTTGACATGGGCCACTCTCACCTTCAAAGAACTGTCTGTTGGGTCTTATGTTCTAAAACTCGCCGTTTGTAAAATTAACCATATTCTATTATCAATAAAAATGTTATTTAAACATTTCTCAATAAAGTTATTATTGAATTTATTAATTGCATTCATAAAGTCTAAATCCATTAAACTAAGATTCATTGCTATTACATAAATACTTGAACTTTATGTATAGACATGAAGATAGATCAAAGTTCAAGTAAATAACCAAAATAGTCTATAGTACATGATTAAGGTCGGATACCTTATTCTGGTAACACTATTGGATGCGACCTACTCTGTAGAGATTATAAGTTGTTGTAAAGGTGTTAAAAACAAAGTGATCATGATTCGTTCATGTATTGACATGAGGAGTTGGGGCGTCCTATGCAATGAGTTTGCATAAGATCGAACTAAGAAATAAGTCACTCTTATACATTGTCTACTGTTTAATACTAATTATTTCGCTTAGATGACCTAGGTAACTCGATCTTAATCCTGAGCTAACTATGAACTCCTGTTCATTCAGGATTATCCTTAGATTTGCATAGGTGAGAGTTGACTCAACAGTGTCGACTCAATAAACCTCCCATTTCAGGGGTAAGACTAGTTAAATAGTTGGAGACATAGGGTGCAAGACGGAATTCACGACTACCCAATTAAGGATAGGAGAAAGGTTGTTCTCTTAAGTGCTGAATCCAGGTCTTGAACAAGGGGCCTCACCCTCTAATTGGCCTGAGGGATCCGGTTTGGTGATTAGATCACAAAAAAATTGTTCATTAGAGGATCAGTTGGAACTTAAGGAACAAGACGTAATATCGGGGGTAAAACAACATATTGACCTAGCAGTTATTATGAACAACCTATGAATGGTGGACTAACTGGTTATGGTTAAATTGTGGACGCAAATATATCTACAGTGAGGAGAGTGCAACTATCAAGCAATAGTGGTGTGACTCGATAGTTAAGGAATACTGATTAATTAGGTCTAAAGAGTTTAGCCAATTAATCTTAATCATTGGAGCTCATGATCTGTAGGTCCATAAGGTCCTTCTACTAGCTCGTAAAACATGAACATCTTGAATTATTAAATTGAGTGAATTTGGAATGATATTAATTTGAATTGTTCAAATTGAATTTCAATTTGAAAATGTTCAAATTGAAATTAGGGTTTTTGAGTTTGAATTAGTTCAAATTCAAATTAGGGTTTGCATAATTATATTTGATATAATTAAAGTTTAATTTGTTGAAATTAAATGAAATTGAAAAGTTTATAACATTTAAATATTGATTTAAATATCAATTACATGAATTAGATTCATGTTTTAAATTTAGTGTGAGATTAATTTGATATTTGATATTAAATTGATTAATTAATTAAAAATAAAATTAATTTCCATTTTTAAATTTCAATTTGAGAAATTGAAAATTGAAATATAACATTTGGTTAATTATGAATTAATCAAATTAAATTTAATTATGAAAATTAATTCTTGAAAAATGAAAAGTAGGAGAAAGTGGGTTTATCCCACTTTTCTTTAGCATGAGGTGTAATCCTCATGTTTGATCACAATTCCACTAAATTAGAAGAAGCAACTGCTGGCCATGAGTTTTTTGTTAATACTTGCATGTTGCTGAAGTACAAAATACCTCCAATTTGTTGAGTTGAAGGGGATTGGTTGAGAATTGAATATAGAAAAATCAGTTTTCTGCATTTCGTCTTCTTCTCTCTTCAAACCCATAAAACATTTACCAAATTCACTCAAATTTGAGTTCCACCACTCTGATTTAAGGCTAAGAATAGTAGAGAAGTCCTCTTGGTGGTTCACGGACTGATTTGGAGTTGAATTAGAGTGAAGAACAACTTGGATTTGAAGATTTCATCACAAAAGGTATGTAACTTGAAAGCCACTTGAATATGCATGCTTATGAACTCAAACTAAAAGTAATTAGAGTGCTTATTGATTATCTTTGCTTCCATTGTATGCTTGTGTAGTCCATCACTACCTTCATAGGCAGATGAAATATAAGTCTCTTTGATTAACAGTGTTATATAGTGAGACTAGTCATTTCATGGTTTGGTCTTATACAAACTCTTTGTATGGAACACCTCTGCTCACATGTGTCCACATGAATGATCGGACCAGATCATTTGTAGCCCTAATTGAAGAAAATCGGACATGAAGATTTCCATGAGCAGCGGAATGATCATTTCAAATTTCATTCGTATATGAACATTAACAATTACAATCAAGAAACGGAAACATACCGGCTATGCACAAAACGAAATTACAATATGCTTTACTAAGATCAAGGGAAGAATTACACATACCTTTGAAGACTCATCTTCAACACCCTTAATCACGAATGCCCAAACAATTAGCAAGACTACAAACTCGAACACTTGAACACTACGACCGCTACACTGCACGATCACAACGACCATGAACTCAGCGATCTCCAAGATCACGAACACAGTGAACGACCTCCGAAAATCCTCGACCATGTCGAGTTAAGTACGTCACCACTATAATGGCTACCTTGGTATTCTCGTGTGAGAATCTAGAAGTATGGGCTCTGTGTGGACATGGTTAGAGGACAAGACCGGAGGAAGAACAATCTGTAAATAATTGAGCAAGTGGGAAATGACAAGGTCTATCGTATAGACGATGCCCAATCGATTAACAAACGCTATGCGATCGTTTAGTAAAAACTCCACGATCGTTTAGCTAATCGGTCAGTTGACTAACTATCGTGTAGAGTCACTCCACGATCGTCTAGTCTCTCTTCAGCTATCGTTTAGTGAATCCAATTCACTTGACAACTACCGTGAGTAATTTTCGAGAATAGAAATCTCAATCATCAACCTCTAAATTTAGGAAAATTTTTTTCATTTTATCTCACGATTACCATGAAACCACCAATAACCTTCCACTCAATTAGTTATTAGAGAAAAAGAGATAACTATCCAATAATTAATATAATTATAATTATCCATGATAACCAACTTACTATACTATATTTATAACCTATAGTTTTAATATTTCATCTCATGAAACATATAAACCATAGCTCTTTTTCTATTCCATAGTACTTAATGTAAAACTCATTTACATTAATCCTCCAGTTGATGTATCTCATACACCACACCGATCATATCATATATAATAAAATTACCTCTTATCAATTTGAACATTTCAAATCAACACCAAGAACTGATCCCCGACTTGAATCCATTGAGCTACCAAGGGGACCTTATGGACCTGTAGCTCGAAGCTCCAACGGTACATGAATAACTGACTAAACTCTTTAGTCACGGGATCCACCATCAGTTAACTGCCAAGCACTCCACTAAAGACCGACAACTGAACTCTCCTTACTACAGATATATTATGTGTCCATATCAACCAATCAACAGTACGATAACCCTTCACAAATCGCTTGTAAATATAGCTGGGCCAATAACCGTTATGCCACTATAGTTACATCTAATTCCTTAAGTACCACTGATCCCTCTAATGAACATAAGTCATAGTCCTACTATAATTGAGTCCTCTCTTCCAAAGAGAAGCTGTGGCCACTATGTTACAAGCCTCGGAATCAATCCTTAAGGGAGCAATCTATCTACTTACCCCTGCTTCGGGGAAGGACTGAATTCCATCTTGTGTAACTGAGTTCCCAGCTCCTAAATCAGACAAGTCTCCAAAAAGGTAGGCATGTTGAGTTGGCAATCTGGTCACTCTCACTCATACTAATCAAATGACCGACCTCTAAGACAGGAGTTCCCAAAACACTTAGGATTGAGGTCATGTCACCTATGGTCATTTAGGTGAGATGTAAGTCTTCAGTATCAACGGCGTTATATACAGAGACGAATCATCTCGTGGTTCGGTCTTATACAAACTCTTTGTATAAGACACCCCCTCGCATGTTTCCACATGAATGGTCAGGATCTACCATCTGTAGTAGTTCACAAAACTTGCAAACCTCTACAAAGCGGGTCGTATCCATAGAGTCACCAGGATCAAGAATCACTCCTTAATTCTTATACTACAGAGCTATTTAGGTTATCACTTAAGGCATGATTCATTTGTAAATATCTCATATACATGCTTAAGTTTATATACGATAACCATGGAGCTTTGTTTATTGGATATGAGTAAATGTCAGACAAAATAACTGTTATTTTATCCATAACAATGTGTATAGATTACAAACTACGAGACTCCAGGAGAATTAGGACACCAATCCCAATAACTCTTTACAACAGTTGTAACATATATAAATTCGATCGTATTCGTAGTATCACTAAGATAAGGTACTTAGCCTTATCCATCTACTACAGATCGTTTTAGTTATTTCTTAAACATGATCCATCTGTATTCTCCACATACATGTTTAAATTACAAAAGATAACCTTGGATCTCCACACACACACACACACATATATATATATATATATTATAATTTTATAATTTCATAATTGAGGAGAGAATATTTAAATTTAATCTTGTTTTCACTTTTATAATTTAGCTCTTATACCTAACTTTAGTGTGTTTTAAAAAAAATGATAAAATTCATTACTACCTGTGCTAAAGTAATTTAAATTACAATTTTGTTATTACAAAACTTTTATTAAGAAAAGTGGGAAAGGAAAAAAAAATAAATAGAAATAGAAAAGAAAAAATAGCTGGTATTTTGTTCGAAAAAGAAAGTTTCAAAACTTACCGCAAATATAAAATATATAAATGATAAATCTCCGTACAAGTGATGGGTGGCTTTCATAAAATATACTTGTGTTTTTTCTCTGAGCAATATTCACATGGGAGGGTATAATTTTTCAAGTTATTAATATAAAGAGTTAATATTGGAAAGCATTATGTGTGAAACTTTTGAAAGCTCAATAATATTTTTTATTTTATAAAGTTTAAAGATATTTTTAATTTATTTTTACAATTTAGCCTAATTAAAATATATCAAAATCTATTAATTTAAGCTTTTGAGTTTTATAGCATGGTATCAAGTTTTGAGTTCAAAATTGTATGTAATTTTAACACCAACGAGAAAGATAAGTATGTGAGTTATGAAGCACAGATATTTCATGTGAGGTAAAGAATCAGTATCAGACACATATCAGATACCGATAATTCCAGATACTTTCCAGATATGTATCTGACACGCGATTTGACGTATCTATAATTTCAGATACTTTTTAGATATGTATCTGATACACGATTTGACTTGTCTATTTCTATGCGTACTTTTTTTTTTTTAAAGAAAATAGACAAGTAACTCATTTAATCTTTTCTCAATCTAAAATTAGGCAACTTATTTAAAAAGCTCACTACTCGAGTCCAAAACTAAAAGAAAAAATAAATAAATAATGGATCAAACCCTAGACTAGAATCATCTAATCTCCATCTTCACATTGGAGTCCCCACAAAGTCTACCAAAATATAAACTATTTAGATATCTTCAACAATAAGTTATTCGTTTATCTTCATACTTCTCTCTAATATTCTTCTTCTTCGTTTTTTGCAATATGAGTTACTTTTCTATTGCATTTTATTAACTATTATACTTCAACATCTTAGATGTTGCTTTTTTTATATTGTATTTTAGTATTTTTATTCTATTTTATACTATTTTTATTAACTCGTATACTAAATTATCTATATCCTAGATTTTTTTTAAAGAAAAAAAATGTATCTTCAACGTATCAATATCCTTATTTTTAGAAATATATATATTAAAAAATATAAAAAAAATGATGCATCCTTAGACGTATCTGTATCTTAGTTTTTTTAGAAATTGACGAATCGCCGTATCTATGTCTGTGCTTCATAGTATGTGAGTCATTCTTTAATCTTCTGTTTGGAGATGTTCGTGAATTGGAAAGGATTTCAAATTGAAAATATATCAAAATTTCAAATAAATAAGGTAGCTAGACTAGACATCACTTATTGGTGCAAATGTCATCAAACCAAGTCAAGTGGATACAAACAAACAACTACTATGTTATCTTTGCTGTATTATTCACGTGGGAGAGTTAATATTTTACCTATGTTCTTTTAACTCAGTTATTAGTACATATAAGAGTTAATATCTTACCTTTGTTCAAAAAGGAGTTAATATTTTACGTACCTCATTGGTCCAGACACCAGCTCATTAGTGCATAAATGAAAATAAGCCAAGTTCACGAGTTACTCAAGATCATATGAGGCCTTAGACAAAATTTTGATAGAGAAGATTTCATACAGAAAAATATTATCTAAAATTTATTTTTCTTGTTTTTTGAGATGCAAAATTATGCATTAAATTTTGATAATCTAAGTTCATTGTGCATTATGTATCATGTTTTAATGTATTTTCAAGATTAATACAGTATCTTTTCAAATTATTATCATCTAATGACGTTAAAAATTTCATATAAAATAAAAAGTTAAAGATATTTTCGTATACTTGAAATTGTTAATATACTTTTAAGTGAAGAAATTGCTGAATGAATCTTCAGTCAATCGTGTTTCTTCAGTGTCCACATTCTCATCAAATTGTTTTTTTTTTCTTTCAATCATTCTTTTTTCACAAAATAATGGTTGTATTTCCATATCATTTACAATTTCTTTAGCTGAAATCATAGTATCTGTTAATCCATTTTCTCTATATTTTTCTAAAAATGAAACTAAACCTTTCAAGTGATCTAAAGAAACATCAATATGCATATCGTTATGTTGTAAGATTTTACTCACATAATCTACAGCAAATAAGATATCATATCATATAGTCATACCTAATAAGAATTCAAAAATTTCAATTCATAAGTAGCTAAACAATTAGCTTCATTTTTCACTTTAGGATTTTCATTAGTTTCTCCTAATTTTAGTAAAACATCCCTTATTTGAGGCATTTGAAATCTTATTGCTTTACCACTTTCAAATCGACTTTCTCATCTTGTTTGTGACAATGGTTTGATAGTCAAGTTGGTTATGTGATCTATCCACCGTTTTGTAGACAAAATAATAATAATAAAAATAAAAATAAAGAATATATATGTTGCACAACTCCAAAAAATTTCATAGATCTATGACATGAGTTAGCCATGTCAGAAAATACTAGATTGAGACTATGACAACCACTAGGTGTATAAAATGCTCTAGGATTTATTTTCAGTAATCTTTTTTGTACGCCTTGTTGTTTTCCTTTCATATTAGATCTATTGTCATATACTTGTCCTCTTATATTCCATATCTCAAGTTTAAGGTCCATAATTATGTTTATAAGCACATCAAATAAACCTTTTCCAGAAGTATCTTCAACTTTTAAAAATTCTAAAAAAAATATTCTTCTATTTTTATTGGACTTGTTGAAATATCAACACACCTCAATATAAGAGACATTAGTTCTTGATGACATACAACAGGTGTATAATCTAATATAACTGAAAAATATTTTGCTTCTTTAACATTTTCAATAATTATATATATATATTTTTATTTCAAGTCCTAATAGTTGTATGAGTTCATTTTGTATATTATGTCCAAGATAATGATAATGGATTTCTTTATTTTGAATATGTCGAAGATATTCATGCATTATTGGATCAAATTCGACAATCATTTCAATTAAGCTTAAAAAAATTTCATTATTTTCTTGATAAATTTTTTTTCATTATTTCCTTGAAATGCTAAATTATTTTTAGCAAGATTTTTAACAACAATAATAATTCGTGTTAATACTTTCTTCCAATGATCTTTTCATTTATTAATTAATTTTTGAACATCTTTATCGATTGTTTTATTTTGTAACAATCTAATTTGTAAATCAACCCAAGCATTCATATTAGACATGTGTCAATTACTAGTTTCATGACTTTTAAGCCGAGAACTAAGAATTTTCCAATCATTAACTTCTTCATTAGTCAATTGAACTGTATTGAATTTAGTATCAAATAACTTACAACAAAAACAATAAACTTTATCGAAATCTTTTTTGTAAACTAACCAATTTCTATCATGTTTTTCACCATTAGATAATTTTTTAGTATAATGAATATTAGAAAAATGTCTAGAATTTTTGTCTTTTGGAAAAATTAAAGGAAAAGTTACAAATATAACAATCAGACCAAAAATTCTAGCAAATATAACATAATGTAAAAAAAATTACAAATATGACAAAATTTAGATAGTCTATTAATGATACACCATATTGTTGGTAGGAGTCTATCCGTAACAAACCCTACGGCTGGTAAGAGTCTATCAACGATAGAAGTCTATTGCTGATAGATTTTGCTATATTTGCAATTTTTTTAAATGATATTATACACTTAGTTGTTATCCCTAAAAATGCTACCAATTGCAGTTACTCAAAATTAAATGATTTTCTCTAATGAGACATTTTGTTACCAATAAGTCAATTAATTTAGAATTAATTTTTCCATCTTCCTAAATCATATATATTATATTCAGAATGCATCATATGTGTCTCATTATCATTGCTAGTATCATCATTGTTTTCTCTATTTTCATTTCCTCCCTGCTCTCTATTTTTTTCATTTAAATTTATTTGATTACATGCTTCATTTTCAACCATATAATTATCTACTATTTTTTTTCATCTTTCAATTTTTCTATACCTATCATTTCTTCTATTATTTCATTAGTTTTATTACTTTTACTTCCAATAACAAATTTACCCGAGAGCATTTTTTTTTTAGATTCAATGAATTTATCTACTCTTCTTTTCTTCTTGAGCTTTTCATATCCAAATTCATATTTTCTAGTAGACGTATTGATATTCTAAGTAGGCAAATATAAACAAATATTTGATGTTAATGTATTGAACAATCAATAGTATGAAATAATTTTTTTCAAAAAAAGGTAAAAGAATTTGAACGGAAAAAAAAATCCTAGAGCTTTGAAGTAGCTAGATTGAGTTGAGGAAATGATTTCTGTTGTGCCAATTGATAACCAAACATGGACTCGTGAGGCCACACAAAATATCGATGAAAATATGAGAGTTAAGAGAGAATTAGAGAGAGGGGGAGAATTCAATTTAAAATGAATCTAAAATACCATACGTAATATATTTTTAAGGAGAATGGAAAGAGTTTTAGTTTTGAAAAAAAAATAAATGAAAAATAAGAAATATGAAAGGTCAACTCTCCCTAAACTTGTGAGAATTTTGAGAGAGTTATATTAATGATTGAGATTTTTAAGGAAATTTGAAAGGAATTATGAATAAAAAGATAAAAGTTTTAATCAATTTGAAATGTCAGTCAATCAAAATTTGAGAGAGTTTACGAGGTCATTCATTATGGATTTTGTTAGTAGTTTGTATTTTCAATATTATAAGAAAAAATTTATGAAAAGTAATAAGTATATTATTTTATATTTTAATTTTAATTAAATTAAGTAGACACCGATATTATATGTATATATATATATGCAAAATATGGCCCTTTCTAAAATGGGGGCCTTAAACTATAGCTTCACTCACCTATAGCTTAAGTCGGGTCTTGCTGAGTCAACTTAATCTCCATTACACCTTACAATACAACCACCTTGAAGACCATCTTCAAAGAGTAAGCTGTTGAAATATTGATAATACTGAGTTTATCCAAAATCTATTAGGTTATAGACTTTTGAATTCTCTAGTGGTTGAACATGCATGGTACTAGATCTAAATTTTCTCAATATAATATTTATTTTCACATATTGAATTCTTCTAGAATTTTCAAGTCGACATGTGGGAAGGAGAATATTGAAATGTTCATATAATTAAATTTATCATAATTTGAGTTTAGTGATGAATATTTAACAATAGGTTATGATACAAATCATAGAGAGATTTGGGAAATTATTCTTTACTTACTACTTTATAATAATCATTGTTTCAAATTCAAATCCATTATGCATATCAATCTTCCCCCTCTTGTGGATTAATTTCGTCCCCCAAGTTAAGTGATTAAATTTTTAAAATTAGAAGAGGTAAAATAAATGGATTATAGTTTTTACAATTATTGATTTCTTTAATTCTAACCCTCTTTGTCTTTCCGTATATCTATTAATAGGTTAAAAATCACTTTAGGTCCCTAAAATTTGATAAAAGAAACAATTTGATTTTGAAAAAAGTAATGATTTGGTTTTTATACTTTAAAAATGTATCAAAAATTTCGTTAACCAACTTTTTGTGTTATTCTGAACTTAAGCCACCGAAAAATCTTCTCTGCAGAAGATGATATACTTTCAGTGAAAATCCAAGATATAGCTTCCAAATCTATAAGCTTCTTGCTCCTCAAAGAAATAAAAAAGAAGCAAAAGAAAAAGAAATTTACAAAAAAATTAAGCCCGTTTAATTCTGGATTCATTTTCGTTTTTATGTTTTCAAGGACAAAGAATACAAGAAAAATAATTAAAATGTGTTTGGTATACTTGTTTTTAAAAACGATTTCTAAAAGCAATCCCTGAAATATATAGCTCATTTTTAAAAACAATAAATCGTCAACACGCGAAAATTCGAATTTCAAGATTTTAAATTAGAACCAAACGTGTTTTTGAATATAGCAAAAAAGAAGAATTTGTTTTTGTTTTGTAGAAACGGTTAACTCCCCAATTTTTGTCCTCCGGTCCCCAATAATTGTTCATTTTCTTGTACTTTAATGTCAATTTCACTCTCAACCTGAGGCTGCCGGCTTCACTAGGAATCGTGAATCGGCGGCTAATCCACGACCATAAATGCGGCAGGTAAAGAGGAGGAGGAAGGCAAGCAAATGGGAGGGGAAAAGAGAGATTGATGGCCAAGGAAAAGGAAGAAAGAGAGAATGGTCAGAGAATATTGGGGTAATGGATTTGAGGAAATTTTATTCGGTAGTCAAATATAATTGTTTATTTGTAATTGTAGCTGAGTTTTTAAACTTTTGCATCTATAGCAAAAAAAAAAAAAACTCTCATCTAGATCGTGTGTGAATCTTATTTTGTTTTTCTCTCAATTCCATGTGATTTTTTATTCGGCTTACTCTTTCTTTTTCTCTCAATTCCTTGTGATTTTGTTCTCTCTGTCGATCATCGTCTCTTTTTCATAGTTAACTATAATTTTTTTGGGTAGTTGCAAATATAGAAATCAGACCCAAAATATTATATTAACATATATAAAACAATACAAAAAAATTACAGATATAGCAAAATTTAGATTTAGCTCTGTGAGTCTATCAGGTGATAGTACTATATCATTTGTAAGAGTCTATCAGTAATAAACAATATCATTGGTAGGAGTCTATTAGTGATAGACTATATCACTAATATGAGTCTATCTATACAGTCTATCATTGATAGATTTTGCTACATTTACAAGTTTTTTAAAAATGATTCTATAAATTTAAGTATTATCCTTAAAAGTGTTATCGATGTGAATTACCCTAATTTCTCTTTGACATTGTTGCTTATCTTTATTTTATGTCGATAATATATACAATTTGATTTAAAATTACCCCAAACAATAATTATAGGAATTATTTCTCAAGCCGTTTGTAGTACTAGTGACATTTGGTACCATCCTTCATCATAAAATCAACATCAACCTTCCCTTCCACATAAGTTATTCACTTTTTCTAGAAGAGGGACAGGTAGGTGAATGCTCTGTTTGGAGATGCTCATGAATTGAAATCATAAACAAATTTCAAATAAATAAGGTAGTTGGACTAGAGTGTTAGACACCACATCATCGGTGCAAATGTCAGTAAATCAAGTCAAGTCGATACAAACACACAATTGATATTTTGTTCTACGAATATTTGAACAAATTACAAGTACATTAAATTATCAGTGTTTGTCTGTGTTATATATGTGCGTTTGTTTTCAACCATGTGCGAGAATTCACGTGGGAGAGTAAAAATTTTCATAAAACTGGGTGGCTTTTATAAGGAGGAGTTAAATTACTTGTACTTATTTGCAGTAATATTCACGCGGGATCAGAGTTAATATTTTACCTCTGCTTTCTTTTACCTAGGTTATTAATGCATGTAAGAGTTAATATTTTACCTACCCCGTATATCAGACACCAGCTCATTAGTGCATAAATGTCAGTAAGCTAAGTCAACTCAGTCTCCTTCCAGCTTACCATACAACCACTTTGAACACACCATCTTCAGAAAGTAGGTGTTGAAATATTGAGCTTATCGATATTAGTTCATAAACTTTTACATTTTGTGGTGGTCGAAAATGCATGGTATCGGGTTATAAATTTATATATTATGAAATCGACAAATAAAATAAAATAGAAAAAACGTATCAAAATAGAGAATCGATATACAGATTTATATGATTCATTAACAGCCTGTTAGTTACGTTTACGAGAGAGGGAAAAATAATTTTATTAGAGAATGATACAAAATTATAGAATGGATGCACCTCTAGGATTTAGAGAGTTTATATAGTGCATTTCTCTAAGCTGTAGGGTCATAAACATTGTTATGTAATCACCAAACAAAGAATATAGGAAAACATAAAATAAAGGAGAATCCACACACAAATTTACATGATTCACTAACAGGGTGGTAGCTACGTCCATACGATAGAGGGAAAACAAATTTATTAGATTGAATGATTACAAAACACATAATGAATAACACCTATAGGGTTAAAGAAAAGAGTTTATACACTGCTTTACCCTAAGGGGAGAAGGAAAATAATTAAATAATTAAATAATTAAATATACCACATACGAAATTTAAATAGGTTTTGGGGCTTCCGTACTTGGTCATTCAAACCGTCATATAATAGATTCAAGGCATCCTAACAAACGTAAATAATATAAAGATGACATTTCACTAAACCGGTCAGTGGGACCCTGTACTTGATTCGCTCAAAGCGCCACACAATAAATTCAAGACATTCAAACAGTATGTAATGTCATTTCTTTCTTAAAATAATATTGATTTTCACTTATTGAGGTTCTTTCTATGAATTTTCAACTTTACATGGTAAGGGGGGTGTCACACCCCCTCCTAGATTACCTTCCTAGAGATATGAGGACAATAAATATCTACATTTGTTTACATTTTCTATCCGCCTATACTAGCTTGACCTGATAACTTCTCTCTTATCTCATCATAAAATCTATCCATCTTAACACAACAATAACTCTTTACTTAAAAATAAGACCACTTACACTATAGAACATTTGATACCCACACAACTTCAACATACAGAAACTAACTGATGGAATGAACACATGTGCAGCAGAAGAAAATGGATCTAAAGTACACTAATTAGGTTAATTATAAAGATACACATGCATTAAAATAATAAGTAAAAGGGGAAAAGAATACAACCTTTGTAAACTTTGAATCTTCTCCAAATTAGCTCCAATCTCTTCACGAATGGTTCGTAGACCACCATGTGAGTCTTCCCGACTATTCTCTAGCCTTAGAACAGGATGGTGGGATCCGATGAATGGTTAATTTGGAGAAGAAAAAGCTAAAACTTTGAGAGAAAAAGGGATGAGATTAACACATAATCTCATCAATTTCCCCTGAGGCCAAGAGCTTTTAATTAAACACTCTCTTTTAAAGACCATTACATGCAAAACATGCAACTTTGAGTTTGATCAGAACTTGACACTAAAAAATTCACTAACTCAAAGTGGGATTAAGTAGGACAGTGTCTTCAAATGAAGACAATACTTAGCAATTCAATAATTTGAATTTCTCACTCACAAATGTTGGATCTTTCCACTAACTTGGTCAAAATTTGACTCTCAAAGTCCAAAGTCAACAAATTTGACTTTTAGACTTTCAAAAGTCAAAAGTCAACAATTTGACTTCCATTGCATTTTTTACCTAGCCAATAATTTGACTTTTAATGCAATTTTGACCAATTCTATTTAATTTCAAAATTAATTCTAATAATCAATTTAAAATTAAATTAATATTAAATAATTAATTAAACAATTTTATTAATTTAAATATTAAATCCAACAGTAATCCCAATTAAACATTAAGTTAAATCTATCATATATATTTAATGTTTTGCTCCAAAAACCAAATTTGTACACTTTAAATTCGTTCATCACACTGTTCTAATGTTTAGCCCGATATGAGCTAGTAGGGAGACCTCATGGAACCTACAGGTCATGAGTTTCAATGATCCGCGATTAACCGGTTAAACTCTTTAACCTAATTAACCACCATTCGCTAACTACTGGGTCATTCCACTAAAGACCAGTAGTTTCAATTCCCTCACTGTAGATATATTATATCCACTCGATATAACCATGATTAGTAAGTTAAACCTTCACCAGGCTGTTCATAATAACGACTGGGTCAAAAGCTGTTTTACCCCCAAGATTACATCTTGCTCCTTAAGTCCCATGAATCCTCTAATAAATAATTGGTTTGTGATCCAATCACTAAACCAAGTCCCTCTCGGGTGAATGAGAGGGTGGAGTCTCTTGTTCAAGACCTAAAGTCAGCACTTAAGGGAACAATCTCCCTATTATCCCTAAAAGCGGGTAGAAGTAAATTCTATCTTGTACCCTATGTCCCCAGCTATCTACCTAGTCTTACCCCTAAAATGGGAGGTCTATTGAGTCGGTGCTGTTGAGCCAACCCTCACCCATCCAAATCTAAGGATAATCCTGAATAAACAGGAGTTCATAGTTAGCTCAGGATCAAGGTCAAGTTACCTAGGTCATCACTTTAATATAGTCAATCTTAAATAGTAAACAGTATTATAAAGTGAAAGTGACTTAATTCTTGATCCGATCTTATGCAAATTCATTGCATAGGATGCCCTTACTCCTCATGCAATACATGAACGAATCAGAATCACTTCGTTTGTAGCACTTTATAATAAATTGTAACAACTACACAGTGGGCCTATCCAATGGTATTACCAGAATAAGGCACCCAATCTTATTCATATATGATAGATAATTTTGACAATTTACTCGAATCTGATTCACTCTTATGTCTCCACATAAAGTTCAAATACTCATGTAATAGTCATGGATCTTTTAATTTATTGGATTTATTTCTAAAATGAAATAAGCAATTCATATATTCAATAACAACTTTATCGATTTACAGAATAAGTTTATTGTTTACAAACCACAAGTTTTAGCACGTAAGACCCAACAAACTCCCACTTGGACTAAAACTCCAGTGGATTTTTACATATATATACAAATGTATATACAATGTTTAGTAACAAGAGAATAAATACAATAAACTAGGGCATTAGATACCTAGTACTTCTCCCACTTGCCCTAGTTCCATCTATTTCATAGTCCTAGTCCCACTAGGTAACCCTCAAACACTTTAGTCGAGAGGGTCTTTGTAGATGGATAAGCCAAGTTGTCTTCACAGGAAATTTGCGTGACAATCACGTCTCCTTGATGTACATACTCAACTCCTATGATGGAGTCAGCAAACACTGTTGGGATTGATGCCCTAAATCTCGTAGGGTCTTGTAGATTGTAAACACGTGTATGAACAAATATTTTTTATGTAATAATATGAGATATTTTCTTCACTATTATCTATGAAATATGAGATATTTTAGTTGCATTAACCACAAACCAATAAACTAAGACCCCTGGTTATCGTTGTAACTTAAGCATATATGTGGAGACATACAAGTGGATCGTACCTTAAGGATAACCTAAATGATCTGTAGTATATGGATAAATGAGGGAAACCTTATCTTTGTGACACTACGGATATGGCCCGCTTTGTAGATGTTACAAGTATTTTAAAGTGCTACAAGTTATCTGATCCTGGTCATTCATGTGGAGACATGCGAACGGGTGTATCCTATACAAAGGAGTTTGTATAAGATCGAACCACGAAATATTTAGTCTCTTTATATAACGCCGTTCATGACAAAGACTTTCATTTCACTAGGATGACCATAGGCAATATGACTTTAATCCTGAGTGAGTTGGGAACTCCTGTCTATGAGGGCGGTCCTTTGATTTGGATGGGTGCGAGTGGCCAGATTGTCGACTCAAATCTACCATTTTGGAGATTCGTCTGATTGGGAAGTTGGGAACTCAACTACACAAGACGAAATTTACTCATTCCCCGAAGCAGTGGTAAGTAGATAGATTGCTCCCCTAAGAGCTGATTTCGAGGCTTGAACAATGTGGCGCCACACCTTTCCATGACCCGAGAAGCGTTCACTCATAGTAGGACTATGATGTATTGTTCATTAGAGAAATCAGTAGTACTTAAAGAGTTAGATGTAACTACATGGGCAAAACGGTAAATTGGCCCAACTGTACTTACGAGCGATTTTTGAAGGGTCATCGTACTGTTGATTGGTTATATCCAATGGAATAAAAAATATATCTGTAGTACGAAGAGTGCAGCTATCGGTCTTTAGTGGAATGCCCAGCAGTTAACGGATGGTGGATATGGTGATTAAAGAGTTTAATCAATTATTCACGTACCGTTAGAGCTTCAAGCTATAGGTCCATAAGATCCCCTTGGTAGCTCAATGCATTCAAGTTGAGAATCAGTTTTTGGGTTAGTTTGAAGTGTTCAAATTTACAAGAGGAAATTTAATTATATATGATATAATTAATTAATTCTATTACATGTGATATAATTGATTTGATGTATTAGATACATTAATTAGAGGAATTAATATAAATATGATTTGTATTAAGTGTCATAAAGGAGAAAAGAACTATGGTTTAAATATTACATTCTATGTGATATTAAAACTATAGGTTATAAATATAATATGATAAATTAGTTATTATATTTATTTATAATAAAAACAATTATAAGATAATTGTTTTGTTGGTTATTCACTCTTTTAAGCGTTGCAAGTGGGAAGTTACTATCAATTTTGATAACTGATGGATAAAAGTGAAAAAGGTTTTCATTTTTTATTAATCACATAACATTCGATCGAGAGAAAAGAAAAGCTATACGATAGCCCTTTGAGAGAGTGAATGACGAGCGAGTTTACTAGACGACTGCCTCTTGTTTACTAAACGATCGAGTATCCAACTCTATACGATAGAGGTTTCTCATTCTCCCACTTACTCGTTCGTTTAACTCGATTGTATACATCCTCCTTCCCTCTACCAAATCCATACAAAGCGCACACCTCCTGGATTCTCACATCAAGAATACCAAGGCAACCAAGTAGTAGTGTCGAGTGTTTCTGTTCAAGGGTCGAGGATCGAGTCTTACTCGATTGGGTTCAAGGATTTGAAAGTTCATGGAATTGCACTGGTTGTTCATTGCGTTCGTGCTCGTGATCAAGTTTGCTAGGACGCGTGAATAGTGTAGATCAAGGGAATACTTGAAGAAGAGTTCTTTAAAGGTATATTACTCAATTCTCTTTATTTTAAATGAAAAGCATGTTATAATTTACTCTATGATACATAATTATTCTTATATGTTTGAAAATTCCTTATTCTTTCACAATGAGTACGGAACGATCTTGCTTCCGCTTAATGGTTCTCTTGAATTAAATATTTCCTTCAAAATTTCCCTCAACGGCGAAATCCGGCTACAACCCACATACTGTCTCTAATACTGACTCACATCTGCCCTGCCAAACTGACACTCTTGATGCAACTGTGAAGTCTTAAATTCAACCTTCGGGTCTTTTCTATCTTATCAGACTCCACTCTAAAAGATGGCTCTGATACCAAATGTATCGGAGCCAACCTTTGCTCTAATACAAAATGTCACGGTCGTACTTCTCCAACTATGCGGCATCATAATTCGCCCATGATCATGGTCAGCCTTAAGGGATGCTCAAGTCCTAATTCACTTTTTGCTCGACTCTTTGAAGCTTCATCCGACCTTATGCGACGTTATTCCATCCTCAACCGAACTTAATTCATGCGGAACTGCACTTCATTTGGCCATACACGTCGCACGTACGTGCATTTTCCCTCATGTGCGACTCTAGCCTGTTGGGGTTGATGCCCTAAAGTCTCGTGTCCTGTAGTTTATAAATAGTTTGTACGAACGCTTTTGTTGTTAATATATGATATTTACTTCATATCTTGTATTTATGCTTAGTTAATTGTTTTATTTGCTTTACCACAAACCAGTAAACATAAAATCCCTGGTTATCTGTATGTGACTCAAGTATGTATGTGGTGACATACAAGTAGATCATGTCTTGAGTGATAACTAAAATGGTTTGTAGTATATGGATATAGGTAGGAAACCTTATCCTGGTAACGTTACGGACGTAGGCTGCTTTGTGGAATGGTCACAAGTGTTGTGACTTGTCACAGATGGTCTGATCCTGATCATTCGTGTTGGGGACATGCGAGCGGGGGCATCCTATACAAAGAGTTTGTATAAGACCTGACCACGAAGTGTTAATGTCTCGTTACATAACACCGTTCATGACAGAGACTTCACTTCACTAGGATGACCATAGGTAACATGACCTAAATCTTGAGTGGGTTGGGAACTCCTACCATTGAGGGCAGTCTTTTGATTTGTATGGGTGCGAGTGGCTAGGTCGCCGATTCAAACCTACCATTTTGGGGATTCGTCTGATTTAGGAGCTAGGAACTCAGTTACACAAGATGGAATTCACTACTTCCCCGAGGCAGGGTTAAGTAGATAGATAGCTCCCTTAAGAGTTGATTTTGGGGCTTGAACGATGTGACGCCACACACCTTCTCTTGGCCCGAGAGGTGTTGTATTGTTTATTAGAGGAATCAATGGTACTTAAGGAGTGAAATGTAACTACAAAGACAAAACGGTAATTTGGCCCAACTGTACTTACAAGCATCTGTGAAGGTTCATCGTACTCATGATCGGTTATATCCGATGGACACAAAAATATATCTGTGGTAAGAAGAGTTAAGCTATTTATCTTTAGTGGAATGTCTGACAGTTAACGGATGGTGGATCTCATGGCTAAAGAGTTTAGTCAACTATTCACGTACCGTTGGAGCTTCGAGCCACAGGTCCACTAGGTCCCCTGGGTAGCTTGGATAAAGTCGAGAACCAGTATGCCGATTTTGCTAAACGATCGTATACCATTTCTTAAACGATCGTTCAGTAAAATCTACACGATCGTGTAGCTTCTCCTAAACGATAAGCACCGTGCTATACAATAGCGCCTTTTTCCCTCCCACTTACTTATCGCCTACACGATCTGGTATTCCTCCTTCTTCTACCAAATTCACCAAAGACCACGCTTTGGGTTCTCACTCCGAGAATACCCGGGGCTCTTTTCTGAAGTTGTCATCCCTGTAACATTCATGTTCGTGCTGCTGCAGTCAGCGTTTTCGCTGGGCATTGGTAGATCACGTGGAGGTATTCCGCTGCTTTGAGTGCTGAAGTTTGAAGAACGTCTTCAACTGTTATGGCACTTATTCTCTTGTTATTTTATTGTTTACAGCATGCCGATAATTAGTATTTGTTTTCATAACTGTTCGTATGAATGTATAATGTTGTATTTCGGTCACGGTGAGATCGAAGCGATCCGAACGCGCTCATGGAACTATTCGGTAAGAGATCCTTCAATTGGTATTAGAGACAGGTTCTGATACTCCGATTTCACCTGTTGCAACGAAATGAGATTTACATTTATGGTGGGTGCATTTCTACGCTGATTTAATGGTTAAATTTGCTGTGGATGTGCGGATTAATGGATGGTTTCAGGATGATAAGCCTCGGTTTGATTTAAATCATTTTACATTTGCGATTGTTTGTAAAGGCCCCTAAGTTTTTTGGGCATTAAGAATCGTTATCGAGTCTGTATTAAAAGTTTGTTTGAAGTTTTGAGTCGTTCGTCGAAGAAGTTCTGGGCAAGAGTTGCGATTCTTCAAGGAAGGAGGTGATCTAGGGTTGATCGCATCGTGCAGACGATGTGGTACGCGATCACTGTTGATCGCATCGTAAAGTCGATGGAGTACGCGATCACTGTTGAATGCATCGGTGAAATGATGGGGTATGCGATCAAGAGTTGGTCGCATTGGGTTGAAAATCGGGTACGCGATTGCTGTTGAACACATCGATTAAACGATGGGGTATGCGATCAAGAGTTGATCATATCATTTTGACGATCGGGTACGCAATCGTTGAGTATTGTATCGTGTAGACAATGAGATGCTTGCGGATCGTTTAATGTGCATGCGCGCTAGACGATCGTTTAGGTCAGCAAACTTCATCGCTTAGAAACTGACTAAACGATCGCTTAGTAACGCAAGGTAAATCATTTACCTATCGCCGCGCTACACGATCGCATAGACGATCAGGCTTTGCAGCCTCATCGTCGTCTACGCGATCGTTTAATTATGCCCCTATCGTCTAGTGCGCGCTGAATGATCGTCTATCTACTGGAGTTTACTACACGATGAAGACCTTCTAGCGGTCCAAGACCCGGTTCGCCTGTGAACCGATTTGCTCGATGAAAAATGTAATAGATAGGGTTTTTTCATTTCATTTTTTGTATAGCCTCATCCCGGTCCATTAATCCATTATTTATTACATGCGATGTATGTTTTATATGTTATATGGTATACACATATAGTAAATCCCACCTTTGGTTATGCAATGGTCATGCATCATCTCTTTATTGTAATTGTTATAATTTAGAGAAGCATGATTTAATTATGTAAGAGCATGCTCATACATCATATAATATAAGAGTTATATTTATGCATGTATAAAAAGCATTGACATGCATCATCTTTATATTATAATTGTTATAGTATAAGGTGAATGATAGCATGTTTGCTTGGTTATTACGCGTTATATAAAAGTTATATATAGTAATGACCGAACAATGCATGAAGCATGACACATAGGTTACTTTATAAATGTTATAAACACCTCGTTGTGAGCAATGATTTTAGTTGTTTCTTTTTAAAAGTTAAAGAAGAATTAGAACTAAAAGAAATAAGAAAGACATGCATGCTCACTTAGGTTTAATTCATGTTTTTAAAGAGTTTAAAAATTGGATCACATAGACCTAAGATCATGGTTCTAATATGATTAGCAACCCTAAGGCTTTAATCTTTTAATTAGTTTAATGGGATTAAATTGGCTAATAAAAGGTTAAAGTGTAGCAAATCTATCTATAAAGGACCTTTTATCTAAGGCGGGTTCTGTCTAGGCTGGGGTATTTAAGTTGACGAAAACGTAACACCCTTACCTGAGAACTTACTTGGAAAGGTGAATTAGATAGATTTGATGCATGCATGCAAGTAAGGACAATCCATTAAAGTGTTTAAATGTGACTACTTGAACTTGTTCATTTTTCATAGACATACGTTGTTTATGAGCAGAGTTTAAAAAGACGATTTAGACTAAAATCTGTAGTCGGATTGTCTAGATTAATGAATCCTTAGGTAGAACATTCAGTAGGAGGTACTTGGGGCATAAAATGCTTCACTTAAACCTTTCACGTTTCTCCTAAATAATCCACACCGTGAGATCTACCCTCAGTCTTGCGACACCTTTGGTGTGTCCCCCTAACGGATGGTGTTTAGGTAGGTCAATATCAAGGTGGATGGAGATAGTGTTCATAGTAAGTGGGAGCGGGAAGTGCGACAGCATATCCCTCGGTCTCCCTCATTAGTTTGAATAAAGTTACTACGCATTGCCTCGAGGCACCCTGGGAGTGTCCCCTAAAGTATGGAAGTTTTGCGCGTTTCTTTATTTCATCTCCTGTAAGAGGATAAGGTAATTTAGTCTCTTGTCCTAATCTTCTTCTTCCCTATGGTGGGCTCATTAGGGCGGGACTCTAGCACCGAAAGCGAGGGGTAATACTTACGCGAAATAGTTAAAGGTTAACAATTCTAGACCAAAAAATGGTGGTTGTTAGGTTCAGTTCCAAGAGTTGGTTCTGTCTAATAGTTGAAAATGTCTCATCCCAGCGAAGGGGCAACTGATCACCCCACCGGTGACGTTTGTCCTGTCTCACTGTGGCATCATTGCAAAATAGAAGTCTATAACTTAGAGTACTTGAAACTGTTTTGCAAAACTGATTAGTTTAAAAGTGGTTTAGCAAAATCTAATAAAGTTTTATTCGTATTTTCAACAACATTTTTAAAATGGCAACAGCCACGTTGGCTTTGCGAAGCGTCAAAAAACATACTGGCGATAATTTGGCAACATGGAAACACATGATCACGAGATCTTGATCATCGTGGATCTCATGTTCGCTCTCGCGGAGGCTTGTCCTCCTGATCCAGCTTCGAATGCTGCTCGAAATGTTCGGGAGGCATACGAGCGATGGACAAGGGCGAATGAGAAGGCCCAAGTCTACATCTTGGCAAGTCTTTCTGAAGTCTTGGCCAAGAAACATGAGCCTATTGTCTCAGCGCATGAGATCATGGAGTCCCTGCGGGGGATGTTTGGACAACCGTCTGAACAGCTTATGCATGAGGCTCTTAAATACATATTCAACTCCAAAATGGAAGAAGGCACCTCTGTTCATGAACATGTGCTTAACATGATGGTCCTCTTTAATGTGGCAGAGTTGAATGGGTCTACCATCGATGAGGAAATCCAGGTTAGGATAATCCTGCATTCTTTGCCGGAGAGCTTTCTGCACTTTGTTAGTAATGTGATTCTTAACAAAGTGAAATATAACCTTACAACTCTCCTCAACGAGTTGCAAACATACCAATCTTTACTAAAAAGTAAAGAGAGGCAGAAGGGTGAGGCAAATATTGCTTCAACGTCTAGGACATTCCATAGAGGTTGGACCTCAGGAACGAAGTCTGCACCTTCTGCTTCTAACTCTGCAAAGGGGAAGAAGAAGAAGGGTGTAAGGAAAAAGAGAAGGCACCTGCTAACTCACCGCCTATCACCCCAAGGAGGCGTCCATAGGTTGCTAAGGGAAAGTGTTTCCACTGCAACCAAGATGGACATTGGAAGAGGAACTGTCCTCGATATCCGAAAAAGAAGAAAGCAGCCAAGACTGATAAAGGTAAATGTGATTTACTTGTTCTTGAAACTTGTTTAGTGGAGAATGATGATTCTACCTGGATAATTGATTCAGACGCCACTAACCATGTTTGTTCTTTTTTTCAGGAGATTAGATCTTGGCAACAGTTGGAGGTGGTGAGATGACGATGCGAGTAGGAATCGGGCACGTTGTTTCAGCTGTGCCAGTGGGAGGACTTCAGTTAGCTTTACAGAATAGGTTTCTTGTTTTATATAATGTATATATTTTTCCCGAACTAAATAGGAACCTTATTTCTATAAAGTGTTTATTGTAATGTAAATATACTATCTCGTTTAATGTGGATAAAGCGTTTATTCATAAAGATGGTATTTTTATTCGTACATCAAATCTGGAATCAAATTTATATGTGCTAAGGCCGTTAGCCATTAATTCCCTCCATAATACTGAAATGTTCAGAACTGTCATAACTCAATCAAAACATCGACGAATTTCTCCAAAAGAAAATGCCCAACTTTGGCATTTTCATTTAGAGCACATCAATCTCAATAGGATTGAGAAATTGGTGAAGAATGAACTTCTAAATGAGTTAGAAGAAAATTCTTTGCCAGTGTGTGAATCTTGCCTTGAGGGTAAGATGACTAAACGATCTTTTACTGGGAAAGGTTATAGAGCCAAGGAGCCTTTTGAGTTAGTACATTCTGATCTTTGTGATCCTATGAATGTGCGAGACTGAGCTAAAAGTATTTTATCCGTTTTACTGATGATTACTTCAGGTACGGGTATGCTTATCTTATGCAATGGAAGTCTGAATCCTTTGAAAAGTTCAAAGAGTTCAAGGGAGAGTTTTCAAAGGATTCAGACTTCCATTGGGTATGCTTATCTTATGCAATAGACAGATTAAAACACTTTGATCGGATCGAGGTGGAGAGTTTTTGGACTCGATATTCCAGGACTATTTGATAGAACATGGAATCGTTTCCCAACTCTCAACGCCAGGTACACCTTAGCAGAATGGTGTAGCGGAGAGGAGAAATAGGACCTTGTTAGACATGGTTCGCTCGATGATGAGTTACGCTTCCTTACCGAACTCGTTTTGGAGTTTCGTAATGGAGACTGTGGTATACATACTCAGCTGTATTCCCTCCAAGAGTGTTGCAAGAACACCTCTGGAGTGTAGGAATGGGCGTAAAACTAGTTTACGTCACTTTCGCATTTAGGGTTGCCTTACACATGTGCTTGAGGCTAATCCCAAGAAGTTGAAACCAAGGTCGAGGTTATGCCTCTTTGTAGGCTACCCCAAAGGTACACGAAAATCCTTGCTATGGTAGTAGATGGCGATGTTGAGGATTCATTGTCTTATAAGAAGGCAATGGAGGATGTTGACCGGGAAGAATGGGTCAAGGCCATGGATCTCGAGATTGAGTGTACTTATAGATCAGCCTGATGGGGTAAGACCTATAGGTTGTAAATGGATCTACAGGCGCAAACGAGGTGCTGATGGGAAGGTACAGACCTTTAAGGCTCAACTTGTGGCAAAGGGTTATACCCAGGTAGAGGGAGTCGACTATGATGAGACTTTCTCGCCTGTTGCCATGTTAAAGTCGATCCGCATCCTCCTGTCCATTGCAGCTTATTATAATTATGAGATGTAGCAAATGAATGTCAAGATGGCCTTTCCGAATGGCAATCTTGAGGAGACCATTTATATGGTGTAACCCGAGGGATTCATAGCTCAAGGTCACAAGTAAAAGGTTTGTAAACTGAATCAGTCCATTTATGGACTGAAACAGGCACCTCGATCTTGGAACATATGGTTTGATACTGCGATCAAGTCGTATGAATTTGACTAAAACGTTGATGTACCTTGTGTTTACAAGAAGATCATCAATGCTTCAGTAGTCTTCTTAGTGTTGTACGTAAACGATATCCTACTCATTGGGAATGATGTAGGTCTACTGACTGCAGTTAAGAACTGGCTAGCAACCCAATTCCAAATGAAATATTTGGGAGAGGCTCAGTTTGTTCTAGGTATACGATCTTTTGGGGTCGTAAAAACAAAGTGCTAGCACTGTCTCAAGCATCGTACATTGACAAGATGTTGCTCAAGTACTCGATGCAGGACTCTAAGAGGGGCCTACTGTATTTCAGGCATGTAGTCCTAAGACACCTCAAGAGGTTGAGAAGATGAGATGGATCAGTCTAACCCAGACCATTTTAATGTTGCTGACCCGTTTACGAAGGCTCTCACAGCTATAGTGTTTAAGAGTCAGCTACGTAGCATGGGTCTACAGGATTGCCCACAACTGGACTAGGGCAACTAGGAGAATTTATTGTACTGGGCTTTTATGCCCTAGTTTATTGTTTTGTACTAGTTTATTATACACCCCACTTCGCTTTAGAACAAGTGGGAGATTGTTGGTGTTGATGCCCTAAAGTCTCGTGTCCTGTAGTTTGTAAATAGTTTGTACGAACGCTTGTGTTGTTAATATATGATATTTACTTCACATCTTGTATTTTTGCTCAGTTGCTTGTTTTATTTGCTTTACCACAAACCAATAAACATAAAATCCCTGGTTATCTATATGTGACTTAAGCATGTATGTGGTGACATACAAGTGGATCATGTCTTAAGTGATAACCAAAACGGTCTGTAGTATATGGATATAGGAGGGAAACCTTATCCTGGTAACGCTACAGATGCGACTCGCTTTGTGGAATGGTCACAAGTGTTGTGACTTGTCACAGATGATCTGATCCTGATCATTCGTGTTGGGGACATGTGAACGGAGGTGTCCTATATAAAGAGTTTGTATAAGACCTGACCACGAAGTGTTAACATCTCATTATATTATACCGTTCATGACAGAGACGTCACTTCACTAGGATGACCATAGGTAACATGACCTCAATCCTGAGTGAGTTGGGAACTCCTGCCATTGAGGGAGGTCCTTTGATTTGTATGGGTGCGAATGGCCAGGTCGCCGATTCAAACCTACCATTTTGGGGATTCGTCTGATTTGGGAGCTGGGAACTCAACTACACAAGATGGAATTCACTCCTTCCCCGAGGCAGGGGTAAGTAGATATATATCTCCCTTAAGGGCTGATTTCGAGGCTTGAACGATATGGTGCCACACACTTTCTCTTGGCCCGAGAGGTGTTCACACATAGTTGAACTATGTTATATTGTTCATTAGAGGAATCAATGGTACTTAAGGAGTGAGATATAACTACAGGGGCAAAACAGTAATTTGGTCCAGTTGTACTTACGAGCATCTATGAAGGGTCATCGTACTCATGATTGGTTATATCTGATGGACACAGAAATATATCTATGGTAAGAAGAGTTCAGTTGTTGGTCTTTAGTGGAATGCCTGACAGTTAACGGATGGTGGATCTCATGGCTAAAGAGTTTAGTCAGCTATTCATGGACTATTGGAGCTTCGAGCCACAGATCCATTAGGTCCCCTGGGTAGCTTGGATAAAATCGAGAACCAGTGTTTGGGTTAATTTGAAATGTTCAAATTGACAAGAGGAAGTTCAATTATATATGATATAATTGGACTGGTTAATTATATATGATATAATTGACTAAATGTATGAGATACATTATATTAGAGGAAAATAGATATAAATATGATTTATATCAAATAGAGGAGAAAATACTATAGCAATATGTGATATCAAACTATAGAAGAAAAATATAATATGATTATATTTATTAATTAATTGATTGATTAATTATATGATAATTAATCCAAAATTTCATGTTCTGATATAGGTTAGTAGGCAGCATCGGTTATTGTAATCGATGTATTAAAATGAAAATAGTTTTCATTTTGATCAATTGTCCAAAAGAAATCGTGAGAGCGAGTTATTGAAAAAGAAAATGATCGCTTAAAGAATCGAGAGCCTATACAATAGTTGCCCCGCGCCTAAATGATCGTCCACTTTGCACCTAAACGATCGCACGTTATTTCCTACATAATCGGATAGCTTGTCTAAATGACCGTATAGTGTGTCGATTTTTTTAACGATCATAAACCATTTCCAAAACGATCATTCAGTAAAATCTACACGATCGTGTAGCTTCTCATAAACGATAAGCATTCTGTTATGTGATAGAGTCTTTCTTCCTCCCACTTACTTATCACCTACACGATTTATGTTTCCTTCTTCCTCTACCAAATTCATCAAAGACCACGCTTTGGGTTCTCACTCCGAGAATACCCAGGGTTCTTTACTGGTGGTGTCGTCCCCACGGCGTTCGTATTCGTGGTTGTTCGTGCTGCTACAGTCGACGCTTTCGCTGGGCGTTGGTAGATCGCGTGGAGGTTTTCCGCTGCTTTGAGTGCTGAAGTTTGAAGAACATCTTCAATTGGTATGGCACTCATTCTCTTGTTATTTTATTGTTCATAGCATGCCGATAATTAGTGTTTATTTTCATAACTACTCATATGAATGTATAATGTTGTATTTCGGTCACGGTGAGATCAGAGCGATCCGAATGCACTCATGGAACTCTTCGGTAAGAGATCCTTTAAAATTTCGTCATCATCATCTTATCTCTTTGATACTCCCAAGGTATGTATTCATGATTGTTTCTTTCAAAGTATCAACACATTCCACCCACTTTGCAATCGACCTTCTATCACGGTTATCACTCTGTAGTTGCAGCATTCCATGCGACGAATTGGTCTTCATGAAGATCAACGTATGTGATCAACTTTGCGATGGTTTGGGATCAACGCATGAGATCGATTCCTATGATAGCTACAAAAATAGACATTTTGATGCAGAATAAGCATGATACAGGGTTATCGGGAATTTTCAGTGCTGATCGACACAAACTCATTAATCCACTTGAATCCTTAGAAATATTAACGCATATTCTGGTCATCAACCCTCACAATTCTAAGTAAAAGGTTGCAATAGCTTGTATTTCTATAAGCTATCACATCCCGAGTGTCGGGATGTCGTCAGCATTCTCTCTCCTTATCGAACACACTTATCGAGAACCATCATCAACAGACCCATGGGCAACAAACCAACTTGGGACTTTCCGAAAATCCATCCATTCGGACATAATCGAGACTTAGGCCCTTTCGAGTCCTTGTCGAATCAAAAAGGCATACCGGGTGCTACATCAAACCTCTGGCCCATGGGAACAGGCGCAATTTCGGCACACCCATGTCGTCCGACACTATCCATAAGATCCCGTTCTCATGGAAGATGCCCAAGACACTTGTCTTGTAATGCTTGCCCACACCATGACATACGCATGTGTCATGTGGTAGCTCACTTAGGTCACAGGGCCCAAGGGTGATGGAGAACTGACACCATGCTTCCCCTTATAGTGCATTCTGAACATTTTCTTCTTTGCCACCCATGCATATCAAATGTGGCGAACTATCACTTACCAACGTAGAGCGCTCTTCTAAACTCCGATTGACATGAAATTCCACGTGGTTACATATTTATCAACATGCATTTAACTCTAGAGCCGCTCGTCCAAACTCGTGACGGAACCCCACCTTCCGAGGTCACGACTGGGGTCTCATCTGGCCCCCACAGAGTTTGTCACTGACACCACCGATCATACGATTGCTTGTCTTTCTACTTAATGTTCAACATGGCATGCTTGCCCACTTATGTTGGTATGTTGGATGATGCATCATCCTCCTCAGTCGCATCACGACACTTCTCTTTACCCTCTATCTTTATCAGATGTGTTAACACTCACATGTCGCTAATGCACTGTTTCCACAAGTGGGTCACAGTCTACTATCTTAAAGTTAGATTGTGACAATGGGCATTAGGAGGGGCGGCAAATGGCATTGCCACTAAGCAATGCATGTAATATTTTAAATAAATTTTATATTATAGAATAAAATTTAATATGGATTTGATTCATATTAAAACTATAGGTTAAAAGATGAAGTTATATTATAATATGATTATAAATGCATGTAATATGGTTACTAATGGTTAGTTAACCATATTTTAAACATTATATAAAAATTATTTAATGATATTTTTATATTTATATAATATTAATAAATAAATAACTCCTAGTTAGGGGAATTATTTCAGCAAACATGGGGAGGGGAGTTAACATAACTCCCTCCTCTTCCCCCTCTTATTCCTTCTCTGCATAAAACACAGAGATATCCTTGCACTTGTACTCGCTCTCGCTCATACAAAAATCTAGAGAACATTTCCTCTGCCAAAATTCTTTTTAAGTTCACACTTTTTTTCCTTCTATCTTGAGAATAACAAGGACTCTAATTGGTGATATTAACATTAGTGGAACAATTCTTGGGACTCTATAGTAGCATTGATCATGACCTTGGGGGGAATTGCATGAAGATTTACTGGTTCTTCAAAGGTAACATTCTTCATCTTTGATTTTTATGGATTGAAAAATCAATATGCTTGGCCAATTTTTGTTTCTGTAAAAATTAATTTTGATTTTTTCAATCCCAATTCAAAAAATAATATGTTTAATCGCTTCTACTTTGGATTCAATTCCTTTAAGAACGAAGTGTGACTTTGCATGAGGAAATTGACCAACGGCTACTCGGTCGAGTGGCGTGATGATCAGCATCCGGTGGTGTGTGGTTGAGGGAGGCGACGTGAGTGTATTGCACGTAATGGGTGAGAAGGAGAAAATTTGTTCTCTTTTTCCCCTAAACTTATATATATATCAAATGTATATTAGTAGTGTATCAAGTGTATTAAGTATATATTAGGTGTATTAAGTGTATCCGAAATTTTCTTGTAAAATTTAATTTCTCAAATCTGCAAGATGCTCTCTCTCTCTCTCTCTCTCTCTATATATATATATATATATATATATTAAACTAAGTAAAACCCTCACATCTTCTTTAGTTCCAAATATCCTAATTCATGATTTAATATACACTTGATATATTCGATACCCTTGAACTACTAGTATGCACTTGATATTTTTAATACATTATTTATACACTTGATAGACTATTGATAGACACTTGATATACTTGATGTACTAATGATATACTTTTGAAAATGATTAGTTATTTTAAGTGTTTTAAATTGAAGGGCATTTACATAAATAAAAACACGTGGCAATTTTGTAATTTAATTGATCATCTTTAATTAGGGCTACCTTATGTTGGAAAGGGAGAGGCTGCTGTAAAGGATCAAATAGACACCACCTTGTCCCCGTCATCCTCTGACCCAAAAAAATCCACAATGATGCCTGAAATCGAGCTCCTACAATGACTGTGACGGTGGATGTTTTGGTGGTTATGGTGGGTGTTGAGGAAGGTGACTCGAAGACCAGTGTTTCACCCATTCATCGGTAAGAATAAATGGAAAGAGCAAAATAAAAAGATTGGGATGGGAGGGGGTTTAATCTGTGGCTGAAGGAAGAGAGTTTGAGAAAACTGCTATACCTGCAAAACCTAAAAGGTAGGTGACACATTTTTAATTCTCTAACCTTAAAGGTGCCACCCACCACAATTTCCCATATATATATAGTAAACTAAGTAAAACCCTCCCATCTTCTTTAGTTCCAAATATCCTAATTCTCTCTTTTTTTTTTCAAGTTTAAAAATTCAAATTCTTTATCCCAATGAATCCAAAATCACCTGATATTCTATCAAATTAATTTAAATTATTGATCTTTTTCAAATATTTCAATTTTGGTTCCAAAAACCAAAATTTAAAGGAAACAATACTCAATAACCGAAGATATTTAACTTTAATTCACCTAGATTTTTAGGATGTAACACTAATTTTTCTTTAGTGTTTAATTCTTAATTAATTTTTATTGGGTTTTTTTTCTACTTATATGTCATCGTTGATGAAAAAAATAAACATCAAATTAATATATCATAAAAATATATATATAAATATAATGGAACTGCAAAAGAGAATATAGTGCTTTTTAATTTTATTTTCTTTTATTTATTAAATAAAAAATACTCATGAAATAATTGTTTCTAATTAATAGATGTTAATAACAGTCGTAGCTAGATTGGTAATATTTTGTGAGAGTTAAATTTTTTTTTTTTTTTCTGTTCTATTCTATTTAGTATAACAAATTATTAGGAGATATATTAAAACCAACTTTTAAAACAAATGTTCACTTGACAAAAATTTTAAAATCAATTTCTCAAATATTTTAGATTTTGATAGACTCAGATGTTACTTTCTAGTAATTTTTCAATGGTTAATTTTATTCTTCAAAATCAAGATTTATTTTATATATATATATGGAGAGAGAGTATGAGTGTATTTGAAATATATTTTCAAGTGTTTAATTTAAAAAATAAGTTATTTTAGAAAAAATTGGAGTATTTGACAACCACAAAATAATTTTTGAAATATATTTTAAACAATTTTGATTAAATATTTTTAAATAAAAATATATATTTTTTTAAAATCAATCCAAATGAGCCTTATATTTATCATCATAACTAATTTCTCCATTAATTACTTTTTAATGACAACTCATATAAGTCATAAATTGATGGCACTAAAGAAACAGCCATAAAGGATAAACGAGTCTAAAAAAATTTTCCTTTTACCCACCAAAAACAATTTTTTTTTAATTTTCAATTTTATTAAGTCAAAAGAACTGCCCCTCTTTAATAATTATTAATTCCAGTTAAAAATTGATGATATTAAAAAAATGTCAAAATATTCGAAAAATCCAATTTTTTTTGTCTTTTCCTCCAAAATCGTGCCCTTTTATTTTTAAAAATTTAATGATGGTTATTTTTCAATCATGACACGAAAAAAAAATTGTCATAAATTTCAAAAATTCAGAAAACTCTTTTTCTTCCCCAAAAAAACCGCGAATTTTTGGCTTTAATGATTGTTTTTTCTCTCCTCTCCAGATTTGCTAATGTATATGTGTCATCGAATGTTCATTTATGTTGTAGTGAGTGACCATATGGTTACTTTTAAAAGTTTAGGGATCAAATTATTATCTTTATGAAAATTTAGGGACTAATATAGATTTTTAACCAAAAAAAACATGGTTAGCTATTTTTTAAAGATGCCCGTTAAGTTTAGATTTAACTCAATGATTAACAAATTCTGTAATTGTTAGATAAAGGCATGTTGAGAATCCTACTTTTCATTCAATGTCAACCGGGTTTTAATATAGAATATCATGCTTATCTAAATGCAAGGCTAAGCTTGAAGAAGGTGAAAGAAGCAAGTAATTAAAAAGGGAAGAAACATAGAATACAACATAAATGTAGGGACAGGTCTGATTAGGCGCTAGGAAATGCTGAGATAGCAGAGAAAATGGTTTGAAGAATGGTGAGAAGAATGAGTAAGGACGCAGCAAAAAGGGAGATAAAGGCCCATGGCGTATTGAAATAGTTATGTTTTAGTGAAGCTTTCGCCTTGTTCCACCTTCCATTGCAATGATCACATAAATCTTTGATGATAGGGTCGAAGTGAGAAGATCTCGGGGCTGTGATAAATTTACAGAGATTGTTAAATAGATCTGAAACTTCTTTATCACTACCGCCAATCTGGTTGATTATGACTCCGGCCTCCACAAGTAAACGCACATCTTTCTCTGTACTTATCAAATCATCCATAAATAACACATATTGGATTACATACTTGTTCTTCTTTCCTGCGGAGATTTGCTCAAATGCTACCATGTTTCGTAACATAAGTTCAAATTCATCGTAAATATGTAAAGGTGGGATTTCCAAAACCCCATTTTTGAAGGTTATGTTGGTTACATATTTGGCGTTTTCGGCCTTCTTGATGGTGACACCAGCCTCGCAAAGCTCAGTTATCGATGGAGGAATCCATCTATGTTCCTCGCCATTTTTGAATCCATGATGCTTGTTTTGCATATCATCAAGGGGCAAAGGGACAAAATAGAAACTTAAGAGATCAACCAAATGCTTTGGTTCTTTATACAAATCAATCTCATATTTACGCACCAACCGAAACTTAAGAGCCTTGTGTGTAAGATCTCCAAAGGAGAAGATTATCATGGGGACATCATGTTTTGGTATCAGGTTAAACAAATTCCGAAGAAGAAAGAAAGGAACTTGATTTTCCAGCTTTATCAAATCATAAAGTATATGCAAGTCTATTCCTTGGTAGAATGAAATATCTACGTTGTCTTGAATTTGAAAGAACTTACAATCTGGATGGTCGCAGTCAAATTTTAGTATCAGAAACTCCACTACGAAACAAGCATCCACAAGCATCATCATAACAAACTCATCAATATCCATCATGTTTGTGGGAGTTGCATAGCAATTGCGAGCTTTTTTCACCCAATGATGAGCTTTTTCCACAAGGATATTCACTGCTCCAGTTTTTAAGAGGTCCTCCATTGATTCAATCTTGTTGTTGTTGATACGACGTAGGAAGTTAATAAAACCTTGAAGCTTATATGGTTCATTGGCGATCAAATCTTTATGAGTACCACAGTGAATAGGGCCGATAGAAATGAGTTGAGGGGTATAGGCTTTACGATTAACCTCGCATAGCTCTTTGGAAATTCGATAGATGCTGCATTTTGCATTAACTTGAGGTAGTTGTTCCAACATTTTTTCAATACATATCACAACATTACCGCAAAGCCTTTGATCAGCCTCACTAATTTCTCCCACTCTACTGTGAGTTATGTCGTTTGCTTCTTGCTTTTCAATCTCACTCATTTCCATATTCAAACCCACCCACGTTTTCAAGTTTCCTTCAACCAAGAGCCATGCATATATATTTTAAAAACCAACTAAATAATAAATAAACAGAGGAATGATTCAACTTTCAAACACAACTTGCTAGTAAATTAGGGTCTCGTTGCTTTTTAGACACCATTCAGTAATCACTTCATTTTTTGTTTTTGTTTTTTTGAAAATTAAGTTTAAGAACACCTTTTTCACCTCTAAATCTCTTGCTTTGATATCTAACTTTTTACCCATGTTTTCAAAAACCAAGTCAAAATTTGAAAACTAAAAGAAAGTAATTTTTAAAAAGTTTATTTTTGTTTTGAGTTAGTAGTGTTTTCATTAGATGGGTTGATTGTATAGCTAAATTTAAACCGAAAACGGGTAAAATGAATTGATGTCAAATAATGTTGATATCAAAATTTTAATTTTGCAAATATATCGAATATAATCAATACTAACACAGGGGTTGATTGTAACCAATAACAAACTACAAAAGCTAGCTAATGGATCGAATCAGAAATTTAAAGATGTAATTATTACAAATCACATAGTTTTTAGTTTTCGAGAGATACATGATTGATCAAATTAACAATAAATTAGCTAAGAATTCAACATGGTCCCTTAAAAAGAAATCATCTAAGAAAAAGAGAAGGAAGAAATAAAGATGTACCTTGTGTCTAAATTGATGGAAGAAGATGTTGGTAGTAAATGAAAATGAGGGATGAAATGAAGAGACAGTTAAGGAAAGAAAAATGGGGAGAGTATATGAACTGAAAGAAAAATAAAAAATAAAAAATAAAAAGTCAAAGCTTTTGTAACCCAATTATTTTCCAGCCACTTTGAATTTATATAGAATGTCGGCAAGTTATTGTAATTGTCATATTGTTGAACAATCATACACTTCACATTGTAGACTTTTTGAGGTCAACAAATCTATGCTAGTGTAAGGGTAAAATTGTCACTTCACATCTTTTGTTTGTAAAAAGAAAGAAAAATATTTAGGTGCATCTCGGGCAGTATCTAGCTTTGTGCATCCTATCAAATTGTCTCATCATAATTTATCATGTGGAAAATTTTATTTATTTTCTTTTTTTATAATATTTTAATCTTTTTTAGATGTGAGTGATAAGAAGGGATGTACAAAAATAGATGTACCTTGGAATGTACCCAAGTATTACCTAAAAAGAAAAACTAAGGGTTTATTTGGTAGGAAACTCAGACTATGTTTCATGTTTTTAAATTCACTTAATTTAGCGAATACACGTTTGGTTAGCAATTTGGATTTTGCCTTCAAAATCTATTTTTTGATTATGTGATTCAAATAATGCAAATTCTAAAAGCAATTTTTTTTTGTATGTTTTCGATGTATCCAAATATTGAAAATTTAAAAATGTAGAGTTAGAAACTCAATTATATTTTTAGAAGATAAAATCAATTATTTTTGTTAAATTAAAATATGTAATATATTATATATTATATGATATGTTACAAAACAATAATTATACAAAAATTTTAACATAAAACAAGTCATAAATTAATTAATAATAGTTTATATTCAATCTATTATTTATTAGTAAATATAATTACCTTTAAAATTTATAAATATATTTCAAACTCATTTTGAAATACTGTTTAAATTGGCATTTAATTTTTTAATCTACTACCAAACACATTTATGTATGTATGAAGTACAACTATTTTTTCTTTGAAGATCTTATTTTCAAAATCTTGTTTTCGAATGATCTACCAAACTGGCACGACATTAAGATTTTGAGGAAGAGTAATATGTGTTGAGATTCCTACATTGAAAAAATAGAGAGACTTTATAATGTTTATAAGATAGATGAATTACTCTTCAAATTACCATTTATAGTTATTTTGATATGAAAACCTCATGATGTCTAATATGGTATTTCAGTGTATTAAGACTATCTCCTAGCATTTGGACATAAGACCCACTTGAACATCTCATAGTATTTGGTATATATTAAGTTGTTATTTTTTAAATTCTTTTTTTTTTTTTTTTTTGGAGAGGTAGTTGGTAAATAATTGGAAATAACAGCAAGAATAAAACTTGAATCAGTAATTACACGAAAAAGAGGAAATTCAAAAGTTGCCAAGGATAAAACTGTTTTTCTAGTTAAAAGAGTTGTTGAAAATATGCGTGTAGGCTCGGAGATTTCTAAATAGGTCAACCTTTCGAACTACTGTTAAATTTATGACTTACTTTAAATTCAATTTCTGTTTCCATCCCTTTTGTGTAATGAGTTTATGAAAGTGGAAAAAAAAAAAAAAAAAAAAAACAAATGTGGCTTTTTGGAGGAGCTACACACCCAACATAAGCCAACATTTTTTTTTTGCGACCTTCTATTTTAGAGGTGGGAAGAATAAGATAGATGATCTACTCCTATTACCAATTGATTTTGAGATGGAATTTCATACTATCAAATAAGAGAAGCGAAGAAAACGAAGCACGATGGAGAGAGAGAGACCGTGTTTTGTTGAAAAATAATTATTTGGACAAAAACATGAAAGAAATAAATAAATGGATAAAAGAGAACTTGGAAATGGGGAGTTTGACCATTGAATAATGTAAAAAGAATATTAATAGAAGAATAATGGTGTTATGGATTCTTACATACTTTTAGATGGATTATTAAACGGTCAATTTGGAATTTTAGGTTGGATTAATGTTTGTGATCGGCAGTATAATAACTCCATGAGTGGTTATTTTACTCGAAACATTTTTGTTATTAGTTAAATATTTTGGAGTTTCATGAAATTTACGATTATGAATGATTTGGAAAACTACTGTGAGAGGTTTATTTCACAAGATTTAGTATATGTTTGAATTGCATAGTGTTTAAACAATGAAGTAAATCATGTTTTCAATTATCATCTATATGGGAATAATTATTTCCTAAATATTTGTTATTTGCTAAATATTGCGAGATTTTATGAGAATTGTGTTTATGAAAAGTTTCCTACATAAGATGAATCTTAGAAGGATGTCACATATATTTATGTGTGTTTCTGATGAATGTTTTGAGAATTACGAGAAATGTTCCATGTTTAATAAACAATTGAATAACGTAAGGAAGTGTTTATTGTACGTTAACAATATTATCTACGATGTTATAAAATTCCATAGAACAATTACCAAAAGTAATAAGCATATACATGAACACCATAGATTGGTAATCCGGTTCAGTATAAACCACTTACGTTTGGGGGATAGTGTGCCCAGGAAAAATAACTTCACTAATAAGTAACTACAACGTAATACTTATTTGTAATAGTTACACAATTACAGTGACTCCCGAATAGCTCTATCACTCAACCAATCACCTAAGCTCCCCCCAGGTGTAAAACTCACTCTTATGTAACTTAGGCTCCCGCTAAGAAAGAAACTCTCTCTCTACAAGACTCGACCTCCTCCCAATCATGAGACTCCTCACTTGAATCGTATCTTTCCGTCTACGAACAAAGTCCCCTTTGCTCGATTAGCTTAGACTCCCCCTAAACTTGAGAAGCAATTTAACTCTTTCTCCTTCCTACAATTGCGATTGAACACTCATCACAGTATAGTAGGATATTACTCTTAGAAAAACAAAACAAACAATCCAAGTCAAAGGACTAAAAGTTCTTTAAATATGCACAACAGATACATGGAGGAGCAACCCTAACTTCCAAAGGCACACACAAAAAAAGAGAAGAGATTGAAAAATTATACTATAGAAAGAAAAAGTCGAAAAGGAAAGTATTTTGCAGAATCAACAATTCTTGAGAACATCCATTTGCCAAAAAACCACCAATGCAGAACCATTTCAAATAATATCTGTGGCACTTAAACAAATATTTCTAACCACATAATTGTAAGGATCAAAGTCTAACGTAGCAGAAGAAACAGGACCATTACTTGTTATTAAATTAGGAAATATAAAATACCAATACATCGAAAAAAGCTAGAAAATTACATAAACTAAAAGTTAAATGCAACCTACTGTATTATTCATAGGTTAAGCATGCTATAGGAAAAAATATATAGAGAAAGAAAACGTTACTTACTTTCGTTTGAAGACTCGAATGAAATCGCCAATTCTCCAATTGAGATTGAAGTTACGAACACCACAAAAAAGTAACCTTCCTAACTTTTGAGCATTGAAGTACAGTTTGTGAGAACCAAATGAATATGAGAAGAGAAGGAGGAGAAAAAATTCTACAGAACCTTTCTATAAAAGTAATACCAAAAACGTATCTTTTCTCCCATTTTTGCAGGTCTTTCAACCAATGGAGAAAGTGGAAGAGAGATTATACGTGGGATAGCCCATGTTTCAAATAGTTCTCCTACGTGGGAGTTATCTGATTAATTAATTTAACTAATGATTGTTGATGTTAACAATCAACAAACGGAAGTAATTATGATCTTAAGCACTCTAATTCCATCAATTTTGGAAAAAAAAAGGCAAGCATGTTCATAATAAGAAATAGGGTTTCAAAAAATTTACCTTTGAAGAACTCTTCAAATCTTCAAATTCCAGCTTGAATCTTCACTGCAAAGTCTTGCATACCACCACTTGATCTTCCCTACTATTTTCTAGGACCTTAGATTGATTGTGAGATCCAAATGAGTAGAAATTCAAAGGAATTTTGGAGAAGTTTACTGGTTTTGGTGTCCAATAGTTGAAGAACCATTCTTCAACAAATTGTGAGAAAAAACAGCCATGCAAGTGTAATTTTTAAGCTGAATTGAATTTGATTTTTATCAAATTCAGCATGCCACACAATTGCACTGAAATTTGACAGCATAACTTGAGAATTTTGGTGGAATATAGGTGTTCAAAGTGAGAAAAACCCATTAAACATGTTTTTCCAATTTTAAATTGAAATCCAATTGTCTCAAATTTTAATTTAAAATTTCAAAATTAAATTAAAACAAAAATTGATTTTATTTTTTGAATTTTCATAAAATTCAAATTTTCAATTTAAAAAACAATTATTTAAATAATTAATTAAATAATTTAATATCCAATATTAAATTATTACACCACTGATTCCACAATCATGAATTCCTAATCATGTAATTAATTTTTAAATCATACTTAAATGTTACCTAATCCTTCAATTTTATTTAATTCGATAATTAAACATTTAACTGCATTATATATAATTACCGATTCCCTTAATTCAAATTTGAATATTTCAAATTCTCTCATCAACTTCTAAGGTTTTGTCCGTTTGTGAGCTAGTAGGGGTTGGGATTGGTGTCCTAATTCTCTCGGAGTCTCGTTGTTTGTAATTATACACATTGTTTTATGAATAAAATAATTGTTATTTCATTTTGGCATTTACTCATATCCAATAAACAAAACTCCATGGTTAATGTATATGAGCTATATAGGTAGATCATGTCTTAAGTGATAACCTAAATAAGTCTGTAGTATAAGGATTAAGGTGGGATACCTGATCCTGGTGACACTACGGATATGGCCCACTTTGTAGAGGTTTGTAAGTGTTGTAAACTACTACATATGGTAGATCCTGACCATTCATGTGGAGACATGCGTGCGAGGGTGTCCTATACAAAGAGTTTGTATAAGACCGAACCACGAGATGACTAGACTCTGTATATAACGCTGTTCATACTGGAGACTTACATCTTACCTAAAAGACCATAGGTAACACGACCTCAATCCTGAGTGTTTTAGGAACTCCTGCCTTTGAGGGCAGTCCTTTGATTAGTATGGGTGAGAGTGGCCAGATTGCCAACTCAACATGCCTACCTTTTTGGGGACTTATTTGATATGGGAGCTAGGAACTCACTTACATAAGATGTAATTCACTCCTTCCCCGAAGCAGGGTTAAGTAGATAGATTGCTCGCTTAAGGGCTGATTCTTAGGTTTAAACATAGTGGCCACAGCTTCTCTTTGGAAGAGAGGACTCAGTTATAGTAGGACTATGACTTATGTTCATTAGAGGATTCAGTGGTACTTAAGGAGTTAGATGTAACTACAGGGGCATAACGGTTATTGGCCGAGCTGTACTTACGAGTGATCTGTGAAGGGTTGTCACACTGTTGATTGGTTAAGATGGACACATAATATATTTGTGGTAAAGACAGTTCAGCTATCGGTCTTTAGTGAAGTGTCTGGTAATTAACGGATGGTAGATCCCATGACTAACGAGTTTAGTCAGTTATTCACGTACGATTGGAGCTTCGAGTTATAGGTCCATAAGGTCCCTTTGGTAGCTCAATAGATTCAAGTTGATGATCAGTTCTTGGTGTTGATTTGAAATGTTCAAATTGACAAGAGGTAATTCGATCATATATGATATGATCGGTATGGTGTATGAGATACATCAAGTGGAGGATTAATGTAAATGAGATTTACATTAAGTGCCATGGAATAGAAAAAGAGCTATAGTTTATATGTTCATGAGATGAAATATTAAAACTATAGGTTATAAATATATTATAGTAAGTTAGTTATCATTTAAGTTTATAATAATATTAATTATTGGATAATTATCTCTTTTTCTCTAATAACCAATTGAGTGGGAAGTTATTGGTGGTTTCATGGTAAATGTGAGATAAAAGAAAAAGTGTTTTCCTAATTTTAGTAAAATTTACAAAATTGTAATTTTGAGATTTCCAATCTCAGAAAATTCTCATGGAGAAGTTGTCAAGTAAATAAGATTTACTAAGCGATAGCTTGGAGTTAGCTAAACGATCGTAGAGTGTTCTTACACGATAGACACTCAGCTAGACGATGAGCTAAACGATCGCATAGCTTTTGCTAGACGATCGCATAGCTTTTCCTAAACGATTGGGTATCGACCTATACGTTAGGTTATTCCATCTCCCACTTGCTCAATCGTTTACACGATTGTAGTTTCTTTAGTTTTCTGCCTCAAACCAAGTTCACAATGAGCCCACCCACTGGATTCTCACACCGAGAATACTAAGGTAACTTTCTTGATGGTGTCATACTCAACTCGACACTGTCGAGGTTCTGTGGAGGCCGTTCGCGGTATTCATGGTGTTCGTGACCTTGGCGATCGCTTAGTTCGAGTGCGCAGTGTTCGTGAAGTGTAGCGGTCGTGTTGAACGAACATTCGTATGTTGCTGTGTAGCTGTAATCGAGCATTCGTGATCAAGGAACTTGAAGATGAGTCTGCAAAGGTTTGTTGATTCTTCCCTTGATCTGTAGTAAAGCATGTTGTAATTTCTATTTTATGCATAACCGTTTGTTTCTGTTTGTGATTGTAATTGTAAAGTTCATATACGATTGTAATTTGGAAAGATCCTTCCGCTGCTCATGGAAATCCTCGTGTCCGATTTTCTTCAGTAGGGGGACCTAATGAACCTACAGATCATGGGCTCCAAGGATCTGAGATTAATTAACTAAGCTCTTTAAGTCGAATTAATCAACATTTGTTAACTATTGGGTCACTCCACTAAAACTCAGTAGTTGAATCCCCTCACTTTAGATATATTTATGTTCACTTGATTTAACCATAATCAGTAAGTCAACCCTTCATAGGTTGTTCATAATAACGGTTTGGTCAAAAGTTGTTTTACTCCCGAAATTACATTTTGTTCCATAAGTCTCACTGATCCTCTAATGAACAATTAGTTTGTGATCCAATCACCAAACCGAGTCTCTATCAAGCCAATGAGAGGGTAAGGCCCCTTGTTCAAGATCCAAAGTCAGTACTTAAGAGAACAACCTATTTACTATCCCTAAAAACGGGTAGGAGTGAGTTCTGTCTTACACTCTATGTCCGCAACTATCTACTCGATCTTACCCTTGAAATAGGGTACTTATTGAGCCGATGCTTTTAAGTCAACCCTCACCCATACAAATCTAAAGATAATCTCGAATAAATAGGAGTTCATAGTTAGCTCAGGATTAAGCTCAAGTTACCTAGGTCATCGCTTTGAAATAATCAGTCTTAAACAGTAAACAACGTTATAAAGTAAGAGTGACTTATTTTTTTTGTTCGATCTTACACAAACTCTTTCCAGAGGACCCCCCACTTGCATGTCTCCACATAAACGAATTAGGATCACATCGTTTGTACTAAATACAAAGTAGGTTGCATCTAATAGTGTCCCCAAAATAAGGTACCCAACCTTATCCTTATACTATAGACCGTTTTGGCTACCTACTCGAACTTGATCCATTCTTATGTCTCCATATAAAGTTTTAGTACTCATGTAATAGCAATGGATCTTAGTTTATTGGATTTAGTTTTTACAAGTGCAATTTACATATTTAATAACAGTTTTATTGAATAAATCTTAATAATATCTTTATTGTAAATAGAATATGTTTAATTTTACAAACTACGAGTTTTAGGACATACAACTCAATAATGATTTCACTTAAATCATATATCAAATGAAACATCTCTCACTTAACCTATAGTTTTAATTCAATTAATTAAATTAAATTAAATGATTTGGAAAACAAAACATCTTTTTCTCCTCCATACAATTGCGACTGAACACACGCTACTAGATAGTAAGATATTACTCCTAGAAAAACAAAACAACTAATCCAAGCCAAAGGACTAAAAGTTCTTTAATTATGCACAATGGATACCTGGAGGAGCAACCCTAACTACCAAGACAGTCACACACAAAAAAAGGAAAGAGATTGGCAAATTATACTGTAGAAAGAAAAACTCAAAAATGAAAGTATTTTGCAAAATCAACAATTCTGGAGAACATCCCTTTGCTGGAAAACCACCAATGCAGAATCATATCAAATAACATCTGTGACACTTAAAAAAATATTGTTAACCACATAATTGCAGGAATCAAACCCCTAACGTAGAGGAAGAAACAGGCCCATTACTTGTTATTAATTTAAGAAATCTAAAATACCAGTACACTGAGAAAAGCCTGAAAATCTAATTTAATTAACGATTTCATTTAAATAATATTAAATGAAACATCTCTCACATAACCTATTGTTTTAATTCAATTAATTAAATTAAATATTAATTATTTATTTCTCAAATTAAATAATAATTATTTATTTCTCAAATTAAATAATAATTATTCAATTCTCTAATTAAATAATTACCAAATTAAATATCAAATATTTAATTTAGCCTACATTTAAATCATATTAATTGTATTTCTCTCATAACCTATAGTTTTAATGTGCATCTAATACACATTAATTTTAACCTATAGTTTTAATATGAATCTAATTCATATTAAATTAATATTTGAGCTTCTTCAAATATTTAATTCTCCCATAAGTTATTTTGAATCATATCCAAAATTAAATTTATATTACAAAGTTTAATTAAAATATAAACTTTATATTATAATGTATCATTATACATTATATTATTTTCCTAAGTGAATTTGAACATTTCAAACTCTATTCAAGACATAGTTACCTCAATTCTCTTTATGAGCTAGAAAGAAGACTTCATGGACCTACAGATCAGAAGCTTCAAAGATATGAGATTAATGGACTAAACTCATTAACCAAATTAATCAATATTTGTTAACTGTGGGTACACTCCACTAAAGACCCAAAGCTGCACTCTTCTGATTGCAGATATATTTCTGTGTCCAAAGTTATAGACCAATAACAGTAAGTTAGTTCTTCACGAGTGTTCGTAACACCAGTTGGATCAAATTATCGTTTTACCCTTGTGTTATCTTTTGTATTTTTAAGTACCAGTGCTTCTCTAATGAACAACCTATTCATCGTCCAACCATTAAATAGAAACCTCTCTAGGGCCAGTGAGAGGGTAGGGCCCTTTGTTCAAGTCTCGAAGACACTACTTAAAGGAACACTCATCTACTTACCCTAAAATCGGGAAGAAGTGAAAAACATCTTATATTATTATATTTCCAGCTTCTCACTCGGTCTTGTCCCCAAAATGGTAGGCTTATTGAATCAGAGAACTGGCCACTCTCACCCATACAAATCAAAGGACACTTTATCGTCAATAGGAGTTCATAATACACTCAGAATTAAGACTAAGTTTCCTAGGTCATCCTATTGAAATAGAAACTTAACTAGCCAACGGAGTTACATCTATTGGCACCGAACTACCCTACACAAATAAAATTTATATGCATCGAACTAACCTCTTATACTAACTAGTAGTACAAGTAGCAAGTTTGGGGTCCAATCATAGAGAGCTGAATATGGATTCCTTAAAGATTGGAACTAACCAAAAAGAGGAGATGGGGGTTTATGAAAAGTTGTGAATTAAATTGTAGGAGAACAAAAAGTGTGCAATGTAAACAAATGTGTGAATAATAAATCGAACAAATACTTAGCTTGGGTAATTATAGTTTAATTTATTCCTCATCAATTCAATCATAGACTAATCAAAAGATGTGTGAGAAAATTTAAACTAAAACTTAGCCTACTCGGTTAGAATCCTACCCGGTAGTCCATAAAATTAAGTTAATTAACATAAAAGTGAGAATCTTCAACCAATCAATCAATCTTTCAACAGGCATAATATTTAAGACAAAACTAAGCCAATTAATTGATTTCTATCGTCTAACCAATTAATTTAGCAAGATTTATCTAAGTTAGATAGTAAATGCTTGCTAATTGGAATCCTAAATTAACACAATAAACTAACTTAACTCATGCTTCTAGGTGATGACTACCTAACGATTATAAATTAGGGTCAATCAAAGCAATCAATTCAACATGCATAGCTAATTTTTCATATTATCCCATACATGAAAATTGAAGAATATGCTCAAGATAAATTCTCATAAATTCATAATAAAACTCACAGAATTACAATACGAGTCTCAAGAATTGAATCGTAACCAAACTAAACTAACAAACCCAAGCTAAGTTCTTACTCTTTAGCCTCGAATCATGCTCGAATTCAATACAATTGGCAAAGGGGAAGAACCTTTATAGAATTTTGGTGTAAAAGAGAACTAAAACTAAGCTGGAGCAAAACGACAGCGTTTAAAAATCGGTGTACTCAGGAATGATCTCATCGGCTGACCCAAATTATTCTTTTATAAAATTGCGCTAGCGTCGCAATGCTAGGAAGAACGTTGCAACGCTGCGACGCATAATGGCCTAGCGTCAGGCAAGCATTGCAGTGCTGACCTGACATTGCGTTGTGCGGGTGTTGAGGCTATGCATCTGTCAAACCACATGACGTTGCAACGCTCTGAGGGAGCGTTGCAATGCTGCCTATTCTAACTTAGAGCTTTCGAGGGCAGTATTGACGAGCAGTGCGATGGTGGCATTGGGGCATCTTCAAAGTGTTGCAACGTTCAGGGCAGCATCCTACATCCAAGCATTCTGTCTTCTAGCATTGAGCTAGCGTTGGACTTAAGCATATGAAGAGCGTTGCAACGCTCGACAGGGCAACATCCTTCATTCCTTTGTAATTTGATCGATTTAGCTCCTAACTTCATCACTTTAGCGTCTTATTATCCCAAATGCTTAATCCGACTACTTGTACACTCAAGTCCTACAAAATAATCAATTTAACCAAATTAAGTAGTTAAACAACCTTGAGTTAAGCGAAAGAAGATAGCACATTCCAGTGCTATCAAGTCGTTGTTGGGGTTGATGCCCTAAAGTCTCGTGTCCTGTAGTTTGTAAACAATTTGTACGAACACTTGTGTTATTAATATATGATATTTACTTCAAATCTTGTATTTTTCTCAGTTGCTTGTTTTATTTGCTTTATCATGAACTAATAAACATAAAATCTCTGGTTATCTGTATGTGACTCAAGCATGTATGTGGTGACATACAAGTGGATCATGTCTTGAGTGATAACCAAAATGGTTTGTAGTATATGGATATAGGAGGGAAACCTTATCCTAGTAACACTACCGATACGGCCCGCTTTGTGGAATGGTCACAAGTGTTGTGACTTGTCACAGATGATCTAATCCTGAACATTCATGTTAGGGACATGCGAGTGGGGGCGTCCTATACAAAGAGTTTGTATAAGACCTGACCACGAAGTGTTAACGTCTCGTTATATAACAACGTTCATGACAGAGACTTCACTTCACTAGGATGACCATAGGTAACATGACCTCAATCCTGAGTGAGTTGGGAATTCCTACTATTGAGGACGATCCTTTGATTTGTATAGGTGCGAGTGGCCAGGTCATCAATTCAAACCTACAATTTTGGGGATTCGTCTGATTTGAAAGCTGAGAACTCAGCTACACAAGATGGAATTCACTCCTTCCCCGAAGCAGGGGTAAAAGAATAGATAGCTCCCTTAAGGGCTGATTCCAGTGCTTGAATGATGTGGCGCCACACATCTTCTCTTGGCCCGTGAGGTGTTCACACATAGTTTGATTATGTTGTATTGTTCATTAGAGGAATTAGTGGTACTTAAGGAGTGAGATGTAACTATAGGGGCAAAATGGTAATTTGGCCCAACTGTACTTACGAGCGTCTGTAAAGGGTTATCTTATTCATGATTGGTTATATCTGATAACAAGCAAAAATGCACGTTACTACAGTACTAAATAATTAAACAATGCAGGTTTACGTTGATAAAATATATAAGATTGCGTCCAAAAAACATTAAGTTCATGACATCGCATGGAAACAGTTAACTTTTGTATTTTTATGCAGAATATACGTTGACGCAAGACAGAAAATGCGATCACAAGAAATCAACGGTCGAGTGCAGTGTTGCCGCAAGGCTTTGCGGTTATTTGCGCTCGCAAATATTTGCTCAAGAAGGATTTCCGCATAGAGCCAGCACAACTTGGTGGGCACATCTAGGTGAAAAGCATAATAAATCACGATGGGACAAAAAGCTGATGATGGTCGAGTCCGAATTAAGTTGACAAGCCGCTAACGAACTACTATAGCAAGTACACTCAACTTTTCAGTGACAAATATCTGGCACATCAGACAGAGAATTAATGTCATCCCATCAATGCAATCATAAGAGAGAAAAAGCCTTTCACCCCGAAGCTCTATAAATACCAAAGGCAACCTTCAGAGAAGGGGTTCGGTTCGTCTAGTTTGACAGTTAGATAATTTTCTCCATAGTTAGAAGTAGCCTTGTTCTTAGTTTTTCTTTTACTTAAGGTGGAAGCGAGAGGAGTGAGATTGTGCCGAGATATCATTTCGATGAACTTGGAAGAGTGCTGGAAGCGTCGAGATCAGAGAGAGGGCCAACTCTTGCAGAAGCAGGAATATCTTTTGAACAGAATAGAGTTAATAGTGTAAAAGCCTTGGGAAGCAAGGGATTGCTACCAGGCTCTCTATCCTTATCTTCCATTATCATTTTATACTTAAACTTATCTTTAGAAATGGAATTCACTTCTTTATATCTGTTCACTCTCTGTTTATTATGCATGAGTAGCTAAATCTGTCAAATGGGTTAAGAAGCACTTAGCTAGCATAACTGAGGATCTTCATTCTATGCGATTATCTTGTATTATGTATGCATCATTCGTCCATTAGAGATACTCGGGAGGGTAGTCTAAGGACAGAATCTAGGCTTGGAAAAGTCAGGTTAGAATTTAGGCTCAAAAGAGTCAGATTAGAACGATTAATTAAGAGATAGAAGCTTAGGAATAAGCAATGTTTGCTATTAATGCATCGCATGCAACCTAGAGATAGGTTAAGATTGTGTGCGATCACCTTTTCATTGTGTGCATTTTGCATCATCACATAGGGAAAAAGTAGAGACTTAGGAATAAGCTCTATGGACATTATCGCATTCATCACATGCGTTCTAGAACCAGGAGCACCGTATTTGCATTGGAAAATGATTTGATGTCGCATGAGTGTAGCATGATCGCATAGTTTGAACGCATTCTCGGGAAACGCTAGTTAAAGACCTTTTTAACCCGTTCCTCCACATACTCAGTGTATCTACCGCATAATCAATCTTTTCTCAAATCCGTCGCATACTTTTTATACAGCAAACAACAACCCAAAAAAACTCTTGATTTATTGGTTACCGTAAAGTCTTCTTAAAAATATCACCGTATACCATTTTTCTAAGTCCCTGAGTTCGACCTTGGACTTACCAGGAAACTCAGTGGGGTTTATACTTGGATTCTGTTGAGAAAACTTGTTGCTCAACGCATTTTCATCACCGTAATTCATTTCATAATTTCACCTCATAAAATAACGCATCAATATCCGATGGACACAGAAATATATCTATGGAAAGAAGAGTTCAGTTGTTGGTCTTTAGTAGAATGCCTGATAGTTAATAGATGGTGGATCTCGTGGCTAAAGAGTTTAGTCAGCTATTCATGGACCATTGGAGCTTCGAGCTACAGGTTCATTAGGTCCCCTGGGTAGTTTGGATAAAGTCGAGAACCAGTGTTTGGGTTAATTTGAAATGTTCAAATTGACAAGAGAAAATTTGATTATATATGATATAATTGGCTAAATGTATGAGATACACTATTTTGGAGGAAAATATGATTTATATCAAGTAGAGGAGAAAATACTATAGTAGACATGTGATATCAAAAATTCACATTCAGACGTTGATTAGTGGGGTAGCGTCAGTTGTTGTAACTGATGAATTAAAATGAAAATAATTTTCATTTTGATCAATTTCCTAAACGAATTCGCAAGAGCGCGTTGTGGAAAAAGAAAACGATCGCTTAAGAATTTCAAGAGCCTATACGATAGTCCTCTATGCCTAAACGATTGTCCTCCTCGCGCCTAAATGATTGCACACTATTTCCTACACGATCGCATAGCTTCTCTAAACGATCATATAGTGTGCCAATTTTGTCAAACGATCATATACCATTTCCTAAACGATTGTTCAGTAAAACCTATACGATCGTGTAGCTACTCCTAAACGATAAGCATTCTACATTCGATAGCGTCTTTTTCCCTCCCACTTGCTTATCGCCTACACGATTTGTGTTTCCTCCTTCCTCTACCAAATTCACCAAAGACCATGCTTTGGGTTCTTACTCTGAGAATACCCGGGGCTCTTTTTTTATGGTGTCGTCCCCACGGCGTTCGTGTTCTTGGTTGTTCATGCTGCTGCAGTCGACGCTTCCACTGGGCATTAATAGATCGCGTGGAGGTTTTCTGCTGCTTTGAATGCTGAAGTTTGAAGAACGTCTTCAACTAGTATGGCACTCTTTCCGTTGTTATTTTGTGTTCATAGCATGCCATTAATTTAGATTTGTTTGCATAAATGTATGTTTTGAATGTATAATGTATATTTCGGTCACGGTGAGATCGAAGCGATCCGAACGTGCTCATGGAACTCTTCGATAAGAGATTCTTCAGCCTCTACATGCTCCTCCAGACTACTGCTCCTCCATTAATAGTAAACACTGATCCTCATGTGGATTTCTTAGCATTTTTATCATTCTAGAAATCAGAGTTCGTGTATCCTGTAAAGACCAAATCCTTAGAACCATACACGAGCATGTAGTATGTCATTCTCCGTATACTCGTGGATGTTCTTAACGATGGTCCAGTGATCATATCCTTGATTAGACTGATAGTTACTAACTATCCCCACCGCATAGCAGGTGTCAGGTCTAATACATAACATCGCATATATCAAGCTGCCAACAGCCGATGCATAGAGGATCCATCTCATTTCATCAACCTCTTAGGGTGTCTTAGGACACTATTCCTTAGACAATATAACTCCATGCCTAAAAAGGAGTAAAACTCTCTTGGAGTTTTACATCGAAAATTTGACAAGCATCTTGTCAATATATAATGCCTGAGGCAGAGCTAAGGTTTTGTTCTTTCTATTTCTAAAGATCTGAATGCCCAAAACAAACTGCACATCTCCCAAATCTTTCATTTGGAATTGGGTCGCTAGCTAATTCTTGATTTCAGTCAGTAGACTTATATCATTCCCAATTAATGGGATATCATCTACACATAGTACTAGAAAAGCTACTGAACTATTGATGGTTCTCTTATAAACACAAGGCTCATCAACATTTTGACCAAAGCCATAATTCTTGATCGCAGTATAAATCTTATATTCTAAGATCGAGAAGTTTGCTTCAATTCATAGATGGACCCATTAAGCTTGCAGATCTTTTGCTCTTGACCTTAGGTTATGAATCCCTCAGGCTGCTCCATATAAATGGTCACTTCAAGATTGCTATTCAGAAAGACAGTCTTGATGTCCATTTTTCATATCTCATAGTCATAATATGAGGCAATGGACAGGAGGATCCGGACTTTAACTTGGCAACAGGTGAAAAAGTCTTCTCGTAGTCGACTCCCTCAACTTGGGTATAACCCTTTGCCACAAGTCTAGCCTTAAAAGTTTGCACGTTCCTGTCAGAACCTCGTTTCCTCTTGTAGATCCATTTGCAACCTATAGGTTTTACCCTATCAGTTTGATCTACAAGATCCCAAATAGAATTGAAGTACATAGACGTCATTTCGAGATCCATAGCTTTGATCCACTCATCTTTGTCAACATCCTTTATTGCCATTTTGTAAGACAATGGATCCTCAACATCTCCGTCAGTTACCAAAGCTAGGATTTCTATTAAACTCATGTAACGGGCAGGCAGGTCCGCAACCCTCTCACTACGTCGAGGTTCCCTTAACACTTGAGGTGGACATGACCTACTAGATGAACCAACTTCAAAAACTCTTGTTGAGGTGTTGGGTTCTTCAACAACTCTCGTGGAAGGTTCAGTAGTTTCCTTGGAAAGTTCATTCAACACAATCTTATTGTGGGGCTTACGCTCCCTTATGTGGTTCTCCTCTAGAAATGTAACATTTTCTTACACAAATACTTTATTTTCTTTAGGATCATAAAAGTAACCACCTCTCGTTCCTTTAGAGTAGCTGATGACAAAAATTTAGATTACCAAATCATCAAGGACGATAACTAAAATTAAGTGAACGCAATATGCGATGCATGTGCTTAATGTATACGTTGGTTATCATTCGTCGGTGGTCATGCGTTGGAATGAACTATGCGTTAACGAATGTATGTGATGACCATGCGTTCCTGTCACAAGTTTTCTTGCGCTCACGCCAAGTATAATGCGAACGCAAGTTTTTCGGGTGATCCGAGGTCAAACTCAAGGACTTGTAGCTAGACGTGAATAAAAGAATGATGGAGAGGTTTCTATGCTAACACTACTCCTACTCCTATGTAACAGATAACACAATGAGAAGTATGAATGAGAAGTAGAGATACAACAACTGTTGATGCGTAGTAAATGCATGGAAAAATAGATAAAATGTAAGGATATCTTCACTGCAACACTGAGCTTGACTGCAAGGGCAACCTCAGCCAACGCAAGCTATGCAATCATGCTACACACACTTGAGTCTAATTCTAGGATGCATGTGATGTATATGCGATAGTGCCGAGAAGCCTATGCCTAAATCTCCATAACCCGCTCACATGCTATCGTCGCATAAGCGTGATAGCCGCATACCACCGTATCCTACTTCTGAACGCATGCAATATCCTATCCGTAGGGTGCATACACTGTGTAATAGGAAACGAAGCTTATTCCTAAGTTCCCCATTCTTGCTTATGCGTTCCAATCCGCTCTCTCGAGTCTTAGATTTGGATTTTAGACTACTCTTCCAAGTATGCCTAAATGATGAATGATGTGCTCATAAGACAAGGTAACCACGTGAACTTGGCTGACGCAAGATTATTCTTATCTCTAGTGAACAATAGCTTACATTGCTTAATGCGACCAACCACTTACCCTCCTGGACAGTTAGTTGTTGCTGACTTTAATCATAGACAAGTGTTGCATTCGCCTATAGACAGGCATTGCTACAACTTCACACTAAGCAAATAAGGTTTTCTCACACACTCACGCAACGTACACCTCTCGATGGTTTGCTACATGCTTCATATCTCTAATCCACATGACTAAGTATGCGATACTCTAGTAATCTCACTAAGTGATACAATGAAATTTAAGGATGCTAAGTAAAGAAAGATGGAGATGGAATCGAAGAAACACAGAAATGCATTGAACACATAATGTATTAATTCCTTAATCCCAAAATGTAATACAATACAATATAAGAAAAGAAGAGAAAATGGAATGACTAGCTGGAAGCAATGTCTTACTTCCAACAGATGTGTGTCAAGGCTGCCGGTGGTGCCATGGATAGGCGGTGGAGCTGACTCTCTCGAGATCTAGCTCCAGTCGAAGGCTTCGGTTATCACTCAGAATAGAGGAAGGAGATGAAGAACTTTCAAGCTTTTTTCTCAAGCATTAATCTAGATCACAAGGATCCGTCCTAAGGCGAACCTCAGGCGAAAACCTTGGATTCAAACCTTGGATTCAAACCTTGGGCAAAAATCTTGAATGATTTAAAATTCTGCTCATCGGCTTCTATATATAGAGCTTGGATTATCTTCAGCATTTATAGACTGCTTTGATTTTGATATTCACGGCGCGTTAGTCCTTTTTTGAATCTTTGCTACTAACAGCATGGTAGGTGAAATGTCAACATCATCTTTTGGTTTTCCCGAGATATGCGTTGATGCATTCATTCCACCAACCTTGCGTTGATCCCACCAGTATGCGTTATCGTGTAGCCGCATCGTGCAGTGACCGCATTCGCTTAATATCGCAACTTCTATACGATGACCGCAATCACTTGACGATCGCTACTCCTATGCGATGGACGTATGCGGCTGATCACCGCAACACCCATGCGTTGATCGTATGCATTCGCCTTTGTGATGGAGAGTATCTCTGCATGCGATCATCTATGCGATAGCCCGACTTTCGCGTTTGCATCCACCTTCTGCGTTAGCTACAAAAAATAGGCCATTGAACGCATAATAAAAAATAATAATGGGTTAGTCGAGATTCTCAATGTTGAATGTCGCAAGCTCATTTTCTCATGAATTCCTAATATAATTGCCGCATATTCTGCTTAACAACCCTCATAATTCTAAATAAAAGGCCTAAGATGACATGAATTTCTACATGCCATCAGTAGCCTACAAATATGCACAATTTTGAACAAGGTTTCAATTTCTTAGGATTTGCCTCAAGCACATGTGTTGGGCAACCGCAGATCCTGAAATGGCATAGACTACCTTTACGACCATTCCATAATTCCAAAGGTATTCTCGTAACACTCTTTGATGGAACATAGTTAAAAATATATGTTGCAATCTATATTGCATAACTCTAAAACGAGTCAAGTAAGAAAGCATAACTTAGCATAAACCGAACCATGTCCAACAGGGTTCAATTTCTCCTTTTTGATACACTATTCAGCTGAGGTGTAACAGGTACTAGGAGTTGGGATACAATTCCATGCTCTATCAAATAGTTCTAGAATGTAAGATCCAAAAACTCTCCACCTCGATCAGATTTAAATGTTTTAATTTTTTTTATTTAATGCATTTTCAACTTCAATTTTAAACTCTTTGAACTTTCAAAGGCTTCAGACTTTTATTGCATTAAATAAACATACCCATATCATAAATAATCATCAGTAGAAGTGATGAAATAATCAAACCATCATCTTGCTTTAACATTCATCAGACCACAGATATCTAAATGTACAAGCTCTAAGGGTTTTTTGTCCCTATGACCTTTTCCAGTAAAAGAACTTTTAGTCATTTTGCCTTTAAGGCATGAATCATAGATAGATAAAGAATTTTCTTCTAACTCGTTTAGAAGTCCATTCTTAATCAATCTCTCAATCTTATTGAGATTGATGTATTATAATCTTAGGTGCCAAAGACGGGCATTTTCTTTAGGAGAAATTTTAAGACTTTTAATTTGAGTTACCGCAGTTTTAAATATTTCAATGTTCTAAGAAGGGTTTTAGATGCTAACGATCTTAGCACATACAAATTATCTTCAAGTTAGTACAATAAATTAATACTCCATTCTTGTAAACAAACACTTTATTTACTTGAAAATTAAGAGAGTAATGTTGTTCAAAAATACATTTTACAGAAATCAGGTCCCTTTTCCGGCCTTAAACCACATGCACATTATCTAATAAAATATAAGATTTCTGTAAGTAAAGTCTAAGCCCTCCTACTACCATAGTTGAGACGACGTGCCTAGTTCCAACACGTATTGTCATCTCCCCAGCTTTCAGTTGTCGCCGGGAACTAATTCCGTGGAATGAAGAACAAACATGGTTAGTGGCACCTAAACCTATTATCCAAGGAGAATCATCATTCTCCACTAAACAAGTCTCCAATACAAATAAATCATATTTACCTTGTTTGACCTTCTTCTTTTCTGCCAAGTATTTAGGACAGTTCCTTTTCCAATGTCCCTCGTGGTTACAATGGAAACAGATTTCCTTTGTAGCCTTAGCCTTCTTGCCCTTCTGGACAGCAACTAATGGGTTAGCTTTCCCCTTTTTACCTTTCTTCTTCTTCCACTTTTTGGTATCGAAAGAAGAAGATACAGACTTAGTTCCAAAGGTTGTACCTTTGTAGAACTTCTTGGAGGATGAAGCTAAAGGAACTCTTATTCAAGAGTACCTACGAGTGGAAGAGGATCTTTTCCAATTCATTGTGACAGAATGACCATATATACATTAAAATATACTAATATGCATTCATAATGCTAAAGAGATCAAGAGGTCATACCATATGAAGATTTCTCCTTCACAATAAGCCTAAAACCCAACCGTCTACCTCGAACAATCATCACTCGAACAGAAGGAAACAGATATGACACCACCACTCAAATCCCTCAGTATTCTTGGAGTGAGAATCCAAAGTGTGGACTTTGTTCGGATTTGGTAGAGGGAAGAAGGAAGAGAGACCGTATACAATGATCAAGTAAATGGGAGATGAGGTCGTTGATATGTTATTTTATGATGTGGAAATGTGAATGAAATGCGATGGCAAAAAATGTGTTGAGCACACAAGTTTTCTTAGTGGAATCCAAGTATAAACCCCACTGAGTTCCTGGTAAGTCCAAGGTCGAACTCAGGGACTTGTGAAAATAGATTGCAATGGTAATTTTTTAGAAAACTTTGCAGTAATCGGTAACTCAATTAATTGTTGGTTTGTTGTTGATTGCGGTAATGAAAAATGAACAAATGCGGCGGAGTTTGAAAAGAGCTGAATAAATGGAAGATGCGATGAGTATGCGGTGAACGGGTTGAGAAAAGTTTCGGCTAACACTTCCAGGGATGCGTTCATGTTATGCGATCATGCAACATGCATACAACAGTAAACCACCTCTCGGTGCGAATGCCACGGCTTCTAAGGCTAGAACGCATGTGATATATGTGATAAGTCTATAAGACCTTCACAAAAGCCTCTATTCTTATTTATGCAATGACAAAATGACACACACAAATAAGGCGACAACATAATATCATTCCCATCTCTAGGATGCATGCGATGCAGGTTGACAAATAGAGCTTATTTCTAAGTTTCTATCTCTTCTTTATGTGGTTCTAATCTTGCTCTCTCGAGTCTAGATTCTAACCTAGCTCTCTCGAGTCATTAGGTTCTTTCTTTAGACTCTCTTTCGAGTAGCTCTAAAGGGGTGTTGGGCACAACATAAAACAAGACAATCGCAAGCAATGAACTTTCTAGGTCATGTAAGCTTAGTTCTTCTCAACCCATTCGACTAGTTTAGCTACTCATGCGTGCTAAGAGAGTGAACAGATGTAGAATAAGAACTTCAATTGTATAAATATAAAGATGAAGTACAAAATAAAAATGCAAGGATAGAATAAATAGCCTGGTAACAATCTTTTGTTGCGCAGGCTTTTACACTGTTTTTCTACTCGTGTTCAAAAGATAATCTCGCTCTCGCGAGAGTCGGCCCACTCTCTGCTTCTACGCCTCAAGATTCTCTCTCGAGTTTCCCTGAGCGATCTTTGGCGTCTTTACTCTTCTCTTGCTCCGCCTTAAAATAAAAAGGAAAAATCATGGACAAAGACATGCGATTCGAGCTTATGAATTTTCGAACTGGTGAATCCCTTTTCTGAAGGATGCCTTTGGTATTTATAGAGCTTCAAGGTGAAGGCAGCTTCTCTCTTATGATTTCTCAGATGGAATGACTTTAATTCCCTGACTGATGTGCTGAATATTTGTCATCGAAAAGTTGAATGTACTTTTTATCGTTAGCAGCTATCAGCTTAATTCGGATTCGACCATCATCAGTTTTCTATCCCATCGCAATTAATTATGCCTTTCACCTAGATGCGTCCACCAAGTTGTGCCGACCAAGTTGTAGCAATCCTTCTTGAGCGAATATTTGCGAACACAATCACCACAAAGCCTTGCGGTAATGCTGCACTCGACCAATGATTTCCTATGATCGCAATTTCTGCCTTGCGTCAATGCATATTCTGCATAAAAATACAAAAATCAACTATTCCTATGCAATGAACGCATGCGGCCGCAATATAATAAACTTAATGCTTTTTGGACGCAATCTAACACATTTTATCAACACAAGCCAACATTGTTTAAGAACTTAGCACTATGATAATGTGTATTTTTGCCCGTTATCACACCCCCAAATTTAAACAATGGTTGTCCTCAAGCATAAGCTAAAGATTTCCTTTAGCAAATCGACCACAATGTTCTTTTCCTAGATTTCTCAAGGATACTTCGTTCAAATCCTATATACCAAAGTTTCCTTGAGTCTTATTCAAGCCTCTTCTAAAAATATTTCTAAGATTTAGGGATCGCAAGCTTAACCTTCAAAAGGACTTTACTAAATTCCAGAACATCGCATGATTTATTTCTAAAAGAAAATTTTTCCACTGGGTGTCAATTGATTTTTATCCTTACATATTTCTTGACACTATTATATTTTTTTTTTCTTCTGACCTTGCGCTGATCCAAATGCCTTGCCTTCATTTTGGCCTGCCCCCCACGTGTGTCATGCAGACATCCAACTACGAGCAATGCGCTCTTCCTCAGACTAAACTCATACCTTCTTGGCAGCGAAGTTACAGTCATTTATTTCTGCGTTGATCTTGGTGACTTACTTTTGTTTTGGTCTGCCCCCACGTGTGTCATATGGACATCCAACTACGGGTAAGTTCCCTTCACAACTTGACTCTTATCAGCATGGGTTTCCCCATTACGTTGACAGTGGAGTTGTTATTCTCAAAATTTTCCTTCCTTTTTCTTTCTTTTTCTTTTTTTTTTTTTTTTTTTTTAGTTCCAACATAGCAAGGTCGAACCCAAATTAAAATGCGGCAATGTCCTCATTGCCAAAAGATTGAAAGAAGTCATGTGATGTTCTTAGAAAGCTTCGTAAAAAGAGTTTGAAAGAAAGTTAGCGGACCCCTAACTTCTAGAAATATTCCATGAGGCGACTATCTTAAGATTAAGTTGACTCTAGTATATATGAAAGAAATAGAAGCATATTTTTCATTATTGAAATCATAATTGGCAAAGAGACAGTATGCGATAGCTTACTAAATTTATCCATGTCAAATGATTGTGGTAATCAAAGAGGATGCGGTGATAAAACTTTTAAAATTAAAATGCGATGCAATAGTGCCAAATTTGAAAAAAAAAAGTTAAGAAAGAATACATCCCCAAATTTACGTTGTCACCCGCATTATGTATTAATGCATCCTTCTTTGCCGATTTATCTTCTTTGGATTGCGATGACAGAATTTGATAAGTTGCTTCTTCGTGTAACATCTCCATAATCTTGCACCTCGATCGTTGCAAGAAAAACAGAGAGAGGGTCAAATAATTTTTAAACAAAACAAACACCTTTTTTTATTTTTTTATTTTTAGAATAAGAAGAGTAAGAATAGATAAAGACTGAAAAGATATAATGAATTGAAAGTTCTGAGTAGTAGAGAAGAATTGAAGAGTCCATGATTCCCAAAACTTGTATCCCTCATGGATTTCAATCGTTTGATAACGTAGGGACCACCTACTTCCTTCTTTATTCAAAGTTCCTTAGTTTCACGAAGTCGACTCGACAATGCCAGCCTTCTCCATGATACGCTTTTACTCGCTGCCCATTAGCTTTGAATATGTTGGTTCCATCATCATTTGATAATTCAACCTCGCCATGCGGAAATACTTGTCAAACTATGAATGGTCCGGACCAACATGACTTTAGTTTTCCCGGGAAGAGCCATAGACATGAGTTGAATAGTAAGACACTCTGCTCGACTTGGAGGTTTTTACCACATATGCGTTTGTCGTGCCAGCGCTTGGTGCGCTCCTTGTAAATCTTTGCGTTCTCATATGCGTTAATCCTCCATTCTTCTAGTTCGACCAGTTGCATTTTTCGCGCTCCTCCTGCTTTCTTCAAATCAAAATTCAGTTTCTTCATCGCCCACATTGCCTTGAATTCCAGCTCCAGAGACAAATGACATGCCTTACCAAATACTAACGCATATGAGGACACACCTATGGGTGTTTTAAATGCAGTCTGGTATGCCCACAACGCATCGTCGAGCTTTGTTGCCTAATCTGTTCACAAAGGCCTTACTACCTTCTCGAGTATCAGCTTAATCTCCTGATTGGACACCTCGGCCTGACCATTCGTCTGCAGATGGTATGCGGTGGCCACTTTGTGGAGAATGTTGTATTTGCACAACAGCTCCTTAACAGTATGATTGACAAAGTGAGACCCCTCATCACTTACTATGGCACGTGGGGTGCCAAAACGAGTTAAAATGTTCTTCTTCAAGAATTGAGAGACTACCGCCGCATTGCTTGCGGCATACGCCACTACCTCTACCCACTTAGATACATAGTCGACGGCTAATAAAATATAATGTTTACCATCCATTCGAGGGAGGGAATGGTCCCATGAAATCAATACCCCACACATCAAACAATTCAAGCTCCAAGATGGTGTTCATCGGCATTGCATGTTTCCATGAAATGTTACCTGTGCGTTAGCACCAATCACACTTCATTATCTAGTCAGTTGCATCCTTAAACAATGTTGGCCATAAGAATCCACTCTGTAAAACCTTGGTTGTAGTGCGTTGTCCTCTAAAGTGCCCACCATATGGTGAATCATGACACTGCGATGATATGCATTGTTGAGCAGCATTTGGTACGCATAGTCACAAAATCTGGTCTGCCCCCTTTTTATATAGATTTGGCTCATCCCAATAATAATATCTGCATTCATATTTGAGCTTCCTCTGTTGGTGGTAGGTATAATCTTCACGAAATTATCCACAAACCCGGTAGTTGACTATGTCAGCGTACCAAGACAATTCTTCAATATGGAACAGCTGCTCATCTGGGAACACCGCACTCACCTCTGGTTCATTGGGGTCAACTTCAGGGTTTTTCAATATAGACAATGATCCACAACTTGGTTCTCTATCCCCTTTCGATCAATTATTTATATGTCAAATTCTTGAAGGAGGAGAACTCATCTGATCAACCTCGGCTTTGCGTCCTTCTTTGTCATTAAGTACTTTATTGCCGAATGATCAGTATGGATGAGTACCTTCATCCCCAGCAGATATGCTCGAAATTTTTCCAACGCAAAAATTACTGCAAGAAGCTCTTTCTTTGTGGTGGTATAATTGGTCTGCGCAGGATTTAACGTCTTACTCGCATATGCGATAGGATGTAAGATTGTTTTTCTCTTATGTGCCAAAGCTGCTTCCATCGCATACCTGCTTGCATCACACATTATTTCAAAAGGAAGTGTCCAGTCAGATGCAATCAACACGGGTGCGGTTATCAGTGCATTTTTCAAAATTCTGAATGCGTTGAGGCAATTGTTGTCAAAATCAAATTTTCTGTTAGCCTCCAACAACGCACTCAGTGGTCGTGCTATTTTCGAGAAGTCTTTGACAAAGCGTCTGTAGAATCCAGCGTGCCCCAAGAAACTTCGTACAGCCTTCACGCTTGTTGGAGGTGGAAGTTTTTCAATTGCTTCGATTTATCTACCTCCAACCCATCCTGAGATACTTTGTGCCCCAACATTATGCCCTCCTTAACCATAAAATGGCATTTTTTCCAGTTCAAAACCAGATTCGTCTCTTTGCATCTTTTGGATATCTTCTCCAGGTTGGCTAGACAGACTTCATAGGTGTTCCCATAAACAGAGAAGTCATCCATAAAGATTTCAACAGAGTCCTCAAGATAGTCTGAAAAGATGGCCATCATGCACTTTTGGAACATGCTTGGCGCATTGCAGAGGTCGAACGGCATGCGGTGAAAAGCAAAGGTCCCATATGGGCAGGTGAATGTGGTCTTGTCTTGGTCTTCTCGAGCTATCATAATTTGGTTGTACCTGGCATAACCATCCAGAAAGCAGTAAAAGTCATTTCCGGCTAGACAGTCTAGCATTTGATCGATGAATGGTAGGGGGAAATGAACTTTCTTTGTGGAGCATTCAGTTTGCGCCATGCAAATGCGCCACCTAGTGACGGTCTTTTGCAGTATTAGTTCATTATTTTTGTTCGGGACTATCGTCATGCCACCCTTTTTCGGCACACACTGCACGAGGCTGACCCACGTGCTATCTGCTATCGGATAAATAATGCCCGCATCTAACCATTTAATGATCTTCTTTTTAACGACCTTTTTCATCGCAGGGTTGAGCCTGCGCTGATGTTCGATCGTTGCCTTATGGTCTTCTTTGAGACGAATACGGTGCATACAATATGTTGGGTTGATTCCTCGAATGTCGGCAAGCATCCAACCAATTGCTCCCACATGTTTCCTCAGAATGCTCATCAACGCATTCTCCTGGTCTTAATTAAGTTCCAATGAAATGATCACTGGCAGCTTCTCATTCTGCCCCAAAAATGCGTACTTTAAATGGGTCGGTAGGGTCTTTAATTCCAATGTTGGTGGTTCTATGAGGGACGTTTACTTTGTTTTTCTTTCTTTTTTTTATGTTGGCTCTTCTTCTTGGTTTGCGATCATCTCTTCTTCCTTGCTTTTTTTTGTTATGATCGTATTACAGGAAGAAATGGATGCACTTGCATCCTTTTCTTCATTCTCTTCCTCAAACTTTGTCAGAAAACTTCATGGCACGGATTATGTTGAACTTGAGCTTCTGTCCATTGATGCTCAAAGTGATCTCCCATTTATGCACATCAATCTGGGCGCGACCTATTGATAAAAATGGTCGCCCCAAGATGATGGGCAAATCTTCGTCGACCTCGTAATCCAAGATGATGATGTCGGCTGGTAGGATATATTTGTCAATGGTGATCAGCACGTCCTTCACCTTTCCCTCTGGATGCACCAGAGATCTATTGGCCAATTGGAGAGTCACGGTTGTGGGCACAAGTTGCCCCACATTCAACTACTTAAAGATCAACATAGGCATCAAATTGATGCTGGCTCCAAGGTCACACAAGGCTTGCCCGATGTACAGTCCTCCTATGGAGCAAGGTATAGTAAAGCTCCCAGGATCGCTCATCTTCAGTTGAATGATTGATTTTGAACTCTGTGTTAAAGCCACCGTGGCAAACTTACCAGCTCCCCTCTTCTTGGTTACCATATCCTTTAGAAACTTTGTATAGGCAGGCATTTCCTTAATAACTTCACTGAATGGAATATTAATATGTAATTGTTTTAACATAGACAGAAAGCGTTGGTACTGTACCTCTTCATTCTTTTTCTTTCTAAGTCTCTATGAGAAAGGTGGTAACTACACTTTCACGGTCCCCTTCTCTGTTGGTCTTGAGGTCGATGCAACTTCTGGATCTATTACTACTTTTTCTCCTTCTTCTTCTTGTATCACTGCAGTTTCAGGTTCCGCTGTAATGGGAGCAATCTGACTAGGCTCCTTTCTTTCTTTTTCCACAGTTTTTCCACTTCGCAATGTCACAACCTGACATTGCTCTTTACCTAATCCCCTCGGGTTGCGTTGGAGTTCTGTTGAACTCGGCAAGGCCCCTTGCAATCTGTTCTTTAGCTCACTTGCAATCTGGCCCATCTGTAATTCTAGATTGCGAATGGACGTAGCCTGACTTTGAAGCACCGTTTCGTTTTTCTCTATATATTGCTTCAATAGGCTTTCCAGGGAAGAAGATTGCGGCAGTTGTGAGCTACTGGCTTGATTGCTTGGCTGACCATTATTGCACAAGAAGAATCCAAGTGGCCTTTCTTTCTGCACCACAGGTTGGAAATTTTGCTGCTGATTCTTCCATGTAAAATTGGGGTGGTTTCTCCACCCGGGTTTGTAGATATTCGAAAAAGGATTATTTTTCACAAAGTAAATACACTGTGGATTCTATGGGCATTCTTCCATTGCATTCCCATCACCACAAGTCGCACACCTTGTGGTGTTTTGACAAATTGCGTTGATTTGCCCATTTTGCGGTGTTGGGCTACTGATCACAATTCCCTGAATTAAGTTCATCATTGCGGTCATCTAATTCTGTAGTAAAGTAATAGCACCATTACTTGCGCATTATCCTTGATTCTCAGTCTCTAATCACTCTCTCTCCAATCTTCATGGTTCTTAAAGATGCGATCCAAGATATTCTTAGCCTCGTCATACATTTTATCAAGCAGATCACTAGCGGCTGCCGCATTGGCAGCGATCTGCGAAGCGGGATTCAAATCATGATAAAAGATTTTCATCTGAAAACAGTCTGGCAAACCATTGTGTGGACAGTCCTAGATCAACCTCTTATGAGTTTCCTTCGTCTAGCGTTCTCAGTAGGCGGAAAATATTTCTTCATAAATTTCTCTACGACCTGTTCCCATGAAGTGATCTCTCCCGGCTCGAGAGAATACGCCCATTTCTTTGCCTGATTACAAAGAGAAAATGGGAACAAAGTTAGTCGAACTTCTTCAACAGAGATGTTCGAGAACACAAAAGTATTGCGTATTTCAATAAAGCTTCGGAGGTGGGCATGCGGGTCCTCGCCACGCCGACCTCCGAATTGTCTTGCAGGCTGGATCATCTATAGCATCATCGGTTTCATTTTGAATCTGCTTCCATCGAGGGCAGGCCTCATGATTCCTGGAGAGAAATCATAGAGGTTTGGTGATGCATAGTCCCTAATGGGTCTATTGTGATCGTTAGCCAGAAGGATTGGGTTCGCCATGATGTTGTTTTCGTTTGGTGCTCCGTTTCCAGGCTGCTCTGCCATATCTTTTTTATCTAACTATTGTTGTTGGCGGTCTCTTAATCTTATTCTGAATTTCCTCTCAATCTTTGGGTCGTAATTCGTAGAGATTGAGAGTCTGTAAAGAAATCAGAAAAATAATCGTTACCACACTATTTTGCCAAAGTCCCCGGCAACGGCGCCAAAAACTTAATGACAGGAAATTAGAAGTCAAATTATTCAACAACTAAAATCCATTGGACGCAATAGGCGATGCATGTTCTTAAAATATGCATTGATAGTCATGCATCGATGGTCATACATTGGAATGATAATGCGTTAACGAAAGTATGCGATGACCATGCATCCTGTCACAAGTTTTCTTGCGCTCACGCCAAGTATAACACGAACACAAGTTTCTCAATTCATCCGAGGTCGAACTCAGAGACTTGTAGCAAAATGAATGCGATAATGTGCATGCAGCGGTTTAAATAAAAGAATGATGGAGGGGTTTCTATATTAACACTACTCCTACTCCTAACTAACAGCAACGCAATGAGAATATGCATGAGAGGTAGAGATACAACAACACTTGACATGGAACAGATGAATGGGAAAATAGATAAAATGCGAAGATGTTTCATTGCAACCCTTAAGAGTGACCGCAAAGGCAGTCTTAGTCAATGCAAGCCATGCGATCGTGCAACACACATACAATAGTAAACCACCACTTGGTGCAAATGCTATGGCTTCTAATGCTAAAACGCATGCAATATATGCGATAAATCTATAGGACTTACACATAAGCCTCTATTCTTATTTATGCGATGACAAAATGACACACATACAAATAAGGCGATCACATAATATCATTCCCATCTCTAGGATGCATGCGATGCAGGTTGACAAATAGAGCTTATCTCTAAGTCCCTATCTCTTACTTATGCCAATCTAATCTTGCTCTCTCGAGTCTAGATTCTAACCTAGCTCTCTCGAGTCATTAGGTTCTTTCTTTAGACTCTCTCTCGAGTAGCTCTAAAGGGGTGTTGGGCACAATGCTAAAGAGATTAAGAGATCATACCATATGAAGATTTTTTCTTCACAGCAAGCCTAAAACTCAACCGTCTACCTCAAACAATCACCACTCAAACAGAAGGAAACGGATATGACACCACCACTCAGATCCCTCAGTATTCTTGGAGTGAGAATCCAAAGTGTAGCCTTTATTCGGATTTAGTAGAGGGAAGGAGGAAGAAATATCGTACACAACAATCAAGCAAGTGGGAGATGAGGTCGTCTATCGCATAGACAAGATGCTTGATCGTTTAGGTGAAGTATATAATCATGTAGGAAAAAGTAAGCGATCGTCTAAACGATCGTGTAGAAAAGAGTATGCGATCGTCTAAACGATTGTGTAGGAAAAGGGTGAGCAATCGTCTAAACGATAGTGTAGGAAAAACTAAACGATCGTAGTAAATATCGAGAGCTAAATGATCGCTTAGGAAAAGGTAAATGATCATTTAGTTAATAGCGCGCGAAGGTGTAATTGGTAAGTGATCGCTTAGCAATATCGTACATGTATGCGGTCATGCAAGTACTATCGTATAGGCACTAATTTTCTAAGTGATGACATTCTATTTAACACAATGTTTATGCCTCTCATGCTTAACACACCGTCAACTATTTATGCATCTCAAAGTGATCTTTCAATACACTCATCCGTTATTAGAATAGAAGAGACACCGCCCCATTTCATTTATAACCGTCCAATGAATATGATCTCATCATATTCATAACATATCAATTAATATCATATATTAATTATAATATTTTTCTCTACTAGATATAAATCATATTTATATCCAATTTCCTCCAAATTAATGTATCTCATAAATAAAGTTAATTATATCATATTTAATTAACTCGTTCAATTATATCATATATAATCGAACTCCCTCTTGTCAATTTGAACATTTCAAACTAACCCAAAAACTGACTCTCACTTGTATCCAAGCTACCAAGGAGACCTTATGGACCTTTGGCTCGAAGCTCCAACGGTACGTGAATAGCTGACTAAACTCTTTAGTCATGATATCCACCATCCGTTAACTGTCAGGCATTCCACTAAAGACTGATAGTTGAACTCTTCTTGTCATAGATATATTTCTATGTCCATTGGATATAACCAATCATCAGTACAATGACCCTTCACAAACGCGCGTAATTACAGCAGCCCAATTTACCATTTTGCTCCTATAATTACATCTTCCTTCTTAAGTACCATTGATCCCTCTAATTAACAATACAACATAGTTCTACTATGTGTGAACACCTCTCGTTCCATGAGAAGGTGTGTGGTGCCATATCATTCAAGCCCCGGGATCAGTCCTTAAAAGAGCAATCTATCTACTTACCCCTACTTTAGGGAAGGAGTGAACTCCATCTTGTGAAGTTGAGTTCCCAGCTCCCAAATTAGACGAATCCCCAAAATGGTAGGTTTGAGTTGGCACTCTGGCCACTCGCACCCGTGCAAATCAAAGGACCGCCCTCAATGGCAGGAGTTCCCAACTCACTCAGGATTGAGGTCATGTTACTTATAGTCATCCTAGTGAAATGAAGTCTTAGTCATGACTGGAGTTATATGACAAGACATTAACACTTCAAGGTCAGGTCTTATACAAACACTTTGTACATGATGCCCCCACTCGCATGTCCACTACATAAATGATCAGGATCAAACCATCTGTGACAAGTCACAATATTTGTAACAATTTCACAAAGCGGGTCGCATTCGTAGTGTTACCAGGATAAGGTTTCCCTCCTATATTCATATACTACAGACTATTTTGGTTTTCACTTAAGATATAATCCACTTGTATGTCACTACATACATGCTTAAGTTACATAAAGACAACCAGGGATATTAAGTTTATTAGTTTGTAGAAAGTAAATATCATATATATTATACATCACAAGTGTCTGTACAAATTTTTTTACAAACTACAAGACACGAGACTTTAGGGCACAAACCCTAATAGAAGAAACATTTGTCTCTCCCTTTTGTTCCTTGCATTTCGTCAAGGACTGAAAAGTCTAAAGTTCATTGAGTAAGGTGGTCAAGTTGTAATCAATCATGTTCATAACAGCATTGCTACGAAACTGTAGGAAACTTTCAAGTAAAGATTCCAAAACAAAGCTAACCTGACTAGCTTCATTAATGATAGACCTATTCATCTCTGCCATGTTGAAGTGGACCATCATTTTGAGAACGTGCTCTCTAATAGATGCCCCTTCTTGCATATGAAGATGTGTTTTAGAGCGTCATGCCTTAGTTGTGTGGATGATTATCCGAATATCCCTTGCAGGGACTCCATGATCTCACGGTAGTGATCATGGGTTCATGCTTCTTATTTAGGACTTCAGAAAGACTAGCTAAGATATACGCTCGGGTCTTTTCATTTTCCCTTATCCAGTGCTCGTATGCTTCTTAAACATTTCAAGTGACATTTTGAGCAGGATAGGAGGATAATCCTCCATAAGGACAAAACATTGGTCATCAATGATCGGTATTATGTTGATTGTGTTTCTCCACGTTGTATAATTTTCACCAGTAAATTTGTCGGCAGCAAGTAAGTTAAGTGTCACGGAAGTCATAATTTTAGTTTGTTGAAACCATACAATTTATTTATATTAGTAATCTATGTATTAACCCATTTGCAAAAACCAATCAAATTTAGTTAATCTAATGCACCCTAAGTGACATCTATTTCGCAATGATGTTTTAGTGAGACAGGACAAAAGCCACTGTAGAGTGATCAGGTGCCCCTTCACTAAGATGAGACTATCTCAACCAATAGATAGAACAACTCCTTGTTACTGTAACTATCAGTCACCATTGTTCGGTCCGAAAATTGTTAAACTCGCTTAAAATTTTCTTTTAACTGTAACCCGTTCCACCCCAATGAGCCAATTGTCGAAAAAAACCGATTGAGACAAAAACTAAAGTAATCTTATCCATTTCTGGAGTTTGAGATAAAGAATCATGCAAATGTCATCGGTAGGGGGACATAAGCAAAGGTGTCTCGAGGCCAAGCATGAAACTTTACTACAAACTAATTAGAGAAATCATGTCACACATCCCGCTTCCACTTATCATAAACACTCTCTCCATTCACCTTGATATTGACCTATACAAACACCATCCGTAAGGGGACACAAGCAAAGGTGTCTCAAGGCCCAATATAAATCTCACGATGTGAACTTTTAGGGAGAAACGTGAAAAGGTAAAATGAAGTATCATATATCCCATTTACCTCCCACTGAGTTTTAAACCTAGGGTTATTTAACTTAGAAAAATCCGGCTACTAATTTTTTACTAAGTGTTTTGTTTAATTTGCCCAAAAGTAACACTTACTTTAGATGGTTAAACAACTTTGATTAATTTTTATTAAACACTTTAATAAATTTCAATCAACCATTACATGCTTGTAATAAATGTATCTAATTCACCTTTCCAAGTAAGTTCCCAAGTAAGGGGGTTACATTTTCTTCAACTTAAATACCCTAGCCTAGACATAACTAACCTTAGACAAAAGGTCCTAATAGATACATTTGTTACAAATTTAATCTTTTAATTAAGAATCAATTTAATCCTATTAAATTGATTAAAAGATTAAACTTAATTTCTAATCTTATTAGAAAAGTAATCTTAGGTTTATGTGAATCATATTTTAAAACTATTTTGAAAAATTATTTTAACCTAAGGTTTGCATGCAATTCTAATTTATAAAATAAATTAAAATCATATAATTGCATTCATTGACGTACTTAGTAAATTATAACAATTATAAACTACCTAAGGTAGTGTCATGTTTCATGTAATTCCATTTCATTACTAACCATATATAATACTTATATAATAAGGTAATGAAATAATTAATAACATCCATCCATACATACATAAAACTATATATTACAACAATTATAATATAAATAATGCATGGCTATGTTATTAATGCATGCAAACATATACTATAACACTTATATTATATGATGCATGAGCATGCTATAAAAATAAAATCATGCAACTATATACATTATAGCATTTATAATATAAATAATGATGCATGAATTATGCATAACCTATGGTGGTATTTTCACTATATGACATACATTATGGTATATATAATATTAAAATAAATCATGCATCAAATGCATAATTTAAAAACAATTACTGGATCGTTGGACTTCTAAACAATTAATTAAATTAATATAACATTTATATTAATTTAATTAATAAAAAACTATCTATTACAAAAATATTGATCAACCAGTTTAAAACAAGCGAACCGAACTGCCTAGCGCCCGAACTGGCCACAAATCGCCCAAAACAACCAAACCGAACACGAACCAGCCGAGCCACAAACTGAATCAGGTACAAACCGGATTGTTCTTTTCGTCTTGCAGTGTTGCAATGCTATGACTTCTATACAGATAGAACGTTTGTTTGCCTAATCGCAGCATTGCAATGCTAGATACAGTACAGAATACACTGTATAGTTGCGATCTTCTTTAAAACTCCTCCAATTTTGGCTTCGTCTTCTCTAGAATTCGATCGGAACAGCCACGAATGACACAATACAAACCAAATAAAGACTCTATAACAAAAATTATGCCCAAAACACGGGCCCTTATAAATCAAATTTGTAAAAAATAAATTAATTAATTAAAGAAAATAGAGGCTATAAAGACGAGATCCAATCCCAATGTTATCCAATAATGTAAATAATCAATCCATACATTTGTAAACGTACAAAATGATAAAATTCCACCAAGAAACTGTAATATATATATATATATATTATGAAAAATTGGAAAATTTTGGACCAAAAACCCCGCTCTGATACCAATTAAAGGAACCGATTAAGGTTCAAAGCGGAAGCAGAGATTGGACCTGAATCTCAATTTTACAGAACATGAAATTTACAATAACAAAACAGAAACATTATGCATTTAATTTAAATTTTATAGCATGCTAATATGGAAAAAAAAGAATAGAGAAATAAAGAGGAACTCACCTTTGAAGATCTAATCTTCACATATAATTCCTCCTCCAAAATTGCAAAGAACTCAAAATCCTAATTGGCCACCACCACGAAGGCTTCCTTTGTATTCTCTAGGATGAGAATCCAAGGAGTTGTAAGCTCTTGGTATTTTTGGAAGAAAGGGAAATTTCGTTTAAGGGAAGGAGAGGGTGAGATCTTTTCTGGAAAAAAAAATTGCAAAGAGTGGTTTTCCTCCTCTAAATATTGAGAAGAAGAGAATAATCCTCAACCACACCCACCACTCAGGGAGTGAGTTGAGAGAAAATAGGGGAGATAAAGTTATTTCCTCCCATTAATTCAAATTAAAATTAAAAAAATAAAATAAATTAACTTTAATTTAAGTAAAACTACTTTATATATATATAAAATCACTACCTTAATATATATAACTATAGGTTATATGTCAGTAAACACAACCTATAGTTTAATATTGCATCACATACAATATAACCTATAGTTTTAATTCTCTCATTAATAGTATTTAATATAAATCTCATTTATATTAAATTCAACAATATGAATCTAATTCATATAATTAATATCTGAATCATATTCAAATATTTATTTACTCTCAAATAAAATTTATATTATAATGTATCAAATATATTATAGCAATTATATCATATATAATTAAATTAAATTAAATTATTTCACATATAATTAACTCCCTTAATTAATTTGATCAATTCAAATTAATCCAAAATTGATTCTCATTTAATCTGTGTTAAGCTACAGAAGGGACCTCATGGACCTGTAACTTGAAGCTCTAATGGTACTTGAATAAGTAATTAAACTCATTTAATTATATTATCCAACATCCATTAACTATCAGACACTTCACTGAAAAACCGACAGCTGCACTCTTCACACTATAGATATATTTCTGTGTCCATTGGATATAATCAGTCAACAGTATGATGACCTTTCACAAATTGCTCGTAAGTACAGCTGGGCCAAAATTACCATTTTTCCCCTTTAGTTACATCTAACTCCTTAATTATCACCGATCCCTCTAATAAACAATAAATCATAGTCCAACTATGACCAAACCCCTCTCGGACAAGAAGAGAGTGTGGCACCACATTGTTCAAGCCACAGAATCAGCCCTTAAGTGAGCAATTTATCTACTTACCCCGACGCTGGAGAATGAGTGAATTCTGCCTTGTGTAGTTGTGTTGACAGTTCCCCAATCAAACGAATCCCCAAAATGGTAGGCCTATTAAGTCGGCGATCTGGCCAATCTCACCCATACAAATCAAAAGACCGCCCTCATAGGCAGGAGTTTACAACTCATTCAGGATTCAAGTTATATCACCTATGGTCATCCTAGTGAAATGTAAGTCTCAATTACAAATGGCGTTATATAATAAGACTAGTCATTTCGTGGTTCGGTCTTATACAAACTCCTTTATATAGAATACCCCGCTCAGATGTCTCTACATGAATTATCAGAATCAAATCACTTGTAGCACTTTACAATAATTGTAACATCTAAAAAGTGGGTCGTATTCGTAGTATCACAAGGATAAAGTATCCAACCTTGTCCATCTACTTAAACCATTTAGGTTATCACTTATACATGATTCATCTGTATGTCTCTACATTCATGTTTAAGCTACAGAAGATAACCTTAGATGTTAATTTATTGGTTTGTGGGTTTAATGCTACTAATGTCAAATAAAACATCTCAAATTTTATTAAATAAATAAAATATTTGTACAATACAATTACAAACCATAGGATCTTACGAGATTTAGGGCATCAACTCCAACAGCCTTCTCACCCTATCGATGGTCCTTGTTACCTGAAAGCAGTTGTGTGGTGTATGAAGATTGTACTGTGTTGAAATCATCTACCTTCTTAAGATAACTATTCACAAGTTCTTAAAGAGAAGCCAAGTTGTTCTCATGAATCTTGGAAATGTCGGAAAATATCGTTGCTATTTCTCATTTAAGGCCTGGTATATACTCGAAAGGAGCGCACAAAATCTTATCTTGAATATCCTCCCACATAGATAAGGTTGCCTTCTGATAGAAGTTTGAAACCACTGCCTCACCAAAATACAGAGAAGGCTAAGGTTGCCCAGTAATTGGTTCATCATCAGCACATCATATTGGCTCAGAAATCTTAAGAGGACCAGGAGGGGAAAGCCCGTTCTTCTCTATTTAAGGTACTTTAGAGCAGCCAACCTCTTCAAATGAATGGTCTAAAGCTTCAATGCTCACGATGCCTACTTTCATTTTGTCACATCGAATTTCTTCAGAAATGTTAAAGGATCGTAAGGGTTGTCTAGTTGTTTTAACCGATGGCAATTTATAAGTAACGACCTTCTCGATAAATGAATCAAAAGAATAACCTCCCGTTAAAGATTCTTCGCTACAGTACTCCGCAAGTTCTTGAAAATGATTGCTCAAGGGTGACTACAAAGAAAAAAGAAAAATGAATAAATTATTTGCTAAAGAGGAAAACGAAGAGAACATAAAGTGAAGATGTACATACCAATATTATTATACCACTGGGAATTACCGAAGCACTTGGAACTCCTTCAAAAAAATCATCATTGGGCATCTTCGTCTTCTTTGAGGGTCTTTTCCAATGATTACCATCGTTACTACTATGACTCTTTTCTTCATGACCAGAAACATATTTTTGAAGAATGAGAGCTGCTTCTTCAAGAAAACGAATTTGCTTACCCTCTTGGTTACTCCATTTATTCTTATGTAACTTGGGTTGCAGGGGAGAAAAATTAATGCTACTTATTAAGTGATGTATGTTATCCTCAAAATAACTCCCATGTTTTGTCAACCATCAATTCATGTATCGTGGTTAACGTGGTTGCATGGCTCCAATATGCAGGCCGGTAAGAACACTTGAGACAATGATCTACGTTTATTGCAGACTTTAAAGTGGTATGTCACGTTGTAGAGAGCTACAGCAGGCGAAATTCCCCCTATATCATTAGGAATGTCTTGATAAAATCTGAACTACCAGCCAAATCGATAAGGGTTGTATGATTCTATAATCAAAATATTCCCACACCAAGACAATACATAGCTTGATCACATACTAGAAAGTTGGCAAGATTGTTGAAATGATAAATCTCTATTATCAATCAGACGCCTATGCCTATTCCAATTCTAAGAATTCACATGCCACTGAATGTTTGCATATTTATGGATCAATTATCGTGCTTCATATCCTCCAAAATAAATTGAACCACCTTTACCAAAAAAATTGGTTCATACCTCGAATATCCACTAGAAGGGGTAATGGGTATTAAAATAGTGGGCCAACCACCCATGGACATAATGCATGGGAAAATAGAAATCCATGCGTCCAATCAGATTTGAAGATTCAATTATTGGCCTTAGATCATGATAAATATTGGCTAGAACTAGAATGGCAATGCTAAACGTCTTCTAGTCAGCCATCAAACTAGCAGTCTTAAAGACCACAGGACAAAGGTAAGCCCCTTTTTACAGAAATACAAAAAGACATAGCTAACAGGATAAAAATGCAGTCAAGTACATTTTGTCCTTCAAATCATCTTTTATCCTAAGCTCTTTGAATAATATATTTTCTCTACTAGACTAGTCTTGAGGCTTGATGCTTGCACCATCTGGGTTTTGAGTAGATCGGGAGCGAGAGGCTTTCTTTTGCTTTCGTATAGTAGGTTTATCATATTTTTGAGCCCCTAGGAACCAAAATGAAATCCAAGAACTAATGGTCACTAGGGAATCATTCTTCGAGGATGACGCACAATCCTTTTTCTGCAAGCAAATTATTTAGTACGCCCGAAAAATATGTTCATAAGTCTTCGAAAGATATCTCTTCTTGTCCCATAAGCTGATCAGCTTTCTAAGGCAGGGAATGACCTCCTTATAGAAGCCCCTCAAATCGAGAGGCTACCAGATGACCACAGGTCCCATAGTAAAATTGATAGTTCACCATTCATAGTGTGAAGAGTATTAGTTGAAAGACACCAAGCTTCGCAAAAGGCTCGAACCACATCAATATTTTGGTCATACATATACAAAAACTTTGTCACTGCACCAAATAAATAGATGGCATGAAGAGAGCATTCTTTTCGACCAACTATGAACTCTAGCCATTCCCAACAGCAATCGATGAAGGTAAATTCTCCATGGACTTTTTATGGTGGCATTCTAACGAGTCTCACCATCGATCATGTGACGCCTAAAAGTTAACACCTGATCAGGAGTAGGGTCTTTGTTATAAATAGAAGATTGCAAATATCCACACTTTTTCTCCCTAAGTTAAAGGCATCTCTATTGATAATTCGAGTGTAGTCATATTGTTGTCCAAATCAGGCCATACATTTGTAAATGGACCAGCCAATGGCTCCTCCACAAGAAAGCTAAGGCCATTTGTTACAGATTGATTCCTATATGCAAGAATTACAAGATGTTTCTTCCCAGACGAAATGTGTTCTATGAAGTAAACCATTGCTCTACAAAAAAAAAAGTGTCATCAAAGAGAAATAAGTTTCAATTGCATAATCTAAAAGAAGCAGGAGGTGAAGGATGGTGAACTTCATAGGGCTTGGACATTTTCTGAGCTCGAATGGATGGAGAATACTAAAGGAGCCTTCTAATGTAACCATCCTTAGACGACACAAGCGCACAGATGATCCAGACATCTCTAAGGCCAAGATGATCAGAAACTAATACAAGATTATGATCCGGATCGAGTCCTCTCTAAGGGCAAGACGATCTGGTCCGGGTCCTCTCTAGGGCCAAGACGATCCGGTCCTCTCTAAGGCCAAAATGATCCGGTTCACTCTAAGGCTAAGATGATCCGGCCCGGTCGTCTCTAAGGCAAAAACGATCCGATCTGGTTAGCTCTAAGGCAAAGATGATCTGATCTGGTCAGCTCTAAGGCTAAGATGATCCGATCCGGTCAGCTCTAAGGCCAAAACGATCCGATCAGATCAGCTCTAAGGCCAAGACGATCCGTCCGATCAGCTCTAAGGCCAAGACGATCCGATCCGGCCAGCTCTAAGGCCAAGATGATCTGATCCGGTCAGCTCTAAGGCGAAGACAATTTGATCCGGTCAGCTCAAAGGCCAAGACGATCTGATCTGGTAAGGCATTTCTACAACAAAAAAAAAAAAAAAAAAAAAAAAAAAAAAGATAAAATAAGGAGAGCTTCGTAGGAGGAAAAGTTATTTGGGATAAAAGCTACCAAACTAGCCCGAGCTTGAGCAAGTTAATAAAAGATAATAATAGAAAGTATGGAAAACCTAATTATTTTGCAAAAAAAAGTTGTTGCGAAGAAAATTATTAATAAAGAAAAGTATGGAAAAAAACCAAAATTAGTATTAAAAAAATTTTAAAATGTTGTAAAAATACCCAAGGGAAGAAAGTAAAACAGTGATTCGATTAAAAAAACATGGCTGAAAAAATAGATGAAAAAAAATATAAAAAGGGAGGCTTAATAAAAGTTTTTTAAAAAAGTTAATACAATAACGAGACAAAAAAAAAAAGAAGGGAGGGAGGGAGGCAAGTTTAAAAAAAGAAAACAAAAAACAAAATTACAAAGTTTGAAAAAAAAATCTGATCATGTTTTAAAGCCAAATAAAAAAAAAAAAGGATAAAACCAAAAAAATGATAAATAAAATAAATAATAAAATAATAAAAGAACATTAACGGGGGAGGGGCTAAACCTAATGCTGTCGCGGCCCCGCCATTTTCTCTCTTTCTTTTCTGTTTGCAGCCACCCCTCGTTCAGTCTCGATGCCGGAGAGGGACGAGCGCCGTTACCTTTCTCGACAAACGACGGCGAGCACGTTGGTGACGGCGGTGGCAACGAAAAAAGGGAAAAAAAGGTGCTCGATTCCTCACCATTTGTTCTGTCCCTTCTCTCACTCCATCTCTCAACCATTCTCTCCAGCGGGAAAACAGCAACCAACGACCCAACCACCATGAGACATTGATCAAGTCGAAGATGGAGATACGAGAATCATACGACATTTTTGGCAATTCATCATGACGGCAGAGGTTGACAATTTATTTTGAATCTTGCTGAAAGGAAAAGAAGAAGGAAAGCCTGCAATGAAAAAAATGTAAAGCAAAGAGAATGATTTACAATTAAAGTGGAGTATAAATTTTCTAAGTTTACTCTCAAATAGAATGATTCACGATTTGTTGTATTCAATTTACAATTCATCGTGGAATCAGATTGCATAAATGCATTAAATTCAATTTGAGAGGAAATTTTTTTGTAGAAGAGCTGCTGATTGCTAGGTGGATGACATAAGAAATTTGGCTGAGAGTTTTGAATCAACCTCCTTTTCTTTTTGCCATCGGGAAGGAAATAGTTTTGCTGATAGTTTACCCAAATTTGCTTATAAAAATGGCCTTAATTTTCATTGCTCATATAACTTCCCTAAGTGGATTGTAAATGAGGTCCTAAAGGACATACTTTCATGTTAGCCCCGGTGGCTTATTAAATAAATTTCTATTATCAAAAAATTAATAATAAATCATTTAAATTAAAAATGGTATTGAAATTTTAATTAAATTTTTATAATTATTTTTTAAACTATATCTATTTTTTTATTTAACTTAGCTAAAATTTCAAAAATAACTTTAAAACGTCAAATTGATTGGAAATAAGGCCACATTTACTTCTCAATAAACATAATCAATCGATCGTAATATGAAAAATCTATCTTATCTAAATACATACCTAGAAAACTAGTTAACAATGTTCTATGAAACAAATTTAATGTTGTTGACTTTCCCTACTAATAGATGGTTGACTTTTCTATCTCAGAAATAATAATAATGATGTTGTTTAACATGTTATGAAACAAATTTAACATTTATATTCCCTTAATCAACCACATTATCTCGAGTTAACTAAATAATAAAAATTCTACCCGTAATGGTTTATTTTGTTATTATTTCATTATGTAATTCTATTACCTAATTCATTTGTTCTGTTTGTACTTTATTTCTTTTTTAAAAAATAGGGGGAAAAAATAAAGACCTTATTTTTTACCGTGAAATTAACTGCTTCACTTATCATAATTATTCATTGTTTGTGTTCTTCGATAAAATTTTATCTCGAATTTTAGGAGGGAGTCTGTTTTTTTATCCATTTAGTATATTATATTTAACTAATTTTAGAATGGTTTTTTTTTAATAAACATCAATGTTCAAATTCAATTAATTAAGACATTATACGCGATGACTATAAGATCAAAAATTTAAATCTTTATCTTTACATGCTCTCGTTTAACTCAATTAAAGAACTTTTAAATAATTACAATGATAACTTATTAAGTACAAGCTATATATAGTAACTTTTTATTGGACAATTTTAAAATTACTAACAAACTTGACTTTTTATTGGTGATTAAAGTTATAAAAAGTTTCAAAGTATCTCTAAATTTGAATTTTTATTAGTTTTTAAACTTTCAATTTTTAATATAATAAATGATTTGTTTATGAGATACTTTTTAATGTTCAAATGTATATTAGAAATAATATATGCTAAAAGTTAAAAACGTGTAATTTAACTCTTTTTTCTTGTGAACATTATCCTTATAGTTGTAAAAGAATTTTTACAAGTCACAATTCTTCTAATGATATTGAATGTTTTCAGTGAGTTAGACTTATTAAGTTTGATAATGTTTTTTTAAGAACTCGAACTCGATTTTGTAGTTAGATTGAAATATTTTTTTTAACTAAAATTAGATACTTCTATATTCATAAATAATATTTTAATTCAACTTTAAACACATTTTGAACTCTAAAATATATTAAAAGTTAAAAATTGATGAGTTAAATATAAGTGTAAAAATTTTGGTAAATATTGCCCTGAATAAGAGGTAAGGAAAGGAAAAAAAATCTGAAGGCAAAAACTTTTGAGTTCATTCATTTCCACTCAAGACGAATCTAACAATTCCCTTAAAATGAATTCTTGCCCGAAAACAAAGGCTCATAGATTTGTTAAAGATCTTAAAATAAAAAATAAAACTTTGCTAATTTGAGAAAAAAACCCACCACTTAATCCACGGATTTAGACAACTTTACCTATTTTTTCTCGTTAATTGCATCTATAAAATGGCGCCCCATTTACCTTTTCCCTAGACCATTCATTTGCTTCTTGAATTTCAGATACCATTCTTCTTCAATCAATCAATCTCAAGTTTCCCTTGAAATTTATTCTGTAATTCGCCGCAGAAATCGAAGATAAGCCCGACTGATGCGTAAAATTCTTGAATCTTATCCACTTTCCACTGATTTGATTTCTCTGGTTTGTTATTGTTCTGATTCATTGTTTTGAACATGATTGCTCTGCTTGATAATTCGACGATGAAGGCTTCTTCTAGACTTCTAATTAGTTGTAGGAATTCAGGGTTCTTTGGGTTCTCGCGTGTAAAATCCCCTTATACTTTGCCCCACAATTCTTGTTTGAACTTTAGCTTCAAGTTTCATTCTAATAGCCAGTATACTTCTCACCCTTTTCATTTCTCGGGGTCTCAACGGTTTTTGGAAGGGACCCAGAATTTTTCTGTGGCTAGATTGAGTTATGGCCAATCTAGGGTAATAACAAGGTCTTGTAGTTATAGTATTTTTCCTAAAACCAAAAGGGATGTGTCTATAATTGCTAGAATTGCATCAAAAGTTCGTGATCTTTCGACATCGATTGAAACCCGTGTGAATGACAATAACTTTGAAAGGATATATGTTCAAGGTGGTTTGAATGCGAAGCCTTTGGTTGTTGAAAAGATTGACAAGGATGAGAATATTGTAGGAGAAGAAGATTCTAGAATAGAAGTTGGTAGTGAACATGTAAATGAGGAAAACTTAGAGGATTTGAATAAAGCTAAGGTTATTAGTTCAAAGAGAGAGGAGTCTGATATTGAGAAAGAGGCCTGGAGATTGTTACGTGAGGCTGTTGTGACATATTGTGGAAGTCCGGTTGGGACTATGGCTGCAAATGACCCGGCTGATAAGCAACCGTTGAATTATGATCAGGTCTTCATTCGAGATTTCGTTCCTTCTGCCCTTGCATTCCTGCTGAACGGTGAAGGGGAGATTGTGAGGAACTTTCTCCTTCATACCTTACAGTTACAGGTACCCCTTTCCTTGTTCTTTATGTGTTATTTATCTCTTTTACTTATTTATCTTAATGTTTTGGGAACTTTCTCATGCATACCCTACAACTGCTAGTTCTTACGTGAATATGTTAAATTTTTATCATTTTGAATAGGTTATTCAATCTCACTCGCTCTATGTGTGTATATATGATATGGGATTTCATTGACCATTTAACCTTTCAACTAAAATAATAGTTACAATTATTCATGGTTTTAGCAAAGTGCTCTGGCGGCTGCATAGATGAATTATTCAATGTGTATCTAGTCCCATCACAAAGGATACAACTTAAATTTTAAATTTTAGGATGCGAGTTGCATGTGAGAGATCATTTCTATTGCAGAGGGATTGTTCTGGCTCGAGTATCTAATTTTAGCTTGAGAAGATTTGCTTGTTAATTGACGATCTTTTGTTTATTCCTTATGATTGTTCACTTGGCACGAAGTGTAACTGTTCTGTAACAAGTTATGTTTGTGAAATTAGACTGAGTCAAAAGATTTCGATATATTTCTACAATTTATGACATGAAACTCAGAGAAGACATTTATTTTTCCAGAGCTGGGAGAAAACAGTTGATTGTTATAGCCCAGGACAGGGCTTGATGCCAGCAAGCTTCAAAGTCAGAACTGTTCCCCTTGATGGCAATAATTTTGAGGAAGTTTTAGATCCAGACTTTGGTGAATCAGCTATAGGTCGTGTCGCACCAGTAGATTCAGGTTACCACGATTACTTTGTTCTTTTCTGTTTGTCATCAGGAGTCATAGATGGTTACCCTTCAATTCATTTTAAGTTTGTAACTCCTGAAAATGTTTCGAGGTATAACCTATTTGATCCAAGTCTCTATTAGGTTAACTATTTTTCTGATTCATGAAACCAAATATTTCTCCTTTTCAGAAGACTACCCTGTATCGAAACATTTGATATTAATTTCTTTTTTCTCTCCTTTTCTTTGATAGGATTGTGGTGGATCATTCTTTTAAGGGCGTATGGAAAAATTACCGGGGACTATGCTCTACAAGAAAGGGTGGACGTCCAAACAGGGTTGAAAATGATACTTAACCTTTGTCTAACAGATGGGTTTGATATGTTTCCTTCGCTGTTGGTTACCGATGGTTCCTGCATGATTGATCGTCGAATGGGCATTCATGGCCATCCCCTTGAGATCCAAGTGAGTTTGAATGTAACTTAAACAAATTGCACTCTGCAGTTAAGTTTATCACCTAAAAGAATTTAATCCTGGATTCACCTTCAGCTGTTGATGCTGCTTCTTCTGTTGCATTACATTGCATGCTTTATAGCATCCCATCCATCAGATGCAACCCTTCTTTTATCCTATCCTACAATTTCATATTAACCATTTGTGAATGTTTTTCCTTCTCAGTTAAGGTTGTCATGTGCATCCATCGTAACAAGTTTGATTATGCAGGCCTTATTTTATTCAGCTTTAAGGTGCTCCCGTGAAATTCTCACTGTGAATGATGGGTCCAAGAACTTGGTGAGGGCCATTAACAACCGACTCAGTGCATTATCATTCCATATCAGAGAATATTATTGGGTTGATATGAAGAAGATCAACGAGATCTATCGCTATAAGACAGAAGAATATTCCATGGATGCTACAAACAAATTCAACATCTATCCCGACCAAATTCCTCAGTGGCTAATGGACTGGGTACCAGAGGAAGGAGGTTATTTGATAGGCAATCTCCAACCAGCTCATATGGATTTTAGATTTTTTACACTTGGAAACCTTTGGGCGATTGTTTCATCTTTGGGTACACCAAAGCAAAATGAAGCTATTCTAAATCTGATTGAAGCTAAATGGAGTGATCTTGTGGGTCATATGCCTCTTAAAATATGTTACCCTGCTTTGGAGTATGAGGAATGGCGCATAATTACTGGCAGCGACCCCAAAAATACGTGAGTTTTATGCATAATTTGTAATATGTGTTCTGTGCTACTTCTTTGCCTTGCATTATCATTCTCCATAGAGTATCTAAGATCTACTTTATTCCAATAGAAAGTTCGTTTTGTGGTTGGTTGATGCTCATATCCATTTATCTTGTTGGCCTTTTTCAGTCCATGGTCATATCATAATGGCGGATCCTGGCCGACACTTCTTTGGCAGGTAACATAAAACTGATTATAGCATTGAGATTGGTCCTTCATTTCATTACGTTTAGTGAATAGACATTTCACTGTGGCTCCACTGTTATTTATCGAATTAAGTAATTGTCTTGTAGTTCGCTAGTGGGAACAGGACCAATAGGTTCATTTATACCCATTTTAATTCAAATATATTGCAGTTCACATTGGCATGCATCAAGATGGGCAAACTTGAAATGGCCAAGAAAGCAGTTGCTGTGGCTGAGAAGAGGATTTCAGCCGATCGCTGGCCTGAATATTACGACACTCGAACAGGGAAATTCATTGGAAAGCAATCCCGGCTCTATCAAACATGGACAATTGCTGGGTTCCTAACATCAAAAATGCTGGTTGAAAATCCAGAGCTTGCATTGTCTTTGTTCTGGGAAGAGGATTACGAGCTACTTGAGATATGCGTTTGTGCACTTAGCAAGTCAGGCAGGAAGAAGTGCTCCCGTGGTGCTGCTCGGTCACAGATCCTTGTTTAAGGTAACTCCATTCTTTCAAGAATGAGGATGCCTTTATACTTTACTGTACAGCTATAAGTCAATAGGTTAGAGCAATTAAATTAAAAAGTTAGTTCATAGTTCTAAAGGATAGCAGAAAGCCTGTTTGTTTTGCAAGCATACTGCACACTATGCTAATTCTGTCAGCCAATTTATTATAGTTGATTGGCAATAGATTTTTTTTAGAACTGAGAGATCCTGAATATTGATCTGTGGGCTCTCCTTGAACATCTTATATGTAAATTATTTGACAGTAATACATTCCCATTCATTAAACACCACACACAACCCAACCCCCCCCCCCTTGTTTTACACGATTACAATACGTAAACTTCATACCAATGTTTATTCAATAAAATAAACTTTCAACATAAAAAACATATAGCGAACATATTGAGCCAACAACAAACCAGTAGTAAGGAGGAAGAGAGAGTCCCTTGAAGCTTCAAAGAACTAAAATCAGACCTCCTTCACCTCTATAGCTGCAGCTGCTGCTTTCACTACTTCCTTCTCTTTGTTGTCCTTCTCTTCCTCATCCTTGACTTTTTCTTCAACCTGAAAAGCTGACACAGGGAAAGTTCTTGACAGCCCAGTCGTAGACTTGAATGTGATTTTTCCGTTCGGTGGTTCATTAACATAGATATCACAGAGTGGGAGCCACAGCAAGAGCTCCTTGGCTTTGACTCCAGTAAGCTTCTTAACCTTGTTTTTCTCCACATAGGCTGTAACTTCTGTGCCATAAGTAACCAACCTATCAATATCTTCAAACTTATGAGTGTAGCTCTTTTTCTGCTTCAGCCAAACAAACCCTGTCTCTTTCACCATCCCACATTCCTCCATGTCTTTCATTGGCAAAAGCCCATTTGGAAGATCCATTTCTTTGAGCAGCTCCCTTGATTTGATTCGGCACATCTCATCTCCATAGTAAAGCTCATCAGCTTTGGCTTTGATCTCTTCTGTGATTAGAGACATCCTTTATGAATTTATAGCTTCTTTCCTTGTTTGATTCTCACTTGTTTGGTTGAGAAAGAAAAATGGGGATGTTGGAGTTTATATAGGTGTTTAATCCAAAGCCATTTGGATTCCCAACCATAATAAGTGGTTGTATGGTGGAAACTTTAATGTATACAAGCATAAGGTTTAATGTGAAAGGTGAGGCCGATAAATTACATTGGGTAAGTTGTTTTGAGGCTTTTGTCAAAATGTTGCTGTCATGTATACTTATAGAAAGGAGATGGAAAATATATGTAGATGGTATGTTTTGAAGTCTGTAATAGTTAAAATCACTTTGGAATATATATATATATATATATATATATATATATATATATATATATATATATATATATATATATATCCTTTTCTACTATTCAAAGATTTGGATGATATGAAAATCATATTTAAAAGTATTAATCCAAACATTAAATTGTTTTTTTAAATGTTAAAGACATATTTTTTATTTTGAAGATGGCAAAAACAAGTTTTGGTTGTTTACATACATAGTGGAAATTTAACTCAATCAAAATGAACTTAATTTTTAAGTTAATGAATATCATATAGTCAAACCCACATTCGGTCTATCCTTGTACTTTCAAAACGTGTAATTTAGTTCTTGCTTTTGAAAAAAAATGGCTATTACAAATTAAAATATTCTTATTGAAAATAAATATGCTTTATTCGCCTACAAAATGTGAAAGAAATTCGTCCTAATTTAGATATTTTTCTTTTCACTCATTGTTAGTCTAATAATATCCACCAACTAGCTGCCTCATTCATATTGCCAATGATGTGAAAAGAAAAAGGGGGAATTAGTTAAATGTTATTATATCTCACAATCAGTCTAATTAAGAAAAAAGGCATATAAATAAATGATGTCACATCATATTTTTATTAGCTTAAAAAAGATATCAATTTTAACTCTAAATTTTCCATTACATTTCATAGTTAATGGGACTTTAACTTAATAAAATTTTACCATTCTCATCCCAAATATCATTTTAAAAAATTTCTCTTATGCATTTAATGAATTAAAAAACACATGTATGATATAAACTCATTAGAATTTTAGAGCAAATGATGTAAGAGGTAATTTGCGTTTTTTTTTTTTTAAATTTATAAATCTAAGCAAAATTATTCTTATTCAATGATTAATTTGTGCAAGGGACCTGACTTTTTCTGCAAAACTTTATTGAACTTTTTCAAATACAAAAAAATGAGTCAATTTAGACATTGTGATACTGATTATATAGTGATAAACAGTGACATTTTGTTATATTTATAAATATTTTCAATTATAGATAATAATATTTTACTATATTTATAAATGTTTCCTACGGTTTGTCATTTAAAACAATTATCCAACTTTATTCTATAAAAAGAACAATGCATTTATGGAGATTTTTTACTCTATTTTCTGTTGAAATTGGTGAACAAATCTAAACCGATGCAAGAATAAAGATTGTCACACTTATTTAAATTTAGAGTCCTATTTAATGTCTTATTTAATGAGACTGGAGCTTTATGGTCTAAATTGATTGTTTCACTAATAAAAAGATAATATTTTTTAAAGCGATCTGCAAATCATAAGATCAGAGAAAATCTAAAATAAACATTTGAATGAATATGGTAACAGAGTGGCCATGCTTTGGATAACAAATTAAGAACATGGTCTTGAAGTCATAACCAAATACAATAAATGGATGCAGCAATAGCAAGAAGCTATATTAGTATGGCCATTATTTCAAAATTTGACTGCTTATTTCTTACAAAGAATTAAATTGAGACCATTGGATCTGAGGAAAATTCAATGAAATGAATATACCTAAAAACCAACCAACTGCTACCTCCTACTACCTACCTGTCCATGACCATGAATGGAATTGAAGTATATAGATGGTACAAAAAAATAGGCTAGTTATGGTAGTGATTGAAAATATAGTACTCATGGGAGACGAGTCGAAGGGATTCCAAGCAATACTTGAATTGAGTCGGATGCATATACCAAGGTGAAAACGAAATGACAGCAAGATGAGAGTGATGTGCAAATAGCAGGCTCACGAGGATGATGGCAGTGCCCTCTTCAGCCACTTTACCAAGCGAACTTATTTACTTGAACGTTTCGATGCGATACTATGAGTTGCCCATGGACAAGGACTCCACAACTAATACTAAGAGAACCCAAAATAAGTTTTGTGACAGAAAATACAGATGATACACTCAATTTTGATGTCGTTAGCTGAAATCCTTCACCAGTTCAACTCATAACAATCGTTGCATCACAACGTCGATACTCGAGCCAAGACATTTATTCAATAGCAGTGAGCGTGTTCCCAAAAAGTGACAGAAGATGCATACCCTCATTGTCTCACCATCGTCCTCTTGCACACCACATTTGCTCATCAGAAACACCAAGCTATCGTCCCATTTGATCCTGACTCAAGTATTACTTCGGATATCACATCATTGTCCTCCATTCCACTATGTTTAAACACCCAGAACACTCAAGAATTGAATAAACACTAACCAGTTGCTGCTCCCTAGCCTCTTTTTTGGTCTTCATTCTCAGATATTTCATACACCTAAGAGTCCCCACATTTGATCAACAGATTGAGGCTTTCATAAAATGTGAGCCATGCATTGTAGATCCAAAGCAGAAGTTGTTCAGCAATGACTCTATCTGATTAATTTCTTTTGGGATTGAACCTGTGAGGACCTGATGCAAGAAAGTGTAATTGAACAAATTAATTATCAGATCCAGACATTGTAACTTGTAAGATATAACTGAACATCGAACGAGTAATCCAAAATCCAAGTTACACACTAATGCATAATGAAGATAGAAGACTCCTTCACAACCCAGGGACACCAGTTCTATAGCATATGATGCAACATAAGTATTCACTTTTTTGGTCTACAGGTTACAGATTTATCGAATGTCGAGAGGCCATTTTTGGTCTCTGCCATCATTAGAACATACAATATATTTGGCATTCAAGCCAACAGCCGGTTGGTGAACAACTGATAGAAGTTTTAGCCTTGGAGTACACGACGGTAAACTTTCCAATGTTTTTCTTTAATCAACTATCAGACCAGAACCATCCACATTCCAGAATAAATAAATAAAACCTTTCAGAACCATCCATAAAAAACTTGGACTTGAACTACGTACCTCATGACCTGACTCGGTTATAAGGACTTCATCCTCGATCCTTATTCCAATACCAGCAAACCTGCAGAGTTCATTCACTAATGAGAAAATGGAGTTATAAAATTGAAAACAGAATCCTAATGTTAATACAAGGATAAGTTGCAACCACTACCAAGACAGAACTTAGTGATTAAATTTACTTTTCTAAATCTAATTGCGGCAACTCGAATCCACTGGAGACAACAATAAACTATGTTGAAGGACTGGCGAATTTTTTGTTACTTGATAAGCTTTTAGCTTGAATGATTTTATTTTTTGTGTTTACCTTTCTGAAACTTCAAAAACAGATGGGATGTAAACTCCCGGTTCAATCGTTATCATCTGCAAACAACAAAGAAGCTTTTAGAAATTGAATTCCAAAATAAAAACAAGACTGCTAAAACTAAAATATCCAAACAAATTGGTTGATTTAAAGGATTTTTCAATAAAAACATCTCTAAGTGGGATGAGCACACACGTAGAGGGACAGGAAAATGGGGAAAGAAGGGTTGGTATCCAAATAAATGAATAGGAACAAAACTTACAACACCTGGCTTCAACGTTCGACCATAACCAACCCTAGTGCAATCATGGACATCCATTCCAAGATAATGACCTAAGCAAAGGAATCCGAAAAGGGAAAAAAACAGTTAATAAGGTAACCAATTTGGAATGGATATCATGTCAGTGAAGAGAAAAAAAGGTAACACAACATCAAAAAAAATGTACCATGCTTCTTTCAATTAAAAAGAAAAGGGACTAATTTTTTCAGGAGGTAAAAGAGAACCTATAGAAGTTGGATTTAGATGGTGGTAGAGATCACTTTTCAAATTTTTCAAAATTCCAAGCTCTTTGAAGCCTTCTCGGAGCATTTTCGTCTGCAAACGTGTAGAATATGAGAAGGGTCATGATATTTTTCAGTGATCGTGTGGCATTGTTAATATACGAAAAAGTGAGATGCTTAACCAAGTGAGGAACTGGCCAAAATGGAAGAAATCAAATATAGTGCAAAGAAACCTTTAGAAAGACTAAACCATAGAGAAACTATTTTAACTTCCTCACGAGGTCTTTCTGCACCAGATTTGTTGCTACGATCCATATATCATTTGAATGAATAAATACACAAGACTTACCGAGTAATCGTGAATGTCCTGTATACTAGCGCCAGGTTTGCAAAGCTTTATACATTCCTTGTTTGTTAGCAGTATAAGCTCATAAAGCTCTTCCTGAAATACATTCAACTAAGCAAGTTGAGGCACAAAAAAAGCACCCAATAAAGAGGGTAAGATATAATCCAGAAAACAACAAGATCAGATATTCAAAAGAACTGAGGTCACATGATCATTCCTTAAAGAGTAGTGACAATGACAGCCAATCCAAACAAAAGATTTTCGTGTTCACAAAGACAAGCATGGAAAAGATTGACATTAGAACTCGATGAAACAAGTAGGCTGAAATCCTCAAAATTGTTTGAAATGAGTAAATAAGATTTCGAGATAAAGGTAAAATACCTGAGCAGCAGAAAACTTTCCACAAGGGGGCCATGTACGAGTAAGATCACTAGCATAACCATGCAATTCACATCCAATATCCATAAGAACAAGATCCCCATCTTTAACCTGTAATCATTTATTATGTACATACCACCTATGAATGGTCATATTCTTTTAATCTTTCATAATAGTGAAGCCTAAGCACCAATGGATAAATTCACTTACTCTCTGATCATTTCGAGAATAATGTATAACACTGCCATTACACCCACCACCCACCACAGGATTATATCTGTTACAGAGAAGGTAAATTGAGAATCCGTTGTAAAATCTTGCATAGTTTAAAGTCTTATTAAAACTAAACCCTGTTCATAATTTGCACGATTCAGCATACAATTAAGAATAAAATGAAAACATCTAGATAGGGGTACTTCTTTAAATCCAAATACAAAGAACACTTACGCCATCCTTTGAGCACCTCTCATTCTGCACTCATATTCTACCTTTGCTGATAACATACTCTCGTGAGGATATGCCTTTGAATGCATCATTGTCTGCAAAAGAGCCTAAACCCAACCAAAAAAAAACACAGGAAGCATCACTTTTGCAAAAGTAAACTTAGAAAAAACTGACAACATGGTGCAGAAATAGATATGCTTTGAAGAAAAAATATTGCATTATCATGATATTTGATTGATCCTCCCTAAATTTGAAGGAGTTTTCTTTTTTTCAATAACTTAGTCAAAGATTAACGTTTCATATATATATAGATATATATATATAACACTTTGGAGTCTGGGAAAAAGGCACTTTTCCTCAGACTAACTGACTGAAGACTAAAGTACATAGTACAAAAGAGGAGATTTAAGATGAAGTCGATATAGGTTTATTCTGAAATAAAGAATTCTCCATTCTTACCATTGTGCTCTTGCTAAGTTGTAAAATAAATATATCAGCCTATAAGTCGATAACACACCTTATTCTCTTGTAAGGAGTACGTCGATAACACACCTTACTCTCTTGTAAGGAGTACGCTCTATCACTGAGCTACCGAGGAACAATGGTAAATTAGGCTTCAAAGAATTCAATTTTTGTTCTCAAACCCAGGACCAATATGAGCTCAAAGTTTCCTTCGTGTTGTGTTTTTTCTTCTTGCCAAGAACAAGTTGTGATAGAATACTATTAGGAACCAAGGTAGTATGGGATGTCTTTGTCCCACATTGGTTAGAATGGGATGACCAATGTGGTACTTAAGTGGCTTAACTCTCCGACCCAAATAGCTAGCTTTTGGGGTGTGGTCCTCCAAGGTGCTTAAGTACCTAACAATGGTATCGAGTCAGCTGTTGACGTTCCGGAGAGGAACCGGCGGAGGGTTCTGACCAGGTGTAGATGAGTGAAGTACCATCGAAATAGCCGCCAAGACGTCGGCTTTCTGAGTATGGGGTATTGTTAGGAACCAAGGTAGTATGGGATGCCTTTATCCCACATTAGTTAGAATGGGATTGATCAATGTGGTACATAAGTGGCTTGGCTCTCCCACCCTAATAGCTAGCTTTTTGGGTGTGGTTCTCCAAGGTGCGCTTAAGTACCTAACAACAGTATCAAGTCGGTTGTTGACGTTCCGGAGTAGAGCCGGCGGAGGGTTCTAACCGGGTGTGGCTGAGTGAAGTACCGTCAAAGTAGTCGCCAAGACGTCAGCTTTCTGAGGATGGGGTATCGTTAGGAACCAAGGTAGTATGGGATGCCTTTGTCCCACATTGGTTAGAATGGGATGACCAATGTGGTACTTGAGTAGTTTGGCTCTCCCACCCCAATAGCTAGCTTTTGAGGTGTGGTTCTCCAAGGTGCTTAAATATCTAACAAATGCATCTTGTTTATCTCGATAAAAAGGGCAGAATGGCTATCCCGATTCCAAAAATATTCATGACTTTTAAGTATTTTATTGATGGTTTCACGACTTTTGCAATGACTTTTAAGTACTTTTAAATATTCATGACTTTTGCAATGCAAGGTATGAGCAGTTTGTTGCAGAATAAATAGTCTTTTTTTGGAGTAATTAGCAGCCAAAATATCTTTATGGAGAGCACAAAAAGTAGAAGGGGGGAGGGGAGAGAAGGTTCTAAATTCTTGTATAAAAGAAGGTTCTAAATTAACATAAAGATGAGACTAGAACCCCATGATATGCTTCTATAACCATGATCCTACAATATCCTTTTTTATATATAAAAGACAAGAATTGTATAAGAGAAAAAAGGACAAGCTTAGTGCAGAGGGATGAGAAGACCCATCTCCCAATAAAACTATTGAGTAACAGCCTTCCAACCTTGAAGAGGCTAGGCTAAAATTACTCCCACCTGTTTCATTATTTCTTAACAAATAACTGAGTTCAAAAGGAGAATACATTCATGACATGAACATGAAGCCAGCAGGATTAATTAACAAAAAGTTTGGAGGTACCTGGCTAGCAATTGAAGCGGATTCCCTCATTAACTTTATCTCTGCTGTTGATTTTATTAACCGCAATTCATGAGTAAAAAGTGAAATATCTTTCACACGGTCATTCACTGCCGCTTTTTGAAAGGCCTCTAAACCCACATAAGCCGGACTGGCAGTATTCAAATTATGAAACAACTTGGAGGACCTCCTAATAATATCTGGAAGGATCTGTGGTCAAATACAGAGGGTGAAAAGCAAAACACTGGTACAGAGAACTTCATGAACAGTGAAAATTCTTCATTTGGTTCGACAGAATCTTAAAAGTAAATTCATGAATGATGCTAGTAACCCGTGACACAACAAACAGATATCTGTATTGGCTCCATCATATTTCCAAGAAATCAGCTCACCTCATGCAACTTTCTCATTGGATATGCTTCGTCGGCCTTGAAAAATTCTAATGCTGCATCAACTCCTGCAGTTTTCCCTTTCCAAAGAACATCCTGATAAAATATGATTAAACCTAAGAACCTCCATTGTTAGGGCAAAGAGTAAATTTTATAAAATGAAAAAGACTAGACATACATAAGGCTTTGTTTCAGGCATGAACATGCACAATCCAAAGTCATGACTCAGAACTGCCAAACCACCGGGTTGTAGGCATCCAGTGACATATGAGTAATCAGAATCTTGTCGAAATGCATAAGGCACCTCATCGGTCATCATTTTCACAGGGGCAGCTGCAATAATGGCCAAACCATTCTCTGGTAGAAGCTCTAGCAACCTTTTTCTTCTTGTAATGTATTCCTCAGCAGTTATTCCAGGGGTAATTTCCCCTTCTTTCATCAACTACAAGGTTCAGCAGGTAAATGAATATATTTCAAGAACTTTAGCAAGTAATACCATTTAAGTATTAAACAAAACCAGAATAGAGGAACGCCTAGTGCATCGCCTCAGTACTTCAGGTCGAATCAGACCTCTGGATGAGAAGAAGCAGTAGGCTGTCCAATGTCAAGTATCTTATCAGTACAATATGCCCGGAAAGCAACAACCTACAACCGGAATACAACAATGTCAACAAGATCTGAAGTAAACTATAAGTGCTTGTCTTTCACGACTTGAAAAGGGATTGTGTTCAAATGGGAAGGAATTTTCATTACAAAAGCTGGAGAAATACAATACATACAAAATAAATAATAATAATAATATAATAAAGGGAGGAGATTTCCCAGGAACCAAGGTAGGAGATCGGGAAAAGGATTCCAATTCACTAGAATCATTAAACTAATTTAGATTAAATAAATCAATTGGCCGCCATTTTCTTTTAACTTATCTTTCAAAATTCTAAGACTTCATTCCACCAAATCTCCCAAAGAAAAGCCTTGACCACATCAAACAACAATTTCAGGCTTGTCTCTAAGATTCTAACCAGAAAGGGATTTGAATGGAGCCTCTAGTCTCTACTAATCTGAAAAAGAGGGCAGCTTACAATCGTATTGAAGCTATCAAACAACATGAACTAGTTATAAACCTTGGATCAACAAAAGAAGAGATCCCACTAATACTCCAGAGCATTACTTCAAAATATGCAGCAGGTGGGAGAAAGGTGCAAAGTATTAAATCCTAAGAAAGTTAAAGTCCAACAGAAGGAAGAATTTGATCCTCTTTGAAGCTTTGCTTCCACTTGAACAACTGATTGTTGAGCCTGGAAGAAGCTGTTGAGATGTTCTTGACAGGTTCTTGAAAAGACCCACATGAATAATCATTGAAACTCTCCAAATTCCACAATTTTTGATCGGGGAGAGAGTTCAGCCTAAATCTTTGCAACTAAAGATTTCAATTCCAACCAACCAACATGAAAGAACTTTTACGATCATATTGGAAAGAAGCTCATTGCTGGAAAGAAGAAGACAACTTCAAGAATCACAAGCACTTCAACTCAAGAAAAAAGTGAATGATTTTGAAAACAAGCAACATAACAAACCAGATTATTACAAAACAACAATAGATAACTTATTGCAAATGGGGTAAAAAAAAAGATTCACAAAAACGCACTTGCTTGAACGTTGTTCTGGGCAGTAGTTTCTGAACTAGAGTCTGCATTGTTGGGTGTCTTATTCTAACAACTTAGCTCCAGATTATGAACAAGATTGTATCTTTCTGCTACCTGCAATTTGAAAAATGAAGATTGAAGCTATCCTTTTGAGTTATTGATCCTTGGGAGCTAATTTCTAGGTCAGAACCACTTCAACAATTGTTCGCTTACAACACAAACACCAAGAACACAGCGCGTTTTGAGTAAGCGTTTCCTCAGAGCACAAGTCGCGGCTCCGGCCAGCCAACCCGTAATGAAAGTCTCTTATAAAGGATTAAATTACTCCTTTAGGTTTTTTTGTTTTTCTTTTTTTGTTTTTTTGTTACCAAAGGAAGGTGTTTGGCCCCAAGTTGGATTGGGTTGGGTGGGTTAAAAAAACTCACTTATTATTTGGTTCACCGATTTATTATCTCGTTATTTGTGTTAACTCACATTTTTTCATCTTGTTATTCGCGTTAACTCACATACCTCGTTATTTGCATCAACTCTTCAAATTATTCTCCTCCTACAATAATTACCAACTCAACTCTACATGCCAAACACCCCTTAGTTTTTAAAAAATGGGTAGATGATACAGTTTTGAGTTATAATGTCTTAATGAATCTGATTGCGACTACAAGGTCTATGATTCAACTTTCTCTACTAAAAATGTTAATTAAAAAGCAGAAACCAAGAATTGCATGATTGTGAGTTGACGCTTGATGTTATATAGTTTTAAAAAGTCAATTTGAATGTCCGATAAAAGTTAAGAATTGAATTGATATAATGTTGACTTAAAACATCAATTGAGATTCAAATATTGTCAAATCGTTTCAAATCATTATCATACTCTTTTTTATTCTTGATTTTCATTCCATGTTGAAATGAATTTGTAATTTAATGATAGTTTTGAAATGTTTTTGAAGTATCAATGGCAATATTGTAACAAAAAGAGAAGTTCGACAACCTTTTTTTTTTGGTAATACAACCTATTTTAAAAGATTTTAATTTGTCTTTAAACATTTAATTGTGTCTAGTAATTTTTTTATTACTTCAACATTTGTATGTCACTAAATGTTCTAATTTACATTAAATCATTTCATCATATAATCCTTCAATTTTTTTTTATTATTTTTTTAGTAAACAGACAAACACAAAGACATAAAAAAAAAAGAAAATCGGGACGAATAACAGAATCCGCCCACAGATGGTGGTCTTCAAGCCACTAAGTAGAAAGTCTAAATTTGCGAGCGTGGAAAGCTAAATGATGAGCAACAGAGTTGTATCAACGGCTTGCCCAAAGAAAACCAAGAATAGACTCACTCATATGAATATCATGAATAGCATCAACGAAAGTCTGAACCTCATTCGCATGTCTAGCATTTCCCACCATGAGTTACCAAAGGATTTTGGATTTAATCTCCACCCAAAGAGAGGAGATGCTAGTTTCAAGAGTTTTAGAAATACCATTGAACATCAACATTCTTATCATGAACAATGGTGCCAATACCCACGTCCCTATCAAGCCAGAATGCATCGGAATTCATCATGAAATAATTAAGCAAAGGGGCTAACCAATGGGAGTCCTCTACACCTAACCAAAGGAACCTGAGCCACCTGTATGGTACCTTGACCAAGATGTCAATTAAAATCTTTAACCAACGAAACATCCCATCATATCGTATCAAACTGAGGAGAGATGTGACTATCAAAAATCAGCATGTTGTGTTTATGCCAAAGAACAAAAGCAATGGACGTGAAAATGCAAAGATCACGAGGATTCAAAATCTCACGAGCCCTCCAAAAAAGAAAGACAGAATTAGAGTATTTTCTATCCGTAAGGGAAAGACAAAGAGGCCAGAAGGTTCATATAATCCTTCAACTAATCGATACTAGTTATAGACACGTGCGACACAAGTAGCTTAAAATGTTTATAATGTTCATGACATAACATATTTGTAATATGTATGATAAAATTTAAATTTGGATTGAGAGTTTATTTTTCTTTTAAGTTCAATTAGTATATAATTGTCATCAACTAAAGTAAAAAAGAAAGCACCTAAAAATACATATTTATTGTAAATGTAAAATTTTATGTTTATTGTTTATTGTACAATATATTTATTAAAAATTATACCATGTAATTATGGTTTTTTTCAAGAATCTATTAACTTAGAAATGAAAGAATTTTAAATCATTGGTTCAATAAAACTAAAATGTGAAAACAACCAAGATAATCTAATTTATATAACCTGATTGGATAATGATTCTACTTTTTAAAATAAAGATTGAAATTGTGAAGTTAAATATATTTGTTTCTTCTCCATTTAAATTAAAATATAAATAACAAAATTGTGATAGAAAATTTTGAGACATAATTTCTAATGCAAAAATAAAATTTTTGAATGAACATACTTGTAATTGAGTTTAAATTTTAAATATCTGAGATGAATAAAAGTAGAGAAAAAGAAAAAAAAAAGTACAAAGTAGATGTGATATGAATAAAATTAAAATACATGTAATATAATTAGAGATGTCCACGGGGCGGAGCAGGGTCGGGGATGTCATTCCCCATCCCCATCCTTGCTCCCCATTTCATTGGGGATCGGGGTGGGGATTCCCCGCGGAGAATTCGTGAGGATTGGGTTCTCCGCAAGTAATTTTTTCCATTAGTTTTTTTTTTGTGTAAAAATCTAATTAATTTAAATCACTAATATAAGTAAATTGTAATTAAATAATTAACTTTATCACTAAATTATTTATTATGGTTAATTTTTACATGACAATTTGAATTTAAAGATAAAATTACTCAATTTTTGGCCAAAAAAACTAATTAATTTTTTTAATAGAAAGAAATAGATATAAATCAAATTATTCACATATATAATCTAAATTTAATTATTCTGTTTAAACATATTCATTATCTTTACCAATAAATAATCAAATTTGAAATTTAAATGTAATATTTATATAATAATAATAATAATATAATATTAAATAACTATACTAAATAAATATGTAGAAGTTAATCGGGGCGGGGACGGGGAATGGGGCGGGGGTGGGGACAGGGAATGCATTCTCCATCCTGGTCCCCGTTTAATTCACAGAAATTTTTTTCCCCCCATTCCTTGCCTAATCGGGGAATCCCCGCCCTAGGACGGGGCCCGTCCCCGTGGAGAAATTAGACATCTTTAGATATAATTAAAATGAAATTTGTAAAATAAAATTAATAAGAAAAATAGACAAAATAAGATGACTTATTATTTGATGTTATTATGTCACCGATAATTATTTAGCGCACTTCTCGAAATAGAGTGATTTCTAGAGACGGAAAAAATTATATATTTTAATAAAATTAATTTAAAAAAAAAAAAAGTGCACATAAGTTCAGAATTAAACCCTAATCTTGAGGAAAAAAATACAACAATTTACTATGTTAACCAAAAAGGTGTAAAATTGAAATAAAAAACAAGGAAAGAAACAAACAAACAAAAAACCTAAAAAAATAATAAAACGAAAAGGTACTTATTATTTTGAAAAACAAAAAGGATCACATACAGTTGTTTTTAATTATACACGGTGTGATTGTACGTGGTTTTTTTTCCCTCTCCTCTCTTTGCTACCCAATGAAATGATGTCCCTTTTATAATATTTTCTTCTTTAGAGAAGACTTTTTTTTTTTTTGAAAAAAAAAAACCCATAAAAATGAAAAGAAAATGTACAAATAATTAAAATTGATGATATATTAGATATTTATTTAAAGATGAATGACAAAAATAGGATGATAAAGTTTCTCCTCTCTCATAACCCCTTTTATATTAGTATATTAAAATAAATAAATAAAAAGAACTGCAGAAATTTCTTTTAATCCCCCACTCTGCATATCTTATAAATCCAAACTTAATGTTAAACGATAGAATTAAAGTTGTTTTTTACTCTATTTAGTGGTTAATTATGTAGTATTTGATTTATCTTGTTTGGTTGTTGATCATTATTCAGTCTCGTGTTGACATGTGTATTTTCCTTTTTTGTATAGATCTTTGTATGTATGCCTCATTATACCAGCTGTATTCAATTTTAGTGGAATAATATATTGAAACTTTTGCTTCAAATCTCTCCATCTTTTCAATCTTTTTTTACTTAACATTATATGTTCTCTTTCTTTAAAAAGAAAAAAAAAAAAAAAAAAAAATTAAAGAGGGCGAGACTCACTTGGTTTCCATTAGGAATGAAAGAGTACTAAGGAATTCCTTAGAGGCTTCACTATCCAATAAGAGCTTAGGGTGGCAATGGCAACATAAATCTACGAAAGAAAGAACCAACAAAAGGAAGATACAGAGGACGAATGCAACTATCTTGAAATGGAGAATGAAAACTTTGCCAACATAAGCGTAATTCAAGTGCTTGTACTATCAACCTTGAGGTCAGAGGTTCGATTCCTCCACCCCACACTTTAATTATAATACCTTTAAAAAAAAGAGAGAGAGAATAAAAACTTCAATACTATCATTTTAAAATTCTTTTGATCATGGGACATTTTGAAAATAGACGTAGGGCGAAAGAAAAACATAAAAGGTTTATATTTAATTTAAACTCTAAAACATTTGTAGTTACAACGTGAAGGAATGAATATAAAATTTATAGTTATGATATAAAGGAATGTGACTAAAAACTTTGTAGTTATAACGTGAAAGGATGTGTCTATATGAATTTTAGTTATTATGTGAAGTGATGTATCGAGTCAAAAAGGTGTGATATCTTTCTTCTAGAAGATATGTACAATTAAATGTGGTGAAAGCAAAACAAAAACTATATATTACAAACATTATGAAGGATTGTGAGGGCAAAATAGAAATTCTCAAGGGTAAAAAGGGAAGAGAAAAATTCTCTCCTTGTTGCCTCTTTTAATATAATACAGATAATTTTTTTATAGTCTTCTAATTGCACATTTGACAATCAATTTATTAGTCAGCAAATATTTTTTTGTAGAGAGGTCAATCCAAGCATGCCCCTACATCCACCTGGTGAGATGATAGACCGACAAATCGAGTCGATTGACCAAAATCAATCAAACCGAAGGCAGTCAGTTGGAGAAGAGGAGGGACTTGATCCATGTTGGTTTGGGAAAAATTCAAACCAAAATTTTTTTAAAAAAAATTTCAAAGAATAAAACCGACCGATCAACTGATAGCCGATTTCCACTTTTAACGATCGAGATCGGTTTGAACATTTACTAAATCGACCATAGTTGGTTCGATGACAATTTGATTGGAAAACTGATTCCGATCCACCTCTGCACACGCCTACTCTCACCAATTGTAAATAATAATAATAAATAAATCAAATTAGTGCAACAACTCATCTTCTTTTTCTCGTTTGTTTTAAATTTTAGAGATGGAAAAAGTTCCACTAAAAACATGTTTATGTAGTTTTATATATATACCCAAAAAAAATGAAATAATAACATAATCGGATAGGTAGAGAATTGAATCTTCGACCTTATAAATGAAATTATCAGTATATTCTTGGCTAAAAAACACTTAGTCCCTAAACTTGAGTTGGTAACGATTTAGTTCATATGTTTTCAAAATTTTAATAATTTAAATTTTTAAACTTGAATAAGTATCAATTTGATCCATGTACTTTGCAATTTATAACGTTTTAGTCCTTATTGTGAATAATATTATTAAGATTTAGTAAAATTTATGTAGATTAATTAGTTGATCGAAAACAATTTTTTCTATAAAGTATAAAAGTTAAGTCTTACAAATTTCAAAGTATTGGAACTAAATTATTACACATTTGACAGTACTAAATTATTGCTTTATGAAAGTCTACCGATCGTAAATGATTTTTTTTTCCTCTTTTTTGGGCAAAGGGACCATAAATGTTCTTGACCTACTTTCTCTGACCATGAGAACAATCGCCCAAATCATTATAATATCTCTTCAAAAATAACAAAATCACTGTTAATTTTCTCAGGTATGAGTGAAGCTAGGAACATATGTAGTGTTGTTTTATAGCCAATGTAGGATATTGATTTGGCATAAAGTAGAAACCACAGGCAGAAAAGACCAATATGTATATATGTTTTGTGTAAATACAAAGTTAAGTTTTGGATTCTGAAAAAAGCAATATATATATAGTACTAAAAAGAAAGGAAAAAGGCTTGACATAGATAAGGCTTGGCTGACCAAAAAAAATAAGGGCAAAACTCCATAGAAGTAACAATCATGGACCAGATAAAAAACCCTGACCCCTTGTGAACCAAACAAGCTAAACGGCATAAAAGTTGAACCCTTCACTACATCAACCAATCAAGAATGAAACAAGACCAAAGGGACCTACAAATCTTTTGATATAACAGTTTCACAAGCTACCCATTTTCACCCAAACTTGAACCCACCAGGAGGAACATTTGGCTGGTTTGCACCAAATGCAAAGCCATGTTGGTTCACATCTCCATTCTGCTGTAGGTTCTGCTCCTGCTCCTCATCTTCTTCTGCCCAGTATCTCTCCAACATCTTCACCGCCTTCTCGTAGATTTCATTGTTGTCGTGACTCTGCAAGTTTTCGATCTTATCAAGTCCTTCACACTCATCAATGGCTTGTGCATAGATGTTGATTCCTCCATTCATTCCCATGTCCTTGTCAGCCTCCCCAACCTTGAGTATGTTATCAAGCCCCTCTAGGCACACTGTCACGATCCTCGGATCCGGACAGGTTAAAAGGTCACAGAGCGGTTTGATGCAGCCTTGAGTCACCAGAAATCTGAATCAAATAAATGATTATGCTAAATCCACAGTTTTTTCCAGCAAAAACATAGCTAAAATAATGAGTCGATGACCAATGTCATGCAATCTGATAAGCCTAGGATGTTATTTGTGAAATGCGAAACCTAACAACATACTAGGCCAGGAGCAACTGAAATTCAATCGATCTTTCTAAATATTTAAAAGAAACCAAGCCAGAAATAAAATTTAGTCAGTCTGGTGGTTCAAATGATTTTTTGATCCAAAGAAGATACAATATATGGTGCGCTCATCAACAATTTAACATTAGTAACAGGCATATTTAGTCCTCATTCCACGAACACTTTATTCTCCTTTCCGTGGAAGGTTAGACTTTCAACTTACAAGAAAATCAAAATTTTTCCTTGGCACTTCTTATATGGAATGATTGACACTGTTGACTATATTCAGCGGAATCCGGGCTATATTGGAACACTCTTAGTAAAAACAACAAAGTTAGGACCGACAACTAACACTATACCCTCAATACAACCCAAGGTGGGTAGAACCAGACCGAACAAAATGCTCTCTCCAGCGAGGAAGGAGGCAACTGAACAAAAAGAATCCCCACGACAAGAGATTATACACTGCTGTTGCACGCTCTAGGGAAATGCGTTTGAGGGTATGGACCATACCTTATGAGGACTTTCCATTACGTATTTGATTTCTGATGATTTTTCTTTTGAGATGTTAGGCATGTTTGGCTTATAAAAAAGGTTATCACCAGATGATGAAGAAGATCTTGCTTCGTCCACTATCTTGGTACAAGGAACTTTGTGGCAGTATGTAGAATTTCTTGACGTTTTGTTGAGCATTTGACTTGAAATGAATGAAAGAACTTCAAAAGTATTCGACTTAAAGATCTGGATTTTTGCAAGATTTAACACCTTCCTTGCGGTAAGAAGTTATATAATCATCATTTATCTCTTAGGACATGATTGATTTAAATATTTATCGTGTCCAAAATCATTCTAAAATATATTTTTAATCCTTCAAAATCAATTTGGATGGTATAAAAAAATCATGCCTAAAAGTGTAAAATCGAATCGATTAAGGACATGTTTTCTAGTGATTTTGAACCCTAACAAAAGTGATTTAAACAATATCTTATCTATTGGAGATTTTTTTATAAGTAAACAAATTGTGGAGATTTGAGCTTCAACTTTTAAGAGAAGTTACTAATGCTTTAGGCCAATTATTTCTTTGAGTGTTATAGTTTAGTTTTTTTTTTTTTTTTTGGATGGGGTCTTGTTCTTTTAAGTTTGATTGTATTCTTTCAATTTTCTAAATGGAAGCTATGTTTTTCAGAGAAGGCACATATAGTTTATATAGGACTGCAAATCATAAAGCGCCAAGAACTAGTAAACTATTTCTTACTGAATTTGCTGATGAGATCCTCCTGAGGTAGCATTGGAAATAGCCCACCCGGCCTCCTTCTTGATGTCAAATTCTGCATGTTGGAGGAGATGAACAAGAGGAAGGATAATATTTGCCTCAATAACTGCCTGTACATACCAATTCAACGTTATAATCATGTTGAACAGACACCTCAAACTTTTATAATAGGTGTATCCAGAAACAAGGGGAGAACCACGTTTCCTTGACATTTTTTCCAAGTTACAGAACAGATAATAACCGTCAATTTCGAAGGTTGCAGAAGAATTTAAAATGCAAACTAACAAGCCCTTCTTGCCTTTTTATCTGAACTCGGCCCACTTTCTTTCAAAAAGCAGAATCTATAACAAAAGGCAATTTGCTACCTGTATCTGAGCTCTATTTCCAGCCGTGATATTTGAGATTGTCCAACAAGCTTCTTTCTTGATGCTTTTCTTGTGATTTTGAGTGAGAAGTTGATAGAGATTAGGTAGAACTTGGTTGTCAATCACAAACTGGAAAAGGAGGGAGGTTAAAAGAAGCATACAGAAAAATCATTGAAATTGACAAGGGAAGTAAAGAGAAGATGAAGAGAAAAAGCAGATTCACAGAACAAAATTAATCCCAAAAAAAAAGAGGCAAACACCACTTTTCTGTCTTTTTCTAGTAAAATCAATACATCGAGAAATTAAACTAATGGAAAGACCATCGAATAGAAAAAAATAAACAGGTACCTGCGTCTGAGCATCATCACCAGTAACAATGTTTCCGACTGTTCGAAGAGCTGGCACCAGAACTGATGGTGATTGGTGTCTAACAGAAACAAATCCTGGTTAGTAACAAATGGGGAAAAAAAAGGAAAAAAAGGGGGGAGGGGGAAAAGGAAAAACAAAAAAGAAAAGAAAAGAAAGAAAGAAAGGGAAAAAATTATGTGTAATCATTATAAGAAAAGGCATTGAGATGTGCTAGCAGTCCGTGCTTTTACGATATATTGTGAGCATAACATCCTCAGGATTGTTGAGGTACGCCATAAACAGGTAAGGAGAGGCTGACACCTCAGTTATCAAAAAAATGCAAAGATTAAGGTGTGCTTAATTGAGATCCTTTAAGATATAGGAGCTTACAGCAGAAGCTCCACAAGTCTTGGGCAAACTCCTGCTTCTATTACAGCCTGAATTTTTTCATTTGGGCCATCTGAAAGGTAGGAGAGAGCCCAGCAGGCATCTGTTAGAACTTCTTCATCATTCAAGTGAATCAGTTGCCTTAGAACTGGTAAAGCAGGTTTCACCTGAGTAAGTGCAAGTTAATCAACACAACATCCACAATAATAGAAGTAATGTTAGAAGAAACTCAAAGTTGGATCTTGAATCCACAAGGTCAACCAAAATATAAACCTGATCAAATGGAGTTGGAGGCTTCCCACGACAGAAATTAGATAAAGTCCATGTTGCATTCCTCAACATGGATAATTTTGAGTGCTCATTTAGTTGGCCAAGTAACGGCACTAGGGCACCGTGGCTAAGAACAAGATCTCTACAACTTGGAGAGTCACCAGCAACATTACCTAAGGCCCACACAGCCTGAGCAAGAAAAAGGAAACGATATTATTAAAACAAATCAAGCAATAGTAGTGTAGTCCAGAAAAAGACAATAACAATAACAAGTGAAAAAATGTGCCATCAAGGCAAACATGCCATCATTACAGTAACGCAGAATGTTTAATAGAAATTTGAAACAAGTTCAAGGCATAGCATAATTGGACAGAAATAACTTTATGAAAGGTTTATGGCTGAGTATATCCGCTGCTCCCGAAAGGATGGAAATCAATATTTTGAGGATAAACGAAGCACAATCATAGCTATTCCAGTAATTCTTCCATTCATATTATTATATCATAAAAATCAACACAAACATTAGAATTTAAATCAATAAGATGGTTTTTATTGGAAATTTGAAGCTTCAAAAATGACCTTGGTCAAAGGTTCTCCTCTACTGGTAACAATGGCTTTCACATAACCCACTCAAGTTCACTGACAACACTCACATTTTCAGAAACTACAGGCTATGGCAAAGAAAAACTCAAAAATCTAATGAATATACATGCCCTCTTTGAAATAACTTTAGAAATGAAGGGGAATCTCACTATATCATCAGTAATGGGCTTAATTGTAGCTGTAGTGAGGTTGAGGCAAAGGCAATACCTTTCAGAGCACTAAAACTAATAGGCTAATGCTTTATCTAAATGATGTAGCCTAAATGCTAAAAGGAGAGAAATCTCCAAGAACCAAATTAAGAGTTTTTTTATTAATGAGAATGTGTCCTAATTCAAGGAGGCTCGCTCTATTTATAGAGCATTACAAGAGTCCCAAAAGGATAACTAAAAGAGATTAAAACTAAATTGATAATTAAAATGTAATTAATCAAGGTTTAACCAAGATTAACTTGATTTTACCAAAATATCTCTATCCTATTACATCGTATTCTATCCCTCCTAAAGAAACTCGTCCTCAAGTTTTAAAACGGAAATGAAAGTAAAAATAAAAAAGTAAGCCACTCAAAAGGAAACACCTTTGAACAACCAATATCAATAACATCCAAATTTCTTGAGCCCAATTAATCGGTGAAATATTTATCTTTTCCCTGCAAATCCAATTAATAGATGGTATATTTATCTTTTCCCTGTGTATATCCTTTGTAAGATCTCCAACAATCCAATTAATAGATGGTATATTTATCTTTTCCCTATATATCCTTTTTAAGATCTCAAACAATAATCTTCTGGCTATATGATCCTCAATTGGTGAAAATAAATCCTTTGACAATGTGAAACCCTTATCGAAAATTTGAAAATTGGTCATCTTTAGGCGTGGGCAGAAAATGAAAGATGCAAATTCTTTATGTTATTTTTTTGGTATGTTTTGGCAACAAATGCAGGTCAAGTCAATTGGGTAATGGGTCAAATCATTTGAATTATGTCGTGCAATGAATAGGTCAATTTCATCTTCTTCCTCACATGAGTTGCCTTCGTCAACTTTTAATTCAACCTCTTGTATGTTGGCGTCTATTCCACTCAGAAACCCAATTTTTTTCAATTTCGAACATATCATCTTCCACGTTGTTTTGTGGTTGACTGCAATTAGGATATTGAACCTTTTCGAAGTAGGACGCCCATGGGTATTGTTTTCTTATGCTTCTGTCGTGTCTTTGCTTTCAACGTCCCACCATCATTTGCATTAATCAATTGTTCCTCCTCGTCCGATTCATGTTGTGCAATCTCAGAGTTAATCTCATTGATTTTTTTAACCTTGCTGTCAACAATTTCTTCAATTTTCTTTTTGTGTGGTTGGTCATCATCTTTGCAGTAGATTTTTTTTCCATTCGTTTTTTGCCCGATTTCACAATCCCATTGGATGGATTTTTTATTTTCTTGCATTAATTCTTTTTTAAGAAGCAAATGTTCAGAAAGTTGCTCCACGTTTTGAGTCATCTCTCCCAACAACCGTTGGATTTTCTTAGCTTCCTTATTCATTTCCTCCAATACTTCGAGATTGATGTGCAAAATGAGTGTTCTTGAACAAGTTTCTTCATCAAAATTGTTGTAGGACTGATTCTTAAATTTTCTCTAACATGTTTTGAACCTTCTTGGTCGTTCTTCATAGCACAAATAGTAATTTTTGTCCCAAAATGCACTAGATCTTCTATAAAATTCCATTCTTGGATGATTCTTCAAGATTCTTTTCAATTTTCTTGAATTTAAAAGGTTCCCCTAGTTAGGTGTGTTTGGTAAAGAGCACAACTCACGAAGCTCCCTCTTGCGATCGGCATCGCCAAGAGTTTCTCGGACTTCCACCAGCGACAGTCAGCTTGGCCCAGATTGGAAACTCTGATACTAAATTGATATAGCCTAAATGCTAAAAGGAGAGAAATCTCCAATGTGTCCTAATACAAGAAGACTTTTTCTATTTATAGAGAATTAGTAGAGTCCCAAAAGGATAACTAAAAGAGATTAAAACTAAATTGGTAATTAAAATGTAATTAATCAAGGATTAACCAAGATTAACTTGATTTTACCAAAATATCCCTATCCTATTACATCACTAAATGTACTGTTGAAGCGTTTTGGAGTCCAATGGGAAAGCAAGACTAAGAACAAACTTAGCAAATGGAAAAACAATAGACTAAGAGGGGGGAGTTTTTTTTTTTTTTTTTGAAAATTTTATAAAAAGGAGTAAATTCACGGTTAGAGTACCTCTTAACAAGAAAATACTCAAGAACACGGAATAAACTCAAGAACAATCAAATATAGAAATATATTGGAATATGCTATAATATCATTGAAAAGTAAGAAGATAACCACTAGCCTTTCGAGAGGGCTAGATTCTCCCAAATTTCCAAATTAGGAAATTCCACAAAATGTTTCCTCGCTTCTCCCCTCCCACTCCCTCTGTTTATACTAAAAGCCCTTACATATTTACTAGCTATTTACTATTAAGCCCTTATTAATACTAATACTAATAATCCCAATATTATCCTAACTAGGGGCCTTACATTCACATAATTCAGCATGTAATTTCCAGTATTCCAACTTATTATATTTCCGTCTTCAAAATCCCTATTTCCTTGGAAGAAGCTCTTCAAAGACTTTTTACAGTATGATATGATGATTCTAATGCTAAAGGTACCACCTTGTCAGTTGAAATACAGTAAAGCTCCCTATTGATGATTGGTGCAGTTGGGTAATGATAATTGGTAACTTAATTTATCACAATCAAACTCTCTCTTCGAAGTGGCTATGGAGATACCCAAACGAACAAGACACACCCTCTGGTCATGGTATCACTAAAAAATTGCAAATACAGATCTCTCCATCAGGCTGGTATTCTCCTGATATGAAGACCAGTACTATATGCCTCGGGCATTTCATAACAAAAAATCAGCATCTTCTGAAGTCATTTTATAGTCTCCAAGGCTAAAATGGGAAGAAGATTAGACTGTGCAGAGATTGTTGGGTGGAAAATAGCTTTGTTTCTGGCTCCTTCCCTGATCCGCATGCCATTGCTAGTAATAGAAGAGCATGTTCAACTATAGCGAGGGCAATGAACTAATAAGCATGAGCTGGAATTTGACCAAAAGATAAATGAGATCCTTGTTTTACTAAATGCTACGGAAAATATTAATGCCTTCTATCCTTCTTCAAGGGATGATAAAAGAATCTGGAAATTGCCCCAGTGGATAACAAGTATCATTTTCTCTTGTGAATTAAATATATATTTATCACCTTGCACCTTGTACCCACTCTTTCTACAGTGCGCATAGGGGAGAAAATTTCTCAAGGTTAAGTGTCTTTTTGTGGACACTAATGCTTGAAAAAACTGAATACTACTGATAGAATTCCTACCTACGAGTTTGTCCCAAAAATGGTGCATGTCTTAAAAACAAGAGGAAGACCTGAATCACCATGTCCTTCACGTTGATTTTTTAGGCTTTCTTGGAGGCTTGGAGCAACAATTGTAATAGGAATCAAATTCAAATGGATCTGCCCCTCCTCAGTAAACATGTTAGAGCAAACCCTTGCATATCATAATCTGGAAATGAGTACGACTATTCTACCGGAAAAACACAATTATAGTGAAATCATTGGCTGTCACCGAGAAAAAAAAAAAAAAAAAGAAACAGATTATTTACATTCATTCTTTTGGCCTAGAAATGGAACATTCGCATTCCCACCAAGCTTATTTCGTAGTTATTACCCTTCACAGGTTTTCACCAACTGAACTACGTGCTTATGTATAACCTCCATCAGTCAGAAAAGCTTTGCCGTCCTTTAGTGTAAACACTATCAGTTCTCAATGCCTAATGAAAAGTTACTGCCATCAATAAAAAGAAGATTGAAAAGAAAGAATCTGTGTCAACCTGCTCCCTGACATCATCACTGCCTGAGCTCAAAAGCTGTACAAAAATAGGGACAGCACCATGGTCAATGACAACTCGTGTATGCTCTGATGTTCCAGATGCAATATTGGTCAAGGCCCATGCAGCTTCAAACTGCATCCATTGAAATCATCAGTCATATTGGTGTCTTCAAACCATTCAATTAAAACCAAACGGTACAAAAAAAAAAGAGAACAAAATGTTTCAAGGAATCCAACTTGCAACTGGGGTAGATCATGCCTTCCAAGAAACTCCACAAACTTGGGAACTACACCAGCTTTGATTACTTCATCAATTGGAGGGCTACGCTCTGCACATGAGTTCAAATCAAGACTGAACCACAATGAATGTAGAACAGAACGGAAATTTTTCAGTTATTTCAACAGCACCCTTACCAATAGATAATAGCTTTCTAAATTGAGTAGTAGCTTCAAGCTGTCCTGCTGTATCAGCAGACCACACCCCTTGTACCAATACAGGAATACTCTCCAACTGAAATTGCAAAGAAATAACAAAGTAACCAATCAAACATAAATCAGATCAAAAGAATTATGCTCATCTTCATTGTCTGGACAGCTGAAACTTTTATTGGATTAGCAAGCATACACAACACACGATTCCATATCATGGAATAACAATCAAATTTCCAATAGATTACATCCAAAACCAGGCAAGATCCAAATACACGTATACCAATACAACACTCAAACATACTGCCGAAATTATTTAGAGCAAAGTGAGAGAGAACATGCAGCAGGATTCAAAAAAGGAAGTTCCCATTCTGGGTTTTCTACCTCTTCCTTGTTTCGGGTATCTCTTCTCTTCCAAAGAGTGGCACAAATGTGCAAAATAATAGAAACCCAATTCTACAGTGACTCGTGGAAATAAAACAGAAATTGCTCTCTTTGAAAATTAAACATGGAAATCACTTCCAGTAATACTTCCCCCTGGTTCAAAACTATTGGTCAACGAAGTTAGTCAGCAAAACCCAGAATCAGATTTGGTAAAACCTACGAATCAGAATCCAAATTGCTAGAAAAATCCTCCATTTCCGCAGAAACCCAAATAGGAATAAAGCAAATCAAAGAACCCCACATGAAAAAAAATGACGAAAACAAGTCCAATCAATCGAAATCACCAAACAAAAGAACCAAGTAAAACCCATACGCGCTTCTCGGCGGCGGCAGCATTCTGAGCAGCATCAAGCAATTGCTGGGAATGCAAGAGAAGTCCTTCCCTCCTCTTCTTAAGCAGGTTATCCTCACGCTTGTTCTTCCTGATCTCGACCAGATTATCCTCTCTTCTCCTCCTAGCCTCATCGGCATCGACGCCGGTCTTGTAAGACTTCTTGCGGACATCGGTTCGGGTGGTGGGTCGGAGAGACATTGCCGGCGGTGAAGTGGGTTGTTGTTAAATGAGGAAGCAAGTGCTGGAGGAGAAATGGGGTGGCTGAAAGTTGGAAGACAGAGCGTGTGGGGGCGATTCGAGAGGCTGGAGTTGGTGGGTTTGGGTTTGGGATTGGGATTGAGCTGTTGGTCGGGCTTTTGCTTTGCTGTGAGCGAAATGGGCAGTCTCTGGTTGGCAATTTGGTGGATGGATTGATGAATGGATGATGGATTGGTTGAGACTTTGGAGGAAACAGGAACAGCTCTACAGTCAAAATGATTTTGAATTTGTTTTCTTCTCTTCCAACTTTCCCATTTTACTCTCTCGTTCTGTTGTAGTTCTTCTGTTCTCAAAACCTATAGAAATCTTCAGTTTTTTTTCTTTTTAGAAAAAGATAGAAATCTTCAAGAAAATTACCAATCTGGTCCTACTTGAATAACTGTTTAATTTTTTGTTTTTATTTTAAAAATTTAGGTTTTTTTTAAAGAAATCAAGTATGGTAATGAAGCTAACCAAAGTTGAAAGACACACCCGGAGTCGGAAAAGGAGACAATCTCCTCCACCAAACAATTAACGATCATAGGTTGAGAAGAACAATCACCAACTTGAATCAAAAAATCTGACAGGCTCATAATCAACGCAAGGGCTTCCAAATTCTTGATAGCCTAGTTCACCACCACCTCTATATTCTTTAAAAATTAGGTATATAAACAATTTCTTTGTTTCTATTAACCTTTAAACATAATAGTGAGATGATTTATATTTTTTGATGACTAGACATCAAATAAGTTAGTCATACTAAAAATCTAAAGTTTTAATTTTGAGTTAGGTGGTAAAGCAATTTTCTATAAGAGATCTCCAAAGTCATCTTGCATTCAAGATTTTGGTCATTCACTATTTTGGCACTTTAATTGTTGACATTTTACTTCACCTTCATCACTCATGCTAGATTCAATTTCATCCTTAAACAAATTTCATCTTTAAATTGTTAACCTAATCTTTACCGTAGTGATCAAAATAAACACTTTTTAAAAATCCAAGGACTAAAACGGACGATTTTAAAAGTTTAGGGACCAAAAGAAAATAAAGTTTAGAGTTGGATAATCAAAATAGGATTTAAATCCCTTTTTTTAGTGTTTTTTTTACAAATGTATTATAATTAAAGTGTGAAATAGGAGAATCGAACTTCTAACTTCGATAGTACAATTACTATATCTATTAAATTATGCTTATATTGACTCGAATTATGTTGATATTGACTCTAAGTGTTTTTTTACTATGTACTCGATCTTCCAATATTATTACTTATTTATCGATTAAGTTTACAGGCTATTGCTCCACTTTCTTACTATAGAGCATCATGGATAAGGTTTAATTTACGGATCAAAATGGTGACCATATTTTGAAATTAAAACTACAATCACAATACAATAAAATTCATAGTGCAGCATGATATCAGAGATTACATATAGCAAGAATCACTCAGCGAAAATAGATTAATAATAAAAATAAATAAACTATTGATTCTGATAATATAGATTCATAATAAAAAGTATATGAACATCAGCAAAGTCTAGTTGGCCATTTTTTTCATTTAGGAGGTATTTGATAAATGGATATGAGTTATTGGATTGGGTGGATATTTATTACTTTTTACCCACTTAAAACTCTCCTTTTTTATCCTCTTAAAACTAGGACATTTTATATTAATATGGTTATTTTCAAAACTTATTATATTAGAGAAATATTATACCTTTTATATTAGAGAAATATTGTTGTTTTGCTAGAAGTCGAGGGATGAGGATTCGATTAATGTAGAGATCAAACGTTGAGAAATCGACAAACAAAGAAAAACTTGGACACAATATGTATATTAGGGTTGTCGAAGGTTGAAGTTTCAACATACATAACTCGACAAACAAAGAAAAACTTGGAAACAATATATATAAAGGGTTGTCGAAGGTTGAAGTTTCAATATACATAAGTCGAAACTTCAACCCTCGACAAGTGAAATCTCGCTAATTTTGTGATGAGGATCTCGCTCTAGAAATAAATCTCGCTAATTTTGTGATGAGGATCTCGTTCTAGAAGTAAATCTTGTTAATTTTGTGATGAGTATCTCGCACTAGAAGGAAATCTCGCTAGAAATGTGGGTTGAATCTCGCTAATTTTGTGATGAGGATCTCGCTCTAGAAGGAAATCTCGCTAGAAATGTGGCTGAATCTCGCTAATTTTGTGATGAGGATCTAGCTCTAGAAGGAAATAGATCTCACTCATGAAGATCCTCGTGAGCGAGATCCTCATTGTTTTTTTTTTTTATGAAAATATGTTATTTCTATTTACTTGATTTTACTATTTGTGTTTACTTGACTTTACTACAAACGTGGCTGCTACTTACTTTCAACTAACATTCAAATTAATTTCACTCTTTAATTAATGACATTCAAATTAACATTCAAAATTAAATTTTTTTTTCCAGCTTCAATAAGAACATATTCTATACATTTTGGTGTGTTATTATCAATCTAATTTCAGGATTAATTTTTAGTATGTCTTACTATCGTTTCACAATCAAAATTGATTTTTTTTTTTTTTAAAATTATGTAATTGTAATGAAAATATGGTATTAATATTATAACCAATGTTTAATTTTTGAAAACTATAGTTTCTAATCGGTGACATAAGAATTAAAAATAATATTGCACACCAATATTCATACAATCGGTTCACCAAGTTTTGAAAGTATGGAAAAATGCATATTTTTTTCTATATACATCGTTTTAACACATCTTTCGGTGAAAATTTGTTGTCCTAGGAACTAAGAGTATGACAAGTTTTAGAAGCTGATACAAATTGTTCATAAACCAATCTAGGGAAAAAAATAAGAAGAGTAAGAAAGAGAGAGAGAAAAAAAGAACCCACTAGGCCCTTAAAAAGACTTAACTAAAATACCTTCAACCCTATCCTTAGGAAAAAAACCCACTAAGCCCTTGAAAACATGCATTTTTAGATTATTATAGGTACATTGGGAAAAATAACACCATAAATCTAAACTATAACCCAATATGCCCAATACCGACGCTTGACATTGTTTACTATTCTTTCTTAATCATGTAACATAATCCGCCAAATACCTTACCCTTTTAGGAACAACTTGTGTATCCCTTTCTCTATAAAGATGGATATTGTTGAATACCTCTTTTCGATCATGAGAATTATTTAGCACTCTCAAATATAGTTGTTCATAACACTAACCACATTATTGAACAATTACCGAAGGATAGAAAGACAACTGACATATGCTAGGCACTGCATTAGGTAGTTGACCTTCTTTTGCCTAATTTACGAGAGTGACTTGGCATGTCGTGAAAGCACCCGAATGGATAGACGTACCTTTACATTTCTATGTAATATGCTATGGTCGACTGGTTGTTTGGAATCAACAAGATGTATGGACGTCGAAGAGATGGTTGTGATATTCCTACACATTCTTGCACACTATGTCAAGAATCGAGTGGTACGCATAAACTTTTCGAGATATTTCAACATAGTTCTTATGGCAGTCTTACAACTTCACACTGTTTTGTTAAAAAAACCAGAACCGATCACAAATACATGCACCAATGGAAGATGGAAGTGGTTTCAGGTACAAAAAGTACTCAGTTTTTTATATGAATACGTCATAAATATGCATGCAACGATATATATATTTTTTAATTCATTCTGATCACTTAAGAGAAACAGAATTGTCTAGGTATGCTAGACGGCACATACATTAAAGTGAATGTTAGTGTCGTCAATCGACCTCGATATGGGACGAGAAAGGGAGAGATTGCCACAAACGTTCTTGCGGAGTGTGATCAAAATGGGGAGTTCATCTTTGTTTTGCCAGGATGGGAAGGGTCTGCAGCCGATTCAAGGGTTCTTAGGGTTGCGGTTTCGCGACCGTACAAATTGAGGGTTCCAAAAGGTATTATAATAACCGTATACATTATTTAAACATGCGTACATGCCACAACACATGTGCATGACATTTCAAAACGTGTACAAGATACTATTATCTATGTGATGCTGGATATCTCAACGCTGAAGGATTCTTGGTGTCGTACAGAGGGGAACGATACCATCTATCCGATTGGTGTGGAGCAGAAAACGCACCGACAACTGCAAGAGAATTTTTCAAACATGAAACATTCTTCAGCAAGGAACGTTATCGAGCGAGCGTTTGGGTTGCTAAAGGGGCGGTGGGCTATTCTTAGGGGAAAATCATTCTACCCAATACAAGTCCAATGTCGAACAATATCTGCATGTTGCCTTATTCACAACTTGATCATAAGGGAGATGGGAATCGATGCAATATTTGATATGCCCGATGAGGAGAATTCTGCATCAGTTGGTCTTGATGGGGATCATATTGAATTTGTTGAATCATCGAAGGAATGGACCAAGTTTAGGGATGACTTAGCGGTCGAAATGTTTACTCAATGGCAAAGAGCCTGATTATTCAATGTTCATTGCTTACTTTTCTTTTACTACTGAATAAAATTTAATTATGGAACATTCCAAGTATGTCGTGAAAATGTTTTGTGCCAAGACTTTGTGTGAACAAGTTAAATTAGAACATATAATTTCAGCAGTTTATCCTTTGTTTGTGCATGTGGTTAATTTATAGCATCTCTTCATTCAACAAATGTATGCATGCAACATAATGGCAGGTAATGGTAAGAGGTCTAAACACGTATGGTCGAAGGTGGAGGACGCTAAGTTGGTGGAAGCTTTATTGTATTTAGTGGAGACCGGTTGGAGGTCCGACAATGGGACGTTTTGACCAGGATACCTACAACATTTGGAGCGAATTCTGCATGAGAAAGTGCCCAGGTGCGCATTGAATCAGTACACCATTGAGTGCAAGGTGAGGAGTCTGAAGAAACAATACAACGCAATATCAGAGATGTTAAGTCAGTCGGGGTTCGGCTGGAACGAGGAGTTCAAATGTGTCCAGTTCGATAGGGAGATTTTCGTTCTTTGGGTTCGGGTAAGATTCTAGAAAAAAAATGTATGGGTACGTGTTATAATATAAATATTAATAATGTGTATGTGTATCAATGCAGAGTCATCCCAATGCGAAGGGGATGTGGAACAAGCCATTCCCACATTACGATGACCTCTCCATCGTATTTGGGAAAGACAGAGCAGTATGGCAATCAAGTGAGGACCCATACGTGATACGACGAATGCATTCAGAGAGTCTGAAGATGAGATTCGACTTGGATCACAGGACTATCACACCCCTGAGGTTCGCCAGACAGAATCACCATTAAATCAAGATGAAATAGATGAAAAGCCAGCAGAGCAATATACAGGTAGAGCGAGTGTACCTGTCGAGTCATCTCGAGGCAGTAAGAGGAAGAGGCCATCATTCCAAGCCAAAATGACCGACATGAGATCGACTGTTGAAATGCAGAGCACACACATGAGTAGACTTGCATCGTGGCAAAATGAGAAGTATGAGCTGGAGTTCGGGCGCCGGAAGGAAGTAGTAAATTCCATATACAACATTGATGGCCTAGATGAAGATGATCAGGACACCCTTATTGACCTCGTTGTCACAGACATTCAGAAGACAGATTGCTTCTTTGCAGAACCATAACACACATGGAAGAGGTACTGCCTCCGTCTACTAGGAAGAACCATGTAGACTGATCACACTCCTATATTTTGTTTATAGTTCTTTTGGATAACAGCAAATGGACAATTAACTGTCATGTCGAAAAGAATGATAATTTTTGCATACGTCATGACATGTAATTTTTGTGTTTGTAAATATAATTAATATTATAAGTATCGAAAAGAACATATATTTTGTGACTTTTTTTTTGGAAACGGCCACATGTTCGGTCGGTTCATATTATTTTTGTGATCTTATGAAAAATGTTACTGTAATACATCACATTCTCACCATCATAATCAAATGAAAGGTAATTATCCTATGTACAATTTCAATTCCAAATATACTATCAATATTGTATAAAAATAAACTGTATGATATGTGAAATAATAAAGTTAAGTTAGCAAGATTCAATATATATACATACAATATATCAATTAGTAATTGAGATAATTACATTCAATATATATACAAACATTCAATATACAATATACCAATTAATTGAGCAGCAATATGAAATATATTTTGTTGGTATGTTTTACCGATTGAAGAGAATTAGAATTATTACAGTTTTTGAAAAGAATATATGAAAAATAATCTATTATGTTCTATAAATTGAGGACAAAAAAATTGAGATTGTCCAGTTTATGTCATAAATGATTTGAGAAAATACATGTATATTTGAAAATTAATCAACAATAGCAAAGCATAAAACTAAAAAATAAAAGAATGAAATAAAAAACAAACAGAAAAAAAAATAGAACTAATCTTATTCACAAAAAAATTGCATCAAATCCTCCAACTTAACTCAACTAAACTCTATACAACAAACACAGATAATAATTACCAACTCAACTCAACTCTACAAACAAACACAGATAATTTAACTCTCCAGATAATAATTACCAACTCAACTCAACTCAACTCTCTATTTTTATCACATACCAAATACACCCTTAAATCACTATTTCAACCTATTAATTATCATGGCATGTAAAACATAGTCTAGTTTTTACACTTACCAACATAGATGATATAATTGGCTATATTTAAGTTGTTTGTGCTAAATTTTTTTTTAAGTTGTTTAGATTATGAGGACCAAATTAAAAATTCTCAAATATCACAGTAAAAGCATAGTTTAACCCATGATTAGCTAATTGTAATACTACGTAATATAATGATCATTTTGACACGTTTTGAAAAAATAAACTAACCGTATAAAATGAGAGTATACAAAAAAAGAATTATCGTTTGAGCCACCAACCTTAAATTCAACCAATAATGTCATAGGATGTTTAGCATTATTACCTTGGCCGTGTCAAAAAACCATTTGAACTTTTCTTTTTTGAGTTTGGTAAAATAGATTTAAATTAAATCTATTAAATCACTTTTAAAAACACATTAATTCGATGTTTACTTTAAAAACAATGTTCTATCGGTTTTTAGATTCTCCTAAAATTAAGTAGTTTTTTATTTATTAATATTTAGTTTTCAATTTTATATTTTAAAAGGAAATTTTATTTTATATATTTATCTATTTTTACCTAATCAAATTTATTTTCTATTTTTCATGAGTTAAATGCATCATTTTAAATATATATAATATATATATATATATATATATATATATATATATATATATATTAAAAAAATAAAGCTATTTTCTTTAATATTTAAAAATTAATATATAACAAACAAAATTTATCATATTAAATAATTATTTAAAATTTCAAACTATAAAAAACTTTAAATTTTCGATTATAAGTCTATTTCAGTTATTATATCTAAATTAATATGTTTTTGTATGTTTCACCAAACAAGTTTAAGCTGAAAGTTATCAAACATTATTTTGCTTATTTTTACGATTGATTTTTCTAAAAACACAGTTGTCATGTCAATAATTATTTTAAAAGTCAAAGTAATATCAAATAGAGTCGTAGTCTCTTATGTGGGTGTGACTTTTTATTTTTATATATATCATTTGTTAATCTAAATTCAATCTATCTTATTAAACTTGAAAATCTCACGACTCACTTATAACTTTTATCATTTATGGAAGTAAATAGAAATTCTATTCAAAATTCAGTAAATAGTTTAATCTTTCCTATTATTCGAATAATGAAACAAATATTTTAATCATTATAGTGGTCTTTTATTAATCAGATTTTAGTAATCTTAAGTTGATTTGAAATCTAACATCTAAGTTAAGCCATGTGACTTAAAATAGTCCCCTTGTCATCTAGATCTTTTTAAATGTCAACTATCAAATTTATATCCATCAATGTATAAAATGACTTAAAAAAAGTACAAAATAATAATAAATAGTTAATGAAATAGTGACTTTTTAAATATAAAAAATATTTAAAAATAATAATAATTAGTGATAAAATATTTGCATTATTTTCTTCTTACTTCTATTTCTTCTAATTTAATCTACATACAAAAGTTATGTTGTTTAATCTATATATTAAGACCACATTTATCCGAGGTAAACGTAATAAATCAATAATAATCTAAAAAGTGAGCCCCATTTGATTATATTTTGTATTGCTTACTTGTGTTTCATACTCATACTGGCATTTGAGATCCTTCTAAATTTATAATAGAAAAACGCAAATTGATTGACGAGTAGATAGTGCTCAATCCAATTGTGTTTGAAAATCATGTAAGACTCACTAGGAATAAGAAGAAAAAAAACTAAAAATACGATTGCTGGAAATCAAGAATAACTGTATTTGGTTTTATATAAGAATGTTATTAAAATTTTATTGTAACAAATTAGCTCTGTATTTATTTATAAAATTAATCATGGACACCTCTATAAAACTTTGATAGATTAATTGATAAATAATAAATTCAATTTAAAGTTTTGAGCAAAATTAATTATTTAACTATGAAATAATAATATTAATTACAAAAATTTATAAAATGGGTAATTTATAATTAAAGTTATCTAATTACATAATTTGATGTACCAACTTGATGAATTTATATAAATATGATGTATTAATTAATAAAACAATCAAAATCAGTTTAAAAAAATAAATATAACATTTTTGTAATTAAAAAAACAATGAATTATAATTAATCAATGATAAACTAATTATAATTATTTAAAAAACAATCTAATAAAATATTAATTATAATGATAATTAATTAACTACGTATATTACTAGTATTAATGCATTAGTTTTTTTTACTGTTTATTATATAATTAATTTATTTATTTATGAATCTGAAGCAGTTAAATTCAAATATTATAAATTAAAGTTTAATATAATTTTCTAAATTATAAATTTAATATTCATATATTAATTAATTTTAATAGGAAGAGTGGACATCAAGTATCATCAATGGGTATAAGAAGTGCATGAGAATAGTTTATTTTCAGGCCCAAAACTTCAAAACATGTACTAAAAAGGATGTATATCTCTTACTATTCCCACTTTTATTCATCCCAATTTCCTCAATCCAAACACCCTCTTATTGTTATTGTTACACCATGAGAATTATGAATTTGTCGCATTTACTGTCATATTTATTGTTATCGTTTGACCATAAATGGTGATAGTAATAGTAAATATGACAAATTCATAATTTTAAGTAAACGTGATAAAAAAAAATTCAATTATGTTTGCGATTTGGCTCATTAGATTGATCTATCAATAGAATCCTATTATTATTATACCATTTTTTGTTACATATTGATAAACACGGTCTAACTTTAAATCAAATAGTCCATATCAGTCAATGAACTTTGACTTCTTAAGTTTTATATACATATATATATATATATAGAGTACACATATATATTTTCTCGAATTGTAATGGTTGGAATTGAGCTACACTCGCTTTGACAGTAAAAACTAAATTAATTGTTATTAATATTTTATGAAATTTAAGAATTAAAGTAGATATTTTGAAAGTTTATGAATTAGGATATAATTTCAACTATCATAGAATATTAGAATGAAAAAACCCCTTTAATTTTTAATAAATTATCGATAAAGGAATATAATAGAATATACACATTTTAATATTGTAGTTTCCAATATTTAACATGCATTATGTATAAAACTTCTATTTTTCAATTATAATACAATGTCTAAATTCCTGCCATAATTCTTATTCTGCAGTTCAAAGTAACTAATAACTAGTCATATAAACTAGTAACCAAATTGGCATAGGGGTTAAATAGTAGAAAAATTAAAATGAAATATAATCTAAGAAAGCTAATTTCAATTACTTCTGAAAAGCAAATTTTGTAAATCAAAATAATGGCCGAAGTGATTTCGATTAAATTATTGTAAAATCATTTTCATTATAGGCTTATAATTCAATCATTAATTACTTTGAGATCCACGGATATTCTAATAAGATTTCAGACAGACATTTAATATCTCTGTTTGATTCACATAATTACACTTTTTAAAACCCAACATATTATTATTGAGGGAATTTTAAAACCCATATGACATAGGTTTTTTAATATTGTACAAGAATGTGTAATTTTTATATCTGGGAGATGAACAATAAATACATAGCTTAGTTAATTAATAAATTAATATCAAATATTCATTACTATTAGTTTTAATCAATTATCAATTATATAAATATATTATTTAGATTTGATAAATTTCAACTAATATCTTTACCATTAATATCTTATGTTATCTTAACTATTTAATATAAATTATTATTGTTAATTATCAATATTCTAATTAATCTATTCATTAATTTAATTATTTTTAGTAACTGATTAATAATATTTAATTAAAAAGTATTTATTTATTTCTTATTTTATTTAATCAACATAGCAATAGGTTAATTAATGTTAAATTTAATTCATCTCTTACATTTTAGTAAGTAATTATTTACTTTTAGTTTCTATATACAATTATTGAATTGAACACAAATATTTAACTTTCAGACATTAATTATCCTGCACATCCCAACACAGACATTAATTATCCTTGACATATAAAACTCAGACATTCAAATCTCAGATATTTAATAATCTATACCCATAAAGCAATATCTGTGATCTAAACAACTCTCGAAAGTCTTTCAAATGTAAAGCAAAATAAATCTAGTTTATTGGAAGTTAACCAAAATAGTCAATGGGCACCGGGTCTCCATTAAATGGGTCAATCGAAATATAACTCGGTGAACAAGGCATCAACTACCAAAACTTTCAATTATAAATTTAAACAAGTTTACGAAAGAGAGGTTGACGACCAAATGAAATTATAAAATTGAAACTAACATATATATATATATATATATATATATATATATATATGTAGGTATGTATGTATGTATGTATGTATATAAGGAGATTTTCAAAAATATAAAAATAAGGAAAAATATTTATACAAATAGTAAAATTTAATTATAGTTGTGATAGACATTGTTACCAATATCTATCACAGATAGACGCTGATAAAATCTATTAATGCCTATCAGTGATAAAAACTGATAGAAGTCTATCAGTGACGGAAACGGATAGAAGTCTATCAATGATCAAAATTGATAGAAGTCTATATCAATATTTATTAGTTTTTTTTTTTTTTTTATCTATGAAAATCTCTCTATATTTTTTTTAGAAGAAATAAAATAAAAAATATTTAATAAATTATTATCAAATTTAATTATGTCAATTACGAAGCTGTACTAATTTTAGTAGGATGTTAATTATCCTAAATAAAAATGATAGCAATTCAAACAAGGGTCTTGAGTATTCAATTCTAACGTTGGAATATGAAACGAAAGCCTTAAATTCTTTAAATCATTACATTTTTTAAAAAAGTTTATTAAATTTGAATCATACAATATGATAAAAATAATATAATAATATTGAACAAATTTACATAGTATAACGGTTAAATTATAAATTTTATCTATAAAAACCGAAATTTACGTCCATTCAATCCCTAACTTTTAAAATTAGGAATTTAATTCCTAAATTTTTTAACCTGATAAACTTGGTCACTTTTTTCCGTCTCTTCTTCCGGATCCTTGAACTTTAGAATTTTCAGATTAAAGATCGTTTTAGTCACTTTTGAGTCTACTTTTTATTTTTTAATTATTTATTTTAACAAAGTAGATATATTTATATTATTGTTAGATAACATATCAAATATTATTCTCATACTATAAAATGTATCAATTAAAACATGCTCTTTTTGTATTTCAACCACATATATACTGTAAACCTCTGAACTTGTCTTACTAGTTAATTAAGTTTAAGTAAACTTAATTATGAGTTAAAGATGTGTATTAACATCAATGAAAAGAGTAAGTAAAGTGTGTATAATGAATAATGCGTCTGAAATGTAAGAGAAGGAAAATTTTCTAAGTGTCCTGACTATATGCGTTCAGATTGTATACATGGTTGACGCATAGAGAGTTTGAGAAGTCTATTAATGGTAAATCGGAAAAGGGCAAGAAAATATGTTAATTGTGGAACGTTGAGTTATTGGGTTAAGTAGAAACAAGTTAACACTTAGAGAAGGTAGAGAGGGTTCCATGTGTTGGAACTATGAGCTGCTATGCGACCAGTCAGGTTTAACCATGCGGCCAGAGGTCCAAGAAATGGGGCATTATGACTAAGCACAACAAAGTGGTATGAAAGATTTATGCAACCAACTTTGTATATCGATGTTGAGGCTAAGCTGACAAGTGATGTGGCAAAAAAACATGCATTGAAGGGAGAAGGCTTGGGTGGCCACAAGACCATGCGATAAAGTTTAAGCTAAGGAATTCAGCTTAATTAACGAGTAAGTAAACCAGGTGGCAACCTTGTAAACGTTAATGAAAGAAGAAGCATGTTAGATGACAATTAATTAAGCAAACTCTCATGCATGCTCAAGTATAAATAGGCTTAACAACGAAGAAGATTATTTTGCCAAATGTTTTTTAACGCCTAAGTGAGGATGAAGAGCGTTCTTGCCATCTAAAGATTTTGAAAGTTGAAGAATTTTCGGCCAACTAAAGGAAAATTTGAGGAATTTCTAATGAATTTTGGAAGAAATATTGCTCAAATTCTAAGGTGAGTAAAAGTTAAAATGTTTTTGAGCAATTTTCTAAAAGAGAGTTTAGTTTTTATGAATGTTGGAATTAAATTAAGAAATTTGGAAGACTGAATCTGAAAATGATGTTGTGGACGAATAAGCAAGCAGTTGCATATAAAGAACAAGCAAGCAACTGATCTAGTAATGTTATGCATTGACGCATACAACATAGGCAATCCACAACAAAGGCACTTTGAGTATGTTGCATAAACTGAGAAGTCGTTTCAGTAATTACTCAAGCACTTTGAGGAAGCATTTTCAATTATCAGCCAAGTTATAAGGTAAGATGTCTAAGGATAGCCGATATGGTGAAGATAGTTCGATGCATCGAACTTAGTGTGATGCGATGACTATTAATATGTGGTGAAGATAAGTTATGCGTTAATCTCAACATGAAGCTAAGTATACTGACTAAGAGACCTTTCATTTTCAGAACAAGCGCAAATAAGAGAGACGTACAACCCCTTGGATAAGTAGCCTAAGACAGTGAGCGACAAGTTTTAATAAATGTTTTTCCAATGTTAGTTTTATGAATGGTTTTAACGCATAGACATTTTATATGAGGTTTTTATAACATGATTTTCTTCAACGCATGCCTTAAAATGAATGTTGGTCACATGGTCCATGCTTTTAGATGATGAAGTTATTTATGAGTTCAACATGCATTTTTCAGTAAGTCGATGCCATGTTTTACCGCATTATGAAATTTATCAAGGAAATAACATAAGTGTACTCCATATTTTACATGGCATTATGCATTGATATGAAACCATGAAGTATGATTATTTCAAATATGTATTCTCTATATGTTTCTATTGTTGGGGTTGATGCCCTAAATCTCGTAGGTCCTGTAGCTTGTAATTATAACGTACAAACGATTTATTTATTTAATAAAATATAAGATATTTTATTCGATATTTAGTAGCATTAACTTACAAAACCAATAAACTAACATCCAAGGTTATTTTCTGTCGTTTAAACATGTATGTAGAGACATACAGGTGGATCATGTTTAAGTGATAATCTAAATGATCTATAGTAGATGGATAAGGTTGGATACCTTATCTTGGTGACACTGCGAATACGACCCGCTTTGTAGATGTTACAATTGTTGTAAAGTACTACAAATGCTCTGATCCTGAGCATTCATGTGGGGTGTTCTATACAAAAGGTTTTATATAAGACTGGGCCACGAAATGAATAGTCTCGTTGTATAACGCCATTAATAGTAAAGACTTATATTTTACCTAGATGATCATAGGTGATATGATCTAAATCCTGAGTGAGTTGTGAACTCATGCCTATGAAGGCGGTCATTTGATTTGTATGGGTGAAAGTGGTCAGATTGTCAACTCAATAAGCCTACCATTTTGGGGATTCATTTGATTGAGAAGTTGGGAACACAGCTACACAAGACGAAATTCACTCATTCCTTAATGTCGGGGTAAGTAGATAAGTTGCTCCCTTAAGGGCTAATTCCAGGGCTTGAATAGTGTGGTTCTTGGTAGATCGTGACTGGAGAGGAGGCTTTCGTGAAGATCCTTGGTTCTTCAAGGGTAAGTTGATCATAACCCATTCTTCCTCTTTTGTTTTGCATGCTGTAATTTTATGTTTAATGCACAAATTTGTTGTTATGTAATTTTCCAATTCTATAAAAAACAAAATTGGGGTTGATCCCGCTTTTGCAGTGGACCTTATAGTTCCATTAATTGGTATTAGAGCACCGTTTCTTGGCCCAATTTATTTTTTCTAGAATTTCTTTTACATAATTGGTGGGTTTACATTCTGTATTATTCATAAAGATGAATGGTTGTGAATGGTTTGCAATTCATGGATAATTTCAAGATCGGTCTATAGTTTTTATTGCTTTAATTTTACGTTTTAGTTTGTAAGGGCCCCTTGTCTTTTAGCATTAATTGCGATCGAGTCTGTATTTTGTTATATTTAGTCACATGATGATTCTGACCTTTTTCTAGAGAAAACGAGGCCTAAATCGAAGAAGAAACAAAGCAAATCAAAACTGTACAGTGGGCGACTATACAGTAACGTTGCAACGTTGTGAAAGGCGAAACAAAATTTTTTTTCGTAGCGTTGCAACACTCTAAGACGGAGAGATTTTTTAGGTTCACGTGGAGTTTGGTTCATGTTTCAATTTGTTCGCGTTCGGTTCGCTTGGTTCAAGCGATTCATGGGCGGTTCGGGTGTTAGGCGGTCCGATTCGTGTGATTCAAGATCCGATTCGCATATTTTGAACCAGTAAAGCTATCATTTATAATAGTTATTTTTTTATTAATTGAATTAATATAGATGTTGTATTAAATTAATTAATTATTTACGTTGTTTAAATTATGCATTTGATGTATGGTTTAGTTTTAATTATATATGTCATAATGTATGCAATATAGCCAAATCCCACCATAGGTTATGCATTATTACCAATTGAATGAACTCTTATATAAGAGTACCTCTGAGCGGAAGTGGATCATTCCAAACTCATTGTGACAGAATTACCACATTTACATTCTAACTGACAAGATATGCATTATACAACAAATTACCGGCATGCTTTCAAAAATAAACAACAAGAGAACAAGAAAACGTACCAATTGAAGAACACTTCTCCATAGAAAAACTCGTTCCCTCCAAGGGACTGCTCCTCTCGCTCTTGTTGGAACGTCCAAGCAAATCGTTCACCAAATCACACGGTCGTCTACTCACGAACGACCTCCACACGAACACAACAATAGGGATGACACCAGCACTTAAAACCCTCGGTATTCTCTGTGTGAGAATCCAGGAGGTGTGGGCTTTGTTGGATTTGGTAGAGGGAAAGAGGAAACGAAGATAGTATACAACGACCAAACAAGTGGGAGAAGGCAGGGTCTATCGTATAGACAATGCTTGATCATTTAGAAGAAGGTACACGATCTTGTAGTAAATAGGTTGTGATCGTATAGATGATCGTTTAGTAAACGCTCGGGCGTTAGACTATCGTTTAAAAAATCCTATGCGATCGTTTAGAAAAAGGTGCGCATGTATACGATTGTGTAGCAATGTTGAACTATAGTATAGTCTCTCAGTTTGCTATGCGATAGGTGTATACAACTCGTGAGCGAATTATATGATCTCTTTGCAAAATGAAAACGATTTTCATTTTATTCTTCAGTTACGAAAACTTAATGAAACTTCCCACTAACACATGGTTACAGAGAAAACGTCGGCACAATTATCCTATAATTGTCCAATTAAAATAATAAATATAATCATATTATATTCATTAATCTATAGTTTAATATCACATATAAAACTTAATGTTTTCTCTTCCACTAAATATAAATCATATTTATATCCATTTTCCTCTAATGAATATATCTCATACATAAAGTCGATCATATCAAATATAATTAACCAGTTCAATTATATCATATATAATCGAATTCCCTCTTGTCAATTTGAACATTTCAAACTGACCCAAAAATTGATTCTCAACTTGAATCCATTGAGCTACCAAGGGAACCTTATGGACCTATGGCTTGAAGCTCCAACGGTACATGAATAGCTGACTAAACTCCTTAGCCACGAAATCCACCATCCGTTAACTGCCAGACATTCCACTAAAGTTCGACAGCTGAACTCTTCTTACCACAGGTGTATTTTTGTGTCTATCAGATATAACCAATCAATAGTACAATAATCCTTCACAGATGCTCGTAAGTACAGTTAGGCCAATTTACCGATTTGTCCCTATATTTATATCTAACTTTTTAAGTACCATTGATCCCTCTAATGAACAATACAACATTGTCCTACTATGTTTAGACACCTAACGGGCCATGAGAAGATGTGTGGCGCCACATCGTTTAAGCCCCGAGATCTGCCCTTAAGGGAGCAATCTATCTACTTGCCCCTGCTATAGGGAAGAAGTGAAATCCATCTTGTGTGGCTGAGTTCCCAGATCTCAAATTAGACGAATCCCCAAAGCGGTAGGTTTGAGTCATAAATCAGGCCACTCGCACCCATGCAAATCAAAAGACTGCCCACAAAGGCAGGAGTTCCGAACTCACTCAGAATTGAGATCATGTTACCTATGGTCATCCTAGTGAAATGAAGTCTCTGTCATGAACGACGTTATATAAAGAGATGTTAACACTTTGTGGTCGGGTTTTATACAAACTCTTTGTATAGAACGCCCTCGCTTGCATGTCCTCACATGAATAATCAGGATCAGACCATTTGTAGCAAGTCACAACACTTGTAACTATTCTACAAAGTGGGTCGCATCCGTAGCATTACTAGGATAAGGTTTCCTTCCTATATCCATATGCTACAGACAATTTTGGTTATCACTTAAAACATGATCTACTTGTATGTCTCCACATAAATGCTTAAATTACAAATGACAACAGGGATTTTAGTTTATTGGTTTGTGGTAAAGCAAATAAAACATCCAATGTTCATAGACAATAAGTGAAGAAAATATCATATATTATACATCACAAGCGTTTGTTTGAAACTGTATTTACAAACTACAGAATACGAAAGTTTAGGGCATCATCCCCAATAATTCATGCATCATTTATATTATAAATGTTATAATATATATAGTTGCATGATTTAATTTTATAGCATACTCATGCATCATATAATATAAGTGTTATAATATATGCTTGCATGCATAATAACATTGTCATGCATCATGTATATTATAAGAGTTATAATATAGTTGGATGTATGTATGAATCCTGAGTGAGTTATAAACTCCTGCTTATGAAGGCGATCCTTTGATTTGTATGGGTGAGAGTGGCCAGATCGTCCACTCTATAAAAGCCTACCATTTCAGGGATTCATCTGATTGGGGAGCTGGGAACATAACTACACGAGAAGGAATTCACTCATTCCCTAATGTCGAGGTAAGTAGATAAATTGCTCTCTTAAAAGCTGATTCTGGGGTTTGAACAATGTGGCACCATACTTTCTCTCCCTTTTCCAAAACTTAGAGCCTACACAACTCTTGAAAATTCTCTTCCCTACAGAGAATACTAAGGAAGATTTTGTGGTGGTGGCCATCTTGGATCATGATTATTCGTGATCATTTTGACTGTACATGAGGCTTTCGTGAATAACTGTTCTTCAAGGGGAAGTCACGGTTCTAACTGTTCTCTCTTTCTTTTCTATGCATGTTGTAAATTAATTTATGTTGTGATGCATAATTTTGATTTTGTAAAATTTGCTATTCTGTGAAAATATTTTTGGGACCGATCTCCGCTTCCGCAGTGGACCTTAAGGATCCTTCAATTGGTATTAGAGCCAGGTTTTGGTCTAAAATTTTATTGTTCCATAATTGATATTACAAAATTGGTGGGTTGCATTTATTTGTTCCTATGATGAATTGTTGTTGAATGATTTACAATTTTTTGGATAATTTCGGGCTTCGATTTTAGTTTTACCGCTTTAATTTTTACAAAATTGGTTTGCTAGGTCCCTTTATTTTTGGCATAATTTGCAAAAGAATATGTAATTCTGTAGTCTTTAGTCGTTCATGTTGTTCTCAGTGACTTTCTAGAGAAAACAAAGCCAAAATCAAAGTGAAACCGAAACATTTCGCGTCTGTACAATAGGCGACTGTACAACAGCGTGCAACGTTGTGCCCTAACATTGCAGTGCTACGATGAGGCAAACAGATCATCTTTTCCGTAGCATTGCAATGCTAAGTCACAATGTTGCAATTCTCTAAGACGAAAAGAATTAACCGATTTGCACGCGGTTCGGTCCGTGGCTCAACTAGTTCATATCAGATTTGTTTGGTTCGAACAGCTCGAGGGCGGTTCGGGTCTTGGGTGTCATGATCGTACTCCTCCAACCGTGCGACACATGATTCACGCTTGATCATGGTTAGCCTTAAGGGATGCTCAAGTCCTAATTCAATTTTTGTTCTGAAGGAACTCTTATTCAATAGCACCTACGAGCGAAAGTGGATCTTTCCAATTCATTGTGAAAGAATTACCGCATATACATTCAAACATATTTTCATAATGCTAAATGGATTAAGAAATCATACCAGATGAAAATTTCTTCTTCATAGCGAGTCTGAAGCCCAATCGTCTACTTCGAACAAAAGGAAACGGAGAGGACAACACCACTTAGAGGCCTCAGTATTCTTGGAGTAAGAATCCGAAGTGTGGGCTTTGTTCGGATTTAGTAGAGGGAAGGAGGAATAGCGACCGCACACAATAATCAAGCAAGTGGGAGATACGGTTGTCTATCGCATAGAAAATATGCTTGATCGTTTAGGTAAAGTATACGATCGTGTAGTAAAATTAAGCGATCGTCTATACGATCGTGTAGGAAAAGGGTGAGAGATCGTTTAAAACGATCGCGTAGGAAAAACTAAACGATCGTCTATACGATCATTTAGTAAATACCGGATGCTAAACGATCGCTTAGGAAAAAGGTAAACGATCGTTTGGATAATAGCGCATGACAGTATAATTGGTATGCGATCGCTTAGCAATATCGTATATGTATGCGATCGTGCAGTCACTATCGTATAAGCATTGATTTTCTAAGTGACGACACTATCTTTTTCACAATATCTGTGTACACCGAGCTCAACACACCGTCTGCTATTTATAATGCACTCATATGTTATTTAGAACGAAGAGGCGCCTTCCCATTTCCTTTATAACCGTCCAATGAATGTGATCTTATCACATTCATAACTTATAAATTAATATCATATATTAATTATAATATTTTTCCTTTACTAGATATAAATCATATTTATATTCAATTTTCTTCAAATAAATGTATCTCATACATAAAGTTAATTGTATCATATTTAATTAACTCGTTCAATTATATCATATATAATCGAACTCCCTCTTGTCAATTTGAACATTTCAAATTGACCCAAAAATTGACTCTCAACTTGTATCCAAGCTACCAAGGGGACCTTATAGACCTATGATTCGAAGCTTCAACGGTACGTGAATAGCTGACTAAATTCTTTAGTCTCGATATCCACCATCCGTTAACTGCCAGACATTCCACTAAAGACCGATAATTGAACTCTTCTTGACATAGATATATTTCTATGTCCATTGGATATAACCAATCATCAGTACGATGACCCTTTACAGATGCTCGTAATTATGGCAGGCTAATTTATCGTTTTTCTCCTGTAATTACATCTTCCTTCTTAAGTAACACTGATCCCTCTAATGAACAATACAACATAGTCCTACTATGTGTGAACATCTCTCGGGCCATGAGAAGGTGCATGGCGTCACATCGTTCAAGCCCTGGAATAAGGCCTTAACGGAGCTATCTATCTACTTACCCCTGCCTCGGGGAAGGAGTGAATTCCATCTTGTGTAGCTGAGTTCCCAGCTCCCAAATCAGACGATTCCCCAAAATGATAGGTTTGAGTCGGCGTTCTGGCCACTCGCACCCATGCAAATCAAAGGACCACCCTCAATGGCAGGAGTTCCCAACTCACTCAGGATTGAGGTCATGTTACCTATGGTCATCCTAGTTAAGTGAAGTCTTAGTTATGAACGGTGTTATATAACGAGACGTTAAGACTTCGTGGTTAGGTCTTATACAAACTCTTTGTATAGGACGCCCCCGCTCGCATGTCTCCTACACGAATGATCAGGAACAGATCATTTGTGACAAGTCATGCGCTATTATCCAAATGTGCAAAATTGTATGTTTTACCACTCAAGACATGATAAGGTTTCCCTCCTGTATCCATATACTACAGACTATTTTGTTTATCACTCAAGACATGATCCACTTGTATGTCACCACATACATGCTTGAGTCACATACAGATAACCAAAGATATTAAGTTTATTGGTTTGTGGTATAATCTAAATGTGCAAAATCAAGTAGTGAAGTAAATATTATTTATATTATACATCACAAGTGTTCGTACAAAGCTGTTTACAAACTAATGGACACGAGACTTTAGGGCACAAACCCCAACATGCTTGACTCTTTGAAGCTTCGTCGGACCTTAGACGAGGTTATTCCATTTTCAACCGAACTATACTCATACGAAACTGAAATTCATTCGGCCATACACATCGCCTGTACGTGTATTTTCCCTCATGTGCGTCTCTAGCCGATTTTCCTCTACTCTACGCTAAGTCACGAGGATCGACCTTACCCATATATGAGGCTAAGTCATCACAATGCAATGGTGCATCACTCTCTGTCATCTTGGTTCCCAAAACCACGTCCCTCTTACTTCTACATCGCTTTGAAACTTCACCGGGATTACTTATGACCCTTTTTTGGGCCAAAATAGGCTTATAACCTGTTATCGGGGCTTATCGGGTGATTCAAATACTTGTGGGGGCTTTCTGAGACATAACAATGCTTATCAGGTTCTACCGGCCTACTTCGGTGCCTATCGGGCTTCTATCGGCCTAATGATCGCCTACCAGGCTTTACCGAGCCATTACAATGCTTTCCGGAACAACTCAAGCAAGTATCGGGCCAAACAAAAACTATTGAGTCCCATCGATGCTTTAGGATGCCATCCCGAGTGTCGGGATGTCATCAACTTTCTCTTTTCTATTCGAATACGCTTATCGAGAACCATCATCCACCGACCCATGGGTAATAATCCAACTCAGGACTTCTCGAACATCCATCCATTCGGACATAATCGAGACTTAAGACCCTTTCGAGTCCTTGTTGAATTAAAACAACATAACAGATGTTACATAGAACTTCTGGCCCATAGAAAGGGGTGCAATGTCGATACACCCGTGCCGTCCGACACTGTCCATGAGATCCCATTCTCGATTGAAGATGCCCAAGACACTTGTCTTGTAACACTCGCCCATGCCATGACACACACATGTGCCATGTGGTAGCTCACTTAGGCCACAAAAGCCTAAGGTGGTGGAGAGTTGACACCATGTCTCCCCTTATAATGCATTCTAAACATTTTCCTCTTTGCCACCCATGCATATCAAATATGGCAAACTTGTTGGGGATGATGCCCTAAACTCTCGTGTCCTGTAGTTTGTAAATACTGTTTTGTACGAACGCTTGTGATGTATAATATATGATATTTTCTTCACTACTTATCTTTGAACATTGGATGCTTTATTTGCTTTACCACAAACCAATAAACTAAAATCCCTGGTTGTCATTATGTAACTTAAGTATGTATGTGGTGACATAGAAGTGGATCATGACTTAAGTGATAACCAAAATGATCTGTAGTATATGGATATAGAAGGGAAACCTTATCTTGGTAATGCTATGGATGCAACCCGCTTTGTGAAATAGTTACAAATGTTGTAACTTGCTACAGATGGTTTGTTCTTGATCATTCATGTGGGGACGTGCGAGCGAGAACATCCTATACAAAGAGTTTGTATAAGACCTGACCACGAAGTGTTAACGTCTCGTTATATAACGCTATTCATGACAGAGATTTCACTTCACTAGGATGACCATAGGTAACATGACCTCAATCCTTCCCGCTCCCACTTACTATGAACTCTCTTTCCATCCACCTTGATATTGACCTACCCAAACACCATCCGTTAGGGGAATACGCTAAAGGTGCCTCAAGGCCGAGGGTAGATCTCACGGTGTGGACTATTTAGGAGAAATATGAAAGGTTTAAATGAAGCATCTTATGCCCCAAGTACCTCCCACTGAATGTTCAATCTAGGGGTTCATTAACTTAGACAATCCAGCTACTGATTTTAGTTTAAGTCGTCTTTTTAAAACTCTACTCATAAACTTGTCTATGAAATATGAACAAGTTCAAGTAGTCACATTTAAACACTTTAATGGACTATCCTTAACTTGCATACATGCATCAAATCTATCTAATTCACCTTTCCAGGTAAGTTCCCAGGTAGGGGTGTTACGTTTTCGTCAACTTAAATACCCCAGCCTAGATAGAACCCGCCTTCGACAAAAGGTCCCTTATAGATAGGTTTATTACACTTTAACCTTTTATTAGTCAATTTAATCCTATTAAACTGATGAAAAAGATAGCCTTAGGGTTGCTAATCATATTAGAATCGTGATCTTAGATTTATGTGATCCAAGTTTTAAATATTTTAAAACATGAATCAAACCTAAATGAGCATGCATGTCTTTCTTATTTATTTTAGTTCTAATTTCTCTTTAACTTTTAAAAAGAAACAACTAAAAATCATTACGCACAACAAGGTGTTTATAACATTTATGAATTAACCTATGTACCATGCTTCATGCATTGTCCGGTCATTACTATACATAACTTTTATATACGCGTAATAACAAAGCAAAACATGTTTTCCATTCACCCTTTTACTATAACAATTATAATATAAAGATGATGCATGTCAATACTTTTTATGCATGTATAAATATAGCTCTTACATTATATGATGCATGAGTATGCTCTTATATAATTAAATCATGTTTCTCTAAATTATAACATTTACAATAAAGAGATGATGCATGACCAAAGCATAACCTAAAGTGGGATTTACTATATGTGCATACAATATGACATATAAAAAACATACATCGCATGTAATAAACCAAGTATTAATGGACCGGGATGAGCCTTTACAAAAAATCAAAATGAAATAAACCTATCTATTACATTTTTCATTGAGCGAACCGATTCACAGGCGAACTGGGTCTTGAATCGCCAGGAGGACTCCATCGTTTAGTAAACACTGAAGGTAAACGATTGCCCAGCGCGTTAAACGATACGTGAGCATTCCATCGTCTACACAACCCGATACTCAGCGATCGCTTACCCCATCGTCTACACGACCCGATCAACCCTTAATCTTCTCCTTCCTCGGAGAACTGCAACCCTTGCTACAGTCTTCTTCACAAACGACTCAAGACTCAAACAAAGAATTACAGACTCGATAAGCATTGTAATAACGTATGAGTGCATTGTAATAACTAGGATTTATGTTCATTAGAGGGATCACTGGTACTTAAGGAGATAGATGTAACTACGGGGGCATAACAGTTATTGGCCCAGCTGTACTTACGAGCGATCTGTGAAGGGTTGTCACACTGCTCATTGGTTAAGATGGACACATAATATATTTGTAGTGAGGAGAGTTCAGCTGTCGGTCTTTAGTGGAGTGCCTGGCATTTAACGGATGGTGGATCCCATGACTAAAGAGTTTAGTCAGTTATTCACGTACTGTTGGAGCTTCGGATCTATAAGTCCATGAGGTCCCTTTGGTAGCTTGGATTCATGTTGAAGGATAAGTTCTTGGTGTTGATTTGAAATGTTCAAATTGACAAGAGGTATTTTGATTATATGTGATATAATCGATATGATGTATGAGATACATCTAGCAGAGGATTGATGTAAATGAGATTTACATTAAGTACCATGGAATAGAAAAAGAACTATGGTTTATATGTTTCATGAGATGAAATATTAAAACTGGAGGTTATAAATATAGTAGGATAAGTTGGTTATCATTTATATTTATAATAATATTGATTATTAGATAATTAATACTTTTTCTTTTAAATAACCAAAATGTAGTTGGTGGTTATTGATCATGGTAACCGTGAGGTTTTAAAAGGAAATCGGTTTCCTATTTTGAAAGAGAGGTTTTTGCAAAGTTAGAAAATTTTTGAGTTTCTCTCTGGCGAAAAGAAATTCACGAAAGTCATCAAGTAAATACAGATTTACTAAACGACGGCTGGGCTAAGTAAACGATCGTGCAGATGCTAGCTAAACAATCATGTAGTATTTACTAAGCGATCACATAGCTTTGCTAGACGATCGGTGGGCCAAGGTAAACGATCGTGTAGAATCGACCGAGCTAAACAATCGTATAGCTTTTGCTAGATGATCACATAGTTTTATCTAAACGATTGAGCATCGACCTATAGATAGGTCTCCGACTTCTCCCACTTGCCCAGTCATGTACACGATCTGTCTTTCCTCCGTTTGTCTGCCTCACACCACGTACGAAACCCTTTGGATTCTCACACCGAGAATACCAAGGTCGCCTCTTTGGTGGTGTCATACTCAACTCGACACCGTCGAGGTTTTTAGGAGGCCGGTCGCTGTTGCGGAGGAGTTCATGATCAAGGAGATCATTGAGAACGAGCGCGAAGAGTTCATGCTGTGTTTGTGCGATGTTGCGGTCGTGTTGATCGACTGTTCATGGTCACTGTTTTTCGATTAGAGTGCGCATTGGAGCGTGGAGACCCTTCTGCCGATGTTCATATAGAGTTTGTCTCATTATACATTTATAGTTCATGCTGTAATTTCTCTATATATTTGCATAACGGCTTGTATTGAAGTTGACTGTAAATGTATTATAGATTCATGATTGTAATTTGGAATAGTCTTGCTTCCGCTGCTCACGGAAATCACCGTCCTGATTTCCTTCAATTGGTATCAGAGCCAAGTTCTCTGATATTCCAAATTACAGATTTGAATCGAACGTTATTTACAGTCGTGGTGGGTTTCTGCATTTGTAGTTAACCGTTTTCTACATTTGTGGATGACTTGATGAATGTTTCGGGTTTAAATTGCCTTTTTGTTACAACTTTCAGTTTTACAAATTGTTAATTGTAAGGGCCCCAACATTTTTGGGCGAAATTAGCTTTGCAATCGAGTCTTTAATTCGAAAAGTTCTAGTTCGTCGAGTCATTCGTGATGAAGCTTCAGCGTATGACGATGCAGTTCTCAACGAAGAAGAAGATCAAGCGTTGATCGAGTCCTGTAGCCTCAGGTAAACGATCGTTGGGATTTAACTAAGCGATTGTTTAGATATTTTTTCTAGACGATCGTGTAGTATTTTCTAAACAATCGTTTAGCTAATGCTAAGCGATGGGGTAAATCGTTTACCATATCATGTAGTGTTGGTTGCGCGATCGCGTAGACGCTGGAGGTAGGTGATCGTAGTGGAAGCAGCGATGGTCGTCGTTTAGTTGAAGGCACGCACTAGACGATCGTGTAGTTAACAAGCTTCATCGCTTAGTTACTACCTATGTGATCGCATGTATGCGATACGAAGACGCTTGCTAAGCGATCGCTTAGGTGATGGTGCTTCGTGACATCGTAGTCGCTTAGACGATTGCGGAAAGTGGGCGTCGCACGGAGCGCACTAAGCGATCGTGTACTCCAGGCTTCATTGCTTAGTAAAGCTACACGATCATGTTGTAATGGCTAAACGATTGTTTGGATTTTTCTAGACGATCGTATAGTAATGCTAAACGATCGTTTAACTCTAGGAGCGCTGGTAGGCGATAGAACGAAAGGTTTGTTTTATCGTGTAAACGATCGCGGGGAGCATAGTACACGATGGATGGTTGTAGAAGCGATGCTTTGCTGAGCGGTTCAAGATCCGGTTGTCCTGTTTTAACCGGAGACTCCTTGTCTTTGTAATAGTTAGCTTTCCCTTTTGTGTTTTAAGGAAATTTGACCCAGTTCATCAACTTTTATTGCTTATGCATGTGATGTATGGTTTTTATATGTCTAAGTGTTTGTCATATAGTTAAAACCCACCTTAGATTGTGCAATTACTCATGTATCATGTATTATAAATGTTATAATATTGCATGAAGAAATTACTTGAGAGCATGCACATGCATCATGAAATATAAGAGTTATATTTTGCATGCATTGAGCATTGTCATGCTTCATCCTTTTATTATAAATGTTATAGTCTAAGGGTGAATGGAAGCATGTCTTGCTTGTTTCATTGCGGTTTTGTATAAGTGTTATATAAAAGAAGTAGCAATGAATGGACAGTGCATTGAGCATGACACTTAGGCCGTTTATAAACGTTATGAATGTCTTGCATGTGTTAGCATCGCATTGATGTGGTTATTTCCATTTATAAGTGTTATAAAGGAAATTAGACCTAAATCAATAATTCAGAGTTGCATGCAAACTTAGGATGAACTCAAGTTGTTAAAAAGGGTTTTAAAATTGGATTGAGATAGACCTAAGTACAAATGGCTCTAAAGAGTTTAGTAACCTAGATTAATCTTTTTAAATAAGTTTAATAGGATTAAATTGATTGGAATAAAAGATTAAATTTGTTGTAAACCTATCAATAAGGGACCTTTTGTCTAATGCGGGTTTTGGCTAGGCTGGGGTTCTTGAGTTGACGAAAACATAACACCCCTACCTAGGAACCTACCTGGAAAGGTGAATTAGATAGATTTTCAACAAGCATGCGACGTTTTGGTCAAAGACTTTGTTAAAGAATTTAATGGATGATGATCAAATATTGTTCAACTATCCAAGGTAAAAGTTACTCTTAGGAAAACCTAAAAGTCACTTGGTTAAAATCCTTAGTCGTGTTTTTCCAAAGTAAACTAAACCCTAGGTTATAAAATATTCAGTGGGAGGAGAAGGCGTATCAGATATGTGTATGATTCCGCTCACATTTCTCCTTGTATGTTCACACCGTGAGATTCATGCTTGGCCTCGAGATGCCCCATGACGTATCCCCCTTCGGATGGGGTTTGCATGAGTCAATATCAAGGTGGACGGAAAGAATATTTATAGTAAGTGGGTAAAGGGTGTGTGCCAACACGTCATATGGTCTCTGTCATTGGTTCACAGCGTGAGATTATTCTGTACGCCCTCGTGTCACCTTCGATGTGGCCCCCTTCGGATGGGTTTTATGTAGTTGGTCGATATCAAGGTGAACTCCAGAAATGGATAAGGTCGCTTTATGCTTTGCCCCAATCGGATTTTTTCCCCTTCGGATTGGCCTTTTGGGACGAACCTCTAGGGCTTAAAATGGCGGGTCACACTTACGGGAGATTGTTAAGTAAGTTAATTATCTCTTGGCCAAATCAATGATGGCTAGTCGTTCTAGTATTAATGACTAGTTGAGATCTTCTCAATTCAGAGGAGGGATAACTGACCTCCCTTCGGCGACTTTTGTCCTAAACCTTTGAAGCGTCATTGCGAAACTAGATGTCACACGGGGTTCATGTTAGTTTTGCTAAAACCTTATTGGATGTTGTTTGTTTTACAGTAGGTATTTGCTTAAAACCTAACGTAGGTCAATGTGTTTTTCTTTTCAGTAACTCGTTAGTATTTTCGTTTAAAGCTTTTAAAAATGACCGATTTATTACACTGGAAAGAATCATGTGAAACAAATTTCATGGCAAACCACCTCCATCCCACTACTCTCCAAAAGAGGAGACAAGACAATAAATATGATTTATTGGTCTTGGAGACATGTCTGGTAGAGAATGATCATTCTGCCTAGATCCTAGATTCAGGTGCTACCAATCATGTCAGTTCCTTTTTCCAAGGATTTAGTTCCTGGAAAACGTTGCCACAGGGAGAGATGACTCTTCGAGTTGGTAATGGAGAGGTTGTTTTAGCTGTTGCTGTAGGCAGGCTGAAGTTATTTATTGACAAGAAATATTATATGTTACTGGATAATGTTTTTGTAGTTCCTCATATTAAAAGGAACTTAATCTCGATTTATTGTCTCATTGAACAAGGCTATACTGTCTTCTTTTCTGAGAATGAAGTGTTTATTTTCAAGAATGGAATGGAGATTGGTTCTAGTTCAATGGAAAATAATTTATATGTACTAAGGTCGTTAGTCATAAAAGCCTTGTTTAACACGGAAATGTTTAGTACGACAACAACAGCTAAAAGACCAAAGGTTTCTCCAAAGGAAAACGCCCATCTTGGGCATCTAAGGTTAGGTCACATCAACCTTAATAGGATTGAAAAGTTGGTGAAGAGTGGAGTTCTAAAGAGTTTAGAAGAAAACTTCTTGCCGGTGTGTGAATCATGCCTTGGAGGCAAGATGACCAAAAGACCTTTTATTGGAAAAGGTTACAGAGCCAATAAAGCCTTGGAGTTTGTACATTCAGCTTTTTGTGGTTCGATAAATATTAGAGCTCGAGGTGGGTATGAATATTTCATCTCTTTCATAGATGATTATTCAAGATTTGGGTATCTCTTCCTAATGCAACGTAAGTCTGAAGCTCTTGACAAGTTCAAGAAGTATAAGGCTGAAATTGAAAACTTGTTAGGTAAAAAGATAAAAACACTATGATTTGATCATGGTGGAGAGTATAGGGATCTCCAATTCCAGAACTATATGATAGAACATGGGATTGCATCCTAACTCTCGGCCCCAGGTACATCTCAGCAGAATGGTGTATCAGAAAGGAGAAATAGGACCTTGTTGGATATGGTTCGGTCTATGATGAGTTTTGCTCATTTTCCAGACTCGTTTTGGGGTTATGCAGTGCAGACTGCATGTTATATCCTGAACAACGTTCCCTTAAAAAGTATTTCTGAAACACTTATTGAGCTACGGAGAGGCCGTAAAGGTAGTTTACGCCACTTCAGGATTTGGGCTGTCCGACACATGTGCTAGTGACTAACCCAAAGAAGTTGGAACCGCATTCAAAGGTTTGCCTTTTTATAGGTTATCCCAAAGAAACAAGAGGAGGATACTTCTATGATCCAAGTGAGAACAAAGTGTTTGTTTCCACTAATGTTATCTTCTTGGAAGAAGATCACATGAAGGATCATAAGCCACGAAGTAAGCTCGTTTTACGTGAGATCTCAAGTGAGACTGAGACTGCTGAGGGTTCAACAAGAGTTATTGAACAGGCCGACGGATCAATAAGAGTTATTAAAGTCGGAACGTCTAGTCAACCAGCTTAAGAGTTGAGATTGCCTTGACGTAGTGGGAGGGTTATGAACCCGCCGGATCGCTACATGGGTTTGATTGAAGCCCAAAACGTCATTACGAATGATGGGGTCGAGGATCCATGATTTTTTAAGAAAGCAATGGAGAATGTTGACAAAGATGATTGGGTTAAGTTCATGAACCATGAAATGGAGTCTACATACTTCAATAACATCTGGGAGCTTGTTGATCCACTTGATGGGGTAAGACCTATTGGGTGTAAGTGGATCTATAAGCGAAAGAGAGGTGTAGATGGAAAGGTGCAAACCTTTAATGCTAAACTCGTGGCAACGGGTTATACCTAGGTTAAGGGAGTTGACTATGAGGAAACTTTCTTACCTGTTGTAATGCTTAATTCTATTAGGATTGTCCTGTCTATAGCCACATTTTATGATTATGAAATATGGCAAATGGACGTCAAGACTGCCTTTTTGAATGGTAATCTTGAGGAAACCATCTATATGACTCAACTAGAGGGGTTCGTAGTTCCAGATCAAGAGCAAAGAGTTTACGAGCTTAATAGGTCCATTTATGGGCTGAAACAAGCATCTCGATCTTGGAACACCAGATTTGACACTACTGTCAAGTCGTTTTGCTTTGACCAGAACATTGATGAGCCTTTTGTTTATAAGAAGATCATCAACAACTCAGTAGCTTTCCTGGTACTGTATGTGGATGATATCTTACTCATTGGGAATGATGTAGGATATATGACTGACATTAAGAGTTGCTTAGCTACCCAGTTCCAAATGAAATATTTGAGTGAGGCACAGTATGTTCTAGGGATCCAGATCATTCGGGATCGCACGAAAAACCAGTTAGCCTTATCTCAGACATCGTACATTGATCAAATGTTGATCAGGTATAGGATGCAGGATTCCAAGAAGGGTTTATTACCTTTCAGGCATAGAATCATTCTGTCTGAGGATCAACGTCCTAAGACACCTCAAAAGGTTGAGGAAATGAAATAGATTCCCTATGCTTCTGCTGTAGGAAACTTGATGTATGCAATGTTGTGTACCAGACCCGACATGCTTGTGTATGGAGATAAGAAACTGATCCTTACAGGATACATGAACTCTGACTTTCAAACCGATCGAGATTCTCGTAAATCGACATCGGGGTCGGTGTTTACTCTGAATAGAGGGGTTGTAGTTTGGCGAAGCATCAAGCAAGGATGCATTGCGGACTCTACTATGGAAGTCGAATACGTAGTGGCTATTGAAGCAGCTAAAGAGGCTGTTTTGCTGAAGAAGTTCCTTACAGATTTGGAAGTTATTCCAAATATGGATTTGTCTATCACTCTTTATTGTGATAACAACGGGGTTGTGACAAATTCGAATGAGCCTCAGAGTTATCGTCAAGGTAAGCACATAGAACAGAAATAGCACCTGATAAGGGAGATTGTGCGTCGCAGTGATGTGATAGTCGAGCAGATCGCATCGAAGCACAACGTTGCTGATCCCTTTACAAAGGCCCTCACGGCTAAAGTGTTCGAAGGTCACCTAGAGAGTCTGGGTCTGCAGGACATGCGGCATCTTGTCTAGGGCAAGTGGGAGATGATACTAGGGTATGCCCTAGTTTATTATATATTGTATTGTACATTAATCTCCTGAGTCATTAGGACAAGTGGGAGATTGTTGAGATTGGTGTCCCAATTCTCCCGGAATCTCATTGTTTTGTAAAGATGCACATTATTAAATGAATAAAACAAGTGTTATTTAATTCTGGCATTTACTCATATCCAATAAACAAAACTCTTTGGTTATCTTATGTGAACTTAAGTATGTATATGTGATATACAAGTGGATCATGCCTTAAGTGATAACCTAAATCAGTTTGTAGTATAAGGATTAAGGTGGGATACCTGATCCTGGTGACACTACGGATACGGCTCACTTTGTAGAGGTTTGCAAGTGTTGTAAACTACTACAGATGGTTGATCCTGACCATTCATGTGGAGACGTGGAGTGGGGGTGTCCTATACAAAGAGTTTGTATAAGTCCTGAACCACGAGATGACTAGACTCTGTATATAACGCTGTTGATACTAGAGATTTGCATCTCACCTAAACGACCATAGGTTATCATTTATATTTATAATAATATTGATTATTAGATAATTAATACATTTTCTTTTAAATAACCAATTATAGTGGGTGGTTATTGATTATGGTAACCTTGAGGTTTTAAAAGAAAATCGGTTTCCTATTTTGAAAGAGAGGTTTTTGCAAAGTTTGAAAAGTTTTGAGTTTTCTCCTTAGCGAAAAGAAACTCACGGAAGTCGTCAAGTAAATATAGATTTACTAAATGACGGTTGGGCTAAGTAAACGATCGTGCAGATGCTAGCTAAACAATCGTACAATGTTTACTAAATGATCGCATAGCTTTGCTAGGCGATCGCTGGCCTAAGGTAAACGATTGTGTAGAATCGACCGAGCTAAATGATAGATCTAAACGATCGCATAACTTTTGCTAGACGATCGCATAGTTTTATCTAAACGATCGGATATCGACCTATACGATAGGTCTCCAACTTCTCCCACTTAACTCGTTGTGTACACGACCTGTCTTTCCTCCGTTCGTCCGCCTCACACCAAGTACAAACAGAGCCCACCTTCTGGATTCTCACACCGAGAATACCAAGGTCGCCTTGTTGGTGGTGTCAGACTTAACTCGACACCGTCGAGGTTTTCTGGAGGTTGTTCGCTGTTGCGGAGGAGTTCGTGACCAAGGAGATCGTTGAGAATGAGCTGAAGAGTTCGTGCTGTGTTCTTACGATGTTGCGGTTGTGTAGATCGAGTGTTCGTGGTCGCTGTTGTTCAATTAAAGTGCGCATCAGAGCATGGAGACGCTTCTGCCGATGTTCGTATAGAGTTTGTCTCTTTGTATATTTATAGTTCATGCTGTAATTTCTCTATATATTTGTATAATTGCTTGTATTGAAGTCGACTGTAAATGTATTGTTGAGTCATGATTGTAATTTGGAATAGTCTTGCTTCCACTGCTCACGGAAATCATCGTCTCGATTTTCTTCATATCTGTGATAAGGAGAGTTCAATTATCAGTCTTTAATGGAGTGTTTGGCAGTTACGGATGGTGGATCCCGTGACTAAAGAGTTTAGTTAGTTATTCACATACCGTTGGAGCTTTGAGCTATAGGTCCATGAGGTCCTCTTGGTAACTCAATGGACTCAGTTGAGGATCAGTTATTGGTGTTGATTTGAAATGTTAAAATTGAGAAGAGATATTTTGATTATATATATGATATAATCGGTATGATGTATGAAATACATCTAGTGGAGGATTGATGTAAATGAGATTTACATTAAGTACCATGGAATAGAAAAAGAACTATGATTTATATGTTTCATGAGATGAAATATTAAAACTATAGGTTATAAATATAGTATGATAAGTTGGTTATCATTTATATTTATAATAATATTAATTATTGGATAATTAATTCTTTTTCTTTAATAACCAAATATTGGATTCATGGTAACCGTGAGTCTAAAAGGAAAGTGGTTTTTCTATTTTGAAAAGGAGTTTTTACAAAAGGTTGATAAAAGTATTTGAAAATTCTCTCGGCAAAAAAAAAGGGATCTCACGGTAGTCGTCAAGTAAATACGGATTTACTAAACGACAGTTGGACGAGTTAAACGATCGTGCGGTGGCGAGCTAAACGATCATGCAGTATATACTAAATGATTGCATAGTTTTGCTAAACGATCGCTTGCCCAAAGTAAACGATCGTGTAAAGTTTGTAGGCGACATACCGAGCTAAACGATCACATAGCTTTTGCTAGACGATCGCTTAGCTTTATCTAAACGTTTGGGCATTCACCTATATGATAGGTCTCCGTCATCTTCCGCTTGTCTAGTCGTGTACATGATCGGTGTTTTCTCCTTTGTCTGCCTCATTCTAAGTCCGAACAGAGTCCACCCTTTGGATTTTCACACCGAGAATACCAAGGTCGCCTTGTTGGTGGTGTCAGACTCAACTCGACACCATCGAGGTTTTCTAAAGGTCGTTCATGTTGTTGTTGAGGAGGTCGTGGCCGAGGCTATCACTGAGGACGAGCGCGGTGTTCGTGCTGTGTTTTGCGGTCGTGTAGATCGAGCGTTCGAGGTTGCTGATTGTTCGAGCGATCGCGCAACGGAGCGTGGAGACGCATATTCAAATGTGCATAGAGTTTGATCTTTGTTTAGTTGTAGTTTTTCATGCTGTAATTTCTGTATGAATCGCATAACTGTTTGTTTTGAAGTCGACTGTAAATATATTGTTCATTCATGATTGTGATTTGGAATAATCTTACTTCCGCTGCTCATGGAAATCTCAAATCCGATTTCCTTCACTTACGTGTCGCCACTGCAATGTCTGTACATGTGGGTTCATAATCTACTATCTCAAAGTTAGATTGTGGCATCCTCCCCCACTTAAACTATTATCGTCCTCGATGACAAACTTGGGGGTGCTATCCACTTTCATTCTCGTTGGCTTGCAACACTCTCCCCCACTTAAACTCGGCATCGTCCCAATGAAGTTCCGAACTTGGGTTGGCCTACATAACGGGCCCACTGAAAGGATATGCCATGTCATCATCGATACCTGCCATGTCGTCAAGTAGTCATTGTTTAACTAGGCCACATCATAGCATTCCAAAAACTCCAATCTGTTGAGAATTTGTTGAGAGGAATAATCTTACTCCTAAATGTGTGTAGTCATCTGTATATTCCTTTTATTTTCTATGAATTTATTCTTTATTATTTATTTTCCTAAATCAAAGGAATTCCTTTGTATAAATTGTATTTATATCATTCAAACATCGATATCAGAAATCAAATAAAATTTCTCCGAAAATTTTGTCCTTTGAATATTGAGTTTTTTTGCCAGTGCTTTTTTTTTTTTATTCCTTATAGTACCATATGAAGGAACTCTTTTTACAGAGAACCTTTGAGCGGAAGCGGATCGTCCAAATCCCATTTAGATTGAACGCAAACATTTATAGTTAATAAGAACATATTATGCATAAAACTAGATTAGAGCATGCTTTCTAAATAATAAACAAGAGTTTAGAGATTATACCTTTGAATAACCATTCTTCAAGTTAATTCCTCAATCTAACTCGTTCACAAAGCGTTGAACAAGTCACGAATTCCCTTGAACAGTAGTAAGCAAACTCGAACCAAACAGGGACACTACCATTTCAGGACCTTGTATTCTCGGTGAGAATCTAGGAGTGGTGGACTCTGGCTAATTTTGGTTAGAGAGGAAGTTTGAAGTTGGAAAAGGAAGACGATCGAGTAGAAGGCAAAGGTATCACATAGCAAAGTCTCTTGATCGTTTAGGGAAACGAGTCTATCGCATAGGCTCTCAACAACAATCGTGTAGTAGTGCTCTTATCGTGTAACTCGGATACCCTGGAATAATAAAATCATATTTCATATATCCCATTTTGCCACACAACCGAATCACTCCCCACTAACGGTGGTTTTGGAGAAAAAATGATTTGATTATCAAATAATTAATAAATTATAAATAAATGTGATAACCAACTTATCATATTATATTTATAACCTATAGTTTTAATATTGCATCATATACAATATGTAAACCATAGTTCTTTTTCTCTATTTTATGGCATTTAATATAAATCATATTTATATTAAACTAATAACTATGAATCTTATTCATAAAAAAATATATTTGAATCATATTCAAATATTTATTTCACCAAACAAACAATAATGTATCAACATTATGTTAATTATATCATATATAATTCAATTAATTTAATTATATCATATATAATCAAATTCCCTCTTGTTAATTTGAACATTTCAAATTAACCAAAAAACTGATTCCCAACTAAATCCATTGAGCTACCAAGGGGACCTAATGGACCTGTAGCTTGAAGCACCAACGGTATGTGAATAACCTATTAAACTTTTTAATCATATTATCCACCATCCGTTAACTATTGGCACTCCACTAAAGATCGACAATTGCACTTTTCGCATTACAGATAGCTAATCAACAGTACGATGACCCTTCACAAATCGCTCGTAAGTACAACTGGGCCAAATTACTATTTTTCCTCTATAGTTACATCTAACTCCTTAGGTACCACTAATCCCTCTAGTGAATAATATATCATAGTCCCACTATGACTAAATCTCTCTTAGGCCAAGAGAGAGTGTGGTGCCACATTGTTCAAGACCCAAAATCGACCCTTAAGGAAGCAATTTATCTATTTACCCTTGCTTCGAGGAATGAGTGAATTCCATCTTGTGTAGCTGAGTTCTCAGCTCCTCAATTAGATGAATCCCCAAAATGGTAGACTTGTTGAGTCGGCGATTTGGCCACTCTCATCCATGCAAATCAAACGACCGCCTCCATAGGCAGGAGTTCACAACTCACTCAAGATTAAGGTCATGTTACCTATGGTCATCCTAGTTAAATGAAAGTCTCAATTATGAACGGCGTTATATAACGAGACTAACATTTCGTGGTCTGGTCTTATACAAACTCCTTTGTATAGAATATCCCCCCTCACATATCTAATGCATGAATGATCAAGATCAGATCATTTGTAGCACTTTACAACATTTGTAACACCTACAAAATAGGTCATACTCGTAGTGTCACCAGGATAAGGTATCCAGCCTTATCCATATACAACAAATTATTTAGGTTATCACTTAAACATGATCCATTTGTATGTCTCCACATACATGTTTAAGTTACAATGATAACCATGAATGTTAGTTTGTTGGTTTGTGGTTAATGCAACTAAAATATCATATATTTCATAGACAAAATGAATAAAATATCAAAATATTATTAATCTCATAAATGTTTGTTCATACAAGTGTTTACAAACTATAGGTCCCTACGAGATTTAGGGCATCAACTCCAACATCATAAACTTTGCAATTATAGTTAGTTATTTAATTAATTTTAGCCAATGATTATTAATAAATTATGGACATGTTTGGAATGACTTAGGGGAAAAAAATTAAAATTCATTTTTCATTTAAACACTTTTAATAAAGATTCTTTAAAATAAAAAAACACATGCGCTTGGCAACTCATTCTCAAAAGTGTTTTTATATACAAGTTTGTTTGGTTTGTTACATACTAAAATATTTTTATAAATGCCAAATTACTGTAAAGGAATTTGTCTGTGGCAGTCTCTTAAAGTCGTAGCCGGAGTTGGCCGACAACGATCATTGAAGGAGGTTGCCTGAGATTGGCCGACGACGGTTAGAGTTTGATTGCGATAGTGGTAGGAGTTTCTCATACAAATTAGGGGGAAATTATCCATTAAATACTTAAAATTCATTTTTAAAAAAAATTGGTTTCGAAGTGACTTATTTATCCTAAATCAAATTATTTTTTACAAATTTGTTTTATAAATTTATTTTTCTAAAATTTATTTTGAATGATTACCAAGCACGAGACAGTTGCAAATAAACACATTAGACCCAAAGTATTAGTAGATATAACATAATGTAAAATAAAATTGTAAATATGACCAAATTTAAATAGTCTATCAGTGATAGACCATATCACTGGTAAGATTCTATCAACGATAGAAGTCTATCGTTGATAGACTTGAGGTTCTATCAACGATAGAACTCTATTGTTGATAGATTTGTCTATATTTGTAATTTTTTAAAAATGATGTTATACACTTGGTTATTATTCCTAAAAATGCTACTAATTGTAATTACTAATTTGATTAATCTCTACTATATTAAAAGGGCTACGTAAGGAGAATCTTTACATGTCCCTTTTGCCCTTATATTTTTCACAAATTTTTATATTGCCCTTTGTCGAGTGGTTGAAACTTTTCAAGTGTAGGTGTCCATTTAAAAGACAATAGAGGTGACTTTTCCAATTTTTAGTTTAGAGAATAAATTTGTAAATTCAAAAAATAAAGCCTTAGGTCGAATAATTGGATGCATCTGTTCAAGGTGGAGGTGGTTACACACATCGAATTGGTGCATTGATTCTTCCAATATATATGTGAGATACACATGTAAAAGAAAAATAAATAAATACTTGCATTTACATTCTTAAAAAATAATTCCATGAGATCCAAAGTTTAGGGAGAAAAAAGAGAGAAATTAATTGAATGAAAGTAGTAATTAATGTGATGAAACAATGTATTCTTTCGTGTGACTTCATAGTAGATATATAATGACATTATAATAAAAATTATTGCATTATATATATTACAACATTGGAATATTAACATATTAATTCAAAATTTTAATTATTAGAACACTTTTTCTCACTTTGTACTAGATATAAGATTTTTTTTAGACAGGCGATAATATGAGAACATTAAACTAAAAGTTATTACATTATCTATCTTTTAAAATTGATGGTAACTATAATAAAATTGTATAATATTTATTTATTACTGGTTAAAAAATCATAATTAGAATTACAATATTTTACGTGGGTTGTATTTTGACTAGTACATCTAAAAAGAATGTGTCTAGATAAATTCTCTTTTATGAAATAATAGTGTTTATAATAAGGTTTTTTATCCCTATGAAAATTGGCGTCCATGTAAAATTTTATGATTTATTTTCTCAACAATTTGTCGATATCTGTTACTATACTTATATTTGCTTATCCGGATTAGAAAAGAAGATTTAAAAAAAAAAAAAAATACAAATTTTTACATTTTTCAGTTCCCAAATTTTGAAGATGAAAGATAACTTTTTGATAATGGAATGAAATTATACGGTTTTTACTTTTTTTTTTTATTACAAAAAAAAAAAACAATATGTCGTCTATTCTCCCTTCTCCCTTCAATCAAATATGAATACTACGACTGGAGTTTTATGAAAAAAGCTAAAGCCCCTTATCGGATTTGAACCGATGACTTACGCCTTAGCATAACGTTACTCTACCACTGAGTTAAAAAGGCCTATTTAATTCAATTTCTAAATAAGCCACTAGTCACGATGAGTCTAGTGTATATAATTATTATAAATTATAAATAATAAGATATGTACATAAATATATCTTATCCACATAGTCGCTCATTCAAGAACGAAAAATTTGATTTATCTAATGAGTATAAGTAAATTGGTTTATTGATATTGGATTTGATCAATGCAATGAATTGTTTCATCATAAGATTGATCCTAATTAAATTGATGAGCCCCATCCTAACGAAATTCATTTGATTAATACATGTACACCCACGAATTGAACATAGATACATTCACCGAATCATTGATAAAGCAATTCGACTTGGCGAGAAAAACAATTTTCAATAACTATTTGGTCCTTAAATTTTCAAAATGTATATTTTCTCTAGTCTTTAAATCTTTTAGAATAAATTTAAAATGTTCTTAAAGTAATATTTTTTTTATTGTTTTAAATAATCAAATTACAAAAATAATTTTAAATAGAAAATTACTTCAAAAACCTTTTTAGATTATTCCTACCTCCTAGAAACGTTAAGACTAAAAAGATATATTTTTAAAATCCAAATGCAACCATTCTTCAAAATTTGGAGACTAACAAGATAAACGTTGCAAAAGTAATAAATTGAGAGTATTGTATTAAAATTTCATCAATATATCGACATTCCTATCAACATTGACATAAGAAGTGAATCAACATTTTCATTATATTATGAAAAATCAACTAAACACAAGAAAATAAGTAATAAAATAACACTAAAGTAAATAATAAACACTTTTAAGTTTATTTATTAATTTAAATAATTTTCTCAATTTTGATCAATATTTTAAAAGAATTGAGACGTGTGAAGATGAACCTTTTTATATCTTGCTTGAAAATTGCAATTTCAAAATTACATTACAAGACAAAATATAAATAATTATGAGTATTCTAACATTTTCAAACCTTTTTTTCTTTTTTCTTTTTAGTTTCAAAGATTTTCCCTCCAATTATTTAAATTAGAAGCACCATAACCAAACACCCTTCTAAAATCTTGGGATTCGCAACCCGTCGACGTCCCTCCCCACCCTACACTTTTTCAACCTTTCATCACAACCGTACATCAAGCCGCAGTTTCTTTTTGCCATCGCATGATCTGAGATGTACGGCTGAGATTTATCTTATAGAATCGTCTGGTGGTGAGCTGCCACATCGGATTCCAGCTCAGTGCGGGCCCGAGTTTCTATACTAGGCAATCGCAGCCACCAGCGTCGCCATACTCTCGGATCAAGTCTGCAGCCCCACGTCCTCGTTCAGCGCGTGTGAAGCAAGCGCCGTAAGTGGATTTTTTCTTTTAAATTATTATTTTTTTTTTAAAAAAATACATTTTTGATTTGTAAGTTTTGGATCTAGTTTCTATTTAGTCTCTGGATTTCAAAATATTACATATTTAGTTTTTAAGTTTTGAATTTAGTTTCAATTTAGTCTCTAGATCTCAAAATGCTACAATTTTACTTTTTACATTTCAGTTTTGCTTCAATCTGGTATTTATATTTCGAGGTTTACACTTATAACATCAATTTTTTACTAAATATTTATTTTCCGTCTTTTAGAGTTAATTTGTGTTAATAAATTAAAAATTGTTAAAAGACTTATAATTGGTTAAGTTTCACTGTTTTATCACTTTTAAAATAAATTTAAAATTTTCCTTCTAATTATTTTTAATTAATTAATAGAAATTAACGTCAATCATTGAAAATAAGTATTTAATGAAAATTGAAGGTTAAAAACCAAATTAAAACAAAATTCAAATCTCAAAGGTAAAGTTGTAACATTTTGAAACTTATAAACTAAATTAAAACAACATTCGAAACTTAAAAGATTAAATATGTAACATTTTAAAACTTATAGACCAAATAGAATTTAGAACCAAAACTTAGGGACCAAAAATGTATTACTCTTTATTTTTTATATATATACAAATCAAATGGTTGATTTAATTGTTATTATTATTATTATTATTATTACTACTACTATTACTGCTTTTTGAGAGAGACATTGGAAATAGAAGCAAAAACAAGTCACTTAGGATAAAGGAAGAACAGTGTAAGAGAATTTTGATTGTGTTTTTGACACAAGAAAGTGTGCCAAAATGTTGTTATTATTATGTTAAGTTTTAAGTTTAGTCGTTGTGGTTAAGTTATAAGTTTAATCGTTGTGTTTATTCTCAAATTTTGTACCTACTGATTAATATGTTTCTAAACTTAATTTTTAAAAAGTATTAGATCTATTAAATATGTACATATATTTTTATCTAATAAACTTCTAACTTTTTGATTTTTTAGGTTGAGTAAATCTAAACATTTTTTAAAAAATAATGAATTAGTCTAACACAAAATTGAAAATTCATAGATATATTAGAAACAATATGAAATTTTAAGAACTTATTTGATTTTTTTTAGTTTAAGTACATATTGGACACAAAATTAAAAGTTTATAAACATATTTAATAATTTTTTAAGTTTAAAGATCAAATAGACACAAATTTAAAAATTAAGTGTCAAATTTATGATTTAATCTTATTATTATTTTTAGTCACAGGACATGTGAATACAACAACTCAAACTTATGACATTTTAGTTAAAGGTACACAACTTAACCATGTAAACTATTTTTAGTCTAACTTTTGGTTAAGTTTTACTACAGATTTAATCATGTTTTACACTGTAGTAAAATTTAACCAAAAATTAGACTAGATACAATGAAATCATCATAGATATGTGAAGTCAACAAATATTTTTATCACATTGTGAAAATGCCCATGGAACGTTTAAAAAACCAACAAAAATATCCATGAGGTTGTATCGAACTTATCTCAAGGGGTGTTTGGTATGCATTATCTTCCTAAGTCGTAAGTTCGATCTCTCATTTCTACAATTATTGTATCTAAAAGAAATAGCAAACATGAGTACAGTCTAGTACTTATTAACATATACTTTCTTTTTGTGATAAGCAAATCACTTTACGAGTTAAAAATACTATTTTGATCTTTATATTTTTTAATTTGTTTAATTTTAATACATGTATGAATAAATCTCAAATTTAACATCTTGCAGTTAATTTTATTCAAAATTGATTAAATAAAAACAATATTTTTATCAAGAAAAATATAATATATAAATATGTTTTTAGGATTTATTTTCAAATAAAATAACTTTTATACAAATATAGCAAAACGTCGTTATAGACCATGTGATCTATTCTCCTATAATAGATAGTGACATGTTGCTATATTTTGTTTTCCCATTCAAAACAATTACAGTGAAATATGTTAATAAATAACTAGTTTTTGTTTTAAAATATCAAATGATATTTTAACTTCCGAGGAGTGATTTCTTGAAACTTCTACAAGAGAGATAGGGAGCACAAGTTTTGCTCTACACACGGCCACACCTAATAATTCCCACTATATCTTCAAGTTTTATAACCCCCGCCCACAAAGACTCTCTATAATCTCGCCACAGTTTCAGGAAGGCGAAAAGAGCAGCAACAATGGCGGGAAGGTCACCGAGATCGGCGTTCAGTTGGACGGAATTCGAATTTTCCCTCAGATCCTCCATTTTCCGGTGGACCGACGTCCTCTCCTCGCTTTTCTCATGGAACTGGAGTTCCGCCTGGTTCCGCCGCTGGCCTCGCGGCCTTCTCAACATTCCGATCGTCGATGAACTCATCTGGTCCGTCACCACCGCCTTCGAATCCGTCGCCTTAGTCTCCATGATTGGCTTCTTCTTTGTCTTCTACGGCTGCAACTTGTAATCCGTTCTCGATTGATTCCATTTCCAAATTACTTGTCGCTTCCTCAGCGGCATTAGAAACAGAATTTTGACTGGTAAGAAGAAGAACTAATCATTCGGTATGAGATTCCTTTTGCTTTTTAACTTAATTTATTGAATTTTCTTTTCGTTTTGGGTACTCTGTTCTTGATGAAGATTTTTGTTTTTGGTTGAATTTGTGAGTGGGATCGTAATTAGTACCAGCCCTAATTTGTTTAATCTTCCTCAAAATCAATAAGTTCATTAGGGTTTATTTATTTTTCTTGTAGAATGTTCTTGTTGTATAAACGAATTATTTTAATTTTGAAATTCAAATGTGATATCTGTAAATATCTTTTTTTTCTTTTTCTTTTCTTTTCTTTTCTTTTTTTTTTTTTTAAAAACAAATCTTTAAATATCTTCAGGGGAAATGAATTAATAATGAAAATGTGAAAATCATGGTAAGTAAATTTATATGAGGAAAATGACCTTTTTTTCTTTTCTTTTCTTTTTCTTAAAAAATTAAAAAAAAAAAAAAAAAAACTGCTATTACCAATCAGAAGTATAAACACGTATAATTAATTTAAATGGATGGACTTTAAAACTTGGTGTTGAATGGTTAATAATAGTCCGTGTTTATTATCGTTTGTGGATTATAATAGTATGTATTTGGGATGCATATTATTTTAGTTTGTGGTATAATAATGTGTTTGTATTATTATAGTCTAGGTTATAATAATTTGTATCGGTTATAACAGTATGTAAATTGAATGCATGTTATGTGAGTATATATCACAATTGATTCTACTTTTCCGTATATCGAAGGAAACAAATTTAAATGAAATATCATATTTTTATGAACCTAAATAAAATTGTTTGTTCCACCAATTTATATAAAATGTGTTGAAAGTTGCATTGTCCTCATTCCACCAATTTTAACTTTGTTTGACGTATCAAACTTCGTGAGCATGTAACAAATACAATTCCATTCTCTTCAAAAGCTATTAATCATTGCCCAACATATTAATATATGTAGAGATAGAGAAATTTCACAAACAGCAAAAAAAGAAAACCAAATCACATCTATGTCCATGAAATAATACGGAGTGAAATATAAAAATTATTATAAAGTACAAGCCATAATTTAGATATGTTCAAATTAAACATGGAAAAACAGGTGATGAAAATAGTTGTTCAGGCACTGTCTAGAAGAAGAAGCTTGCAATACTCCAATTTCATATCAATTAGAACAGACAAAAAAACTCTTTGTATTATGCACAATGCAGAATATGATATTCATAAGCTTCACCTTCTGTCGAGTTTGTAGTTTTGGAATATTGTTAAGTTCATTTACAATCCTAGCACGTAGTTCAACCTCTGTTGCACGCTGCTCTTTCGGCCATCCAGCAATGGACTTCAGTTGGTCATTTGTAAAGTCTGTTGCATTCTTAAAAACCTAACCAACTTAGACTAATAACCATAACACTTTCTCTTACTACCCCTTGATGAATTGCCTCCTTCAGAACCAAAGCCAGTTGGGATTCCATCAAACTCATTATGTGACAAGTCATGATACTGTGAATCGCCAATAGAAGCACCTTCATACGCCCTGGCACATTTGAGGTCATGTTACCAGGTGTCTCTGTCCCTTATCCAGTTGCCCAGTCCTTGTCGAAGACGTAGGCTAAGTCATCAAAATATGAGAATGACTTATTCAGGAGCCCTTTTGCTGCAGGATGACTTTACATGAAGAGTATGGTTGGTTAATATAATGGGTGATAAATGAAAAAAAAAATGTTTATGAAATTTTACCTTCACCCAACCATCGAACGTCTCTTTCTTCGCGGGGATGCATTGGAATTCTTCATTCCAACCAAACTCGTTGAATGTCAATCCTCGCATTTCTGTTATAGCTTGGTACGTTCTTTTAAGGCTCCTTACCCTATAATCTATGGTAGGAGTCCCTTGTATTCTACAGCTAGGTATCTTATCAGCCATCATACGTTGTAACTATGCCAAGTACCCAGGGCGAAAGGTCTCGTTGTTTGATCTCCATCCACCAGATTCAACCAAAGTCACCAAACATTCCACTAACTTCACTCTTCCTCCCTCGTCCAAGTGTTCTTTGGAGTTCTAGAAGAACTTATCGTCCTGCTACATGTACATTGTAGTACAATTTAAATAGTGAAGAAAAAAATTGTCATGTGATGTGTTATGTACAATGTATAAGGTAGTAAATCTAATTATATTAAGAAATTTGAAAATTGATTTCCAAAATTGCATACATGAAATTAAAAAAAAAAAAATACATTGTAAAAGCCACAAACTAAATATGAAGCTACTGTCATTGTTACGTAACTCCTAGACAAAAAACATATTATGTGCCAATTTATCTCTCCATTGAGTCTATTCGTTTGAACTCTCAATATAATTGATCTCGTCCCCACCAATGGTAGTAGAATGTGAGTCCATCTCCCTTTCAACAGCTTGAATGACCGATTCTTGGTATGGGTTTTGCAATTTACTTAATTTTAAGTAATGTATTAGTTAATGTAATGCATAATTGAATTGAATACGCAATTTCCGGATATAATCCTTTTGGTATGAATAGTTTATCAGTCTGGGCGTGGATGTTCTTATTTGGACATCTTGTTTGGGCTACTGGATTTATGTTCTTAATTTCCTGGCGCGGATATTGGCAAGAATTGATCCTTTTGATGACATTCCTCGCAAAAGAGTATTTTGTGTTAAAAAATTCTTTTGCAGTTGTTGGTGCATTCCCTTTTCCACGTCATTCCGAAAGATGATATCGTTCTCCTCTATATGGTGCTAAGAAGCCCTCCGCATTTAGGTACCCAACATCACATAGATAATAATACCCTATACAATTTCCAAATGTATGAAATCATAATCGTTGAGTACTACGATGAATGACAAGAAGTTGTGCGTGTAAGTTGTTACCCTTCGGAACCTTCAATCCGTTAGGTTGTGATATTGCATCTCTAAGCACACGAGAATCAGCTGCAGAACCTTCCCACCAAGGTAAGACAAACATGAAATCTCCATTCGTGTCGCAAGCACCGAGAACATTTGTGATGATTTTACCCTTCCTCGTCCTATACCTTGGTCGATCAGTGGTACTCACGTTGATCTTTATGTACATATCCTCTAACGCACTTAGACAATCCTGTGCGAACACAACATATGAAATATTCATATACATAAGTTATCTAAACTAGACACGGACAACACACCAACATTTGTTTAGTTTCACTATACCTCAAACCATCTCCATCTCGGATCTGTACAGGAGGTTGTGATTGGCAAAGGATTTTTCAATAGTAATACTTCATTTAGTCGTAAAATGATGTTGAGAACAGAGTTGAAATGCCTAGAAACTATTTCACCAGACCTAACGAACTGTCTACGAACTACTCTGTTCTTATGCAGGACATGGCGATCATCTCCTCAACATCTACAACTTATGTTCTCACTAATCCGCCAGTTGTCCTTAGTAAAGTACATAAACGGCAAAACATCTTTTATCCATTTGCGTGCTTTCACGACAACTTAAATCAGACTCATGGATTAGCCGAAGTATGTCAATTGCCTTATATGATGTCTAATGTGATATGGCGAGTATTCTATCCTCCTATGGTCGTTGAGTAACAACTCTAGTGTTAGCATTAATTGATGTTGGGTAGTTGTGAACACTGTTAGTATGATTACTACTTCTTGGGGGTCCATTATACTGTCGATATGAAAATTGACTTTCGAAACATTTATTCATAAGTGGTTTTTGAAATTTACACAAAATTTAATTTTAGCTTTAAATTAATGTACTTTTAATCTAAAAAAGAATATACTTATCATGGAATTTTAAATGCATGCAAAGTTGTATGATACAACTAGTAATAGTAGTAATAGTAGATTACAATACTTTTTAATGCTTAACGTTAAGATTAAAATTTTTATCTAAATTTAGAGTGCAATTGGATGAAATTGAAAGTTTAAAGTAAAAATGCATATCTTTTTCTCTTTTTTCTTTTCTACTTCTTAATAAGTTTAAATCGTTATCTATGGACTTTTAAGTTTGTTCACCTTAATACTTAAAGACAGTGTTTTGTAGCTGTTACTTTACTTTTAGTTTATCAATAAAAAAAAATTGTTTGCATTTTTATCAAATATATTCAACCCTATCAAATGAAGCTATCAATGAGTATAATCAAAGACTGATAATCAAATAGTTGCAAAATGATTAGATACAATGATCATCAGAGATCGATAATCAAAGACCAAGAACAGAACATTGAAATCAAGCATAGAGCAAAATAATTAGAGTAAGTTGAAAAAGATGTGTAAAAAAAATAAGCTTACATTTGTCAAAAAAAAAAAAAAAAACTACAATGACTCATCATCGGTTGGTGAAGAAAGAAGACTTACCATTCGATCTGGTAACCCTACTAAGATCTGAACACCATCCTCCAGCCCTTACCATGCTCCAAACGAGGATCTCCATCTCCTACCAAGCAAGATATGAGTTCCAACATGGTTGTACGATTTCAGACTCAAATAGACAGGAGGGACAACATAAAAGATTGGAGAATCCAAAGAAGCGACAAGGGGAAACCCTCGTTTGGAGCAAAGAGAACCGAAAGAAGTAGCAAGATAAAGGAGGAATGAGAGTGATGTTCGAAACAGCAAGATGAAAGAGGAAGGTGAAAGAAAGGGTTACAGAGCTAGAGAAAAACACAGATCTAGACTACCAAACATACCGTAGTCTAGATATGCGAAGAATTTCTTCAAATCTGACCAAAGAGAACCATAATGGCAGCCGATCAGCAGGAACGGAGAAGAGGAAACTCCAAAACCCACCAAGAACGACGTCAATCGGGAACAATAATGAAACCTCAAGAAGAAGAGATAGAAGGAAACAAGCAAAATAATCGAGCAATAATTGGAATAAGCAAAATAGAGGAGAGCAAAATAATTGAGACAAATAATTTGTGGGTTAAGTGGGATCTGGGGTCCAACTAAAATAGTTGGAACCCCAAATGTTGGATGGGCTATAATAGTCCACCCGCCCAACTCTAAATAGGGGCCCAAACACCCCTTTAGTGATAAAGGATTTTATTTATTTATTAATTTAATGAAAAAAATACATTTTTGCCCCCACATTTTTTTTTTCTAATTTCGTTTGGTTCACAAGTCCTAAAATGCTATATTTTTATCTTAATTTGCATTTTGGTCATTTAGTTTTATAATTTTACATCTTTACTTTGAATTTTGAGTTTTGTTTTCATTTGGTCTCAAATTTTCAAGATTAATACTTTTAACTTTGATATTTCTTCTTCACTATTAAAGTTAATTTAAGATTTTCACTTCATGATTATTTTAGATTAATTAATTGGAGTTTGATACCGAGATCAAACTGTGCATTAACGAAAACATGGAGCGAAAGTGTAAAGTATTGAAATAAAAATGTCAAGTACAAACTAAGTTCAAAATTTGGTAAAATTGTAACATTATAACATATAGAGAGAAAATAGAAACTAAGCATAAAGGGACACAAGTATGACATTGTGAATAATGTTTAATAGCTTTGACACTTTGAATAATGTTCAATAGCTTATGATCTAAAAAAGACGACTTTTTCCTATTGATTATTACTTTAAATTAGGAGTGTAACAAAAAATTGAAAAATCGAAAAACTAAATTGATTTAAACCAATATATTGGTTTGGTTTGGATTTTAGTATAAAATTGGACATGTTTGTTTGTTTTTGGAGAGAATAAAAAAATATTGGTTCAGAATCAAAACCAAAAAACTCTAATATTATATATCTTTTAGTATTTTAATTATTATGGTGCATGTGTATTTGTTATTTAGAAAAAAGATCAATTATTGTTTTTACTTAGAAAAGTGTCCAGAAAAAAGAAAACAAACATGTCCAATTTCAATCTATAAAAAAAAAAGAAAAAAAAAAGACCCAATTTAAAATAATTGAAAGAAAAAATGTCAAAAAACAGAGAACTAATCCGATAATAGACCAAACCAAATAAAATCAATCTATTAGTTCTGTTCTTCATTAGACATCGATTTGAATCTCTTCTTTAAAATCTCTTCTTTATTCTCACCTTAGTTATTTCTAAAATTGACAAAATTAAACCTACTATCATCCTAATTATTTTTACCATCAATGAATACGTATTAGAGTTCCATAAGTTAATTCTGATTAGCTAGAATATATGAGGACAAAAATGAAAGTAAATTGGAAATATGTGACTAAAATGACAATTTTTTAAAAATTTATTGTCCTCTTATGATGAATTCAAACATGGTAATTTGTTAAAAAAAATAAAAGATATTTTTGGCATTATTATTTTGCTTTTATAAAAAGAAGTTAGACACGTTAAAATTGAAAAGGGTATTTTGATTTTTAAATGATGTACGCTATTTATTACTTATGAATAATAATTTTGACTTTTGAATGTTCCACAAAGATAGGTGGTTGGGCTCAGAAATGGCCCATTTTTTTTCTATAATTTTGAAGCTGACACCAGTCATTGTCTGGACATAAAAAGCCTTAAAATAGGGTTATATTTATTTTAATGTGTCGAACATTTTATTTTTTTTTAAAAAAAGTTCTATTGAATTTTGTTTTTCTACTAATTTGAGGGGCTGTTTATAATTTAGCTCTTAGTTCCACACAGATATATACACATATATATATAGGTTTTACATCCTTTAATGTTTCTTTTAAAAGAAGAAAAATTGTCAACTCTTTCCCTTCTTCTTTCTTCCTCTTCCCTCTCTTTTCTCTTTTCGGTGATTTCACACACCCCTCCGTTGTCGTCATTTTTCAGTCCGCTGCGTGCCATTTGTCCTCATTCATCAATCATTTGCTCATCAGAATTGACCGTTTTTTCTCGTTCATCAATCGTTTTCCATCATCATCAACTTCCGATCGTCAACTGCGGGTCGCCGAGGTAAGCCGCTAGTCGTCTTCTCGTTGTTTCTCTCTTCCATGCGTAGTTTGCTCCCTTCGTTTGTATCGCGCACCAAGATCCACCTGCCTATACAGATCTATGGCGGCTATGGCTAAAGAAGAATAAGAGATGAAGATGGAGGGTTATGTGTTATAAACCATATATGAAGATGAACTTTGTTCATGCCGCCTATACAGATCCGTCACACTAAGATTGAGGAGAACTTTTATGTTCTTTTTTAACTCTAAATATATATGTTATAAACCCTCAAGGAAATATGCATTCCTTTACTTGATATATGTGGATTATATAGTGTTGTTTATTTGATATATATTGTGGTTTATGTTAAATATTAAGTCAATATGTGATTTATATATTGTGCGATAATTGATAAAGAAATTCGATTAAATAATATATACTCTTATTTGTATATCATAAGATCTACTGATCTTAATTTTGTATATGTTCCAAGGTATATTAACAATGTTTCAAGGTATTTGTTAGCAAATACAAAAACTAGTTGAGAGTTTTTTTTTATTATCATTTAGATTTTATATGTATTCTGATATAAACAAATTTTGATGTGTTGGGATTTCTGATTACTTAAATGGACATATATACTGTAAATGAAATTTATGATATAAACTACGACTTATGTCGAATAGATTATACAGTGATTTATGTCCAACATTGAATCGGTCTTTAATTTATATAGAGTGGTATATTTCATATGGTGTACCTAACAAAATGTTATGAGGTATATTTTAAATAGCCATGAATCCGCAAAAAAAAAAAAAAAAAAAAAAAAAAAAAAAAAAAAAAAAAAAAAAACAATGAAACAAACGAAAATTAAAAATTAAAAAATTTCATTAAATGCATTTTAAGGAAAAAATCTCAACAAATAAATGCATTTTCTCTCTCCATTTAAAAATATGAAAAAATTATATTAAATACATTCTCTCTCTTCATAATAAATGCAGTTTTTCTCTTCCTCGTTAAGAAAATTTTGAAAGTAGGGAAATATATATAAAAATTGGGAATAAAAATAATAAAATGGGTAAATTTGTCAAAAAATAATACCAAAAGCCTTTATTGAAAAAATTCAAATTTAAAGACATTTTTGAAATATATAGCACAAAGAAGATGTTTTACGCAAAAATCTCTAAAAGTTATCTTTATATTCACTAATAGAAAAATAAAATTCTCATTTGTTAAACTATGAGTTTAGTTTTTTTAACCTTTTCAATTCTATCACTTTAGTTCATAAATTTTAAATTTTCAATAAACTTGATAGATTTTTATTTGTTATCTACGCTTGAAGGTTGCAATAAAAAAAGTCACTTGAAGGTTAAAAATATCTAATAGGTCTTTTAATTTTTAATTTTGTAATTAAAATGAGTATATAGCTCAACGGTAAGTGACATTTTAGGATCCGTTTGATAACGGTCCCATTTTTTGTTTCCTCTTTTTTTAGAACAAGAAACATGAATATGTTTGATAACTATTCATGTTTCCTGTTTTTTGAAAAAAGAAACAAGAACATAAACTTGTTTTATAACTATTTTTGTTTCTAGTTTCTTGTATTTTTTTCCTTACATTTTTCATATTTTATAGTTTAAATATAATCTAATTATATAAAACAAAGGGGCCTTTCTAAATATACAAATATTTAAAATATTTACACTTTATTGCAAAAAGCTTCAAAAGTACAAAGCACTTTTAGAATTTTTTGCTATGAAGTGTAAATATTTTTTGGATTTTTCTATTTATAAGAATTTCCTAAAACAAAAAGATATATAGTATGCATTAAAATATAAAAAATAATTATCAAATATTTAAACTGTCGAATACACATAAGTTTCGATGTAAAATTAATATGAATAATACAATTGTTTCTATCATTCATATACTGTTAAAATTTGATTTACAATATTATTTCCTACTCAGTTAATTTGTTTTAAATTTTAAACGATGTAAACTCAAATCTATCTCAATTATATTATTATATAAATGTCGTGGTTGTAAAAATATTAAAATGAACCTAAATGAATATCTTAGTAAACAAAATTTATATTATTGTAACATTATAATTGAATTAAGAAAAATTTTGTATATATATATAAATAATATATATATATATATATATATATATATATATATATATATTATATTTAATAATATAAAAATGCATATTGCAAAACTTAAAATTCAAAATTAAAAAAATATTTATATGTACATATTGAAAAGAAAAATTATTTTAAATGATAAAATGGTTGAAAACATTTATAAATAATAGCAAAATATTGTGGTCTATTTGCGGTAGACTCAGTGAAATTTTGTTATATTTGTAAATATTTTAGTTCATTTTCTTATATTTGAAAACAATCCTATTGAAAATTTGAAATTTAAAAATCAAAATAATATATAAATCTAAATATTTGAAAATTGAAAATTGAAAATTAAATTTGCTATATTTGTAAATATTTTGGTTCATTTTTCTATATTTGAAAGCAACCTTATTGAAAATTTGAAATTTGAAAATAAAAATAATATATAGATATAAATATTTGAAAGTTCATAATCCAAAATTAAATTTGCTATATTTGTATACATTTTGGTTCACTTTCTATATTTGAAAATAACCCTATTGAAAATTTGAAATTTGAAAATCAAAATAATATATAAATCTAAATATTTGAAAATTATAAATTCAAGATTAAATTTGCTATATTTGTAAATATTTTGACTCATTTTCTTATATTTGAAAACAATCTTATTGAAAATTTGAAATTTGAAAATAAAAAAATCCATATAAATCTAAATATTTAAAATTCAAAATTCAATATTAAATTTGCTATATTTGTATATATTTTGATTCATTTTTCTATATTTAAAATTATCCCTATTGAAAATTTGAATTTTGAAAATCAAAATAATATATAAATAAAAAATTTATAGTTCCTCAATTTTAGTCTCATTTTTAGAATGTTTTTCAAATTTTAGAAACAATAAACAAAATTAATTATTAAATATGTCAGTTTCTTGAAAAATGAGAAACAAAAATAGAAAATAGAAAACGAGAACGTTATCAAACAGGCTCTTAAAATCCCCATACCTCTTCATTTGTTATATTGGAAAAAGAAAATCAATTTTGTGTTCAATTTGTAAGTTTTTTTTTTTTTTTTTTCTTTTCAAAAGAACAATTGATAGAAACTATTTAAAAATGAAATTTGCATATCCAATTCGGTATTAAATTTTAATTTTATGTCTAGTACGTTCTTGCACTTTTTAAAATAGTTGAATGAATCAAAGTCCTATTTTTTTTTTAAAAAAAAATCATTGGTTAATTTGAACTCTTATGATTCTCTCTCTCCAATTTAAATAGATTTTGGGCTTGAACATATCTAACCCAACAAAGTACGGATATGAAATTTGGGTTCTCCCATAAATTTAAAGTAAACCAATCTAAATGAGGAATTTTTTTTTTTTACTAATTTAAAGAGATCTTCAATTTTTAGTAAAAAAAATCATATTTATCGAGAATCGATTCGAAATTTTAATTCTTCCAAAAATTTATTCCAATCTAAATCAAACCACCGATCTCTGAATCACTAACACATATATGTATGTAAATGTATGAGATGTGCCCGTTTCGATGTGTTATTTGTGATAATTATCAATTATCATTCTATATTTATTTCGTATTATCCCAACTACGAAGAGCAAGACTCTTCAACATAATATAATTCTATATGACTATTGTGTTGTTGACGACACCAACAATGTAAATATTGATGTACGCAAAGACATGGTACATTAAATACAATGATTAATGTAGCTCAGATTGTAGATAGTATTTACTAAATACTACTATATACCAGAATTAAGAGATGTAGTGATTTTGTCTACATTGATTGTGTATATATTCTATGTGACCAAAATAGAGTACATATACACAATGTGTAGCTAGCAAAACAATTGAGTTTTAGTAAGTGCTGGTAGATTTTTTTTTTTTTTTTTTTGAAATTAAGTATATTTATCCTTGTTGAGGTTTTTTAGGGTTTTGGTCATATATATATTTTTAAATTAATACATGTCAAATCTATTTTATGTTTCAAGAACACATTTATAGGCATCTTTACAACATCTTATACTTTTAGTAATTAGTAAGTTTTAAAGTTAAACTATTGTCAAATTATACATTTTAGAAATAAGTTCTCACATCATTTTTTAAAGTTAATGGTGAAATTATAAATTATTGATTTTGGGGCTAATTAAAGGTTAACATGTGTCCCAAATTGTAATTGAAGGCAAAAGTTGACGGATCCTAATGATGATATGTGTCTTCATCTTGACCGTTGGACCGAATTAATTAATCTAATATAATTAAATATTAATATTTGAATTCATATTCAATTGAGCCAAAAAAATGTGTTTAATTTGGCATAAAGACCAACAAAGCCCAAAACCCAATATGTTGGGCCTAAGGGGCAAGTTTATAGACTAATCAAGCCCAAGTTCACTTAAAACCCATGGAAACTCTATAAATAGGACTCTTACCATTTATTTTGGGGGGAGATCAAAAGAACCGAAGACTGGAGCTCCAAAGTTTTGAAGATTGAAGATATGAAGATCGAAACTTTCAAAATTTGAAGACCGAAGTTCTCAAGATTTGAAGATTGAAGATCTCAAGCTCTAAAGTTTTCGAGCTCTCAAACTATAAAGACTAAAGCTTCTTAAATTCTAAAAATCGAGGCTCTCACGTTCTGAAGAATTTAAGACCAAACTATTAAAAGACTCTCTGAGCTCTTGAAGATTGAATCACACTTGAATACTAAAGAACATTCAAGTGTTCAACAAATCAAGCATACGCATCCAACAGATATAAATAGATGATCAAATATTAGAGATTGAATCACATCTGTATAAATCAACATAGATACAAGTTCAACTCCACGAAACACATTTCTCCAAAAATGTCGTGGGAAAATTATTAAAAATTAGAGAAAACATGATAAATGATTAAATATTAATAAGCCAACTTGAAAAATAACTAAATCTAATAGTTTTGGACTCAGTTAATAACTTATAATTTTGACATTTTATCATCACTTTATCAATTAATTTTAGCATTTGTAACAATGGGAAATTAGTAGAAGAAAATTCTAAGAGATGAAATGGAAACCCTATAAAAGGCTATAGACCTTATTGAATATAAGGATCCAAACAATAGGAATTGTTATACATGTTAAAGCCCAACAACTATATGATTGATATATGCATTTTTTTTTTCTTTTGTCCATCCAAATGATCACAACTTAGCTAATTAAAGACGAATTTTAGCATAATTCAATAGATAAAACATTCAATACTATTTTAAAGATCAATAAGATTCGATATTACAGTCCTAATTTCGTTGAACTAAAATAAAAACTGACGAATTATGACTCGGTATAATAAAGATTTGGTATTTTTTTTCACAATCTTGTTATTATTGATTTCATTTTCCTTAAAACAAAATGTGAATTCTCAACACAATTTTAAAGTCCAAAAGACTAGGTTTTAAAATTTATTACTATTATTTAGTTTTAGAAAACTCATGGATAGAAATACTATTTATAAGCTGAAAAGACAGAACCAATTTAATGATTAATATATTCTCAAAATTTATAAGTAATTTGGAATTTAAACCTCAATGATTCATATTTCACCGTACAAAATTTAGATTTTTATGTATTAATTTTTTTATGAATTAAAAAAAAAAAAAAAAGAGAATCTTTTGAATAGAAGCTTTGATAATACCCATTGGGAAAGGAACTTTTCTTTTTTATCCCTTGACAAGAAATTTGCACTTTGGCAAAAGCTTTATTTTGTCAAGCTTTTGTTGGTTGACAAAAAAAAGTAGTGTCAAATCAGACTAAATCTTTACTCCATGGCATGATAAAAGTAAGAACAACATTGACATCATAAAATTCTTGATGTATTCTGTTGATGTCAAAATTTGAATAAAGATAATACGTTTGATTTTTTCGTGATAATAACGATAAATTTATTTGATAGAAGAGAAAACTATGATCTATAAAAGAGGAAGATTTGTGCATAGATGTGGAGTTTGTCACACATGCTCTGATGCTTAAGTCAGATATTGGAAAAAAAAATGTTGAAACTTAAAGGCTTGAAGAGGGGATTTGCTCCTCTTTAGTCATAATGATGTATTTCTATGAAAAATTTGATTTTGGACTCTCGAATCTGGGTTCTGACATCGAATCGGGTTGACCATTAAGTCCCACAAGTCAGAACATGCATTTAACATGCTTGATTCTGCAAATAGGACGCCCTCGACTTCGATCTTGACTAAGGCTGAGCATATGAATTCGATCCTTTGACCCAAATTCTCTCTTCCTCAGGATCGTTTGGGTCCTGGGGTGTAACTTTGGCTTGAATCTTATCATTTTCTTAGTTTGACTGCCTCTAAGTTTGCTTTTTATTCTAAAATTACTCTTAATATCTACCATTATATTCGTTATTAATGTTTATTTTTGTGGGGGAAAAAAAGAATATTTATTTTCTCTCTTCTTATATACATTCTCGCTTATATGTTACAAATTCAATCATTTTTTTTAATTAAAAAAAATATAAGTTTTAAACTCAAGATTCAATTTTTAAGAAGACACTCAAACATATGATAGCTTCGACCAATTAAATAAATAAATAAAATAATATGCAAAAAAAAAAAAAAAAAAAAAAATCTCAGTACAGGATCTATAAAATAATGCAAAAACAGTCTTATTTGAATATGTAACACAACGTATGCCATGATTTTTATTTTGACAATTATGCCATGATTTTTTTCCTTTGCATTTTATTGTTTTAATAAATTTGAATGTGATTTATCAAATAAATAAATACATATATACATAAATAAATAAATTTGAATACGAAGGATAAAAGATGTAATATATTATTTTCAAGATAGTATTCTAATAATTTTCTCGTGAGAAAAAAAGTTCTTATTCACAACTCCATTATTTTGGTAGTAAATGATGAAATTGTTTATTTGAAGCAAAAGTTGATTAATACCAATTGCCAACCACAAATTTATTATTAGCAACGTTTAATGTATCTATAAAATATCGACCTCAATGTATATTTCTACAAAAATATATAAAACAAAAGAACAAACAAATATCTAAATTAATAAATAGATATTCTATGCTTTTTAAAATATGTTAAAATATTTATTATTTATATTATATTCACATCAGTGACATTTTTGTTACATATATATATATATATATATATTATATTTTGTGTTTCATAGATGTTTTCTGCGATTTTAGGTCATATTTACCAAACCGTAATGAAAATTAGAGTGATCAGAATGAGATTTCATTGATGGATGAATCATAATAGGCTTGAATCATAATTGTAATTGGATTGCTTTTGATAGTGTTTACGTAAAATTATGAATCTGTCACATTTTACTGTAATCGTTATTGCTTGATCCGAATAGTAACAGTACTAACAGTAACTGGTGACTATAAAGGTAACAATAAATGTGACAAATTCATAATTTTTATATTGTTACATTAATAATATCCTTAACGGTAATGGTTCCCACGTAATTTTTAACCACAGTCAAATCGAACATTTCATTCCTCAATTAAATTACATGATTTGATTACAAATTTCAAGGAAAACTCCACATCTCATTATGATTACGGAAAGCGGGTAAACAACAACAACGGTAATTAATTGAGGTCCACTTTTTACATTATCATTGATGGATTATGTGTAAATGTGGCCTTAGTGCAAATGTTGAATCCAAGAAAATGCAAAACTATTGACATGTTGATAGAAATTTAATACCATGATTATTAGGGATTGGAAATTTTGCCAATAAATATATTTTGTATGAATATTATGTCTTTTTCTTTGCACAAAAATCGTGAAAAATAGTGTAGGTCGATTATCATTGAGCTAAATTCATTTTGACTGAAAAATTATTTTTTTTTTCTATAAATATTTTGGAACAAATAGAATTGTTTGTGTTTTTATATTCTTTATCTTTCGTGTATAAGTTTTTCTTTTAGAATTAAACTTCCATACATTATTTTAAGTGCATGTGCCATTAAAATTACGTTAAAAGTTAAACTTAAATTGGCGATAGAATAGATTTAACTAAGAAGATTTTTCCATAAAAAACAATTTAGTTTTTAAGTCTTTAAAATTGTTGTTAAAGACGAATTTAATCTCTGGTTTCTTTTTTTCCTTTTATTTTTTAGAATATTTCGATCCAAACAAAATTCATAAATCTTAATAATGTTGTTAGGTAAAGAGAATTAGATTACATTATAATTAAATTTGAATCTAATGTTAGTTAAAGCAAACAATTTTTTCCTTTAATTTTACTTTCAATTTGGCATCTGTAGTTTAAAAAGTTTTGATATTTTATCGAGTTCAAGAATTTCAATTTTAGTCATAATACGTTACAAAAATTGTCCATATCATTATCAAATCAAATATACAAAACATTTTTTTTTTATTATAGGACTATTGACGGAATATCTTAGGATTTTAAATTATATGACAATATGAAATTTAAACTTTCTAATCTCTTGGTCAAAAGTGTATACTTTATGCCAGTCGAATTATATTCTTATTGCCTATTCTACAAGTTGTTAGTTGAGATAAAAAAGTGTGTATGTAAATGTATATTAACTAAATAATATTGTAGAGTTCATGTTTAGAGAGCTTATCTTGTATGTCAAAGGAAGAGGACATTACTAAATTTTGGGAAATTTTCCTATACTACCATAGTATGGGTACTATTCCCGTTAATTGATTGCCATACAATGTCATTTTTAAAATGAAGAGGGGTTTACTCGAATTGTTTTATACTACTGTAGTATGACTATTACTGTTATTAATTGGTTGTCACCTAAGCATTTCTATATATATATATATATATATATATAATGAGGTGGCGAGGTGGCGTACGATACTGTTAAAATAACATTTATGAGTGGTAAAATTATAGTGCTGAACTACAAATATTTTGGGTACATTATTGTTAGAAGAATTTTGAGGAAAATATATTTTTGATCCTTAAGTTTTGTATTTAGTTTCCATTTAGTCTCCAAGTTTCAAAATGTTACACATTTTGTCTTTAAGTTTTGAGTTTAGTTTCAATTTAATAGTGATAAAATAGTGAAACTTAATTAATCATAATTCTTTTAATTAGTTTAAATCAATAAACACTAAAGACATAAAGTGAATATAAACTTGAAACTTAAAGATGAAATCGAAACAAAACTCAAATTTGAATAGTAAAATTGTACTAAACTCAAAACTTAAAATTGAAAGTGAGTATTTGTTTTTTAAAATCTAGAGACTAAATTGAACCAAACTCAAAACTTAAAATTAAGACTCCATTTGGTAACCATTTCGTTTTGTTTTGTTTTGTTTTGTCTTTTTGTTTTTTGTTTTTTTAAATTAAGCTCATTTCTTTCTACTTTCTTACCATGATTTGCATCCTTCTACAATGGTTGAACTCTTAACAAACTTCTTTTTTAGAAAAAGAAAAAAAATAATTTTAAAGCTACTTTTTTTAGTTTTCAAATTTTAACTTAGTTTTTAAACTATTAGCAAAAAGTAGATAATAAAAGAAAAAAATTGAGTTAGAAGTAATATCTATATGCTTAATTTTTAAAAGTAAAAAATAAAAAATAAAATGATTAACCAATCAAACCTAAATATGTAATATTTTGAATTTGAAACAGATATTTTTCCGGAAAAAATTTTATGAAGAAATTATAGTGCCAACAAAAGGGTGCGGTTGTATTAGAAATTTCCTTTTTGGGGGGCGGGACCCACATGACTTGTCGTTTATTTGGGTTATTGGGCCCAGCCCAATATTGTTGGGCCCAGGCGAGGTGGGTTTTGGGGTCAGGTTGGCCCACTAGAAAAGTAAGTGGAGTAGATGCCTCCATTGCTTTTGTCGTCTACTTCTTTAATCATCACATCTGTCCATTCATGCAATTAAAATATTCACATGTTCCTTTCTTTTTCCTATTTTTTCTTTTGATAATAAAATAACTTAATTTATACTATTATTATTCCATTTTTAGCCCAAATTTGAAAGATAAGATTATCTAATTATTTAACAACCAATGACAAATTATTATATACCACATGAAAATATAATTCAATTGACATAAAGTATTTACATTATCAAATAAAAGTTCAGAGGTTTGAATCTCCTACTCGGTATATGTTCATATAAAAAGAAAATAAAATTACATAAAGAATACTCCAAATTGAATTTAGTATAACCTCAATTGCGCCGGTAAAACTTTCACTTATAAATCATTCTCATCACTAGAAATAGTTACGTTGACATGACATGTCAATTAAACTAACAAGTAAAGAATAAGCAAATATGACAACAATAATTTGATTTAAGACAAATTGAATAAATACATTGATCAAATCAAAATTTTAACCTATAAACTCTTATTTCAATGTATTAACTTATAATGAACTATTGTCTCATTAAAAAATAAAGATTACAGGATAGAGTCTTGTCCTAATTGAAAAGAGTTACCATACACAAAGAAAACATACTCATCCATACATGAGAACTAGTTTTATTTAACAACCAACAAATATGACGATCGACAACCTTGTTTTGAGATTAGTCGATATGATAAAAAGAATGAATCTTCATCAAAGAAGTCAATCGAAAGAGCTCGTCTCAAATCATCTTAGCTAAGGATAAAATCTCGTCATCCTATCTGTATAGTCTAATAGTCTCAAGATTAATATCTAAAACTCTTTTATTGTGTTTCTAATAATTTTAATGTTGTGAGAAATCATTGATTTATCAACTATTAGTTCAATTTTATAATACTATATCCACGTGTAAATACGATTTTCATAAATAAAAACTTATCACAATGAAAATTGGGAAAAGAAAATTTTAAGACATAATTGAAATTATTTATAATTTAAAGACTATATAATAGAGTGAGACGAAATCAGTAATACATAGGAGAGAATGCTAAAAATAGAAAAAAAAAAAAAATGGAATGTAAGACTCTATAGAACTAGGCGTGCTTGTAGCAAATAGGAAGCCGACATATTTAATGTGAAAATAATAATATAAAACGACAAGTGTCAATCATGACCGGCCGTCACGGACAGATACCAGTAAGAAGATGACACGTGGTATATCTTATAGGAACACGTTTTGCCTATTGATAGGTATTTTGTTAGCTGACAGCGCCAATTCCAAAGCTAAAATTTACATGATTTTTTTTTTTTTAAAAAAAAATAAATTATTTGGTCCATTTTTTTTTCTATTTTTATTATTTGGTCCATTTTGGATAATAATTTTGTTTTGTTTTGTTTTCTAATTTTTGAAATTAAATTTATAATATTACTCATATATATAAAATTCTATGTTTTTTAATCATTTTTTACTCATGTTTTCAAACCCAAATCAAATTTTGAAAAAACATTTTTATATATAAAAAAATCTTGATTTTGTTTTTAAAATTTGATAGGAAAATTGAGTATTTTCTTAAAATATCTAAAAATTATAGAGAAGTTGTGAGACAATAAATACAAAATTTTAAAAACAGAAGATTAAAAATTAAATAGTTAACAAGAGGACTTGGTCACAAAATTGAAAGTTACATACTTATTAAACACATTTTAAAATTCATAAAACTTTCAATATTAGGTTTAATAGATTTCTACCTTGGAAAATATGAAATAACTTTTATAAGCTTTCAATTTTTATGCTTCATATATTTTTCATCATCCACCTAACCTTAGGTTTTGTTGACAATTTTTTCCTTTTTGAAAATGATTAATAAGAGCAATAACCTATCAAATAATATTAAAAAAAAAAAGAGATTCTTTAAAGATGAAACTTTGGAACAAGAAGATATTAGGAAAAAAAAATCACCAAACAAACTCAAATTTAAAATTCTTGGGTTTATTTTAGTTATTCATGCCATTGTGTTTAAGAATGATTTATTTATTATTATTTTTTAAATTCCATATTTTATTTTAATAAAACTTTTCAACACGAAAGATGTTCTATGTTCAAACTTTAGAAGAAGAACTTATAAATGAAGATATTACAAAATACTTGATTATTAAATTTAAGAAAAAATATCAATAGTATCGGTTTACCCTCTTTATTGTGTTTCATTTTAAAAAGCCTTGCGTGGATCTTATAATTGTATCAACTAAATTCTTATACTTTAATAAATGAGTCAATTTAGATTCTTAGATAGAATTTCCTTTGAAAATCGTCAATGCATTTACTCTAAATCATCAATTTTATTTAACCAACATTTGAAAAAATCTACACATATTTGATAATTAATGTGTAGATGAATTTTAAAAATAACTATAAAGAAAAGTTTAAATTGATTGACTTATATAAATTTAGAACTTTAATTGACTCAAGTTATAAGTTTCACCTGATCGAACAAAATTTGAAGGATGATATAAAGTTCACAGTCTAAATTGCTTCAATTATTACTTCAAGATTTTAATCGATACAATTTCAGAAATTAAGACTTTATTATCAGAACTTATATAAACGTGTTTAATAAATTGAAACTTCAAGATTTTCTGAATGATATTCAACTTTCAACTCTCAATTAATTTATTATTATTTTTTTTTTAAAAAAAATCTAATGAAATAGTCAATGAATTTGAGAGGAAAAGAAAAAAAAGAGATTAAATGGAGCACATGGATGCACGTTGAACATGGGATATGTAGAAAAAAAGGCAAAAAAGCAAACAAGAACAAGACAAAATCACAAGCGGATTTCAAATTCATGAAAACTTGTGGTCCTGTTTTGTAAAACGACATGACGAATTACATTTTGACACAAATACGACACGTAGCCAACATACCGACACACAAATTGTAAAAGACACACGTGCTAACCTATTCCTCATAGTCCCAACTTTTAATTGGCATTTGCCTCTCATTTTATGTGTTTAAATTACAATTTTAGGGCATGTTTACATTTTCTTAATTTTTTTTAATGTTTAAAAATAAAAAATATTGACGTGTTTAGCGACTATTTTTTCAAAGTTTTTTTTTAATATATATATATACAAATTTGTTTGGTTTGTTTTATACTAACAATATATATTTCTTTTATTAATGTCGAGTTACTATAAATAACGACTATAAAATATTATAAATTAATAAGTTAAAATAATGGTCGCCGTCGAAGTTGATGGTAGTGGTGGTTGGAGTTGGCAGACGGAGGGTGATGAATGTCACAATAACATAGTGAAACTGAGGTAGATGACTCTTAAAAGACATTTTGGTAATTTAAGAATTATATGAATGAGGGAGAGATTAATCATTAAACACTAAAAAAATTCATTTTTATAAAGCTGATTTCAATTGTTTGTCCTAAACAAACTTATTTGATAAACTCACTTTTTTTTTTAAAAAAAAAATATATTTTGAGTGATTGTTAAACACTCTAGTTCTTTTCTAAAATGACTTTTTTCCCCCAAAATTAAATACTTGAAAAGTTAAATCAAGTACACATTTAGTCTCAGATGACAAATCTGAGGTTTGTATATTTCTAATTATTTAACTTTTGCCTTTAAACTTTTAATTATGTGCTTAATAGGCATTTGAAATTCATTTTTTTTTAAAGTAATCGATCTATTAGATAAATATGAACATAAATTCTATGTCTGATGAAACCTAAATTTTCAATTTTGTTTTTGGTAGATATGTGATTTTTTTCCTTTAAAAATTTGAAGTTTAGAAATTAAATGTGTAGTCATTTTGAAAGTTTATGAACCAAATACACAAATCTCAAAATTCAAGGACTAAATATATAATTTATATTTAAATCAGTGATTGACTAGAAGCTTAAGCTGATGGAATAACATTCCATGAAGATGAAGATAGATCAACTGAACCAACTGCTCTGATACCATATTAAATCACCGATTGACCAAAAACTTAAAATGATAGGTGAATGCAAATTTAATATTATATCATCTCACATTTAACTTTAAATATAATTTGAATAAAACTCTTAATATCAAAATTTACGATATACTTTCGCAAAAGAAATATGAATAAGGATAAAATTGTTGATATTTATAGTGAAGAAAGTGAAGCTTTGGTGAATATTTGAAGCATAAAAATGGATTTAGTTGTGTAGATTAAATTCATTGTTAGAAACTTTCAAACTGGACTGAAACTTCAAATTAAGATGATGTTTTGGTGTACAAATTTAACATGTATGAAAGTTATGTAGTTTCTTTTATTTCAATGAGTTATGTTTGATTTTTGTAAGTAAAAACTCAATTGAGTTAAACCTGACAAATGTTTCAATTTTGTATTCATTTGATTTTATTTTGTATTTTGGAGAGTTATTAAGTTCCTAGCCCATAAATACCAACTTGTTTCTTCATTTATAGATCCTATTCCAAATTGAAGAGTTATCTTCTTCTCTTCTTCTTCTTCTTCATTCCCCCCCCCCCCCCCCCCTCTTTTGTTCTTGATTTGAGTTATCCAAGAGTTCTGCTAAATTCGAGTAGTTCGTGATTGCATTGCAGTTCTATTAAAGTTAGTCATTGTATCCTGTTGAGACGATCGTTGCAGTCTGTGAAGGAACCGTGAAGTCCACATGGAAGCGGGATCGGTTCCAATTCCCAATTTTCACAAAATTAAAATTACAAAGAACAAAATATGCATTATACAAAATTTACTATATGCCTTTAGAGAATGAATAATTAGGGTTAGAAACAATTACTTACCGTTGAAGCCAAAAGTCTTCATGAAACTCCTTCTTGATCCGGTCATGAACCTTCCTCAGAAATCAAACAAAAACCAAATCACCACCATAAGTAAGACCTCTGTATTCTCGAGGGATGAGAAATCCCTCCTAAAAATAATTCTCTCCTAAAAATAATTCTAAAAAAATAATCTATCTTTAATAATATATATATATATATATATATATATATATATTAAATTATAGGTTATATCAAATATAACACATAAACATATCGTTTTTATATTGTATCAAATACAAAAGAACCTATAGTTTGACTTTCTCTCAATAATGCATGATATTTAATATAAATCACATTTATACTAAATTTAATTATATGAATCTCATACATATAATTAGTATTTGAATCACATTCAAATATTTAATTCCTCTCAAAATAAACTGTATATTATAATGTATCAAATACATTATATTAATTATATCACATACAATTAATTTAATTTTATTATATCATATATAATTAATTCCCTCAAAATTTGAACAATTAAAAATTAATCCAAAATTAATTCTCAATAATCCTTGTTGAGTTACAATGGGGACCTTATAGACTTGTAGATTGAAGTTTCAATAGTACTTGAATAATTAATTAAACTCCTTTAATTAAATTATTCAACATCTATTAACTGTCGGTCACTCCATTAAAGATTGATAGTTGCGCTCTTCGCACTACAGTTATATTTCTATATCAATTGGATATAACCAGTCAACAGTGCAATGACCCTTCACAAATTGCTCATAAGTACAACAGGGTCAAAATTAATGTTTTGTCCCTATAGTTACATCTAACTCTTTAAATACCACTGATTCCTCTAATGAACAATAAGTCATAGTCCAACTATGACCAAGTCCCTCTTGGGCCAAGAGAGGGTGTGGCGTCACATTGTTCAAGTCCCGTAGTTAGTTCTTAAGAGTGCAATTTATCTACTTGCCCCGAGATTGGGGAAAGAGTGAATTTCGTCTTGTGTAACTGTGTTCCCAACTCCCCAATAAGACGAATCTCCACAATGGTAGGCTTATTGAGTCAGCGATCTGGCCACTCTCACTCATACAAATCAAAGGACCGTCTTCATAGGCAAGAGTTCACAACTCACTCAAGATTTAGGTCATGTCACCTATGGCCATCCTGGTAAAATGTAAGTCTCTTTTATTAACAATATTATATAATGAGACTATTCATTTCGTGGTCCAGTCTTATACAAACCCTTTTGTATAGAACACCCCTACTCACATGTCTCCACATGAGTGATTAGGGTCAAATCATTTGTAGCACTTTACAACAATTGTAACATCGGATATGGTATCTAACCTTATCCATCTACTACTGACCCCATTTTGGTTATCACTTAAACATGATCTACTTGTATGTCTCTACATACATGTTTAAGCTACAAAAGATAATCGTTCGTACATTACAATTTACAAACTACAGGATCCACGATATTTAGGGCATCAATCCCAACAGTCTCCCACTTGTTCTAAAGCTAGTGAGATGTACAATATAAAAGTCATACTTGTTCGAGTTGATCCTTTAAATTCTTGTTGGGTTCTGGAGTTTGTAAATACTATATTGAACAAACGTTTGTGATGTAATAATATATGATATTTTCTTCACTATTGTCTATGAAACATTGGATGTTTTAACTGCTTTACCACAAACCAACAAACTAAGATCCTTGGTTGCCGTTGTAACTTAAGCATGTATGTAAGACATACAGGTGGATCATGTCTTAAGTGATAACCAAAATGGTCTGTAGTATATGGATATAGGAGGGATACCTTATTTTGGTAATGCTACGGATGCGGCCCACTTTGTAGAATAGTTACAAGTGTTGTGACTTGCTACAGATGGTTTGATCCTGATCATTCATGTGGAGACATGCGAGCGAAGGCGTCCTATACAAAGAAGTGTGTATAAGACCGAACCACGAAGTGTTATGTCTCGTTATATAACGTCGTTCATGACAGAGACTTCACTTCATTAAGATGACCATAGGTAACATGACCTTAATCCTGAGTGAGTTGGGAACTCTTGTCTTTGAGGGCGGTCCTTTGATTTGCATGGTGTGAATGGCCAGATTGACGACTTAAACTTACCACTTTGAGGATTCGTCTGATTTGGGAGTTGAGAACTTAGCTACACAAGATGGAATTCACTCTTTCTTTGAAGCATGGGTAAGTAGATAGACAGCTCCCTTAAGGGCTAATTCCGAGGCTTGAACGATGTGGCGCTACAAACCTTCTCATGGCTCGAAAGGTGTTCACACATAATAGGACTATGTTGTATTGTTCATTAGAGGGATCAGTGGTACTTAAGAAGTTAGATGTAACTATAGGGGCAAAATGGTAAATTGGCCCAACTGTACTTACGAGCATCTGTGAAGAGTTATCATACTGTTGAGTGGTTATATCCGATCAACATAGAAATATATCTGTGGTGAGAAGAGTGCAGCCGTCAGTCTTTAGTGGAATGCCTAGCAGTTAACGGATGGTGGATCTGGTGGCTAAAGAGTTTAGTCAGCTATTCACGTACCGTTAAAGCTTCAAACTACAGATTCATAAGGTCCCTTTGGTAGCTTAGTGGATTCAAGTTGAGAATCAGTTTTTGAGTCAGTTTGAAGTGTTCAGATTGATAAGAGGGAGTTTGATTATATATGATATAATTAAACGGGTCAATTATATATGATATAGTTGACATGATGTATGAGATATATTAATTGGAGGAAAAGGATATAAATATGATTTATATCTAATGGAGGAGAAAAGGACTATGGTATATGTTGCATATGTTGTGATATTAAACTATAGGTTATAAATATAATATGATTATATTTATTTCTAATTAAACAATTATAAGATAATTGTTGGCAATTTTTTCTCCGTAACTGAATAAGATAGTGGGAGGTTGCAATCAATTTTTGTAACTGAAGGATAAAATGAAAATAGTTTTCATTTTTGCAAAAGAATCAGATAATCGCTTCACGATTTAGTACACTGCCTATCATCTAGTAAATGAGAGCATACACGATAGCTCAAGTTGTCCTAAACGATCGTGTACACGTGGGGATTACCTAAGCGATCATATAGTCTTTTCTAAACGATTGCGCGCCTGAGCGATTTTACTAAACGATCGTCTAAACGGTTAGTCTCTTTTTACTACACAATCGTGTACCTTTTGCCAAACGATCAAGCACTCGTCTATACGATAGACTCCATATCTCTCCTACTTGCTTGGTCTTCGTAAACGATCATTGTTTCCTCCTTCCCTCTACAAAATCCAATAGAGTCCATACCTTCTGGATTCTCACTCCGAAAATACCGAGGTTACTGAATGGTGGTATCCTCCTTGCTGTCTGTTCGTGTAGAAGATTGTGCGGTGGTGAGCGACAATGGATTTGGTGGACGATATACATGGCAGTCACAGCGACTGCGTGAGTTTCTGATCCCGACGAGAGCAAGAGTTCAAGGGAAGAAAAGTTCTTCAAAAGGTATGTCTCTCATTCCTTTGTTATTTAATTGTTAAAAGCATTCCGTAATTTGATGGTAGATGCATAACTTGTTTGTTTTTTTGTGAATGCAGTATTTTTGTCACAATGAATTTGGAACAATCTTGCTTCCGCTCATAGGTACTCTTTGATAAGAGTTCCTTTAATACTAATACAAAAATACATATAAAACAATAAACTAGAACAAAATACGTGCCCAATACAAAATCTCTGACTTGCCATTGACTAAATGTGGCATGTTCTATAGACCCATACTCTGCAGGTGAACCTTAAATATCTTAGTTGTGAAGGCTTTTGTAAATGGATCAGAAACTTTGTGCTCCGAAGCTATCTGCATGGTGATCACGTCCCCTCGATGCACAATCTCTAGAATGAGATGATACTTCCGTTCTATATGCTTTCCGCGCTTATGACTTGTAGGCACTTGGGAATTAGCCACTACACTACTATTATCACAATAAAGGGTGATGGCTTATATATGTCTGGAACCATTTCCAGATCAGTCAGGAATTTCTGAGCCACACATCTTCCTTAGTAGCTTTACAAGCCACCACGTACTCGACCTCCATAGTGGAGTCAACAATGCATCCTTGCTTGGTGCTTCTTTAAACTACTGGCCCTCCGTTAAGAATGAACACTGATCCTGATGTAGATTTCCTAGAATCCTTATCAGTTTGGAAATCAGAGTCTGTGTATCCTGTAAGGATCAAATTCTTTGATTCATACACGAGCATGTAGTCCCTCATTCTTCTAAGATACTTGAGGATATTCTTAACAGCGGTCCAGTAATCAAATTCTGGATTAGATTGATATCTATTGACTATCCTCACTGCATAGCAGATGTCAGGTCTAGTACATAACATCACAAAGAGTGCAGTTGTCGGACTTTAGTGGAATGCCCGACAGTTAATGGATGATGGATATCGTGATTAAAGAGTTTAGTCAGTTATTCATGTACCATTGGAGCTTCAAGCTACAGGTTCATAAGGTCCCATTGGTAGCTCAATGGATTCAAGTTGAGAATTAGTTTTTAGGTTAGTTTGAAATGTTCAAATTAACAAAAGAGAATTTGATTATATATGATATAATTAAATTGATTCAATTATATGTGATATAATTGATTTGATGTATTAGATACATTAATTGGAGTAAATAATATAAATATGATTTATATTAAATGTCACAAAGGAGAAAAAGAACTATGATTTAAATATTACATATAATGTGATATTAAAACTATATGTTATAAATATAATATGATAAATTAGTTATTATATTTATTTATAATAAAAAAAATTATGAGATAATTGTTGGTGGTTAATTTTTTCTCATTTAACTGATCAAGTGGGAAGTTATTATCAGTTTTAATAACTGAAGGATAGAAATGAAAATTGTTTTCATTTTTCAGTATTGCATTACATTCGGTTGAGAAAAAAAAGAGCTATATGATAGCAATTGAGAGAGTAAACGACTAAGCTCCTCGTTACTAGATGATAGCTCCTCGTTTGCTAAACGATCGAGTATCCAACTTTATATGATTGAGATTTCTCATTCTCCCACTCACTCGATCGTACTTCCTTCTTCCCTCTACCAAATCCACATAGAGCCCATACCTCCTGGATTCTCACATCGAGAATACCAAGGTAACCTCTTGGTGGTGTCAAGTTTGCTGTTCGAGGGTCGAGGACTGAGTGTTACTCGATTGTGTTCGAGGATCTGACAGTTCGTGATTTTCACTGGTTGTTCGTTGTGTTTATACATTTGATCGAGTTTGTTGGGACGCGTAACTGGTGTTGATCGAGGGAATACTTGAAGAAGAGTTCTTCAAAGGTATGTCACTCGATTCCCTGTGTATTTAACTTAAAAGCATGCTATAATTTACTCGATGATGCATAACTATTGTTGTTTGATTGTAAATGTGTTGTTCTTTCACAATGGGTTTGAAACGATCTAGCTTCTGCTCAACGGTTCTCTTGTTTAAGAGTTCCTTCAATCCCACTGCCCTAATTGAGACGACGTGCCTAGTTTCAACATGCATCGTCATCTCTCCAGCCTCCAGTTTCCGCGAAGAACTAGTTCCTTAAAATAAATAACAAACATGATTAGTGATGTCTGAATCTATTATCCAGGTTGGATCATCATTCTCCAATAAACAAGTCTCCAAAATAAGTAAATCATATTTACTTTACTTGGACTTCTTCTTTTCTACCAAATATTTGGGAAAATTCCTCTTCCGATGTCCCTCTTGGTTGCAATGGAAACAAATTTCCTTTGCATCCTTGGCCTTCTTGCCCTTCTAGGAAACAACTGGTGGGTTAGCTTTTCCCTTTCCACCTTTCTTCTTCTTCTTCTTCCACTTTTTGGTGCCAGAGGAAGAAGGCACAGACTTAGTTCCTGAGGTCAAACCTCTGAAGAACTTCTTAAAGGATGAGGCAACATTTGCCTCTCCCTTCTGTTCCTTGACTTTCATCAAGGACTGGAAAGTCTATAGCTCGTTAAGCAAGGTGGTCAGGTTGTAGTCAATTCTGTTCATAGCAGCATTGCTACAGAATTGCAGGAAACTTTCAGGTAAAGTTTCTAGGATGAAGCTAACCTGATTGGCCTCATCGATGACAGACCCATTCATTTCCATCATGTTAAAGTGGACCATAATGTTGAGAACATGTTCTTGAACAGATGTCCCTTCTTGCATACGAGCATTAAAGATGAATTTAAGAGCATTATGCCTGAGTTGAGTGGACTGTTATTTGAACATTCCCCATAGAGACTCTATGATCTCATGGGCAGTGATCAAGGGCTCATGCTTTTTGGCCAAGACTTTAGAAAGGCTTGCCAAGATATTCGCTCGGGTATTTTCATTTGCTCGTACTAAATACTTGTATGTCTCTCAAAAGTTTTAAATGGAATTTGGAGCTAGGACTGGAGAAAATTCTTCCACCAGGACAAATCTCAGGTCATCGATTGAAGGAACTCTTATTCAAGAGAACTAGTGAGCGGAAGCAAGATCTTTCCAAGTCCATTGTGCAAGAATAAATGCATTCACAAATATACAAGAATAGTTATGCATTATAAAGAAAATTACAACATGCTTTTTTAGCTAAATACAATAAGAATTGAGAAACATACCTTTGAATAACTCTTCTTCTGGAAATCTCTCGCTCCCACGAGCAATCGCATAGTAATATCTCGCTTTCGTGAGCAGTCGTCTAGCCAACCTCTCGCTGTCGTTACAATTACGAATAGTCTACTCCTCGAACAGCAACCCTTCGGCACTACTACTCGATAACCTTGATATTCTCGGAGTGAGAATCCAGGAGGTGTAGGCTTTGTGTGAATTTGGTAGAGGGAAAAAGGAAGAAAATGATCGAACTACACGATCAAGTAAGTGGGAGAAAGGTTTTGTCTATCGCATAGACTAAGAGTACTTGATTGTTTAGTAATCTCTAGCTCTCGTGAGAATTGTCTAGCCAATCGTCTAGTAATATCTCGCTCTCGTGAGCAATCGTCTAGTCGATCGTTTAGTCTATCACTCAATCGTTTAGAGCCAATCGTCTAGTAAATGTCCCTCAATCATTTAAACGACCGTTTAGTCTCACACTCAATCATTTAGAGTTGATCGTCCAGCAAATCTCGCTCGATCGTTTAGACGATTGTTTAGTCTCTCGCTAGATCGTTTAGTCTCTCATGAGGGCTATCGTATAGTTTCTCATGAGAAAACGATTAGTAGTGCTATAACGAAGCGATCATTCATAAAATGAAAACTTTTTTTTATTTTATTCTTCAGTTGTTAAAACTGAAATTAACCTCCCACTTGCACGATTAATTGAGAAAAGAAATAACCAACAAACAATTATCTTATAATTATTTGTATTATAAATAAATATAATAACTAATTTATCATATTATATTTATAACCTATAGTTTTAATATCACATCATATGTAATATTTAAATCATAGTTCTTTTCTCTTTTCTTTAATATAAATCATATTTATATCAATTCCTCCAATTAATGTATCTAATACATCAAATCAATTATATCACATATAATTGAACCAATTTAATTATATCATATATAATTAAATTCCCTCTTGTTAATTTGAACACTTCAAACTAATCCAAAAACTTATTCTCAACTTCAATCCATTGAGTTACCAAGGAGACTTCATGAACTTGTAGTTTTAAGCTCCAATGGTATGTGAACAACTGACTAAACTTTTTAGTCACGAGATCCACCATCCGTTAACTGTTGGTCACTCCACTAAAGACCGACAGTTGCACTCTTCGCACTACAGATATATTTCTATGTCCATATAACCAATCAACAGTGTGATGACCCTTCACAAATCACTCGTAAGTACAACTGGGTTAATTTACCGTTTTGCTCCTGTAGTTACATCTAACTCCTTAAGTATCACTGATTCCTTTAATGAACAATAAGTCATAGTCCTATTATGACCGAGTTCTCTATTCTAAAGAGAGGGTGTGGCCATATGCTTAAGACCCAGAATCAGCCCTTAAGGGAGAAATTTATCTACTTACTTCTGCTTGAAGGAAGGAGTGAATTCTGTCTTGTGTAGCTGAGTTCCCAGCTCCCCAATCAGATGAATCCCCAAAATGGTAGGCTTGTTAAGTTGGCAATCTAGCTACTCTCACCCATACAAATCAAAGGACCGCCCTCATAGGCAGGAGTTCCCAACTCACTCAGGATTAAAATCATGTCACCTATGGTCATTTTAGTGAAATGTAAGTCTCAATTATCAATGATATTATATAAAGAGACTAATCATCTTGTGGTCCGATCTTATACAAACTCTTTATATAAGATACCGCCGCTCGCATGTCTCCACATGAATAGTTAGGATCAGACCATTTGTAGCACTTTACAACACTTGTAATATCTACAAAGTGGGCCGTTTCTGTAGTGTCATCAGGATAAGTTATCCATTCTTTATCCTTATACTACAGACCATTTAGGTTATTACTTAAGGCATGATCCACTTGTATGTCCCACATACATGCTTAAGTTGCATGAAATAACCACGGATCTTAGTTTATTGGATTTGAGTAAATGTATATAATATAATATTTATTTTATTAATAACAATGTATGTACAAAATGTTTACAAACTACGAGACCACTGACCAATCCCAACAATCGATGATTAAAACTGTGTTAATCATGTTTTTTCAAGTGATGTAATTATCGCCTGTTAATTTATCGAGAACAAGCATGTTTAAAGTAGCAGAAGTCATTTTGTAAATTTTCTGAAACATACAATTTATTTATAGTAGTATTCAAGCATTACCCATTTAGAAAAACTAATCAAATTTAGCAAAATAACTTAATGCACCCTATGTGACATCTATTTTGCAATGATGTTTCAATGAGGCAGGGTAAAAGCCACGGTAGAGTGATTAGGTACCCTTTCACTAAAATAAGACCATCTCCACCAATCTACAAAATAACTCCTTGTTATTGTAGCCATTACTCACCATTGTTTGGTCCAGAAACTATTAACTAGCTTAACATTTTCTTGTAAATGTAATCCCTCATTTTAGATTCTAGAGTTCCGCCCTAATGAGCCAGCCGTAGGGAAAAATCGATTGGGACAAAAAACTAAAGCAATCTATCCATTTTTGGAGTTTGAATAAAGAGTCATGCAAATGTCATCCGTAGGGGGACACAAGTAAAGGTGCCTCAAGGCCAAGCATGAAAATTTACAATAAACTAATGAGAGAGAGAGAGACTGTGGGATGTGTTGACACACGTATCGCTCCCACTTACTATGAACACTCTCTCCATTCACCTTGGTATTGACCTATACAAATACCACTCATAGGGGGACACAAGCAAAGGTACCTCGATCTGAGTGTAGATCTCATGGTGTGAACTTTGAGGGAGAAAAGTGAAAAAGAAAAATGAAGTATCATGTACCCAATTTTCTTCCCACCTAGTGTTTTACCTAGGGTTAAGTTAACTTAAAAAACACGACTACTAATTCTTACTAAGTGATAGTTTAAATTTACCCAAAAGTAACACTTATTTTGGATAGTTAAACAACTTCGATTAATGTTTATTAAACATTTTAATAAAGTCTAATAAACAATTGCATGCTTGTAGTAAATCTATCTAATTCACCTTTCCAGGTTAGTTTCCCGATAGATCTTGATAAAATACCCCAGCCTAGACAGAACTAGCCTTGATAAAAGATCCCTTATAGATAAGTTTGCTACAAATTTAATCTCTTGATTAAAATCAGTTTAATCCTATTAAATTGATTAAAAAATTATAATAATTTCTAATCTCATTATAATTTTTATGATTTTAGGTATGTATGAATCATATTTTAAAACTATTTTAAAAATGATTTGAACCTAAGTTTGCATGCAATTCTGAATTATTGATTTTAATTTCTGATTTCATTTAATTATAACAATTATAAAATAAATGAAACAAATTAAATCCATACATTGCATAGAATGACATACTTAATAAAACTATAACAATTATAAGATTATCTAAAGTAGTGTCATGCATCATGCAATTTCCATTTCATTACTAAACATACATAATACTAAAGTAATGAAATAATTAATAACATACATACTGTTGGGATGTATGCACTAAAGCCTCGTAATTTTATGTTAGTTGAATCGATGGTTGATTGATTTTATATTACTTGTGCAATAATCCATTAACCTAAGATCCAAGGTTATCTAATGTAACAAACATGTATGTGTAAACATACAAGTTGATCATGTTTAAGTGATAACCTCAATGATCTGTAATATATGGATAAGGTTAGGTGTCTTATCTTGGTAACACTATTGATACGACCCACTTTGTAGTTATTACAATTGTTGTAAAGTGCTACAAATGATTTGATCCTGATCATTCTCGTGGAGACATGTGAACAGGGGTATCTTATACAAATACAAAAGAGTTTGTATAAAGATCGGACCACGAAATGTTAAGTCTCTCTTTATAACACCGTTGCTAGAAGAGACTTATATTTCACCAAGATGACCATAGGTGACTTTACCTTAATCCTGAGTGAGTTGTGAACTCCTGTCTATGAGGGCGATCCTTTGATTTGTATAGGTGAGAGTGGTCAAATTCGTCGACTCAATAAGCCTACAATTTTCGGGCTAATTAGGGATTTGGAAACAAAACTACACAAGAAGGAATTCACTCTTTCCCTTTAGTTAGGATAAGAAGATAAATTGCTCCCTTAAGGGCTGATTCCGGGACTTGAACAATGAGGTTGCTCACCTTCTTCGTGCCCGAGAGTGGTTCGATCATAGTTGAACTATGACTAATTATTCATTAGAAGGATCAGTGGTACTTAAGGAGTTAGATGTAACTACATGGATAAAATGGTAATTTGACCCAAATATACTTACAAACGATTTGTAAGGGGTCAACACACTGTTGATTGGTTATATCCAATGAACACAGAAATAGATCTATAGTGTGAAGAACTCAACCAGCGGTCTTTAGTAATGTGACCAACAGTTAATGAATGTTGATTAATTTGATTAAAAGAGTTTAATAAATTAATCTCATATCATTGGAACTTCAATCTATAGGTCCATAAGATCCCCTCGTTAGCTCAATGAGGACTGATGGAAATTAAATTAACTGGTTTAGTTTTGAATTGTTCAAATTAATTTATATAGTTAAATAATGTATATTGATACATAATATAATATAATGTATATTGATACATATTTATGAGAGAAATAAATATTTGCATATGATTCAAATATTAAGTATATGAATATGATTCATATAAAAAAAACTATATGTTAAAATTTAATGTGAATATGATTCATATTAAATTTATGAGAGAAATAAATATTTGAATATGATTCAAATATTTATTATGTGAATATGATTCAAATATTAATTATGTGAATATGATTCATATATAAACTATATGTTAAAATTAATTTGAATATGATTCATATTAAATTTATATAGTTTGATGATACGGGTCATTATTTGAATATGATTCAAATATTAAATTATATAAAATATATAGGTTATATGTTATATGAGATATAACATATAATTTAATATTTATATATATTAAGTTGGTTAATATATATATTTATTAAAAAAAAATCAAATTTTGATTCTTTCTGATTCTCCTACTCTCTGCATTTTTTTTTCTAGAAGAGTTTTGGGCACATTTTCTTTCTATCAATCATCTCCTTCTCCTTTCCCAAAATTGAGTGCAAGCCCACAACTCTACACGGTTCCTGTCCCTAAGAATAACGGGAAAGACCTCTTGGTGGTGTTTGTTCCTATTCGTTGAGTTTGTGAATGCCGAGTTCGTGAGATTGGGAGAAGACGACATTAGAGAGGAACATGAAGAATTTGTCTTCAACGGGTATGTGATTACTTAATATTTCATCTCTAATTGTATAGTAGAAGCATGCTTAATAGGATTTGTTTACCCTATGTTTCTATTCTTTAATTATTGTTCTGTAAAATCAAAATTGGGACTCGATTTCTTCCGCTGCGGGGAATTTCAATCCCTTCACATACATCCATACATTCAAACTATATATAAATGATGCATGAATATGTTATTAATACATGCAAGTATATATTATAACACTTATATTATATGATGCATGAACATGCTATAAAATTAAATCATGCAACTATATATTATATAATATTTATAGTATAAATGATGCATGAATAATGCATAACCTATGGTGGGTTTTTACTATATGGCATAGATTATGACATATATAAATAAAATTAAACCATACATCAAATGCATAATTTAAACAACAATTATTGGACCAGGATTGGACTCCTAAGTAATTAATTAAATTAATATAACCTTTATATTAATTTAATTAATGAAAAAACTAATTATTACAAAATAATAGTCAAACCGATTCAAAACAGGTGAACCGGGTCTTGAACTGCACGAACCAGACCGCCCAACACCTGAACTGTCCACGAACTACTCGAACCAACCGAACCGGATGTGAACCAGCTGAACCACGAACCGAACCGCGTGTGAACCAAAAAAAACTTTTCGTCTTGGAGCGTTGCAACGTTGTGACCTAGCATTGCAACGCTACTGTACAGTAGCCACCGTACATATATGAAATCCTTCAATTCTTCTCCAATTTTTGGCCTCGTTTTCTCCAAAAAAACACCAGAAAACTTAGGAACGACTCAAGAAAAAAAAATTATAGAGTCCATAACATGAATTATGCCCAAAACAATAGGCTCTTACAAATCAAATTTGTAAAATAAAGTTGTAAATCTAAAAGGTCCAATCCCAAAACAGCCATAATTGTAAATCATTCATCTATATGAACAATATACAATGAAAACCCTTCAATTCTATAAAAACAATTCTGAAAAATTAAAATTGAGACCAAGAACCCTCGCTCTGATGCCAATTGAAGGAACCGTGAGGTCCACTACAGAAACGGGATTGATCCCAATTTTCAATTTTCACAAAATTAAAATTACAGAGAACAAAATATGCTTTTAAAGAAGGAAAAATTAGGGTTAAAAACAATTACTTACCATTTAAGTGAAACTCCTTCTCGATCCGGTCACGAACCTTCATCGAAAATCAAACCAAAACCAAAACCAAAATACCACCATAAAGTAAGACCTTTGTATTTTCTGTAGGGGATGAGAAGCACAGGAGGTGTGGGCTTTGTGTTCTTTTGAAAGAGAGAGTATTGAGAAGAGAATTTTTCAAAGGAGATTAAGCAGTAGAACTCACAGAGACTCTTTGTGTGAAGAAGGTGACTTAGATAGTAAAACTGATCTCCCACTAGCATGATTAATTGAGAGAAAAATGGGGAGGGAGTTACAATTCCCTCCTAAAAGTAATTTTCAAAAAATAATTTATTCTTAATAAAATATTATATATATGATAACCACCTTATCATATTATACATATATTGAACTATATGTTATATCAAATATCACACAGAACCTATAGTTTTTATATTGTATAAAATACAATATAACCTATAGTTTGAATTTCTCTCAATAATGCATGACATTTAATATAAATCACATTTATACTATATTTAATTATATGAATCTCATCCATATAATTAGCATTTGAATAACATTCAAATATTTAATTCATCTCAAAATAAACTTTATATTATAATGTAGCAAATATATTATATTAATTATATCATATATAATTAATTTAATTTCATTATATCGCATATAATTAATTCCTTCAATTAATTTGACCAATTCAAATTAATCCAAAATTAATTCTCAATAATCTCTATTGAGCTACAAGGGGATCTTATGAACCTATAGATTGAAGTTTCAATGGTACTTGAATAATAAATTAAACCCTTCTCGGACCAAGAGAGGGTGTGGTGTCATATTGTTCAAGCTTCAGAATCAACTCTTAAGGGAATAATTTATCTATTTACCCTGACATTAGAGAAATAGTGAATTCCGTCTTGTGTAGTTGTGTTTCCAACTCCCCAATAAAATGAATCCCCAAAATGGTAGGCTTATTGAGTTGACGACCAGACCACTTTTACCCATACAAATCAAAGGACCGCCTTCATAGACAATAGTTCATAACTCAATCAGGATTTAGGTCATGTCACTTATGGTCATCCTGGTGAAATGTAAGTCTCTATTATTAACGATGTTATATAATGAGACTATTCATTTCGTTGTTCGGTCTTATACAAACCATTTTGTATAGAACTCTCCTATTCACATGTCTCCACATGAATGATCAGGATCAGATAATTTGTAGCACTTTACAACAATTGTAACATTTATAAAGCGAGTCGTATTCGTAGTGTCACCAGGATAAGGTATCCAGTCTTATCCATCTACTACACACCATTTAGGTTATCACGTAAACATGATCCACTTATATGTCTCTACATACACGTTTAAGCTATAGAAGATAACATCGGATATTAGTTTATTGGTTTTGTGGGCTAATACTACTAAATAAAAAACCTCATATTTTATTAAATAAATAAATTATTTGTACATTACAATTACAAACTACAGGATGCAAAGATTTAGGGCATCAACCTCAACAGTCTGCTTACAGCCCATGTAGAGCGAATAATTGTCTTCAGGACAATGCTTATTAGAAGCGTGCCGCGACTACATTTTGAGTCTCTAAAGGTTTTGAGGTCATTTTAAGTCTTTGATTATTTTCATATCTAAACGCCTTTTTTCATCATTTGACTTACGTTTGATTTTGAATACTATACATTAAGTGTACTATTTCTAGTTGAGGTGTAATCAATTTGCTAGTATATTTAGGTCATATATTCCATTTTTCCCAACAAAAACCATTCTAAACGATGCCCAATTAAAGCATAGTCGGTGGATAAAATATCATTTCTATTCCAAAAATTGATAGTTTGATCCTTCACCTCTACGATTGTTAAACTTAACAAAAGTTGTCCTCATCGACCCTAGAAAATTTAATGTGTGTCATTTGACCAGTACCATAATCTTTCAATTTGATTGATCGGGTTTATGCAGATGAGTTTTTTTTAATAAATAATTTAGAGTTGGTTTCTTTATGTCATTAAAAGTTCTTTTTCTTTTCTAGTTTACTTCTAAAAATCTTATAAAATTGATATTGATGAATATTTTAAACGTACGAATTTCAAACCACAAACCTTATGGTTAATAACATTCTTGTATCTCAGTTTAATTATATTCGTTTTGACATATAATAAATGTTTTAAACATTCAAACTATTGTTATGTTTTGCAAAAAAAAAAAAAAACATTTGGTAATCACATTGTTTTTAAATAGATATTCATATGTGCAACAGGACGAAACAATAATATATAAAGACTAAACTACGAAATTAGTCCATCCATTTTTATACTTATGTATATTTAATTTCTCAATTTTAGTTATATTATTGAAATTTCTATACTGATTCTAATAAATACCTATTTTATTTTCAGGAAAATTTTCACAGAAAAATATCAAATTATTTGCAGAAGTAATAAAAAAAACACTGATAGACTTTTATCAGCATTTATAAGTGAACGTTTATAAGTGATAGACTTCGGACTTTTATCAGTCTCTATAAAAAAAGATTAAAATTTTATTATTTGTGTAAATAATTTCTCTTATTTTTTATTTTTGAAAACCCCCCTTGTTTTAACGCTATTATGTAACTTACTCATAAATATTTATCAAATTGAATATAGCTCATTAGCATATGAATGTGTTAGTATCCATAAAATAGATATATAGTTTGAATCCTCTTATTCTTTCTCCATTTATTTTTTTAATAAAAAATTAGAATAATTTATCTTTAAATCCAAATTGATCCATGGAACTAATAATATACAAAAATTTAGTGAGAAATTAAACTACTTAATTAAAAAAAAATTTAGAGCAATAACTTAAATTAATTAATTTTTCTTAAAAAAAAAAAAAAATAAACAGAGAAAGTTTCCTACAGAAAAATTGATCAACGTGAATTCTCTATGAAGAATCTCCACTCCATGTTGGTGGAAAATTTTGAGAAATGAGGATGGGAAAACTATTTTCGACTCCGTCCCATAGACATCTCTAATTAAAATGTAAGAAAAAAAAACTTATTAGGTACAAAATGTTTAAGCAACAAATAGATTACCTCAAAATTTCGAGGACTAAACTTATAATTTAAAATAAAATTTTAATATTTGTACCATAATTGTGTAATAGAGAGATGAAAAGTTTAAGCGATAAAACATAACGAATATCAAAATAAAGGGAAATTTAGAATCTAAATTTATAATTTAACATATACAATAAGATACATGGAAACAACAAAACAAATAAAAATATAACTGCCGGGAAAAAAAATCAATTGGAAAACAAAAATAAACCACGGCGGCGATTCCGATTTTCGAGTCTGTGGAACGATTATGAATCTCAAGAATCGTTCGAGATTCCGAGCAAATTGCTTTGAGTTCCGGCGAGGAGTTCGGCCAGCGCCGCCATGGCTTTTACCTGCATCTCTAAAGCCGATATGTAATCGGTCGCTTCTTCCAGAAGGTTCGGGAACGAGAGTTTCCGGCAACCAGGAACCAACCGGCCAAGAATTTTCACCTTCCTCTGCACCGCCGGCAACTTCCTAATCTTCTCATTCTTCGCCTCCGCCACGCGCGACGGTTTACAGCCGAGCAGTTTCTTCGTCCTCCGACGTCTAGCGAGCCTCTGGCGGAATCGACTCGCCAAAATCGCGCGACTCCATCGAGTCCTCCCCTTGGCTGTAGCGGCGAGTACGCAATCTGCAGTTTCGCGAACTAGCCGTCCGTTAATCGGAGATCTCGCATACGACGAGGACCGCCGCCGGCTGACTCGACGAAGCGCTTCCGCGAGCCTCGATGAGTAGATCTGTTGCTCGACTTCAGTTCTCCACCTCTGTTCTCTACCTTCCGCAGTAACATCGGAAACAATCTTCCGACGGTTATTCGGCTGTTCCAATAACCTTCTCGAGTTCTTCGACTCCTCCGCGTCCATGAAAAATATAAGAAACCGATTCAATTACAAATCTCTTATCTATTTCCGTGGATTCTCAACAGAAATTCATCACAATTAATTCTGCAAAACAAAGGAAGAAAAAGACATCAGTAACTTTCGAAGAACAACGACCACCAGACTACACAAGCTAGCGATTGAATGAACCTGTCAAACTCCAGAAGAATCAAGAACACAGGGAAAGAACATTTCAAATTTAGAGAGGAACGAGATGAATATACCTTGGAAAACGGAGAATGTTGTGAAGGATTTGGGAGAGAGATTGAAGTTTGTTTGAAATATGAATTTTTAGAGAGAGAGAAAGAGAGGGTTTAAAAGAATCACGGGAAATCACGCGTTCTGAGTCCTTCAAACACGTTTAATTGCTTCTCTTCTCCCTCCCTCTCTCTTTTCTTTCCCATTTCTTCCCATTTATATACATCTTCCATAATTTGCACCGCCCCCCCCCCCCCCCCCCCATTTTAGTCTGTATACTTTATTTTGTTCGATATACATGTAAAATGACTTTTGAGATTTATAGAAAATTATTTTAGCACCTAATTCTAGAATTTTTTTAGCAGAGCTAACTTATTTGCCACTCTAATTATCCAAAATACAAGCTATCTCATCTCTATGTTTAAGAGTTAACAGGGCCAAAATAGATATTCTTTAAAAGTTTATGGACTAGAATAAATACTTTGAAAGTTTAATGACCAAAATAAAATAAGAATAAAAGTTTAGGGACCAAAATAAAATTTAAACTTTTTTTTTTCCTTTTTTTAGTTCGTATAGATTCGAATATGTGACTCTTCTAAAAGTTTAAAGACCAAAATAAAATAAGAATAAAAGTTTAGGGACCAAAATATGATTTAAACTTTTTTTTTCCCCCTTTTTTTAGTTCAACCTAATGTTCATGTAAATTCGAATATCTGACTTCTTGGTCGGGAACATATGTTTTAGCTTATTGAGCTATTTGACTTCTTGATCAATGACACAGTTTTCTAATTCATTGGAAACTATTTGATTTTTAAAAATTAAGTTTATAAACATTACTCTTGCTTATAAGTTTCTATATTTTGTTTTCTACTTTCTATTAATGTTTTCAATAACCGTAATTTACAACAAATTTTTTTTTTTTTAAGAATTTAAATAGGAATTTAAGTATTTCTTCAACAAAGATGAAAACTATAATCGAAAAATTAGGAAGAAGGAAGCATAAATTTCAAAAACTTGAAAATTAAATCTAGAACTTTGTTTTTGGTGCAATAGTTTATAAAAATAGCAATTCAATCCATGAACTTTATTTTGAAACAATTTAGTTATTTTATTTTCAAATTTGTAACCATTTTAACTCTTATACTTTTAAATTTATAACCATTTAGTCTCTACTAGAAATATTTATTGATATTAAGTGTTAATTTTTATTTCGTAAAAACTTTGCTTCATTGTAGTTTATACACATTTAGTCCTCTGATAAGTTTGTTAATTTACATTTGTAATTTTCTTTTTTTAAAAAATCTTAATAATCTTTCACTACATGAGTTAAATCGTTACAAATTTTAAAATATAATAGTGGTTAAATTTTTACATATAAAAATTTGTAAAGTAAATTTTTTTTAAATTGTTACAAATTGAGATGCATGGAATACAAAGGGGACGTTTGGGGCGTTGAGTCGGTTATTACCGTTAGTGAATAGTGATTATTATAGTGGAAAGGTTATAACAGTTATAATATTTAGTATTTGGGGTGTAGATTATTTTAATTTTTGTTATAATAGTTTATGTTTAGGGTGTAAACTATTTTTGTTTGGATAAAAAATAGTAAATACAGGATGAGTGTAAATAGTAAATACTATAACAATTTTTTTAAAAATAGTATTTATTATACTTAATTGTAGATTATAAATAGTTGAATAGACCACTATTATATTTATCGCCCCAAACATGGAGAAAGCTATAAAATAACTCATTCCATCGAATTCTAGTTGGTGTCCCAAATTGTCGCAAAGTATTTTTTGACCATCTATTTTCTGCTTTCAAATTTGTCCCATTTTAATATATAGCCTTATAAATGTTTATAGTGGTCCATAAAAATTTAAAATTTCCCTATTTTGGTGAATTACTTTGTAGAACATATATTTTATTTCAACTTTTATATAAAAGAATCATTTTAATTATAACTATATTATTTTTCAATCTATGTCACTGCTTAATTAGTCTCTAATCCTTTTTGTTTTCCTTTTTCATATTTGTTTTTGTTTTCTAAACCTAATTAATACATTGCTCATATTATCGAAGGCATGCCATTAATTTGTTATAAACATAATAAATAATAAGAGTCAAGATGCTTATTTTATTTTTATTTTTTAAAAAATTCACAGACTAAAATATACATTTTAAAAGTTGAGAGAGTATATGTATTTTAAAATATACATTTTAAACGATGTAACATTAAAGGAGTATATTAACTAGATAAAATAAATGTGAGAATGTATAAGTTTGTTTTTTCTTCTTTCCAATGGTAACTAATATTCCATGTCAACATTTAATTAACAAAAAAGTCAATCCGAGCATAGCTAGATAAATAAGAAACACTTAACCATTTTAAAGATGGTTGGTTCAATCTTTCCCCTATAATTGTCGAACTAGAAATAACAATAACAATGATAAAAAGATGAGACTTGTTAGAATTAAAGATACAATTCTTTATTTACTAAAGATATGGTTCAATAAAACACTATTTCTAACCTTTCTTTAGAAAATTATATATATATATATATATATAAAATGCGGTATCACTAATTAAATAAAGTTCAAATAACGAGAAATTGTCCGAAATAAATTAAAAAGTTTGAAATAGACTTTCGTAGTCTTCTCGTCTAAGATTGACCATGAAGATTTGAATAAAAAATTGACCATGGAGCTTTGAATAAAAAATCAACTTTTTTCATCTTATATCGAAACTATTGATTTTTTTGGACTTTCTCGATTCAATCTCAACCAAGACGAAGATTGAGATCTCCCAAATCTTACTTAATCTTTCCTAAAATTTTAAAATCACACTCCAATCATCTCGATATCCATTTGAAAAATCAATTTGGATAATTGTTAAATCTATTTTAAAGTTGAAACAAAAATTTGAAAGAACTACGTAGAATATGGTTTTCATCCCGGAGAAAATCTAAAAGAATTGGTAATTTGAATATAAGATGAAAATTTTATTTTATTTATTCAAATCTCAAGGTAAATATGAGTTAGGAGGGATTGAGAAAAACTATTTCAACGAATTTTTTGAAAAGTACTAATTGTGACCTATGAAAATATTTGAAGAATTATTTCTGATCATTTCAATATATAATTTAATTTTTATTTTATTTTATTTTGAACATATTGTATATAAATGTACCCTATATGGCTAGTTTCAATTTCCCTTTCTCTTTATATATAGCTAGTTTCAATTTCTCTCTCTTTATCAACTGATAAGAGAGATTCTTGAGTTTTACTTTTTCTTTTTGAGAGATTAGATACATTACTACCCATGTGATGTTATATTTCTTTCTATTATTTTATTTCTACTTCATTAGATAAATAATAAATATGAAACACTATTAATGCATTAAATATCAATATATAAAAGACATTCCCTTTCTTAAAGTTAACATTATTGTTTTATTTTGAAGGCTTGAATCCTATTTTTATGTTTATGTTTATTTTTATTTGTAAGCTTTTAGAATATTATATTTTAATATATTTAAATTTTGCATAAAAAACCATTTTATGTCCTTGTATTTTAATAAATTATTTTAAAATGTTTGTCTTGAGGTTTGTTTTTATCGTTTATTTGACTTGTATAATGACTAAACAAATATTTAAAACCATATGTGTTAGTAAGTCGGGTATCAAATTTTAAATACTTTATTTATTCCGTCATCAATCAATAATTAATAGTAATGAACCTAAATTATAATAAGAAAAATAAGAAAAATATTGGAATGCTTCTCACGATTCTTCGAATGCTCGATAATAAGTATATATATATCTAAAAATTAATTAAAGAACTAAAATATAAATTAAATTTAAAATTATTTTTCTCTATATATATTTTGTGACTTTGAAAACTCTGTCTGAAAGAAGTATATTATTTTGTGAATAAAACTTAAATTTATACATTGAAATATCAAGAATATGTTCATATGGATTAAAAAAGTTATTAAATAAAAAGAAAAGATTTCGCGACACAATTTTTTAATAATATCAATACTACTAAGTTAACTAATTAGTCTACAAAAATGGCTAATCAACCTTTTTCTACTCTCTAATTATATTTATATTGACTTTAATTAGATTCTATTTGATTTTAGACAAAAATTGGTGTAGCTCGTTACATCAACTTAAAAGATGTTTAAAAAAAATTAGAAATTCAAACAAACAAACATGGTAAAGCTTAATACAAATTAATCAATGAAAAGTTATCATTTTCATTAGATTTTTTTATAAGGTGACTTTGAAATTCTAAATCAATCTATATTCGATTCGATTTTGTAGGTTTGTTCAAACATATGAATCTTAAAGATTAAGAAAATTGAGAAAAAGAAATAAATGAGAAGATTATTAATGATAATATATCATAGAGAAAACAAGTAATTAGGTGGGAGAAGAATATATAATGTTGGTTGCTATAAAGTTTTAAAAACAATATAGTTGGGAAGAGAAGCCAACAAAAACAACAACAATTATTATTACAAGCAAAAAACATGCACAACCTCACTTTGTCTCCATGTCTTGTCTTCAAAGCCAGGCAAATTCCATCTTTTGTTTAAAAAATTGTTCTTTATTTCTTTCTTTAATCATTAATATGGATCATATTTATACATATTTAATTTTATGATTAAATTATCCATTGGATTCTTTAATTTATTTTATTGTCTAGTCAAATATATACTTATAGCTATGGTTCATTATATGAATATGTGACACATTTTTATCTATTGTGATAATAAATTGAAGTTTTTTTTAGTACAATTTAGGATAGAAGAATTCGAACCATAAACCTCGTGGTTGCACACTCCGATATCAACTGGGATATATTTGGTTTGACAACTATACTTGAAATTTAAAGTTAGAAATTGATGAATTTTCAAGTGAAGCAAAACACGATTTTAGAGATGATTTTATAAAGGTTAATTAAACTATGGACACTAAATTAAAAAAAATTTAAACCTTATGATCAACTAAAATGAAACTAATCTGGAATTATATATACCAAATTAGGTATAACTAAGCCATTTTATTCTTTTTTTTAAGCTAAATATGTTTTAGTCATAATGTAATGTTGGTGTATTTTTGTATTCTCAAAGATAACTTTTACATTTTTTTTTTTCATTCTGCCTTGTATTTATGTCAAATCATTATGTAAATTTATCATTAATCAAGGTTAACATTCCACCCACAATGAAAAAGCAAAATGGGAACTTTTCAAATAATAAAATTCGTCATATTTTCGTACCACCCACTTAATTACTCAATCATAAGTTGTCGTATGGTAAATTTTTATTTAAAAAAAGAAACATGTATTTTATATATATTGTCTCTTTATAAGGGAAGGAAATGCAAAAAGATAGATGCAATTCAAGTATTACTTTGAGAAGTATATGAAAAAAAAACCGGCCTAACATTATGATGGAGACTAAATTGAAAGAGAAAAATTTAAGTGCGGTATGAGCTACACCTATGTTTGTGTATATTAGAATTTAAAAAAAAGACATATTATTTATTTTTTAAAAAAAAGAAGAAGAAGAAGAAAAAAAAAAGGGTTGGGTAGAGTTGAGATTATTATAATGGAGAAATAGGATGTGTTGGGAAGCACTAATTGGGTGTGTGGGTGTGAAGAGAAAATTGTTTTGATGCAAGGCAATGATTAGTGGTGATGTTAGAAAATAGAAATAGGGGAAAGAGAAGCATGTGGTTGTTTTTGTTTTCATGCTACTTTCAATCATGTGCCTCTATTCTTTATTTCTCTTTTGGATTCTTGCTTTCTTTTTGGGATGTGCCTCTCTCCCTCTCTCTTTCTTTTCTTTTTTAAGCCTTGGACTATTATTTGTTTTCTTTCTTAGATGTGGCAACCTTTCATCCACATTAATTGCTTCCAACATCCCACAACCTACCTTCCATCTTTAGGGACCTAATTAATATACATTTTAGTTTAAATATCACTTTAATTTCTTTACCAACTCTTCCCACCGTTGAGCTCGTTATTATAATAGTATGTGTTCAAGGTAACACTAAACACTGTAACAAAGATAAATAAAGAAATCCAATAGAAAATTTTAGGTTATAAATAATGGATTAGCTATAATAATGCCCAAACACCCCACCTTACTTTCAATTGTCCCAATTTAGTTCTCAATGCTTCTTTATGGTTGATTTGTAATTTTTTGTTTTGCTATCTATAGCATTTTCACTAATTTTTTTTTTAAAAATATTTATATATTTTATTATCTTGCATAAATAATATTATTACTATTTAATCAATTTGGATGAAAATTGATTTTTAAGTAACTAAATTTAAAATTAATTGAAAGTATAAGGATTAGCTTCAAAGTATGAAGACCATAATGATATTTAAACCATAAACTTTTTAAGATGTAGGTGGTAATTAATAAAATCTATATCAAATTGGTTTACACTTTATTTTTTCTAATAATTTTGTTTAGGCCCTTAAAAAGCCATTTCAAATAAGTTTTTAATTACGATTAAATACAAATTCAGTTTGCATGTCTAATAAATCTTTAAATTTTTAACTTTTGTCTGACAAGTCTTTAAAATTTTAAATTTGCATCTAATATATGTCCTAAACTTATTCTATAATTTTTTATTTTAAAAAAAATTAAAAATTCATAGATCTACCAAACATAAAGTTAAAAGTTTAGGATTCTATAAGCCATACGATTGGATTTTGTATTTAATATTCCAATTAACTTTTAAAAGTGTTGAATGTATCACAAAACTATAGATGGCGTTTGGATTGAGGGAATTGGGATGAGAATAAGGGTGGGAATGAGTAAGAAATATACATTCGCTTGTTTGGTACAAGTTTTGAAGTTTTAGGCATGAGAATAAGTTACTCCCATGCACTCCTTATACCATCCAAAAGTGTGAGTTTTCTTGATGTCCACATTCTCTCCCTTTTAATACATTAATTTATTCTTTTATTTTATATTACTAAAATTAATTAATATATGAATATTAAATTTAAAATATAAATTTGAATTTAACTACTCTAGATTCATAAATAAATAAATTAATTATATAATAAACGATGCATTAATACGATTAATTCATTAATAAATTATATATGTAATTAATTAATTATCATTAATTTATCATTGATTAGTTATAATTCATTATTTTTTAATCATAAAATTTTATATTTATTTTTTAAACTGATTTTGATTGTTTTATTAATTAATACATCATATTTATATAAATTCATCAAATTATATAATCAAGTAACTTTAATTATAAATTAATCACTTTACAAATATTTATAATTAATATTATTATTTGATACTTAAATAATTAAGTTTGTTCAAAAACTTTGAATTGAATTTATTGTTTATCAATTAATTTATCAAAATTTCATAGAGGTGTCCATGATTAATTTTATAAATAAAATACAAAACTAATTTATTACCATACAATTTTGATAACATTCTCATGTACGACCAAACACAGTCATCCTTGATTCCCACCAATCATATTCTCAGGTATACTTAATTCCTGGACATCTTTAAAATCTTATACCAAATGATCCTTTAGACGTAAAATTAAAAGTTTAGGTACATATTAAATACAAAATTGAAAGTTGAATGAATGACGTAATAAACAAAACTACAAATCTAGGAACCTTTAGACATAAACTTTAAAAGCTCAAGGGCCAAATTTGTAATTTAATTTTTATTATTTATGCCAATGTTTCAACCATATACATGATAGTGTGTTTACTTTTGCACATATAGGGACAAAGCTAGCAAAGAAAGAAGAGGGAGGGGGCAATTGGCTCTCCTATTAGGTTATCTTAGATTAAAGACTTTAAAGTTTTTTCATTTCAAATCTCCCTCTCTAAATTTGCAAACATTTGTCCTTCTTTGTGAAAGATTCTAGTTTTGATCCACTTACACATTGTTCTAAAGGAAAATATAGATTTATTTATTTATTTATTGAACTAATAAAACAAAGAAGGAAATGGGTATGAAAGCATGAGATGATGAGAGCTTTTTTTATATACATAAATAATAAGACAATGACATGACAATGGGCTTGCCTACCTTCTTGGAGGCATTCTTCTATTTCTTGCTTTATTTTGCCACTAAGTCCTCTCACACTACCCCCCATCAAAATATGCTAATCTTCATTCACAAAATTTTGTTATATTGTAATACCCTTTTTCTCTTTTATATTTGTTGTGCTCCAAAAAACCTACAAAAATAAAGACAACTCTCATGTGATTTTGAGATAAATTATATAGGTATGATGATTTGAGCCTCTTACTAATGTAAAGAATTTAAATTGACAAATATTTTTTTTTGTTAAATTATAATAAATATCTTTGAACTTTGCTATTTGTTTAAAGGTTTAAGTTCTATTTTGGTCATTGAACTTTGAATCTTATTTAGGGTCTAGAATAAGCATTTTTTTTTAAAAAAAAAATTTAGGGTCTAGAATAGACATTTTTAAAAGTTTAGGGACCAAAATAGAACTACTTCTAAAGTTTAGGGACCAAATAGGATTTAAATCTTATTTAAAAAGTACACATATACTTTCAAAAGTTACAATATTACCTCTCAATTTTCATAAGAATGTTTTGAATTACCCTTAGAATAGAAATCATTCATAATTTCGAACAAAATCGAGACTTGCAACTGTGTGACGATAACCTAAAACAATGTAGTGATTTAAATTTTCATTCTAGGTCATTGTCACACCATTTCGTATCTCAATTTCCATCTAAAATTCTAAAGAATTTCTACTTCAATAATATTTTTGAAATGTTTATAAAAGTTTAAGGACAGTACTGCAATTTTTAAAAGTATAGTGATAATTTCAAAACAAATGATAAAATTAAAAGGACAAATTTTTTAAACATAATTTAACCATATTTTTAGATATGGTAAATAAAGTAATTAAACTTTCCATTTCTAGCATGTTGCATATACTTTGCAGCTAAATAAAATATATTTCTTTTATCTAACTAATTCAAACAATATATGTTCTCAATAGAACCTAAACACCCATCAACTTGATATTTCTTTTTAGAAAAATCCATAAAAAATTTGAGATATCATAAAGAGTTCACCACATACATTATTTTTTTTACACATAGAAGGTGTTATCTAACTAGTTATATATTAAGTTTATTTATAATTTTTTAATGTATTTACTAAATTTTACTCAACTTATAATGATTTTTTTTTTTAAAAGTCAAAACTCATTTGGATATATTACAAATTCTCAATTAAATTCATATGACCACTTTTCAACTACTTTTCTTTATTTTTTAATTTATTTTTTTTAAATATCCCCCAAAATAGGGCCAAACAAAATGTGTTCACCCCACTAAACTAAAATAATTTGAAGTTTTTGATACCCATCTTTATGCTTTATTACATGTTCTCACTAATCATCATTTGTTTTTTTTTCCTTTTTTTTCCTAATAAATTCTTTTCCTTCAATTACATATTCAAAATATCCAATCTTTTGGATAATAATTGGTGCATCTCGAGCATCATTCATCTTTGTGTATCTCTTTTCACCATTCATATAAAAAAATATTAAAATATTTCAAAAAAAAAAAAAAAGAAAGAAAAAGCAAAATTTACCACATGACAAATTATAATTGGACAATTTGATAGGATGCACAAAAATAGGTGATACTCGAGATACACTTAAATATTTTTTCAATCTTATTGCAAAAGGGAGGGAGAGAGATAAAAGATAAGGTATGTCCATTCATATTATTATTATTATTATTTTTTTTTTTGAAATTCATCTGTTAATTTTAATGATTGTTCAAACAAAGATATTATTTTATACTATGTTTTTTTCCCTGTCCACCATAGCTTTTGTGTATTTGCTCTTATCTTATATAATTTTAATGTTAATTCTTTTCTTCAACTTGCAAGCAACCAATAAAACTTAGACAGCTCTCTTAGTTTATAATATATGTTTCTATAAAAGCTATTAAAATCAGACAACTTTAGTTTATTGGTTAAATATTTGAACTTTAATTTTTTTTTCTTTCCAAATGATTAGTTGGGAGAAGAGAGTTTTTTAATCTCGCCACTTATACATCAGATTTCCTTTTAGTTCTTATGGATAATTGCAATTAATTATTAATGATAATGATAATATAAAAATTTTAATATGTATTACTTTGGAATCTTGGTTTCAACAATGATCTCAATCATTATATAGGTAAAAATTAATGGATAAAATTTGAGGTTGTATCACTTAAAACTTAGAATTAATAAAGGTATAAACTAAAATTTTGAATTTTGAACTAATTGAAATATTCTAGTTTAAAATTGTTAATATAATTGATGATCTTACATTGACTACTCCTTAAAAAAAGAAAAAAAAATTGGAGCACAAAAAATACATTTCGAATATGATCAATCATAATCATGTGTATGAACTCTCTACAAATGGTGGTACTTCTTTGGCATCAAGTTTATTTATATACAATTTGTGCAATTAATTAATACATTTTATTGCTTGTTTAAACCATTATGTTTTTTTTTTTTGTTTTTGTTTTTGTTTTTTTTTTAAATTTTGGCCCTGGAAGAAATTTAGTCCTTATTTGATAATTTATTCTGGTTTTATTAGTCTTTCAAAATAGTATTTGTTTACTTACAAATTTGTTGTCATGATTTTCATCATTTCTAACCGAACATTTGAATTCTGAGCGAAATTTAAAAAGTGATTACAATTTTTTTTAAATCACTTATATTTTTATTTTTTTTTCTAAAATTTGGCTTAGTCTTTAAAAATTTTCCTAAAAAGTAGATAGCAACACAAAGAAATCAATAGGTAGAAATAGTGTTTATAAGCTTAATATTCAATGAAAAAAAAATCAAATGATTATCTAACTAGATCCAAATATATATGCTTTTGTTTTTTTAACAGCACAAAACAGAAAAACCAAAAACTTAAAAGAAAATGGTTGTCCGAAATCTTTGAATTTTAGTTTTAGTCCTCGTACTTCAAAATTTGTAATAATATTTCGTCATTAAACTTTAATGTATAACAATTTAATCTCTATACTTTAAAATTTGTAACAATTTGAGCCTTATAATTAAAAATCTCATCAAAATTAAATATTGATTGCCATTCTTGGGAAATATTTAGTGGGACAAAGAGAATGAACTTGAGATTTTTTCTAAAATAAATATTTTTTCTATATAATGACTAGTCTTTATAGTTTATAAACACATTTAGTTTCTAATCTTTTTATTAATTTATATATATGCGCAAAATTTCATTAAATCTTTAAAACACTTTTCACAAATGGTTATAGACTAAACTTTCACGTACTAAGTAAATTGTTTCAAATTTAAAAATGTAAAGTATTAAATCGTTACAAATTAAATATAAAAAAATTAAAGGGTCATTGATAACAAATTGGTTTTTTATTTTTGATTTTCAATTGTTTTTTTAATGTCACTTTGATATCTATAATCGAGTCTTCTATTTTTTCAAATTTAAAATGTTAGACATATTTAAATAATAATATGTTTAATTAAAGTATGGACTATGTATGTGGATTAATAATTTATATTATTTTATTAGATTGGGCCATGTGATCTAATTAATTAAGACCCTAGATTAGTATGGACTTAATAGAAAACACTATCTTTCTTGAATTCTATAAGAGAGAGATCCCACTAAGGGCATTCGGAGTTTTGGTTGAGGAAGACCATAGTCATCCATCGTTATCTTGAAGCTATCATCAATTTTACAATGGAACTCGGTATGTTATTATTGACAATTTGACATGAATGATTCTAGGGTTTATCTATTCAATATAGGTATAAAGAATTTATGCTAACATAAAAATTTTAATAAATTTAAAATGAAAAGTCAATGTTTTTTTGAACAATGAGCCTCCGCCCCATTTGCAACCCACGGGCTATACTACCAAGTTTTGAGATTGACAAATGTGACGAATCTGAAAATCTTGCTGACTTCTCAAGAGCAGCATTTCCTCCACCACAGATTGTATTGGTGTTAACACTTCTTCCTTAGTGTTTAATAAATACACCGCAATCACATTATCTGACTCACCACCAAAGGCCACTGCATTGTCGAGCTCATCACATCTAAACCGGCCGCAATCGCCTGAACCTCAACAAATAATACATCAAACAAACCTCCAGCAACCTTCCCACCCACTGCTATAAGCTCACCTGTATAATCTCGAAGTACCCAACCAAAACCGCCATTGCATTCCTTTGCATCCCAAGAAGCATCATAAAAAAAGCCATCCACCCATCCGAGAAGCAAACCCACACATCTCGTTTGTTGTTAGCTACCACCTCCCTTGTCACCAAGTCTCGCCAACCCACATTCCTTTGTGTCTCCTTACTAGCCACACTCCAATACTCTGAGAGGAACATTTGGATCGAATCAAATAGGGTCGTTATGCATGAAGATAATCAATTCGATCGTTGTGGTCAGACTCTATTATGGATTTCTGACCATATTCTCCATAGGGCCCTCTTATCTCTTCCTTCTTTGAGCTCGGGTTATGGAAGAAGGAACCGAGAAGAAAGTATCAACAACAACATGTTTTATTACGGGACAACTCATGATGTTCATATCGATCTATTATGCGTCTCTGCATCTAGCATTGGGTAGACCTCATACAATAACTGTCCTAGCTCTACCGTATCTTTTGTTTCATTTCTTCTAGAACAATTACAAATACTTTTTTGATTATGGATCTACTACCAGAAACTCAATGTGTAATCTTAGCATTCAATGTATATTCTTGAATAATCTCATTTTTCAATTATTCAACCATTTCATTTTACTAAGTTCAATGTTAGTCAACATTTCTATGTTCGATGCAACAACAAGATGTTATTTGTAACAAGTAGTTTTGTTGGTTGGTTAATTGGTCACATTTTATTCATGAAATGGGTTGGATTGATATAGTCTGGATACAACAAAATAATTCTATTAGATCTAATTTACTTGTCAATGTACCATCATCCCCTTGAAACACAACACAATTACACGCCTCCCCAAATGTGCCACAACACCACTAAGAATGTCACCACCTAATCCTTTATGCCATGCTCTCGAATCCATCCAAAATATCCAACAATGATCACTAGTTCCTACCACATAAATGAGCACTATTACAAAAATAATGTATATTGACGTTTTTTCAACGTCAAGTGTCACTATTCTAGAAGTTTTTAAAAATGCCAAGGAATTCGTATCAAGAATGTAGATGTTCCAGATTAGGAAAAAATGTCAAGAAAAATAAGACTTGACGTGTTTGAAATGTCAAGAATATTGGCTTTCGCGTTCTTGACAAATTAAAAAGTCAAGAACAGTTTCACTTGATATGTGAAATATGTCAAGATATACTTTATTTGATACTTCAAAAATCTCAAGAATATAGATGTTCTTGACAAGAATAAAGTGTCAAGTGCAAAACTTCTTGAAAGTTTAACTTGTCAAGTATGTTTGTATTTTTTTTTTTAAATTTTAATATGGATTCTTACCTATAAATTGTTTCTGTATTTTGATCCAACAATCACATGTGATATACTATATAATATATGATAAATATCCATCAAACCAGATAAATAACCAAACACATTTTCAATCTTATCGACAAAAATTTTCTCCAATACCTTTGACAAAAGATCACCTTCTACAATACTGTCAATATAAAACTTACAACTAGAAGAGTATGGACAACCCCATATAAACATTTTTAAAAAGAATATAAGGAACATAATTCCAATAGTCAACCCCATATGAACAATTTAAAAAATTATATTTCTAAAACTTCTATCAAAACTATCATCCAACGAGATTCGAAACTACATTGTTTAGTACATGTTAATTTTATGCTCTTAGGCATAACAAAAACTAATGAAATTGTGGGCCTGGGTCCCTTTACTTCATTTTTCTTTTAGGCATAGCAAGTGAAATTTTTGGGTTATAGTGACCTTCATTTGCATCAAGAAAACTATAAGACAAAATGAGAATATAAGTATCAAATAGTTTAGGTTAGCATATATAAAAAATTCGCTTTGAAGCTATAAAAGTTGGCAAAAATGCCTGTAAATAATAAACAAAGATCTATACTTGGCAGCTCAGAGTCAAAGCTCTTCATCTAAAATTGCATAGTGGAACGTAATAGCAGTATGGGGAGACAAATTTTAAGGAAATTTTTAAGACACCAGTACATAATACAACAATAGGATAAAAATCTAGTCGACCCCATTTATGTAAAACAAAACCTACGAGAGATTAAAGACGGAAAAATCGTAAATGACTTTCTATCAAACACATACAAAGAGGTGATACTTAATCAAGAAGTCGTGATAGTCTAGTAGTCATATAACTAAGTACATTTTGATGACAAAATCTTGAAATGTGTAAAGTATGTTAGAGAGATTTTTTGTACGGATGGCCTCATTTGGGAGGCCGAAATGAAAAATGGTCACCTATAGAAAAAGTAATGGAAAGTGGTCTTTTGCTGACATCATCCACGTGTGATTTTACTGCTTCGCCCCTGAAATGCACCTTGCGCGCCTGGGCCTACCAAGAAACTCGATCCTCGATTACCCATCACACGATCCTCGTGGCTCGTCACACGATCCTCGATGCATGGTCACTCGATACTGGGATGCATGGTTGCTCGATCTGTAGCAATCGACACGTGTATACTCGATCATAGCCACATCATACTCGATACTCGATTAACTTATACTCAATCATTTTCAACCTTTTGAATTCTTAGCCCGTTCGAAGTCCATTATTTCACCACTTCAACTCATTTCTCAGACTATTCTCTCTTGTCTTCCGATTTTATATACCTCGACGATTGCACCTGTACACTCAAAACTCTCTCGATTCTCTCTACATCAGATAACATTATTCTCCTTGTTTATATTTTGGCATCATTCGTCTATTTGTTTGTTATATTTTGTCATAATACACTTGCATGTTTCTCGATACTTGACCAATAAGATTTTCATTCCGGTTTTCATATTTTGCATGTTTGGCTAGAGTTCAAATTTTTTCATTTAGATTTTCATATTTCTGGCATTTCGGACCATCAGTTTAGGTTTTGAGTAGGATAAATCAGGAAGGTGAAAATTAAACCGAATGCTCGATAATCTACCATTTAGTCACATGTAATGTAGTGAGTAAGGGACCCTATGTACGATGTATCACGTATCTGGTATTAAGCAATCATGTATCGTGTATCGTGCATCGAGTATCATATATTGAGTACCAAGTATTGAAAAAAATGCTTAATTTCTGGTGTTTTATGTTATTCTGTGTAGTAGGTTAGACAATTCAAGATTCCTCCCTAGAAACATTTCCCAAGCCAAGAAACCAGCCTTCCTCTTATATTGAGACAACTAACAAGATTGTGAAAGAGAAGCTTACTCTCACACAGCTTTCCCTATTTAAGAAGATGGTATTTGGGCGATTTTTGAACATGGATATTATCTTCAACAATCCATTGACACACTACATTCTATTGAGGGAGATTGTAGATGATAGGAAGGATGTAATGACCTTCGATTTGAATGGTACGATTGTTACATTCTCCAAAGAAGATTTCCTGTTGGTGACGGGATTGTGGCGGTCACCTAATCCAACAGTTGTGAGGAGGGGTGAAACACTTGGATCACTGCGTAGTAGGTACTTCAAGAATGATTTTGTGGGGGACATTCACATTGGTACCTTAGAGATAGTGTACAAGGAGATGGAGTTTGATAACGACATGGATGCTGTGAAGACCACATTGATCTATTACATTGAATTGGGTATGATGGGGAAGGAGAAGACAAGGGCTAATGTTGACAAGACATTATTAATTGATATGGAGGATTTGGATTACTTTAATTCCCATGGATTGGGGAAACGTGCTATAAAAAAGGACGTTACTTGGACTACAAAGAGGATTGAGTGGTAAGGCAGATAACTACAAAAAAAGGTCAAAGAACAATAAGAACTATATTGTGAAGTACAACCTACTGGGGTTTCCTTATGCATTCTAGGTAATATCCATTCATTGGCCATATGAGATCTACTTATTTTAGTTACAATGACTTCCTATTTATTCTTGTTTTATAATCGTTATGGTAGATGTGGGCATATGAGATCATATTAATGGTTGCCGAAAAAGTTGTAACTCAATTGAGTAGAATGTCGTACATCGATTCTTGAGGTGGAAATGTACATACTCACCGCCGACCAAAATAATATAGGGAGACGTGTTTTAATCCAGCGAGGTCAGTGTATTACATCAATATTTACTTGGATTTAAGGTAAATGTCATATATAACTAACAATTTTTTTGTTGTTTTCTACAGATAAGGATCACATCTACACCATTGATCATATTAGATAGGGAGAGGTTGTATAGGGACACCAGGGTTGATAAAGGACTCATATACGAACACATTAGTGTTGAGAGGAGCTCCTCAGAGACACATAAATCACATCATGATGAGGATGCTCATAGTCACTCCAGTGAATACGAGAGTCACGAGCATCGGTCCAACCAGTCAAAACTCGATGAGCATTAGTCTCACAAGCTTCTTACTGAAGAGCTTGAGACTCACCCTCCTCATAATGAATCTCACGAGCTCTCTACTTATGAGCACGTGCCCCCAATTGACAAGCAAGTGTTGTCTCAGCCGAATACATCCCATTCGGAGTCCATGAGGGATGTGAGAATTCGTACATCACTCCGTGATATAGACCAGAGAGTGTCTATGATGGAGCATAAATTGGATGATGTGCAGTAAGACTTGAAAGATGTGAAGTTTGACTTGAGTGTCCTTTAGGCCGACGTATAAACAATCACCAGTTGACCGTGGTCCTTGTGTCGGGTACGTAATACTATATTAAACTTGTTCTAATGTAAATATATAACATGTAGTTTGACCTAATGTACTTTGTAAACGATGTAGGGTTTAGACGTGGATTCTATTAAGACTAGTGACCCCATCCTCCATCATCCACCGAGTCCCTATTGAGGTTGATGCCCTAAATCTCTTAGGGTCTTATAATTTGTAAATGTATTGAACAAACTCATTGTCTATTTAATAAAATATATGATATTTTATTCCATTTTTATGTTGCATTAACCACAAACTAATAAACTAACATCCAAGGTTATCTTGTAATTTAAACATGTATGTAGGGACATATAGGTGGATCATGTTTAAGTGATAACCTAAATGGTTTGTAGTAGATGGATAAGGCTGGTACCTTATCCTGGTGACATGATGCGTAGAATTATGATGCGATGGTGTGAGTATGCGATGATGTGTGTGTTATGCAATGAACATGCAAATTTTCCTAACAAAGCCCAAGTATAAGCCTTCTTAGGTTTCCTAGTAAGTACAGGGTCGAACACAGGGACTAATAAATAGATATGCGGCAGACTCTTTGATTTTATTGAAGTGGTAAAAAAAAAAAGAGAAGTGGATAATGTTTTGATTTAAATTTTCCTATGTGACGGAGTTGAACGCGGAGTGATGAAAGCGTAGAGTTACAATAAGTATGCGATGAAGGGGTTGAGAAGGGGTTTAGCTAACACTTCCTAAGATTGTGCACAAGTTATGCGATCAAGCTATACACAAATAACAGTACTTCGTTTCTCAATGCAGAATGCCATAATTCCTATTTCTAGGACGTATGCGATGTATATGCGAAACAGTCGATAGGACTTATTTCTAAGTCTCTACTCTTGCATATGCGATCTAATCCGACTCTCTCAAGCCTAAATTCTATCTTTAGACTACTCTCTCAAGTATGTCCAAATGATGAATAATGCACACATAAAACAAGGTGACCGCATACCATCATTCCTATTTTTAGGGCGCATGCGATGTGTAAATAGCAATAGAACTTATTTCTAAGTTTCTACTCTTGCTTATGCGATTCTAATCCGACTCTCTTAAGCCTAGATTATATCATTATACTACTCTCTCTCTCAAGTATGTTCAAAGGGTGAATGATGCATACATAAGACAAGATGATCACATAAAATGTAAATCTTAAGTCATGCTAGCTAAGTACTCCTCAACCCATTCAGAAATTCAGCTATTCATGTATAGTGCGGAGAGATTGAACATGAATTGAAATGAAGTTTCCATTTTCTGCAATTAAAGTACTGAATACAAAATAACAAATGGCTTTGAGAGATGAGAAGCCCGGTAAGCAATGTTTTGTTTTGCTTCTCGTGGCCTTTTACAATGCTCTTTATCACTTCAACTCTGTTCTAAATGTGGATTCTTGCTCTCGCAGGGGTTGACCCTCTCTCTTTTGTATTGCTTTTATGTAGTCTCTTGATCTGTCCTGGAGTGATTTTCCTTGGCTTCGCTCGTCTCCTTGCTCTTTCCGTCCTCTATGTATATGTATATGTATGTGCGTGGATCAATCGGATCGGATCTCTCTGGTGGCATTCGGTATTTATAGATTTCAAGGTGAAACAACTTTTCTTACAAATGATTGCAATGATGGGCGACATTAATTTTCCCATTCTGTTGCGCCGTTTAAAAGTCACCGAAAGTTAAATGAACTTGCTACAGTGTGGCTTTTAACGGCTTGTCAACTAAATTCAGAATCGACCGTTATCAGCTTTACGTCCCATCGTGATTTATTATGCTGTTGGCTTGATGTGAGGTCTTTATGCGATCACCTTTTAAGAAACTTCTCACGATCGCATGACTTGTGATTGCAACTTCAAGCGCGCTGTCGCACTGTGACCTTAGATCGCAATTTCGTATGCGCCATCGCATTTGCCTTTGGATCGCAATTTCATATGCGTCATCGCATTGTACCTGCACAAAATAGGTGAATTAACTACTTTTATAATGTATTTGATACATTATAGATTAATGGAGAGGAAATAAATATTTGAATAAGACTTAAATATTATTAATATGAATTAGATTCATAGTTGTTAAATTTAATATAAATGTGATATATACTAAGTGCCATATATGAGAGAAAAGAAACTATAGGTTATCTTGTATGCGATGCAATATTAAATCTATAGGTTATATGTTATATTTGATATAACATATATATATATATATATATATATATATATTATATACAATAAGTTAGTTATCATATTTTATATATATTAAATATCATTTTTATTTTTATTTTAAATAAAAATGAGGGAGGGAGTTTCCCTCCCCCTCTTTCTCTCCACCCACATAAGTGGATGGTTGTGGTATTTGGTCGTTTGAAAGACAGGAGAAAGTCTCTTTCTTCAATAATCCGTTCATCGATTTTGACAGTGGAGAAAGACAGAAGAGTTCTGTATGCAAGTTTGAGTTGTTGATGAACAATTTCAAACCTTCCTTACTAGTAAAACTCCCTCATTCCAAAATAGCCAGAGCCCAACGCTCCTGGGTTCTTTACCCGAGAATACCAAGGAAGCCTTTGTGGTAGTGTTCGTGCTCCTGATTGAAATTTTCTTGAAGAGAGTGTTCGTGTGCTGTTCGAGGGATTCTTGAAGAAAAGTATTTAAAGGTAAGGTTTCTAAAACCTTTTTAATAGTATATTGTAATTTATATAAATGCATATCTAGTTCTTTATTTACTGTAAAATTTACATTCAATGAAAAATGGATTTGGGACGATCTTTCTTCTGCTCACGGTTCCCTTCAATTTGGGATCCTTCAGTCTCGTGACCCCATTCCTCCACCTTCTTTCGAGTCCTGCGACCCCATCCATCCACCATCCATAGAGTCCATTGACCCCATTTGTCCACCTGAAGGAAATCGGAAATGAGATTTCCATGAGCAGCGGAACAAGACTATTCAAAATTACAATCATGAATCAACAAATCATTTACAGTTGACTTCAAACAAACGGTTATGCGATTCATATAGAAATTACAGCATGAATAAAAACAAATGCATAGAAAGCAAATTCTATGCACATATAAGAATGCGTCTTCATGCTTCGATGCGCACTCTGATCAAACAACAACAACCACGAGCGCTCGATCTACACGACTGCTACACCGCACGAACACAATGCGCTCGTCCTCAACAATCTCCTTGGTCATGAACTCCTCTACAACACGAACGACCTCTATAGCACCACGAACGGCCTCCAAAAATCCTTGACGGTGTCGAGTTGAGTCTAACACCACCAACAAGGCAACCCTGGTATTCTTGGTGTGAGAATCCAGATGGTGGGCTCTGTTCGGACTTGGTATGAGGTAGGCGAATGAAGGAAACGATGATCGCGTACATAAATGGGTAAGTGGGAGAAGGCGGAGACCTATTGTATAGGTTGATACACAATCATTTAGATAAATCTATGCGATCGTCTAGCAAAAACTATGCGATCATTTAGCTCATCGTCTAGCTCGGTCTGTCGCCTATAGACTCTACACGATCATTTACCTTGGGCAAGCGATCGTCTAGCAAAACTATATGATTGTTTAGTAAATACTGCACGATCGTTTAGCTTGCACCTGCATGATCATTTAGCTTGCACCTACACGATCGTTTAGCTCGCCTAACCGTCGTTTAGTAAATCTGTATTTATTTGACGACCACTGTGAGTTTCTATACACTGAGAGAAAACTCAAAAATCCTTTTCCATCTTTTGTAAAAACTTCTTTTCAAAATAGGAAACCACTTTCCTTTTCACGGTTACCATGATTCAATAACCACCCACTACTTTGGTTATTTAAAAGAAAAAGAATTAATTATCTAATAATTAATATTATTATAAATATAAATGATAACCAACTTATCATACTATATTTATAACCTATAGTTTTAATATTTCATCTCATGAAACATATAAACCATAGTTCTTTTTCTATTCCATGGTACTTAATGTAAATCTCATTTACATCAATCCTCTATTAGATGTATCTTATACATCATACCGATTATATCATATATAATCAAAATACCTTTTGTCAATTTGAACATTTCAAATCAACACCAAGAACTGATCCACAACAGAATCCAAGCTATCAAGGGGACCTCATGGACTTGTAGCTCCGAAGCTCCACGGTACGTGAATAACTGACTAAACTCTTTAGTCACGGGATCCACCATCCGTTAACTGCCAGGCACTCCACTAAAGACCGACAGCTGAACTCTCCGTACCACAGATATATTATGTGTCCATCTTAACTAATCAGCAGTGCGACAACCCTTCACAGATCTCTCATAAGTATAGCTGGGCCAATAACCGTTATGCCCATGTAGTTACATTTGCCTTCTTAAGTACCACTGATCTCTCTAATGAACATAAGTCATAGTCCTACTATGACTGAGTCTTCTCTTCCAAAAAGAAGTTGTGGCCACTATGTTCAAGCCCTGAAATCAACCCTTAAGGGAGCAATCTCTCTACGTATCCCTGCTTCGGGAAAGGAGTGAATTCCATCTTGTGGATTGAGTTCCTAGCTCCTAGATCAGACAAGTCCCCAAAAAGGTAGACATATTGAGTTGGCAATCTGGCCACTCTCTCCCATACTAATCAAAGGACCGCCCTCAAAGGCAGGAGTTCCCAAAATACTCAGGATTGAGGTCGTGTCACCTATGGTTGTTTAGGTGAGATGTAAGTATCTAGTATCAACGACGTTATATACAGAGTCTAGTCATCTCGTGGTCCAGGTCTTATACAAACTCTTTGTATAGGACACCCCTGTTCACACGTCTCCACATGAATGGTCAAGATCTGCCATCTGTAGTAGTTTATAACACTTGCAAACCTCTACAAAGCTGACCGTATCCGTAGTGTCACCAGGATCAGGTATCCCACCTTAATCCTTATACTACAGACCGATTTAGGTTATCACTTAAGGCATTATCCACTTGTATATCACATATACATGCTTAAGTTCACATAAGATAACCAAGGAACTTTGTTTATTACATATGAGTAAATGCCAGAATTAAATAACACTTATTTTATTCATTGAACAATGTGTATCTTTACAAAACAACAGACTCCGGAAGAATTAGGATACCAATCCTAACAATCTCCCACTTGTCCTAATGACTCGGGAGACTAATGTACAATACAATATAAAAATGTATAATATACACAATAAACAAGGGCATACCCCAGTATCATCTCCCACTTGCCCTAGACAAGATGCTGCATCTCTCGTAGACCCAGACGTTCCAAGTGACCCTTAAACACTTTAGCCATGAGGTCCTTTGTAAAGGGATCAGCAACGTTGTGCTCTGATGCGATCTGGTTGACTATCACATCACCGCGACGCACAATCTCCTTGATCAGGTGATATTTCCATTCAATGTGCTTACCTCGACGATGACTCCGAGGTTCCTTCTAATTTGGCACAGCCCCGCTGTTATCACAATAAAGAGTGATAGACAAATCCATATTTGGAACAACTTCCAAATTTGTAAGGAACTTCCTTAACGAAACAACCTCGTTAGCTACTTCACAAGCCGCTACGTATTCGGCTTCCATAGTGGAGTCCGCGATGCATCCTTGCTTGATGCTTTGCCAAACTACAACCCCTCCATTCAGATAAACACTGACCCCAATGTCGATTTGCGAGAATCTTGATCGGTCTGAAAGTCAGAGCCTGTGTATCCTGTAAGGATCAGATCCCTATCTCCATACACAAGCATGTAGTTCCTCGTTCTCCGAAGATACTTGAGGATCGTCTTGACCACTGTCCCGTGATCAGATCCTGAATTGGACTGATACCGATTGATAATCCCTGCTGCATAGCAAATATTGGGTCTGGTACACAACATTGCATACATCAAGCTTCCTATAGCAAAAGTATAGGGAATCCGTGTCATCTCCTCAACCTCTTGAGATTTCTTAGGACATTGATCCTTAGATAGAATGATTCCATGGCTGAAATGTAACAAACTCCTCTTGGAATCCATCATCCTGTACCTGATCAACATTTGATCAATGTACGATACCTGAGACAGGGCTAATCGTTTGTTCTTGCGATCCCGAATGATTTGGATCTCGAGAACATACTGTGCCTCACCCAAATCTTTGATTTGTAACTGAACAGCTAGACAACTCTTAATGTCAGTTAGATATCCTACATCATTCCCAATGAGTAGGATATCATCCACATACAGTACTAGGAAAGCTACTGAGTTGTTGATGATTTTCTTGTAAACACAAGGCTCATCAACGTTTTGGTCAAAGCCAAACGACTTGACATCAGTGTCAAATCTGATGTTCCAAGATCAAGATGCTTGTTTCAACCTATAAATGGACGTATTAAGCTTGCAAACTCTTTGCTCTTGATCTGGAACTACGAACCCCTCAGATTGAGTCTATAGATGGTCTCCTCAAGATTACCATTCAGAAAGGCAGTCTTGACGTCCATTTGCTATATTTTAAAATCATAAAATGTGGTTATGGACAGGAAAATCCTGATAGACTTCAGCATGACAACAGGTGATAAAGTTTCCTCATAGTCAACTCCCTCAACTTGGATATAACCCTTTGCCACGAGTCTAGCCTTAAAGGTTTACACCTTTCCATCTACACCTCTCTTTTGCTTATAGATCCACTTACACTCAATAGGTTTTACCCCATCAGGTGGATCAACAAGCTCCTAGACGTTGTTGAAGTACATTGACTCCATTTCCTGGTTTATGGCCTTAACCTATTCATCTTTGTCAACATCTTCCATTGCTTTCTTAAAGGGCAACGGATCCTCGACCCCATAATTCGTAATGACGTTATGGGCTTCAATCAAACCCATGTAGCGATTCGATGGGTTCATAACCCTCCCACTACGTCGAGACGACCTCAACTCTTGAGTTGGTTGACTAGATGTCCCAACCTATACAACTCTTGTTGATCTATCGGCCTGTTCAACAACTCTTGTTGAACCCTTAGCAGTCTCAGTCTCACTTGAGATCTTACGTAAAACGATCTTACTTCGTGGCTTATGATCCCTCATGTGATCTTCTTCCAAGAAGATAACATTAGTGGAAACAAACACTTTGTTCTCACTGGATCATAGAAGTATCCTCCTCTCATTTTATTGGGGTAGCCTACAAAGAGGCAAACCTTCGAACGTGGATTCAACTTCTTTGGATTAGTCACTAGCACATGTGCCGGATAGCCCCAAATCTTAAAGTGCCGTAAACTACTTTTACGACCTCTCCATAACTCAAAAGGTGTTTCAGAAACACTTAGGGAACATTGTTCAGGATATAACATGCAGTCTGCACTGCATAACCCTAAAACAAGTCTGGAAGATATAGACCAAACCATGTCCAACAAGGTCTTGTTTCTCCTTTCTGATACACCATTCTGCTGAGGTGTACCAGGGGCCGAGAGTTGGGATGCAATCCCATGTTCTATCATATAGTTCTAGAATTTGAGGTCCATGTATTCTTCACCACGATCAGATCGTAGTGTTTTTATCTTCTTACCTAACAAGTTTTCAACTTCAGCCTTATACTTCTTGAACTAGTCAAGGGCTTCGACTGACGTTGCATTAGGAAGAGTTACCTAAACCTTGAATAATCATTTATAAAAGAGATGAAATATTCATACCCAGCTCGAGCTCTAACATTCATCGGACCACAGAGGTCTGAATGTACAAGCTCCAAGGCTTCCTTGGCTCTGTAACTTTTTCCAATAAAAGGTCGTTTGGTCATCTTGCCTTCAAGGCATGATTCACATACTAGTAAGGAGTTTTCTTCTAAACTCTTTAGAAGTCCACTTTTCACCAACTTCTCAATCCTATTTAGGTTGATGTAACCTAATATTAGATGCCAAAGATTAGTGTTTTGCTTTGGAGAAACCTTTGGTCTTTTAGCTGTTGTTGTCGTACTGAACATTTCAGTGTTAAACAAGGCTTTTATAACTAACGACCTTAGTACATATAAGTTATTTTCTATTGAACCATAACCTATCTCCATCCCATTCTTGAAAATAAATACTTTATTCTCAGAAAATAAGACGGTATAGTCTTGTTCAATGAGACAAGAAACCGAGATTAAGTTCCTCTTAATATAAGGAACTATAAAAACATTATCTAGTAACAAATAACGTTTCTTGTCAACAAATAACTTCAGCCTGCCTACAACAACAACTGAAACAACCTCACTAGTACCAACTCGAAGAGTCAAATCTCTCTGTGACAACATTTGCTAGGAACTGAATCCTTGGTAAGAGGAACTGACATGATTGGTAGCACCTGAATCAAGGATCTAGGCAGAATCATCATTCTCTACCAGACATGTCTCCACAATAAATCATATTTATTGTCTTGTCTCCTCTTTTGGAGAGCAGTGGGATGGAGGTTGTTTGCCACGAAATTCGTTTCACACGATTCTTTCCACTGCAAGTAATCGGTCATTTTTAAAGCTTTAAACGGAAATACTAACGAGTTGCTGAAAAGAAAAACACATTGACCTACGTTAGGTTTTAAGCAAATACCCGTTGTAAAACAAAACAACATCCAAATTTTAGCAAAACTAAAATGAACTCCGTGTGACATCTAGTTTCGCAATGACGCTTCAAAGGTTTAGGACAAAAGCCGCCTAAGGGAGGTCAGTTATCCCTCCTCTGAATTGAGAAGTTCTCAACCAGTCATTAATACCAGAACAACTCTTGTTCCTATAACGACAAGTCATCATTAATTTAGCCAAGAGATTATTAACTTACTTAACAATCTCCCATAAGTGTGACCCATCATTTTAAGCCCTAGAGGTCTGTCCCAAAAGGCCAATCAGAAGGAAAAAAATCTGATTGGGGCAAAATCTAAAGCGACCTTATCCATTTCTGGAGTTCACCTTGATATTGACCAACTGCACAAAACCCATCCGAAGGGGGCCACTCCGAAGGCGACTCGAGGGCGTACAGAATGATCTCATGGTGTGAACCAATGACAGAGACCATAGGACGTATTGACACACACCCTTCACTCACTTACTATAAATACTCTCTCCGTCCACCTTGATATTGACTCATGCAAACACCATCCGAAGTGGGATGCATCTTGGGCATCTCGAGGCCAAGCATGAATCTCACGGTGTGAACATACAGGGCGAAACGTCAGTGGAATCATAGACATATCTGATACGCTTCCTCCTCCCACTGAGTATTTTATAATCTAGGGTTTAGCTTATTTAGAAAAACACAACTAAGGATTTTAACTATGTGACTTTTAGGTTTTCCCAAGAGTAACTTTTACCTTGGATAGTACTTTTGATCATCATCCATTAAACTCTTTAATGGAGTCTTTGACCAAATCTATCTAATTCACCTTTCCAGTTAGATTCCCAGGTAGGGGTGTTACGTTTCCATCAACTTAAGAACCCAGCCTAGCCAGAACCCGCTTAGACAAAAGTTCCCTTATAGATAAGTTTACATCAAATTTAATCTTTTATTCCAACCAATTTAATCCTATTAAACTGATTTTAAAAGATTAATCTAGGTTGCTAAACTCTTTAGAACCATTTGAATTTAGGTCGATCTCAATCCAATTTTAAAACTCTTTTAAAAAATTTGAGTTCACCCTAAGTCCACATGCAACTCTGAATTATTGATTTTAGGTCTAGTTTTCTTTATAACACTTATAAATGGGAACAACCACAATGCTAAGCTAACACATGCAAGGCATTCATAACACTTATAAACGGCGTAAGTGCCATGCTCAATGCATTGTCCATTCATTGCTACTTCTTTTATATAACACTTATACAAAACAACAATGAAACAAGCAAAACATGCTTCTATTCACCCTTAGACCATAACATTTATAATAAAAGAATGATGCATGATAATGCTTACTGGAAGCAAAATATAACTCTTATATTTCATGATGCATGCGTATGCTTTCAAGTAATTTCTTCATGTTAGATTATAACATTTATAATACATGATGCATGAATAATTGCACAACCTAAGATAGGTTTTAACTATATGACAAACACTTTGGCATATAAGTAACATACATCACACGTATAAATAACCAATGTTGATGAATCGGGTAAAATTGTCTTAAAATACAAAAGAAAAGCTAACTATTACAAAGGCAAGGAGTCTCCGGTTTAAACAGGCGAACCGGGTCTTGAACTGCTCCGCAAAGCATCGCTTCTCCAACCATCATGTACTAAGCACCCCACGATCGTCTACATGATGAAACAAACGCTTTGCTCTATTGCTTAACAGCACTCCCAGAGTTAAACGACTGTTTAGCATTTACTATACAATCGTCTAGAAAAATCCAAACGATCGTTTAGCTATTACTATACGATTGTCTAGAAAAATTCAAATGATCGTTTAGCTATTACAACATGATCGTGTACCTTTACTAAGTGATGAAGCTAAAAGTACACAAGCGCTTAGCGCGCTTCGCACAACGTCTACCTTCCGCGATCGTTTAGCTATTGCTAACTACATGATTGTCTAGCATGCACCTTCTACTAAACGACAAGCATCGCATGCTCCCACTACGATCGCCGACCTCCAGCGCCTATGCGATCATGCAACCAACGCTACGCGATATGGTAAACGATTTTCCCCATCGCTTAACATTAGCTAAATGATCGATTAGAAAATACTACACGATCGTCTAGAAAAATTACTAAATGATCGCTCAGTAAAATCCTAACGATCGTTTACCGGAGGCTACACGATCCAACCCACGCATGATCTTCTTCATCGTTGAGAACTGCATCACCATGCACCAAAGATTCATCACGAACGACTTGACGAACTCAAACGTTTTGAATTAAAGACTCGATTGGAAAGTTAATTTCGCCCAAAAACACAGGGGCCCTTACAATTAACACTTTGTAATACCGAAAGCTTTAACAAAAAGGAAATTTAAACCCGAAGCGTACATCAAAATCATCCAAAAATGGAAAAAACGGTTAACTATAAATGCTGAAACCCACCGCAATTGAAAAATGCATTTAATTTTTATTTGTAATTTGAAGTATCAGAGAACCTGGCTCTAATACCAATTCAAAGAAATTAGAACTAAGTTTTCCATGAGTAGCAGAACAAGATTATTCTAAATCACAATCATGAATGAACATAACATTTACAGTCGACTTCAATACAAACGGTTATGCAATTAACAGAGAAATTAAAGTATGAATAACAACAAATGCATAAAGAGCAAACTGTACGAACAATGGCAGAAGCGTTTCCACGCTCCGTTACACACGAATGCTCAAACAACAGCAACCTCAAACGCTCGATCTACACGACCGCAACGAACACAGCACAAACACTTCGCACTCGTCCTCAACGATCTCCTTGGTCACAAACTCCTCCGCAACACGAACGGCCTCCACAGCACCACAAATGGCCTCCATAGAAAACCTCGACAGTGTCGAGTTGAGTCTAACACCACCAACAAGGCTACCTTGGTATTCTTGATGTGAGAATCCAGAGGGTGGGCTCTGTTCGAACTTGGTATGAGGCAGACGAAGGAGGAAAACATCGAACGCATACGCGACTGGGTAAATGGGAGATGACGGAGACCTATCATATAGGTCGATGTCCAATCGTTTAGATAAAGCTATACGATCGTTTAACTCATCGTTTAGCTCGGTCTGTCGCTTACAGACTCTACACGATCGTTTACTTAGAACCAGCGATCGTCTAGCAAAACTATGCGACCGTTCAGTAAATACTGCACGATTGTTTAGCTTGGCATTGTATGATCATTTAACTTGCCCAACCATCGTTTAGTAAATCTGTATTTACTTGACAACTACGTGAGTTTCTTTTGGGCGGATTTGAAAAACTCCTTTTTAAAATGGGAAACCACTTTCATTTTAAACTCACGGTTATCATGAATCCAATAACCACCCACTAATTTGATTATTAAAGAAAAAGAATTAATTATCCAATAATTAATATTATTATAAATATAATTAATAACCAACTTATCATACTATATCTATAACCTATAGTTTTAATATTTCATCTCATGAAACATATAAGCCATAGTTCTTTTTCTATTCAATGGTACTTAATGTAAATCTCATTTACATCAATCCTTTACTAGATGTATCTTATACATCATACCGATTATATCATATATAATCAAAATACCTCTTGCCAATTTGAACATTTCAAATCAACACTAAGAACTAATCCTCAACTGAATTCATTGAGCTACCAAGGGGACCTCATGGACCTGTAGCTCGAAGCTCTAACAGTACGTGAATAACTGACTAAACTCTTTAGTCATGGGATCCACCATCCGTTAACTGCCAGGCACTCCACTAAAGACTGACAGCTGAACTCTCCTTACCACAGATATATTATGTATCTATCTTAAGAAATCAGCAATGTGACAACCCTTCACAGATCGCTCGTAAGTACAGTTGGGCCAATAACCATTATGCCCATGTAGTTACATCTGTCTTCTTAAGTACCACCGATCCCTCTAATGAACATAAGTCATAGTCCTACTATGACTGTGTCTTCTCTTCCAAAGAGAAGCTGTGGCCACTATGTTCAAGCCCCGAAATCAGCCCTTAAGGGAGAAATCTCTCTACTTATCCCTGCTTCGAGAAAAGAGTGAATTCCATCTTGTGGATTGAGTTCCCAACTCCCGGATCAGACAAGTTCCCAAAAAGGTAGGCATGTTGAGTTGGCAATCTGGCCACTCTCACCCATACTAATCAAAGAACCGCCCTCAAAGGCAGGAGTTCTCAAAACACTCAGGATTGAGGTCGTGTCACCTATGGTCGTTTAGGTGAGATGCAAGTCTCTAGTATCAACGACGTTATATACAGAGTCTAGTTTCTCGTGGTCCAAGTCTTATACAAACTCTTTGTATAGGACACCCCCGCTCGCACGTCTCCACATGAATGGTCAGAATCTACCATCTGTAATAGTTGACAATACTTACAAACCTCTACAAAGCGGGCTGTATCCGTAGTGTCACCAGGATCAGGTATCTCATTTTAATCCTTATACTACAGACCTATTTAGGTTATCACTTAAGGCACGATCCACTTGTATATCACATATACATGCTTAAGTTCACATAAGATAACCAAGGAGTTTTGTTTATTGGATATGAGTAAATGCTAGAATTAAATAACAATTATTTTATTCATTGAACAACGTGTATCTTTACAAAATAATGAGACTCTTGGAGAATTAGGACACCAATCCCAACAGATGAGGCTGTTGGGAAGCACAGGTGCGAGCGATCGCTGGGTTGAGGCTATTTGATCATGCAGATGGGCGATAGGCATACACTATCATAGGCGTTAGCGTTAGGCGTGGGGCCCCATGCGACACGACGTGTTTCCACTTGATCGCCCTACAGGGTGAGGTGTGGGTGCTGACACCATGTACGACCTGACTGCGCAAGCGGAATCTGCGAGGGGTGCACATGTGGACATGCTATTGGGGGCGCGATAGCTGGGCGTGCAGGGTGTCTGGGAGCCTAATGCTACTGAGAGTAGACTGGCCTTCTTTACCTTTTTCTTAATTTTCTCAATCTTCCTATACTTCAAATTTTATGGCAACCTGAGTATGCTCTCTACTCTTAATTTGAATTTGCTAGAGATTGGCTCAAGAAAAATGGAAATGGCATTAGGAATTGAGAGAACTAATCATCTAAAGTGCCCTATGTATAGTAGTCCCAAATCCTTCTTATTGGGACAACTCTTCATACGTGCATGCCTAGGTGTCTTCAGCATGCAAACCCTGACATAACACCCCCTTTTGAGGTGTCTTCACTAGCCTTTTACATGCCTTTTTTTGCCTCACATGCATCCATCTCCTACTTGGACTTGGTCAAGACTTCACTCCATTGAGCCACATATTCCTTTTTGTTGTCAACTTGGCCTTGCTCCCCAAGTAACCTCATCTTCAACGCCTAGTTTTACATGCATAAATCTCCCTTAAGTTCAATACCTACTTCGCTCTAGGTGCCTAATATAGCTCACCTCCTCCCGTGTTCTTTGCATATGGTTCCTTTCTAAATAGGTGTTCAACCATAGCTCTCCGGGGTGTTTGATGTGTCTAAGAAGACTTTCCTCCTTCTTCTTCAGCCTAATATGCACCTAATTAGTATCCTAAATGAGCTCAAGAGTAAACTATGCACCCGATATTGTCTCCTTACCTTAGCAGGAATCTAACTTGGTGTTTCATACCTAATATGCATCCAACCTAGAGGTAATTAGTTCAATTTGTCACTCATGCCTCAAGGGTTAATTCCTATTCTTTTTCTACTAACACTTAGTGAAATTTGTAAACTTCTAACTAGGCTATGAGTACAACCTTTCCTTTTCAACGCATGATTCAATACTCTGGAAATTTTCCTAAATCTCACTTTTTTTTTTTGTTAAAGTATAGTTTGGAGACTTAGCCAAATTTTAGCTTCTTAAATCCAATGCACATTCCACCTTAACTTCTTGTCTCCAATGTTAGCTTAGCTTATCCTAAGCTTGGATTGAGAGCTTACACCTCCCCCTTTTCCCACCAATGCAAAAATGAGCACAATGAAATTATATGATGGAACATGCAACCAACATTCTAATTAGAATGATCCTAAAACAAAGGTAGAGAAAATATTCAACAAAAATTATACTTAGACAACAACTAGTTTTAGACTGAATCATCATATGAATGATCAAAGTCAAAGCCACATCATCTTACACGTCATAAACCCTATTTGATCCTAACAACTTATTTGGCTCTTCGTCTAATACTCAAGCTTGAGCCAAATAACTGCAGTTCACTGGAATGAAGATATTGTATTTGAAGAAAAGAAGCAAAGAAAAGATAGATATAGTAATCGGTGTTAATGTTCTGCACTTACTTTGGATCATTTCCGGACAATGATGGATAAACTTAACTAGTTGGTTTTACGAGCTCCACGATTTTAATTTTTGGACAATGATAAATAAGCCCAACCTTGAGAGAAAATTAATGAAGACTTAATTTCACCAGGATGACCATAGATAACATGACCTAAATCTTAGGTGAGTTGTGAACTCCTCCCTATGAGGGCGATCCTTTGATTTGTATGAGTGAGAGTGGCCAAATCATCGACTCAACAAGCTTACCATTTTGGGGATTAGTATGATTGGGAAGCTGGGAACATAGTTACACAAGAAGGAATTCACTCCTTTCTCAATGTCGGGGTAAGTAGATAATTTGCTCTCTTAAGGGCTGATGTCAAGGCTTGAACAATATGACTCCACACATTCTTCTGGTTAGAGAGAGGTTTGATCATAATTGGACTGTGATTTATTTTTCATTAGAGGAATTAGTGGTACCTAAGGAGTTAGATGTAACTACAGGGAAAAACTGTAATTTTGCTTAGTTATACTTACGTGCAATTTGCGAAGGGCCATCATAATGTTGATTGGTTATATATAATGGACACAGAAATATATCTGTAGTGTAGATAGTGCAGCTGTCAGTCTTTAGTGGAGTGTCCGATAGTTAACGGATGGTGAATAATTTAATTAAAGATTTTAATTAATTATTCACGTACCGTTGGAGCTTCAAGCTACATGTCCATGAGGTCCCCTCGGTAAAATGAGAACCAATTTTTGGATTAATTTGAATTGTTCAAATTAATTGAGGGAATTAATTATATATTATATGATTAATTAATTTTTAATTAAAGTACATGAAGTGATAGACTTATATCAGTCTCTATCACTGATAGACACTTCTTGATAGAAGTCTATAATTGTCTATCAGTAATACATACTTATAGAAGTCTATCATTTAGATTTCTTTCATTGTGTGTAGATCTTTACCTTCTTCTGAAGTTGATCAGCTTCAACAACTTCTTGTAATAAAACAATGTATTATTATTCTGTATTAAGATAGACAGTGATAGACTTCTATCAGTTTCCATCACACATCTATCAGTTTTTATCACTTATAGATAATGATAAAAGTTTGTCAATAGATGTTTATCATTGTGAGTATCTCTGATAGGAGTGTCTTTATCAGTGTCCACAAACCTTAAATCTAAGACAAAGTAGCTTAAGTGAGGAATCAAACTTTTTCCTTTCCTATTATTGCCACATACCCGAGACGATGTGGAGCGGCCGGCGTCCTAAAGAAGAGTTTAATTTTAAAAGAAAATAAAAAGGAGTCGCCATCAATCCTTTTTACGATGTGATTGGACATCAAAATAAAATAAATAAATTTTAAATAAAATTCAATAGAAATGGTTTGTGAAAACTAAAGTTGAGTTCAGGAATGATTTTTGTATGGGAAGGTGTTAGCACTTAAAAAACGGTGGCCAAATTTTAAATCTTGAATCACAATTTTTTTAAAAAAAAAATCATTTAGAAAAAAAAGTTCTAAAACAAATGTCTTATTTTACCCCATTACTCCAATATTTGAAATAATCATCCAATAAAATAAGTGTATAAATTCCATCAATTAGACTATATTACAATTGAGGAAAAATTCTTCACCTCAAGAATGGAAGAAATTATTACAATTTCTCAAAATCGTCATAGAAGTAGGCTTTTAATAAAGGATTTTTTTTTACAAATAATTAATTAAATTCATTTTTCTCTTGGGATAAAATCGGACTCTTAAAGATGTGATATCTCACCTCACAAATTCTAGGAGATCGGATTCCGATATTCCTAGATTCCATCGTAGGATTTTTTTTTTTTTTAATGAAAAAACAGTCTTGAAAACAAATTATTAGCTAACATTATTTAAGAAACCTTTTGAAATCATAGATTAATTTAGGAATATTTAAAAACAGTCACTTTCTAAAGAAAATTTTTGAGTGATTTAAAAAAAGTTTTATGAAAGATTTTAAAATATAGAGAAATTTAAATTAGAAGGATTTTAAAACTTTGAGAAATTTTAATTAAAACTCAAGTAAGACTTAATATGAACATTATACAAGCAAAACATAATTAAAGAAGCATCATAATAAATTAAGCAAAGATGAACAAAATATATTAGGATTTTAATAAAAACATATTGGAAATCGATCTCAGATTCCCAAATATTCGACTTCCTCACCTCAACTCTACTCCAAATGTTATTTTCTTTTTAATGATTTTTATTTCAAATTTGAAATTTCACCAAACATGTCGTATCCTTAAAAAGGAAGAACAACTTTTGGACAACCAAAACCAAATTCAAAATTTTCCATTGCTTTGTCCTATTTTGTTTTGTTTTTGTTTTTTTTTTTTTTATTATTTTTTACCTTAACCCTAAACCCTAAACTTTTAAAATAAAAGCTAAAAGAAGGTAAAAATTAGCATAAAAAATGTGAAAAATCATCAAATTAAAATTAACAAAATTAAGATAAATAAATTTTATTTTAAATAAGGTCGAACAAAAATAGGTGGCTACAGCATTCCCCTTCGTACATCATTGTAGAATAGAAGGTGGACGAAGACATAGCTATTATTTTGTTGAGATAAAATACTTCAAATGTATTAGTGATGTTAAGGGTGAGGGATAAAACAAGTGCCTCATGATGAGATAAAAAGAGAGCTGGAGGCCAGAGATAAATAAGCGTCATCGTAGCAAAAATAAAATGTTGGGGGTCAAGGATAAATAAGCACCACATGACAAAATAAAAACGTTAGAGACTAGGGATAAACAAGTGCCATCACAGCAAAAAAGAAAACGATGGGCGGCCAAGGATAAACAAGCACCACCATAGCAAAATGTGTCAAGGGTTAGGAATAAACAATCGCCACATGATAAAATAAAACGCTAAAGGCCAGGTATAAACAAGCGGCATCACAACAAAAAGAAAACGTCGGGGGTCAAGGATAAACAAGTACCACCACAGGAAAAAGTGTCAAAATTTAGGGATAAACAAGTGTCATCGCAGCAAAAAGGTATCAAGGGTCAAGGATAAACAAGCGTCACATGAAAAAATAAATCACTGGAGGCCAAGGATAAACAAGCGTCACTGCAACAAAATAAAACGTTGGGGGCTAGGGATAAACAAGCACTACCACAACTAAAAATATGATGATAATAGACATTTATGTGTGTATGCATGTATATACTTGCTAAAATATACTTATTTTAATGGTTTTTTCCCTTCTCTAGATTCTTTTCAAAAGAAGAAAACACGTTAAAGTATATAAAATAGCTCGTATATGTTTCAACAAAAATTGGAAATTAGGTATCACAAAACTTAAGATGTCATCTGATTTCTATCTTGCCTTGAAAATCTCCTTAGAGTAATTACTTGCCAAATAAAACACCATCTCTTATCTTCGAGATCGATGGTATAATAAAAATGGATTTGTGAAAGACCAAGTGATCTTGTAACTTAAACCTTGATATTTTCAACTTGAAAGGTCGAAGGTCTTCTTTGATTTTGCATGCTTCAGAAAAAAAGATGTTTTAAGGCTACTGCCTTCTATATAGTTGTCTTTGATAGCTTCAACAAAATAGCAAGATCCTTTCAAACTGATCCTTTTCTGCAAGCAATGATGACGAATATAATATGTCCTACAACATAATCCGCATCTTCAAAGGTAGTCATACTCAAACGAATCAAACTTAACCTTTGATGAGGAAATTTTTCACGCTACATATTAAATAAGAGCAGACTGCACAGTTGATGTGTAAAAGATGGTGCCTTGTCCGACCATCATCTTAATACACTGTTGGATGTTTCTATGACATCAAACTCAAACTCTAAAAGAAATAACCAATGCTACAAAATTTGGCACTCAAACCAAATATAACCTAATGCATCTTTATGCTCACAAAGTGGAGAATGAGAGTTGAATAAAATGCAGGCTCAAATTACTTCCAAGGTTTAGTTTGATAATTGTATAATCCTTTGGTTCTCTTTTTTCAACTACTTGAGTAAAACATATTTTAATTCCTTTCCTCATGATTAAAAGATGGAAATTTGAAATCAAACCTTGATGTTGATTTCAATTCTAATGTTCTTATTAATCTTATATTATCTTTTATGATAAGATTAATTGGTGGGACAGTAAAATCAGGACTCTACTTGTATAATGAAAGTCAACAATCCACTTTATTTTAGAAAAATAGGATACATACAACTATCAAGATGTCATCCAATTCAACAAAAGATTAAAAGTGCCCCTATTACAGAGGCTTTACCAAAACCTTAAGGATAGTCGATGACCTTACTCTCACACTTCTCTGGTGATCTTTGATAGCACTTCGACTTCTTAACTATGAAGCTCAAATTTTGGTGAGCATGAATAAATCAACTCATCAGATGGAGCTGCACTTCTAGAAATGATAACGACAAGATGCTTTGTTGTCTTTTCTTTGTCGATTGTTGTTCTGGTGTATTTAATTGACTTTTTTCTCTTTGTTGAGGGCTTTTAACATAGTTCACCTATTTAAAATGATGGCAGTGATGCATGGCTAATAATGCTTTGCCTCCAGCTAATCTCATGCACTTCATCTTTTTCTTCTAGTGAAATCGTACTTCTGCATCATTTTATAGTCTCATCTTTCTCCTATCGTTATAACGTTAGAGAAGTTTTTTAAGATACTTCCAATCAATTTTAGAGCACTCAGAGTGCTTATAAACATTGGTGATATTTCCTTATCAATCAATGAAGGTTGCCCCTCAGTGACCATTTTGACATGTTTTATCACATTCCTTGAAAGTCCCTATTACTTCTTTTACATACATTGGAGATTTAAATGGTCTAAGGCCAAATTAATATTGTGTTTGCACCATCTTAATACTTTTATACTTGATAAATATCCACATTTACATGTACCAATGAGCAACTGAGTCAATTAGGCTATCTTGTTTATTAACAAGTAACTAAAGGGATAGGTGAGATCAATAGGCATACTAGAATATCTCAACTAGGTTGGCACCTTCTTAACACCTTCGTCATACCCCATACCCAATAGAGAATAAATTCATTATCACAAAATGAAATAATACATATTAGGCTATAGCAAATGTGATGAATCAATATTTTGTCATCATGTGAGTGGATTGACATCTGTCAATAGTACATGACAAGATATCTTTTGGGGTAGCTGTCTTATTATACCTTCCAAATTTTGGCATCTTGAACTTGGGTGGAATAATATGACGCTCGAGACTAAACACAGTTGTGTCACCTCAACGCCTTCGTAAATATTGGTGCTTTCTATTACACACAACCTCTCTTCTAGAAACTTTAATCTATCACCATGGCCTACATCCTTAAAAGTCTTTTTGCAGGCTTGCATGCTTAGGTGTAGAAACTAAGTCATCCAAAAGGTTCACTTGCCATGGAGCCTGACTATGATCTTATGAATGTAATGACTAGTCAGATCTTTTTTAAATAGTTGCATAACATGCAACTGAGTGCTTATAACCATAGGATTATGCATGATCATGAATGACTCTCAATGTTAGCTCATGCAATTAAATGATATAATGATGAAATATAGCAATAGAAAAATATGTATATTAACATAATCTATCACACATTAAAAAGCCACAAGCTCTAGAAAAAAACATTTTTTAAAAAAATTATATTCAATCTTTAATTTATATATTTACAAAAAAAAAATGGCATTAACATTAAATATTAATCACTATTTTAAAAATGTAACAATAATATTTTAATATTAATTTAATTATTAAAATTGTAACTTCCAATATAACAAAATACAATAGAAAAGTGTGGTTATACGAGATGAAAAAAACTAAATAATAATTAATAAATATCACCCCAAAAAGTTTATGAAACCATAAAATTTAATTATTTATATTAAATATGTGGCGATTTAAGAGTTTTTCTTCTTTTGATTAATTAATCATATTTATTTCTTCTCATTACAAATTTTATTAATTTTGAAAAACAGAACATAATTAATACACCTTTCACTTTCATCTTTTCATTTTCTAGAATATTTCATATTTTAAATAAACAAAATATAATGATATTAAGTTTCAAAAGTTTTTGTAAAGTTTCCTCCAACTATAAAAAATGAGTTTCTTTCACCTATTTTATTACCAACTTAAAATTCGTTATTAGGTGATGGGATTGTAAATTACTAAATACATATTCTTTTTCAAATAAATATATTTGAATAAATGTATTTTTTTAATTTTTTTAAATACATTGCTCAATTTTCTTTAAATGTATATATATTTTTTTTAATATGCAAAAAAAACTTTATAATACATCCACAAAATTACTAAAATATTAATTTATTAAGAAAATCAAATTGGCAAAAAAGATAAAATAAAAAAATTTATATTCACTCTTTACTTAATTTTCATGCAATTGTGATGTTTAAACAAACATAAAAATACATCACGTTCAAAATATAATGTTCATTCTTAACCAAAATCATTCAAAATTTATTTTAAAATAAAAAATACATATGTAAAAGCATGTGGTAATATATGAGTATATAAAAGCTTTAATGGTGAGACTAATTCCAAGGCCCTAAATGATAATGGTTCCCAAATTGATTAAAAAGTGTACATGACAAAATGACCAAGTTGAGTGAGAATTTGTCGTGTGCTTGTACAGGAGCATAAGCTCCTCGGTCACACTACTCAATTCTCGATTCTAGACTATTAGGTAAAATTTTGGTAGGAGGCTTGTAATAGTGTGTGGAGCAATATAAAAGATTAAATATATCACCATAAAATGCTCCAAGCAAAGTGAAGTTTGCTCTATGATCCTATATGAAAAAGGCCCTCAAATTGGTCAAATGACAAATTAACCAAATTGAGTGAGGATTTTTCGTGTTCCTGCATGGGAGTATAAGCTCCTCGAAAGTTAACACTACTCCGTCCTCGATTCTAATCCTATTAGGAAAGTCGGGCAAGAGGCTTGTGATTGTGTGTTCAATAATAAAATGCACAGTAGATACATAGAATAAAGTTTAAATAAAATTAAAGAATAAAACAATTCAAGATTAGAGAAAATGGCCAAACTCTTGAGGTGGAACCTCATGTCCCTAGTGGAATCGCCAAGTGCCTGAGATGACGTGGAGCGGTCGATGTCCTAAAAAATGGTTAATTTTAAAAGAAAATAAAAATGAGTCGTCACCAGTCCTTTTTATAGTCTGATTGTCATTGAAATAAAATAAACAATTTTTAAATAAAATTCAATGAAAATGGTTAGCAAAATCTAGAGTTGAATTTGAAATTCATTTGTGTATGGGAAGGTGTTAGCACCACACAATATCCTTTAAAAAAGGATGGCCAAATTTTAAATCTTGAATCGCAATTTTTCTTTTTTTTTTTGAAGAAATTCATTTAGCAAAAAAAGTATTAAAACAAATGTTTTATTTTATCCCTTGATTAAGCTATATTACAATTAAGAAAAAATTCCTCACCTTAAGAATGCGAGAAATTATTACAATTTCTCAAATTCCATCATAGGATTAGCCTTTTAATAAAGATTTTTTAAAAAATTAATTAAATTCATTTTTCTTTTGACATCAAATTTCGGACTCTAAAAATGTGATCTCTCACCTCATGAATTCTAGGAAATTAGACTTTCAAATTTCTTAAATTTCATCATAAGAATTTTTTTAAGGAAAATAGTCTTGAAACCAAATTATTAGGAAACATTGATTAGAAATTCTTTTGAAATCATAAATTAATTTATAAATATCTGAAAACAAAAAAAAAAAAGTGTAATTCTAAAGAAATTTTTTAAATGATTTAAAAAAAGGTTTTATGAAAGATTTTAAAACTTAGTGAAATTTAAATTAGTAGGATTTTAAAACTTTGAGAAATTTTGATTAGAAATCAAGTAAGACTTAATATAAACATTATACAAGTAAAACATAGTTAAGGAAGCATCATAATAAATTAAGCAAACATGAAAAAAGCATATTAGGATTTTAATAAAAATATATTGGAAATTGATCTCGAATTTCCAAAGAATCGACTTTCTCATCTCAAGATTTTAAAAAATCGGGCTCCCAAATATTTCTAGAATCCTTGGAAATTTTAGAACAATATCCTTGAAAAGAATATCTAAGAAAAGAGATTAAAATTCATTTAATAAAATTCAAAATGAGTTAATTCCCGAGATTTGAAAATAAACCTAAAACGGTTGAAAATTCTAGAGAAATTTTATTAAAAAAACAACGTTAATTTAAATATGCAAAGTTATATTGTGAAAACATACAATTCAACGATGCATTTAAAGCAATAAACAAACGGACAATGATATTTACTAATGATATTTATAAAGATATTAAAATTTTAATAAAGCATATGGTAGGTTGATTTTTGACTCTTAAAGAATCGACTTCCTCACCTCAAGATTGTAGAAAATTTAACTACCAAATATTTTTAGAATCCATTGTCGGATTTTTTTTTTTTAAAAAAAGATAATTAATTAAAAATATTAACAATTTAGGAAACTATTGACAAAAATATATTGAACTGACCATAAAAATAAAAAAAGAAAAATATAATATTTAAATATGCATATAAAAAAATAGAAAATGCTAAAGAAACAATAATCAATGTTATAATTAAAAAAAAGTATTAAATTAAAATGATAACAATAAACATAAGATAAAGATAAATAAATAAAGCATAAAGTTTAAGAATAGCTAACAAAGGAATGAATTATAATAAAAATAATAATTATTGACCAAATTGAATTGTTTTTAACCAAGTTGTTGTTTTCATCTATTTTGTTTTACTCCCTCCTTCTCTCCCACTCTCTAATTTTTTTTCACCTCTCTTATATTGTTACTAAAAAGAAACTCACAAGGAAAAGAAAAGAGAAGTAACAATAAACCGTGAGTAAAAAAACAATAAGCAACAAGATGTGAAACAATATATATAAATAAATAAAAGAGAAACTCACAAGATAATAAAGAAATAATTGTAATGAAAAGGAAATAAGAGCAAGTAACAATAACCAAATATCTAACTCTTTAATTTTTTTTAGGGGATCTTGAAGAAAGGTTGAAATCCAAAACATTAAACTCTCTTGTTGATTGAAGTATGGATCCTTGGGACCAAAGCCCTATCAATACATTTCCAACTAAGTTAGATTTTTTCTTGTGTGTTAGATTCTTAATATTGTAGAGATTTTTTGTGCGGAACTCTTCCTTGATGTATGTAAGGATGAAGGCTCTATGGTTTTTAAAGAAGAGGGGATTTGAGCTATAATTGCTAGGTTTCTTTTTGGAAGAGAAAAGAAGGATTTTGGGGTTGTTGTAGATGGAGGTTCTCTATAGTTTCTAGAGAAAGGAGTTTTTTTTTTTTTTTTTTATAAGATAAAAGAAGAGGTTTTTATTAAATTATTGCTAATGAGTTTTTTAGAAGAAAGTTGGGTACTTAAAACCCAAAAACTTTACTCCAAATGTTATTTTCTTTTTAATAATTTTTATTTCAAATTTGAAATTTCATCAAACTTGTCCTATCCTTAAACAGATAGAACAACCTTTGGACAACCAAAACCAAATTAAGAAATTTTTCCCTGCTTTGCTTTTTTTTTTTTTTTTTGTTTTTTGTTTTTAACCTTAATTATATTGGTTACTTTAACCAACTTAAAAAATTAAAATTAAAATGATGTAAAAATTAACCTAAAAAATGCGGAAAATCATCAAATTAAAATAACAAAATTAAGATTAATTAAATTAATAATTAAATTTATTTTAAATAAGGTCGAACAAAAATAGGTGGCTACACCTATTGTTTGTATAGGACCACCTCCAACTCTGGTGTTAATTGTTGTGTTGTTGGAGTTTCCAAATCTAGAATTGGAATAAGTTCCAAATTATATTGTGCTTCGAGCACTTGTATCTGGATTTTAGATACCTAAAATAAAAATTATAGGGGAATTGGAGTGTATGATAGAATTTGAAATTTCATTATGAAAAATGGCAAAACCATCCAAGAATAAGAATTATGACATGCACATGGCCACAAATTTCTAAATGCCTGATTTGCCCTTGCCTTATTCGTAGATGTTATTGTTGATGAAACCAAGTAATTCCAAAATAGAAAACATGGTCGAGGTATATATATAGGGTAATTGTTGATATGAGTAAAGGACAACTGCCCTCCTAGGTGGTAGTTAACATAATTTATTTATTTTATTATTATTTGAGATTCTATTTAACCACTTTTCGAATTTATTTCACCTTAATAAAATATCCAAATTTTTCTATCAAATTAACGGTTTATTTAATGATCATGCGTTGATTGCACTAGTTGGATTGTTGCTCTATATATTGCCATAACTTTTGTTACTTATACAAGGTTTCATCGATTTAGGTTTTCTTGTAGTTTCTTTAACAAGCTACTGTTTTTGTTATAACTTTACAATTAGGATTTGATTTAAAATAAACCAATTTCTTCCTATTTTTAATATAAAGATTAGATTTTGATAACTATTCACAAATTGATTTAAAATAAACCAATCTCTTCCTCATTTTTCTCCCCTAATTGATTCAAATTAGCTATTTGTTTTAATTTGATTTAACCACTCTTCGAAAATATTTATAATTAATTAATATTTAATTTATTTATCACCATCTAGATTTTAATTTAGGATATATCTTTAGATTTTATATTATTTTATTCATGTTTTTATTATTCTAAATCCGGATTAAAATTTTTATTTTAATTAGAATTTTACGGAATCTTTTATACATATTATCATCTAATAAACTGTATATTTTATTTAAATTTGATCATTTTTTGTATTTTTTAATTACCTTTTATTCATTATCATCTTATTATATTATTATATCATTAATTTGTCTTTTTGACAAAAATAAGTATTCACTTTTGCAATCTTGTTGTTTTTACTATGCCTCTACAATGTTAGGCTTTTTCATAGGTCTTTGTGGTTGAATTTATATTTTATTATCAAATTAGATTTTATCTAACTACTTATCGATTTTTTAATCAGAATAAACAAAAACTTACCCTTTTTTCTCTCCAATTTTTATTTGAATTTATTTTTTATTATCAAATTTGATTATATCCAACTAACTTTTGATTTGTTTATATGTTTGTTACAAATTCAATTGTATCTAAATATTTTTATTATTATTTTACACATATTGTTCTCAAATTAATTTTATTTTTTTATATATATTTTTAATGTTTTCAATTTTTCATACATGTAAAAATGGCTTGTTGAACCTAAAAAGAAACATATAAATGGGAATTAAATTTTAAATATTTGAAAAATGTTGGTGAATATAGATATATATATATATATATTTTAGTTTATTATTAATATTAATATTCTTATTCTTATTCTTATTATTATCATCATAATTATTATTATTTATTAAAAGAAGATAACAAAAAATCCTAAATCTCATCTTCTCCATCTTCTTCACTTAGCTGTCCCCAAAATCTCATTTTCTCCTTTGCAATCTTATGTCTTCGATTGTTGGTGCAACAACTCTTTCTTGAATTCCATCATCTTGGTTAGCTTTTAACAACCACCCTCACCAGGTTGCCGATCTTTTTTCACTTACACACATGTTTTCTACTTTTGTTTCTACTTTGAACATCATTTTCAACAATGATATTCTGAGATTGATAGTGTTTAAAGTTGGCGTTCAAGATCCAATGAGCAAAATGGTCACATGGAATAGAGATGATGAGACTCCCTACAACTGGTTTGGTGTCTAACGCAATCATACTTCCAATGGTCACATCATCATGAAGTTGCAATTCTTTCACATATTCACTTGCCAACAACAACCTAACTTTGCCCTTGCATAAAGGACCATATTGGGTTAATTTTACTTCTGGAATGTTTAGATACTATGTATTTATGGTTCTAGAATGTCTAGGTAGAGTATATTTGTGGTATTCGTGTTGTTTTTGAAGTAGTGTATCTCTGCATTTTCATTTGTACTTAATTTTGTTGTTTTAGGGCAGTTTTGTCATTTACTAATTATCATTTTTTATTATATAAATTTGTTTTTCTATTTTTATAATTTTGAAATTTTTTTGCCATTTTTCCAAATGAAACTTTAAAATTTGTTGTTTGTTTTATCAGCCCAAAAATATAAATTAATCACAAAGATAATGAAAAGAATAAGATTTCTATAACAAAAGACACAAATCAAAGATAAACAAAAAGAATAGACAGTGATAGAGTACAAAAACTTGTAAACAAACCTTTCCTTCCTTTTGTATGTCATTCCCAATTTCAATCTACAAAAGAAAAAAAAAAAATAGTTTAGTTAATAAATCAATGGTTATATTTAAAAAATACAGCATAGTACAAGAAGGAACTTTGTTTTTTTCTATGGTCTTCTCAAGCTCCTTTTCTTCTTGTTGTTGTTGTGTAAGTTTTTTAGTTGGAAGTATATCATTCAGTCTTTGCATAATTGTTTTTAACATTCTGATGATTTCTTCTTGGCTTTGTTCCTAACTTTTTTGCTATTTTTCTACCGTCTATTGGCCATTTTTCAGTTCTTCTATTTCTTCCATCATATTTTTTTCGGATTCCTAATATTTTATTTCTTTCTTCTTCTCTTTCTTTTTCTCTTTCTATCCGTTCATTCTTCTTTTCTTCCAAATCTATGAAATATTTGATGGTAGTTAATTGTGATTCTTGTTTTGTTTGAACTTGTTGAATTACAGAAAACTACAAGTAAACACATGTTAAATCATTAGATAAAAACCACTAGCAAGCTTAGGATTTGGTCTTTCAATGACAGACACAGCTAGTAGTCTATCACTATCTAGTGATCTATCAATGTCTATATCTGACAAACAGTGATAGGATACTATTTGTTTTTTTGCTGAAATAAGTGCAAGTAATAAAAACGAACGTAAGAAATTGTAGGAAATACTTACATCATTTCTTTAAAAGATATTCTCTTCAAGAATTCTCCAATGACCAGGTTCCAAGCACTCCTATGATATTGTTCTTGGACTTTGATTGCCAATTTTTCTTCTGAACCTCTAGTGCTGAAAGTTTTGATATTATTTCAAATGCCCAATAAACTAGTGGTAAAGTGAAGCCTTGAAGGCATACAGAATCCTTCTCACTATAAGAAGCCTTTTTTAAAAAATTGATATATCTAAGTTGTGTGACAATTGTCCCTAAGAATAGTTCAAGGCTGGTTTATTATCCATTATGTCAACGTATTTTCAATTAACAACATTGTGTCCTTGCCTAGGCATTAAAAAATACTCCAAGAAGAGGAGGTTTGTCAATTTAATCTTGATACTATTACTTTCAAAATCGTGTAAGAACTTAAAGCTTCTCTCAATGTCTTTCCAATCGACAGAATCATCAATCTTAAAGACTCTTTCCCTAAATTCAAAGATTCGATATTTTTCTTCTAAATCTATAGGAGGAAGCTAAGTACCATTTAAATTTGTGATTAAGCAAAATTCTTTTAATCCAAATTCTGCTATATGGTCGTTAAAGTTAAAAGCCAATAAATTTGGTTTCTTTGTGGCTCATTGTTTTCTTATCAAGTAGTTTATGAATTGTGTGTCCATTTTCTCGATTTTTAGATTTAGAAAGTGGTTGAAAGGACCATTTCTAAAAGTATTTAAATTTGTATAATCTAATTGCTTCTTTATATTTTATATTACATATAATGAGATGTACATAGTTATCTTCAAAGTCTTGTTTTGGTCTTGCATTAATATTTGATGTTCTTGTTCTACCTGTTTAAAATTACAACTATCAACAACTATCTATAAGCAAGTGATATATGTCTATTAGTAATAGACAATGATAGAAGTCTATCATTGACTATCACTCTCCCTAACTATTAGCAAATATTAACTATCATAATAGACACAATCATCGTGATTTACACAACATAGAAAATACTACAAAATAATATCACAGCAAGAATTTACTATCATTGTGATAGACAGCAATAGACACTGATAGACTACTATTACTCTCTATCAAATTTCAAATGTACACATTATCTACAACTCTCAAAATACTTTAAAATAAAGAAATAATATCACAGAATGACTAGTGCAATTGAAACCATGAAATCAATCCTATAAGCAAACTAAACTCAAAACAAAACAAATATCAAAACACTAAACCAACCAACCCTGTAGACAATCCAATAACTAGCCCCAAATCAAACATACCTAAGTAGAAATATATCTATCATTGAGCAAATAAGCAAAATATCAATAATGAAAACATAACACAACAAGAATTTACCATCACTAACAACATCACTGTCTATCTAGACAATGATAGACTTCTATATCTATCTATCAGTGACAGATTACTATCACTGTCTATCAAGTTTCATATGTACTCATTATTTACAACACTCAAAATACTTTAAAATAAATAAATAATGTCACAGCATGACTAGTGTAATTGAAACCATGAAATCAATCCTATAAGCAAACTAAACTCAAAACAAAACAAATATCAAAACACCAAACCAACCAACTCTGTACACAATTCAATAACTAGCTCCCATCCAAACATATCTAAATGAAAATATATCTATCATTGAGCAAACAAGCAAAATATCAATAATAAAAACATATCTATCACTCTCTATCAATACCAATGTGTAGTGAACATTATCACTGTCTATTATAAATAGACGTTAATGGTAGTCTATCACTATCTATCACCAATAACAGTGATAGACTAATATCAACATCTATCTTAGTGGTATATCACTGTCTATCAATGATAGACAATGATAGAACACTTTCAATGTCTATTACAGATAGAAACTAATAGACATCAGTGTCTATCTGTAGACATTGATAGAACACTATCACTGTCTATCTCTGATAGAGAGTGATTTAATACTATCGTTATCTACCATTTATAGTCATTGGTTGTGTTCTATCACTGTCTATTAATGATAGACAGTGATCGAACACTATCATCGTATATCTCAAGTTTGTTTATACCTTGGATTTTACTTTATTTTGTTCCTTCTTTTGAGTTTTTATCTTCTTTGGTTTGTTTGAGGATTCTCCTTTCATTGTATTCCTTTTGATGTTGCTTACCATCTATACATAAATTTTAAGGTTAATAAATATTACCACTGAACAAAAATTAGGTTTAACAACTATAATCACTGATAAATTGATAAGAAGAAAAGAAAAGAGTTATACCTTGAAGAGTTGAGTAGTTACTACTGTAGTTGAATCCTTAAATCCTTATAAGATGCGGTAGCGACAGAAAAAAGATGAAGGAGTAGAAGCGATAGTGGAAGAAGGATTAAGAAGAAGAAAAGGAGGAATAAGATGTAGCGACAATGGAAGTATAAAAATAAGAAGTAGCTGGTAGAAGAAGAAGAAGAAGAACGATAGAGAGGATTTCAATTTTGAACGATATAATTGTAAACGAATGGTTAGCATGCGTTGGAGGAAAAAATCGTGGGAAAACCATGGAGAAAATTGTGTGGTTCTCCGATTAATCATGGATCGAATCGAGTCATGTGAGTTGGGTCGAGTTACCAGTGTTGATTTCACATGTTTTTTGTGTATGGGTTGGGCTTTTTTGGTATTTGACATGTTTTTTTTGTGCTGCTAGCGAATTTTTGAACTTTTGCTATAACTTGTAAATAGTTTGACCCATTTTTCTATATAAAAAAAACCCCTCTAAACAAATATAAAACTCAAAAAGTCGAAAAAAAAACTTATTTTGCTTTTGTAAACACTGAAAACAAAAACACAATTATCAAAAATGTTTCTGCTTTACAATTTTTAAAAAATAGAAAATCAAATATATATGATTTTTTTTTTAAAAAAAAATCAAAAATAAAAAACCAAATGATCATCGAACCAACACTGAATTATTACTTTAATGAAAGTCCATAGACTAAAAATATTTTTTTAATCTATCAATTTTCAAATTATTAATGAACAACCTCAGATTGAACTGGGAAAAAAAGAAGGAAAAAAGAAAAAAAAGAAAAGAAAGAAAAACCTTACAGTTCGTTATGAAAATAGTAAATAGAAAAACTGCAAATGGGTTTGAAAACATGCATGCATGAATGAATTCTTGCTATACATAAAAAAATAATTTTTAAAGAAATTAAAAACTTCTAGTAATAAACAATCCAATGACTCCAAAAAAAAAAAAAAAAAAAAATCGACCAACTCAATTCATAGTTCATACATAGTATAGATCGAGTTAAATTATTTGATTACAAATAATCTATCATGATTTAATACAATTTAATTGTACTAAAAATAATAATAATATATCTTAATTAATCAAAATATTTCCTTATGATGTGCCAAAAAATCCTCTCTCCAACCTCGAGAATAACTCAAATGATTTATCACAAATTAGTATTTCAAAAGTGGATGATTCAATTTTCAACTAGTAATTTTTTAAAAAGAAAAAACCCGAAGAAAGGAAAGGTATGCCAAACAGTGATATGTTTTGTTGCCTTTTATATCTGTGCATTCATTTGGCAATTCATCAACAAATCTTCCAACAATACTTTGGAAATTTGAGGATTTCAAACGATTGATACCAAATCAGGATTTCAAACGATTAATTTAATCACAAATCATAAATGTTAATCACTGAAATCATTGGGATAATATACAGCCATTCCATATGTATTGAACATTGATTAACAATACCGTCAACTCCTATGAAATTTTGCAAGATCAAAGGTTGCATTCCTGTCTTTGATACTACAATTAAGCTCTTCTTCTAATGGTTTCTTTACATGAATAACATGCTATCTCATCGGTAAAAACAAAATCAAATAAGATCATGTTGATGATTTTCAAAAGAATTTGCATTTATGAATTCAGATCTCTCTGTTTATATGTTAATGTGTGAATATAAGGCCTATTACCTCTTCAGTTTTCACCATTATGCTGATAATTCACAACTTATAGTTTCTAACTGACAACTGAATCCAAAAAAATATAAAAGATGCTGCTACTAGCTCCATTTCTCTTGCTCGTCACCCTTTTTAATGCTACTGTTTTTGGTTTTGAAGCTGTGAATCATGCAAGAACTTTTGACCTTATAGTTCAATCCGTCGTCGTTGTTGACAAATCGGGCAGAGGCAATGTCCATACCGTTCAATCAGCCATCGACTCAGTTCCACCTAACAACATCCAATGGATTAAGATTCAAATCAATTCTGGTGTCTACAAGTAATAATAATACTACAAATGCATATGCCTAATTCAATGAATTTGGTATTGGGGTTTTGTTCTAATATTGTTGGCGAACATTTTGTAGAGAAAAGGTGACAATCCCACAAGAAAAACCTTTCATTTATCTCGAAGGAGCCGGCCGCAGTAATACAGTTATCACGTTCAACGATCATCAACAAACAGATACTAGTGCTACATTTACTTCATATCCTCCTAACATTATTGCGAGAGGCATTACTTTTGAGGTGCTGCAGCTTCTATAAATTTAGATTCATGTCATCATTTGAGAGCTTAAAGCAAAGTAAGGTGCAAGTTAAGTTCATAGTTAACGATATATATCATATGGCATACGCACCTGAGAGCAGTCAGAGCAGGCTTCAATTGCTCAATCATTGATCAATGTCTGTCTTGTTATAGAATTGTTGCTTTTGTGTGGTAAATGAAGATGTTTGATTATGTATTGCTGGTGATGCACACAGAACTCCTTCAACCTTGCAGAAGCTCCAGAGATATTTGTTCCTAATGATGGAACTTTCTTTACACAAGCATTAGCAGCAAGAATCTACGGTGACAAATCGGCGTTTTTCAGTTGTGGATTCAAAGGGTTTCAAGACACATTATGGGATGTACGAGGTCGCCATTTCTTCCATGCTTGCTACATTGAAGGAGCCATAGATTTCATATTTGGTAGTGGCCAATCAGTTTATAAGGTACTCACTTCAAATGTCAATGTTCTGTTATTTACATAAATGGAGGAGACTTTTACAGCAACTTGAGACCAAAAATGAATGTTCTTTTGAAAATGCAGAACTGTTTGATAAATGTTAATGTTGCAAAACTCCCTCAAGTCAACCAAGGGTTCATTACTGCACAAGGTCGAAAATCAGCAACAGATCCAAGCGGATTTGTATTTAAACGGTGCACCATAACGGGTAGTGGCAAAGCTTTGTTGGGGAGAGCATATGGTCCATTTTCCAGAGTTATATTTGAAGATGCTATAATGGGTACAGTGGTAGCACCAGACGGATGGGATGCCTGGAACTTCAAGGGCCAAGAGTAAGTTCACATCTAGTATTTTCTAAAGTTTAGGGTACAATAAAGCGCAATAGTCTTCTGGGGTTTAAGTGTAAGGCACGTTATTTTGTGAGCCTCGCCTTTTCAAGGTGAGGCACCAACCTACCATGTTCTAATTGGTGTTACATTCTTTAGGCAAAATTTTATGTACGTCGAGGAGAATAGTACAGGGCCAGGATCTTCCACTTCCATGAGAGTTCCATGGGCAAGGACGCTTGATGCCTCGCAACTAAGACGCTTCTCGGTGGAATCTTTCATTAACCAAGATAGGTGGATTCCCACACTCCCTTGAAACAGTCTGATGCTTGATTCATGATGGTTAGACCTTAGTTCTGTTAACTCACCCTTTTCAGTAAGTTTTGATAGCTTAGTTGAATATTTTCCTTCGACAAGTTGTGTACTAATTTGATATCAAATTTGTTAGTAATTGGTGTTTCTTCTCCGAGGTTTCTTTTTGGGTATTTAAAATGCTTCATTATACAAAGATAAAAGGGAAATTTCAGAAGTCTATTCATGTTTCAAACCAGAGCATATGTTAGATACTAGATAGATACCCTTTTTTAATAGGAATGTGTTAGATAGATACTTAAGCACTAACTTCAAATCTTTCTACAAAAAGCAAGATATGTTTTCGAATCCAAGAGTTGATTTGGCCTCTCATGGTGACACGACTTGTAGTAGTCTTCATGCAGCACTTCAGAATTCAATGAAAAGAGTGATCACTTTTCTCTTCTTTTAAAAGGACTGTACGCCCTCCAAAAGCCGCCTTCTTTGCCATCCACCTAAGCTACGCTGAAAGGCCAAAAGCTAATCTAAGAGATGACGAAGAGCATGTTTTGGAGTAATTCTAAAATGATTAAATCACTTCCATCATGTTTAAAATCACTCTCAAACTTACCCTAAATTACTCAAAATCAATTTAATGTGAATTTACACTTCTAAATACAACTTTCTTACCGGTAAAATTGAACCTTGTTTTTAATATCTATGAGTGTCCAAGTCAGCTTAAAATTGAACTTTTTTTTACAATATATGGGGCGAGGGAATCAAATCTCTAATCATATTACAAGCTTTATGCTAGTTAAGTTATACTCCTTTAAAATTGATTTTCAGAGTGATTGTAATAAAAGTAAATTCAACTATTTCAAAATCACTACCAAATATGTTTAAACCAGACTTTTTGGGATGTTTTTCCCTTCTTTTAAAAAGAAAATACCAACACTTCAATAAGACATTCCACATTAGGAATGCTTTAACTTGAATGAGAATTTTTTTAAAATAATGTTATTTTAATATATAATGACAAAAATAGGATAGGAGTGAAAGTATTGTCAAAAATAGGTTTTTAAATCGTGTACTCGATACATGATTACACCTTAATCGTGTACCGGGTACATGAGTTCCTGTTGATCTGCCACGCGCAGTCTGCCGTGGCAGTCATGCAACGTTGACTATTGAGGAAATCGTGTACCTGGTGCACAATTACCTTAAATCGTGTACCCGGTACACAACTTCCTCCTCCATTAAATAGGGTCGCGACTCTTCTTTTTCCTCATCCGACCGAACGCTTCTGCCTTTTCCTTCGTCCACTCTTTGTTTCTTCTTCTCCCACCAAAATCATCTGAAATCCTCCTCCATTTTCTTCCGTCTTGTGCATCCAAATGTATCATTTTGCCTCCATTTGTTCGTCCGTCCAAAATCGTCCGAACGCTTCTGTGGTAAAATTCTTTCCCTAGTTTTCCAATATATAATCTTCATATATATATATATATATATATATATATATCATCTTTTTTTGCACTTGGGCTGAACTTAATGTGTAGTTTATGGATCCATGGTTTATTTGTTGGGTTGAATCTAGAAATATATGTATATATTTGTCTATTTGTTGGGTTGATTTTATCTAATGTAGTTTATGAACTTAGAAATTAGATTTTGTTGGGTTGATTTTGTTGGACTATTTTTCTGGATGATTATATTTATCTATTTGTTGGACTATTTTTTTATGATTAATTCGTTGGATGATTATGTATTTGTTGGGTTGAATGTAGAAATATATGTATATGTTTATAAAAATGAAGATTGGTTCATATATATATATATATATTATTTCGTTTGCATTTGGGCTGAATTAAATGTATTATTCATGGATATATTATTTTGTTTAATTTTGGCTAATTTAAATATATAGTTTATGGATCTTAGATTTGGGCTATGTATAGTTTATGAATCTTAGATTCGGGCTGATTTAAATGTATAGTTTATGAATCTTAGATTTGAGCTGATTTAAATATATAATATTTAGATCTTATATGTTGAACTTAGAAATTGGATTTTTTTGGGTTGACATATTAACATATTTTTTGTCAACTATAACATTTGAAAAAATCATAATAAATATGTCGATGCGTGATAGCAGGTAGAAATACAAGCTATTAAAGACTTTTATTTAAAGTTATGAGGGCTAAGAAGCAGAATATGCGGTGATAATACTAAGAATTTATGTAAAAAATGAGCTTACGTTGATCAGCACTAAAAATCCTTGCTAACCCTATATCATGCATTATACGGTGTTAAAATGTCTATTTTTGGTAGTTATCACAGGAATCAATCGCATGCGCTGATGCCAGACCATCGCAAAGTTGATCGCATGCGCTGATGTCAGACCATCGCATAGTTGATCGCATGCATTGACCTTCATGAAGATCAGTTTGTCACATGGAATGCCGCAACTACAGAGTAATAGTCGTGATAGAAGATTGATCGCAAGGTGGGTGGAATGTATTGGTACTTCGGGAGAAACAAGCATGAACACATACCTTGGGAGTATAAAAAAAGATAAGATGATGTTGATATTTCACCTACCGCGTCAGAAATGGCAGTAATTCAGAGCGGGACCACCAATGTTGTCGACGTCTGAGCTCTATAAATAGAGCCTTAGAGCCCAAATTCAAGGCATCTGAGCTGCTTCCTTAAGGCAGATCCTTGTGATCACAGATGAGAGCATGAGCAAGATTTACTTCAGGATTCTTCACCTCCACAGCCCATTCCGAGTGATGACCGAAGTTTCGTCAGAGATAGAGCTCGAGAGAGACTACTCCACTTCCCATCCATGGCACCACCAGCAGCTTGACATACATCTGATGGAAGCAAGAGATTTCCTACATCTAGCCCTCCGTCTTTCTTCTTATCTCTGTATTGTATTACATTTTGGCTTAAGACATTAATACTTTTTGTAATCAATGCATCTCTTTAGTTCCTTCAACACCATCTTCATCATCTTCTTCTTCTTTATCATCTTTTACTCCCACTACAGAGAGTTAAGTGTAGATTACAAGAGTTATCACATATTCAATCATGCGGCATAAAGATATGACGCACGTAGCAGCCCACCGAGAGGTGTACGTTGTGTGAGTATAACGAGTCAATCCTCTTTGCTTAGTGCGAGGCTATTCAATGCTTGTCTATGAGCTGGTAGTTATAACCACTACCCGAGAGGGTAAGTAGTGGAACTCACTAAGTAAAGTACGCAGCGTTCCTAGAGATAGGAATGATCTTATGCTCAACGCAACCATGCGTTATAGAGATATAAGCATGAGACTAACCAACGAAAGGTGTGCGATGCATTGGTGTGGCGAGTTGGGATTACCCCTGCGACCAAGCTTAATGCCGCAGTGAATTTATCCCATCCACAATTCTATTTCTTCATGCATATTATTACACGTTAACAGTTGTCGCATCTCTACCAACTCTCATAGTTAAACTTCCATTGCTCAATCTGTTTAGTTAGGAGTAAGAGTAGGCATAATCCTTTAATTTCTATCTTTTTACTTTTGTTCTTCACCTCAAACGCATTACTTCACAAACATCATTGAGTTACAAGTCCCTTTGTTCGACCTCGGATCACCTCGAGATACTTGCGTTCTCGTTATACTTAGCGAGAAAACGAGAAAACTTTTGACAGGAATGCATGGTCACCGCATAAGCACTTAAAAGCATATTTTTTATATTTCTTAGTCCAACGCATGACCATCGACACATGGAGATCAACGCATATCATAAGATGCACGCATATTTATTTTTCCTCTCTCCTTTTTCCTACCATCAAGTTTTTGGTGCCGTTGTCGGGGACTTGACAGCTAATAGTTTGTTAAGTTTTGTGTTTTCATAGGCGCCTTCTTTAGTCTCGGGCATATTGTAGCTTGTGAGACCAAGTTGCAAACGATGTTTGAGTGAAGGCGATGTGCCGAAAGTCAATATTGACCCAGAGATAGAAAGGCTATCTGAGCTGAAAGCAGTCTTAGGTGCATGTCAACCAACATGCGGCCATCAAATGCTAGAACTCCGATGGTCAGGACAAGTCTCAGTTGAGATCAATCTTCTGCATGGAAGGCTCCTTGTGGTAACCTCACTCCAATTTCTCCAGGGACGACTTCTACTCTATCTTTACTTTGTTTTTCTAGTTAACTTTAGTTTATTCATTTGATCATTGTCATTTTGAATTTGTGGTTGCTTTCTTAGATGTGGTGTGCATTCGCTCCTTGTGGGTGCGATAATAATTCCCCTCGGTGTGTGGTTTCAATGGAAAAGTCCTCTCCATCATTCAACGTTTGTCAATACATGGTTATGTCCTCTACGTGAATTCTAAAGTATTGACGCAATTGTTATTTTGCTCGCAGGTTCTTTTCTTGTTATCTTTTATGCTTTATCCTTCTGAAATTTTCTTTTGTCCGCTTCCCTCCCTTTGCATTGAAAGATTAGCACCCATGATAATACTTATAATTCACTCCATCCACTAACTAAACGTTGCAAGGCTCACCTCACTTTAATAGCTCCTTCAAGGTTTAACAGTCTAAGTTTTATTATGTGTAAACCTCTGCTCAAACATCTATTACCGCATTCCTGAACAAGTTTGTTTTTAACTTTTCGACAAGAACGCTGCCACTTTCTAAGTTTAGGGGTGGCAATGGTCCAGGAAAATGCGACCATCACATTACGATGTTAAAAACAAAATCATAATAAAAACTCCACTGTCAGTGCAAAGGGGAGACCCAAGCTGATAAGAGTTAAAGTTGTGAAAGGCACTTACCCGTAGCCAGATACTTCGCATGACACCCGTGCATGTAAGCCAAAACGAAGGTAAGTGGCCAAGATCAACGCATAAGAACAACTCCTCTGTCTGGCGCAGCCCTAATTAAGACAAGAGTTGAGTTGAATATGGCACGTAACCAAAGTTGGATGCCTACATGATACCCGTGGGGGCAAGCCAAAACGAAGAGCGTAACCAGGTTCAGCACCCCAATTAAATACTATATCGCAGAGCTTTGAATCATATTAACCGAACGCATTGTAAAAAGCTAAAAGCAAAGTTGCTTGAAATGAGTAAAAAGTTTTTGAGCGGAGGCTTACTAGATTTAAACTTATAAAATATCTCTTTGAAAAAGTAGCCAAAGTTGAGGAGAGCGTTGCTACCAAGGTTAGAGGTACAAGTGAATTATATTTTGAAGAGCTGGTCAGCGCAAAGGGAAAGCTAGAGGATAAAATTTGAATTTTCTAGGTATAAGACCTGCTTGAGGACAAACATCTAAGTTTGGGGGTGTGATAGTGGAAAGAAATATAAGCTATTAAAGCCTTTTATTTAGAGTTATGAGGGCTGACAAGTAGAATATGCGGTGATAATACTAAGAATTTATGTGAAAAATGAGCTTGCGTCGATCAGAACTAAAAATCCTTGCTAACCCTATATCATGCGTTATATAGTATCAAAATGTCTATTTTTGGTAGCTATCGTAGGAATCAATCGCATGCGCTGATGTCAAACCATCGCAAAGTTGATCGCATGCGCTGATGCCATACCATCGCATAGTTGATCGCATGCGTTGACCTTCATGAAGATCAGTTCATCGCATGGAATGTCGCAGCTATAGAGGTAATAGCCGTGATAGAAGGTTGATCGCAAGGTGGATGGAATGTGTTGGTACTTCGGGAGAAACAAGCATGAACGCATACCTTGGGAGTATAAAAAAGGATAGGATGATGTTGACATTTCACGTACCGCGTCAGAAATGGCAATAATTCAGAGCGAGACCACCAATGTTGTCGGCGTCTGAGCTCTATAAATAGAGCCTTAGAGCCCGAATTCAAGGCATCCGAGCTTCTGCCTTATGGTGGAATCTTGTGATCACAGATGAGAGCATGAGCAAGATTTTCTTTGAGGATTGTTCACCTCCACAGCCGATTCTATGTGACGACCAGAGTTTTGCCGAAGATAGAGCTCGAGAGAGACTACTCCACCACCCATCCATGGCACCACCGGCAGCTTTGACATACATCTGATGTAAGCAAGAGATTGCCTACATCTAACCCTCCATCTTTCTTCTTATCTCTGAATTGTATTACATTTTGGCGCAAGACATTAATACATTTTATAATCAATGAATCTCTTTAGTTCTTTCTACACCATTTTCATCATCTTCTTCTTCTTTATCATCTTTTACTTCCACTGCAGATAGTTAAGTGTAGATTGCAAGAGTTATCACATACTCAATCATGCGGCATAGAGATATGACGCATGTAGCAACCCACCGAGAGGTGTACGTTGTGTGAGTATAACGAGTCAATCCTCTTTTCTTAGTGCAAGGCTATCACAATGCTTGTCTTTGAGCTATAGTTATAACCACTACCCGAGAGGGTAAGTAGTGGAAATCATTAAGCAAAATAAGCAGCATTCGTAGAGATAGGAATAATCTTATGCTCAACGTAACAATGTGTTATAGAGATATAAGCATCAGGCTGACCACCGAAAGGTGTGCAATGCATTGGTGTGGCGAGCTGGGACTACCCCTGCGACCAAGCTTAATGCGCGGTGAATTTATCCCATCCACAATTCTATTTCTTCATGCATATTATTACGCGTTAAAAGTTGTCGCATCTTTACCAACTCTCATAGTTAAACTTCCATTGCTCAATTTGTTTAGTTAGGAGTAGGAGTAGCGCATAATCCTTTAATTTCTTTCTTTTTACTTTTGTTCTTCGCCTCAAACGCATTACTTCACAAACATCATTGAGTTACAAGTCCCTGTGTTCGACCTTGGATCACCCAAAGAAACTTGCGTTCTCGTTATACTTGGCGAGAAAGTGAGAAAACTTGTGACAGGAATGTATGGTCACCGCATACACGCTTAAATGCATATTGAACCTGGAAATGATGGAGATAGTGACATTGACGTTGAAGTTGATGAATTATTTGGAAACGGTAGTAGTGGAGAACATGATCTTGAGTTGGTACCGTCGAATATGTTTACCCAAATAGATTGGGAAATTACAAATTCTACGTGTGAACTAGGGTCTACTTTGGAAGAAAGGAATATAGGTGTAGATAACCGTAGTTTAATACAGAAAGAAATGTTTTTTTAATACCAAAGAAGATTTACAGCTTTCTATAAAAAAAATATTGTGTGACAGAACACTACAAAATTATTATAGTGGAATCAAATCAAGATCTTTGGTTTGTCAGATGTAAATCATGTAGTGATGGTTGTGCTTGAAGGTTACGGGCATGTCGGCGTAAAACTCATGGGATGTTCGAAATCACCAAACTTCAAGGGGGAACACTCATGTTTGTTTTCAGAATTGACATAGGATCATTCATAGCTTGATTCAAATTTTATGAGTATCGAAATCCAAAATTTGGTTAAAGTTGATCTTGGGGTACCTGTGGTCCTACTCCAAGAAGCAATTAAAAAAAAAATATGCCTATAATGTTAATTATAGACGGATGTGGAAAGCCAAGAGAACAACGTTGGTTGTTGTTTTTGGTGATTGGGAGAAATCATATCCAGAGCTTCCATATTGATTGAGTGCTCTTGTTCATTACAATCTAGGAACACGAACAGATTGGTTTTTTCTTTCCTCTAATGTGCCAGGTACGACTATTTTTTTTCGAGTTTTTTGGTCCTTTGATCCTGCAAGAGAAGGGTTCAAACATTGTAGGCCATTAATCCAGATCGACGGAACTCATCTCTACGGAAAGTATAAGGGAAATTATTGATTGCCTTATCTATTGATGCAAACGGACATATATTTCCCCTTGCTTTTGCTATTGTTGAAGGTAAAAATTCGTCCAGTTGGTCATGGTTTTTGTAGGCATTGCGTGAATATGTTACCCAAAGAGAGGGTATTTGTTTGATTTCTGATAGTCATAAGGGCATTCTTGCTGCAATTAATAATGAAGAAATTGGTTCGAGTGAACCTAGAGCGTACCATCGATATTATCTTCGCCATATTGCCAGTAATTTCAATACGAAATACAAATCAAAGCAACTAAAAAACTTGATGTTTAAGGCAGGAAATCAACACCAAAGGTGCAAGTTTATTCAATACATGAAAGAATTGAAACAATTGCACCCTGAATGTCTTGAATATTTTTCAGACATTGACTTGCAAAAAATGGACTCGATCACACAAAGGTGGGTACCGCTATGGATGGATGACAAGCAATGCAACTGAATGTATGAATGGTGTTTTCAAATGTGCTAGAATGTTACCAATTACTTCTTTGGTTAGGCTAACATTTTATCGCACAATATTGTATTTTGAACGTCGGAGACAAGAAATCAGTGAAGCACTCGATCGTGGGGACATGTATACAGAATATGCCCTAAAAAAACTTAATAGGTGAGAAAAAAGAGCATCTACACATATGGTGACATCTATTGATAGGGAAAGTCAAACTTTTGAAGTACAAACTGGCATAAGTATGATTTCTCCCTATAAAAGACAACACACCAAGTTTTGAGCTTGAAAGAAGGAACATGTTCTTGCAATAAGTGGCAGTCATTCAAGATTCCATGCTCTCATATAATTGCAGTTTGTAATTACATGCATATGACATACATACCACTTATTGATAAATGCTACAAATTGTCCAATTTCAAGCGATGTTATGAAGGTCGCTTCCATCCAATACAACACCCAGATTATTAACCAGAATTATCATTTATAGAAGTTCCTCCAAATGCGGAATTACTAAGAGAACAAGGTCGGCCAAAAAGTACGCGCATTCATAATGAAATGGATTGGAGAGAGGCAAGCCAAAAAGTGCGATGTACAATTTGCAAGAGAGAAAGACATAACAGACGCACTTGTCCACAACGTACATTAGGTGCTTCATCTTCGGGTCATTAGGTGTATTTTTTTTTACTTGTATTTTTTATGTAATTTTATATTTTATGTACTTGTATCTTTTATTATTTATATTTTTCATGTAATTGTATATTTTATGTACTTGTATTTTTTATATATTTATATTTTTCATGTAATTGTATCTTTTATGTACTTATACTTTTTATGTAATTGTTTCATTTTATGTAATTGTATATTTTACGTACTTGTATTTTTTATGTAATGAATTTATGTAATAAATTTATTTTATGTAATTGTATCGTTTTATGTACTTTTTATGTATCTTTTATGTCATGGATTTTATTATGTAATGTAATTTGAACTTCTTAGGTAATGGAGCCTGGTCCTTCTAATCCTGTACAATTATACCAACAAAATACGCATCGTTCACAAACAGTATGGGATAGTTCTTCCACTGTAGTGTTGAGTTGTCGGAGAAGGGAGGCAACTGCACAACATACTATCCCATTTGATCAACGCATTATTCCCTATGTTCAGCAGGTAGGTTTTCTTGGGGTTGCACAAATCGATTTTATCCAGCTTGATTGACACTTTATTACTGCTCTAGTTGAGCGTTGGAGACTAGAAACCCACACATTTTACCTGCCTTGTGGGGAATGTACAATCATGCTGCAGGATGTTGCCATACAATTTAGGTTACGAGTGGACGAATAACCATTGACAGGTTCACTACAATATGACTGGAAGAACGTGTGAAGAGCTCTTAGGCGTTCTACCAGATGATCTGAAAGGATCAAGATTGAGTATCCCCTGGTTGATGTCCCAGTTTCTAGAATTACCTCCCGATGCCGAAGACATCAACGTACGTAGGTATGCACGAGCATACATCATGCAGCTTAATGAAGGATTTTTGTTCGCTGACAAGTCAAATACACTAGTGCATTTCATGTTCCTCCCGCTACTGTCTGATTTCGAGCACGCTGGTACATACTCGTGGGGTGGTGCATGTCTTGCATGGTTGTATAGAGAACTTTGTCGGGCTACCAATGCACAAGCATTGGAAATAGCAAGGTCACTGATACTACTACAAGTATGGGCTTATGACAGATTTTCAATTATAGCACCACAAGTCCAGTTACATGCCTCGGATCATCGTCCACTTAGTGCCATGTATTATTTCATTTATATTTCATTACCATTTTATGTAAGAATATAAATTAATTGTATTTTTTATAATTTTAGATGGAGTGGTGTATTAGCTGTCTCTAAACAGTCAGCAAATATGTTACTTGTGTACAGAAAAATATTTGACAGACTGATAACTGGCAGAAATGCCAGTTATTATAAGCCTTTTATTTAGAATTATGAGGGCTAATAAGTAGAAAATGCGGTGAAAATACTTAGAATATGCAAAAAATTGAGTTTTGCGTCGATTAGCACCTAAATCCTCACTGACCCCAATATTATGCATTACTCCGTGCCAAAGTATCTATTTTTGTAGCTATTGCAGGAATCAAACGCATGCGTTGGAAATAAGCAATCGTAGACAAATGCATGTGTTGAAGCCAGGCGACCGCAAATACAAATGCATGCGCTAAAAACCGAGCTATCGCATAGATGAATGCATGTGGTGATCGAATGCGTCCATCGCATGGAAGTTGCGGTGATCAATTGGAAATTGCGGCCACGAAGTGACAACCATAATAGAAGGACGATCGCAAGATGGGTAGAACACATTGATACTTCACTGAATTAAGCTCGAACGCATACCTTGGAAGTATCAACAAGATAAGACGATGTGACATTGCCCATACCCCGAAAAAGGCAGCAGTGAGACATAACGCAATCATGATAGCTGTCGGCGTTTAAACCCTATAAATAGCCTATTCGACCTTCATTTCAAAGCATTCAAACTTCTGCCTTAAGGTAGAGGTTTACAATCACAGATGAGAGCATGAGTGAGATTTTCAGTGAGAATTCTTCACCTCCCAAACCAAACCAAGTGACGACTAGAGCTTTTGCCGGAGATAGAGCTCGAGAGAGACATCTCCACCATTCATCCATGGCACTACCGGCAGCCTTGATGCAGAGTCCTTCATTTATCTTCTACCCTCTGTATTGTATTACATTTTAGCTTAAGATATTAAGACATTTTGTAATCAATGCATCTCTTGATTCCTTCAATGCCATCTTCTTCATCATCTTTATCTTTATCATCATTTACCTTCGTCGTTTATTTATCAAATGAGATTGCAAACTTAATCGTGTAACCTAGAGATAGGACGCATGTAGCAACCCACCGAGAGGTGTGAATTGTGCGAGTATAGTGAGTTAATCCTTTTTACTTAGTGAAAGGCTGTAGCAACACTTATCTATGGGTTGTTGCATTACTTGTCTATAAGTTAAATAGACGCGTCTAACTGCTTGAGAAGGTAAGAGATGGAACGCACTAAAGCAAAGTATGCATTGTTCCTAGAGATAGGCACAATCTTATGTTCGACGCAACCATGCACTATAGAGATATAGTCATGCGACTGACCACCGAGAGGTGTGTGATGCGTTAGTGTGACAAGCTGGGATTACTCGAGCGATTTAAGATAATAAAAATTACTATGTGTTAATGGTTATTGTGTATCTATCTATTCTCATCGCAAGTCTTCTATTGCTCAATCTGTTTAGATAGGAGTAGGAGTAGTGTGTAAATCCATTAAACTTCTTTTTATTTTTCTTTTCATCGCCTCAAACGCATTGCTTCACAAGCATTATTGAGGGACAAGTCCCTGTGTTCGACCTCGGATTACCCGAGAAACTTGCATTCGCGTTATACTTGGCGCGAGTGTAAGAAAACTTGTGATAGAAACGCATGGTCATTCCACACTAGATTAACACATTTTCATTCCAACGCATGACCTCTGATGCTTGGGCGTAAATGCATAGCTTAAGCCATGTCTAATGCATGATTGCGTAATCAACCCCATCTAATTATCCTTTCAACAAGTTTTTGGCACCGTTGTCGGGGACTTGGCAGCTAATGTTTTGTGAAGTTTTGTGTTTTCGCAGGCACCCTTTTCAATCTTAGGCGTATTGTAGATTGTGCGACCAAACTGCAAACAATATTTGAAGTATAGGCAATGCGCTGAAAGTCAAATATTGACACCAAGATAGAAAGGTTATATGTCGCATGAGCTGGAAGCAGTCTTAGGCGCATGTTAACCATCATGTGTCCAACAATTGCGGGAAGCTCCAATGGTCAGGGCGAACTCCTTGACCCAAGCAGTTAAGAACCATCTCCTACATGGGAATTCCTTGCGGTGACAACACTCCAATTTCTCCAGGGACGTCTTCTACTCTATCTTTACCTTGCTTTCTTATTTTAGTTTATTTTTATTGTTATTTTGGATATGCGGTTGCTTCCTTGGTTATGGTGCGTTTGCTCCTTGTAGGTGCATTAATAACTCTCCTCGATGCTCAATTACAACGAAAGAATCCTCCACATTCTTCAACGCATGGCTTCAATCGCATGAATTCCAATGCATTGTCGCATGCATTGTTCTACTTAAGGTTCTGTTCTTGTTATCTTTTATGCATTATCCTTTTGAAATTCTCCTTGTCTGATTGCGGTTCTTTGCGATGCATCTATGATGGTACAAATAATTCACCGCATCTGCTAACTAAGCATCATAAGTCTTTCCTTACTTTTAATAGCTTCTTCAAATTTTGAAAGTCTAAGTTTTATTGCGCGCAAACCTTTGTTCAAACGTTTGTTACCACATTCCTGTGAGTTTGCTTTTAGCTTACGGTGAGAACACTGCCAACCTCTAAGTTTGAGGGTGGCAGGGGTCTCGGAGAATAGCGTTCATTACATTGCGGTGTTTCTTTTAAAAAAAAAAGTTGTGTACAATTGGAAGAAGCTTAGGTTGGGAATAAAACGGGCGCGTTGGACTAAAGTCTAATGCATGGCCTAAATTGAAAGGACGCACCTCGAAAACGCAAAACACTCGAGTGCTTGGAAGCTCTAGGCACGTCCTTTCATCTTCGTAATAAATGTGGACGTCGGGCACCGTCTGACACTCTCTCTCCTCAGACTTATAAAATGTGCAACCCTTCGTTTTCTTTCTTCTTCCATCGCCTTCAAAGCTCTCTTCGAAAGAAAAAAACCCTAGCACCCGAATCCTTCACCTCCGCTCAATCAAGCTTTTTACTCCGATCATTCTTCAGCAACAATGTCTTCAGCGTCCGACAGCCAAAACCAATCGATGAGCTACGGAGACATGTCACCGGTAAGCTCCTTCTGTTCTTCATCTACTTCAATGTCACCTCTTCCAAACCCTCGACGAACTTCAAAAAACACCCGTTCCTACCAAGCCTTTACACGTCAGGCCTTCTTCTACTTCTCAGCGACCATCTCGGTCGAAACCCATCAAAACCACCACAAACCTTTCCTCTAAAACCCACCAAAAACCCAAAACCATCGCAAAACCAAAACCCAAAACTCCCACAAAACCGAGGCAGCAGCACCCTTCTTCCTCCGCGGCTGCCAAGAAGCCTTACACCAAGCCCACTCCACCACCGTTCATTCCAAATATTACTTTGGTGGGTCCGATGCATGACCCTATCCCTACTTATCTCTATAACGTGCCATCGCCTGCAGTGCGTCCACCTCCCCGCTATCCATCCAACCCTTAGCCACCATTTACCCGATTGAAGCAGAAGTAGTCAGCCAATCCCCAAAAGTTCTCCCACTTGTCCTAGTTTACAAACATTGTAGACCTAGACTCTGTAGGTGACCTTCAAACACTTTAGCCATGAGGGCCTTTGTAAAAGGATCGGCAATGTTTTGCTCAGAAGATATCTGGGTTACTACAACGTCTCCATGATGTACAACTCCCGGATCAGATGGTATTTGCGCTCAATATGCTTGTCACACTTTTGGCTTCTTGGTTCTCTTGAATTTGCAACTGCACCACTATTATCACAATATAGGGTGATAAGCATATGCATATTTGGAATGACTTCCAAATCTGTCAAGAATTTCCTCAACCATACTGCTTCCTTTGCTGCTTCACAAGCAGCTACGTATTCAACTTCCATTGTGGAATCCGCAATAAAGTTTTGCTTCACACTACTGCTCCTCCATTAAGAATGAACACTGATCCAGATGTAGACTTTCTAGCATCTTTATCGGTTTGAAAATCAGAGTCAATGTATCTAGTAAGGATCAAATCCTTAGTACCATACACGAGCATGTAGTTCCTCGTTCTCCTAAGATACTTGAGGATATTTTTAATGGCAGTTCAATGATCATATCCAGGATTGGACTGATACCTACTGACTATCCCTACCGCATAGCATATGTCAGGTCTAGTACATAACATTGCATACATCAGGCTCCCTACTGCGGAAGCATAGGAAATGCGTCTCATATCATTAACCTCTTAAGGTGTCTTAGGACATTGATCCTTTGACAAATGAATTCCATATCTGTAAGGTAATAGACCTCTTTTGGAATTCTGCATCTTATACGTAGACAACATTTTGTGTATACAAGTTGCTTGAGACATGGCTAGTGTTCTGTTCTTGCAGTTCCGAATAATCTGAATCTCGAGAACATGTTGTGCATTTCCTAAATCTTTCATTTGGAACTGCGTTGCTAGCCATTTCTTGATGTCAATTAGGTAACCTACTTTATTCCCAATGAGTGGAATATCGTCAACATATAAAACTAAGAACGCTATAGTAGAATTGATAATCTTCTTGTAAACACAAGGCTCGTCAACATTCTGTTCAAAGCCATAAGATTTGATCACAGTATCAAATTTTATATTCCAAGATCTAGAAGCTTGTTTCAACCCATAAATGGATTTTTGAAGCTTACAAACCTTTTGTTCTTGACCTTGTGCAATAAACCCCTCTGGTTGTGCCATATAGATACTCTCTTCATGATCTCCGTTTAGAAAGGCAGTCTTGGCATCCATCTGCCAAATTTCATAGTCATAAAAGGTGGCAATGGATAAGAGTATTCTAATCGACTTAAGCATAGCAACGAGAGAGAAAGTTTCTTTATAGTCCACTCCTTCTCTCCGAATATAACCTTTACCACAAGTCGAGCCTTAAAAGTCTGTACTTTACCGGCTTGGTCTCGTTTTCTCTTGTAGATCCACTTACAACAAATTGGTTTTACATCATTTGGTTGATCTACAAGTTTCCAGGCAGAATTGAAGTACATAGGATCCATTTCGAGGTCCATGGCTTTGACCCACTGATCATGGTCCACATCTTTCATCGCCTGTTTATAGGTCAATGGATTCTCTATGTCGTCATCAGGTATGACGACTTGTGTTTCTGTTAAACCCAAGTAACGGTCAGGCTGATGAACAACCCTCCCACTACGTCGAGGCATTCTCAACTCTTGAGAAGGATGTGACTGACCAGATGTACTAGTTTTATCTACTACTTTAGTAGATGAACTAGCTCTATCTGTAGCGTTTTTGGAAATTTCATTCAATACTAGTCTACTGCGAGGTTAATGACTTCTTATGTGGTGTTCCTCTAAAAATGTGGCATTTGTCGATAGAAATACCTTATTTTCTTGAGGATTGTAAAATAGATCACCTTTTGTTTCTTTTGGATAACCTACAAATAGGCATAGTTTTGAACGACGTTCCAACTTTTTAGGATTTTGCACTAACACGTGTGTCAGGCATCCCCAAATCCTAAAGTGATGTAAACTGACTTTACGCCCTTTCCATACTCATAAGGTGTTTCTGAAACACTTTTAGAGGGAACGTTATTCAAAATATAGACAACAGTCTCTAATGCATGTCCCCAAAAGGAATCAGATAACTCAGCAAAGCTCATCATTGAGCGAACCATGTCCAACAAAGTTCTGTTTCTTCTTTCAGATACACCATTCTGCTGAAGCATATTAGGTGCAGAGAGTTGTGACTTGATTCCGTGTTCTATCATATAGTCCTGGAATCTTAAGTCCATGTACTTCCCACCTCGATCTGATCGTAGTGTCTTAATTGTTTTACCTAACTGGTTCTCAACCTCAGCCTTATATTCCTTGAACTTTTCAAAAGAATCAGACTTGTGATGCATTAGGTAAATATGACCATACCTTGAATAATCATCAATAAAATTGATGAAATATTCATACCCACCTCATGCTTTGACATTCATCGGTCCATAGAGGTCCGAATGTATGAGCTCTAATGGTATTGTGGCTCTGAGACCTTTCTCAGTAAAAGATCTCTTAGTCATTTTTCCCTCAAGACAAGACTCACATGGAGGTAAAGAATTGTCTTCTAACTGATTTAAGAGTCCATTCTTAACCAATCTCTCAATCCTAATAAGATTTATATGACAAGGTCTTAAGTGCCATAGATAGGCATTAGAAGAAACTTTTTGTCTTTTATTCTGAGTTTCGACTGTTCTAAACATCTCAGTATTTAAGACAAATTTTGCTTTAGTTTGTCTTAACTTATATAAATTGTTTTCAAGTATAGCAGAACAGATTTGAATACCTTTTCTGAAAATGAATGCTTCATTAACTTCAAAAGATATTTTATACATTTTTTCCATAATACAACAGATGGATATTAAATTCCTCTTCATAAAAGGTGCATACAAAACATTTTTAAGTATGATATATCTATCGTCGAAAAACAACTTCAAGTCTTCCACTACTTCGGCCAAGACAACCTTTCTTGTTCCAACCTTGAGGGTAATCTCGCCTTCTTCAAGATTTTTCCAGGAACTAGTTTACTGAAAAGAGAAGCATATGATTAGTGGCTCCTGAATCCAATATCCAGGTTGATGTATCATCCTCCACTAAACATGTCTCAGCAACTAGTAAATCATATTTACCTTGTGCTTTTTCAAGGCAGGGGCCTGAGGACATTCCTCAATTAAGACAAATCTCAGGTCATCTATTACTAGTGTTGAATTCATATTGTTTTTCCATGCTGAGTAATTATCGTCGTTTAGTTTCTCGGAAGCTAAGAGTTGATCTAGAAAGCTAGTCATGCTGAAAAGAAAAACATATCCTTTTTAGTTAAAAACATTAATCTTTTAAATCCAATCAAATTTAGCAACAAAAAAAAAACTAATAATATACTCTTCATTATTCTATTTTGCAACGATATTTCAATGGTTTAGAATAACCTCCACCGAGGGATGATCGACTATTCCTCCATTGAACCAAGACTATCTTCACTAGATACTATCACCAGAATAACTCTTATCCCTATAGTAACTCAGTTATCGCTACTTTGTTCAAGAATTTACTAACACTTAGTAATTCTCGTAAGTGTGACCCTCCATTTTCAAACCTCAAAGATCGGAATCATTATGCTACCAAAGTTGGAAAGACGAGAATGAAAACGGACCTGAGAAACCCTATCAATTTCTAGAGTTCACGGAGTTCCGATTCCTATAATACAGCCCTCCGATTGGTAAGGTCGCTCCAGGGTAGACATGCAGGCGCATTATAGGAATCTCACAGTGCGACCTAATGGAAGAAACCGTAGGATGTGTTGACACACTTCCTTCTCCCACTTACTATGAATAACTTCCCCTATTCACCTTGGTATTGACTCATACAAACATGAATCTCACGATGTGAACTCTTAGGGAAGCTGGAGCTAAAAGTACATTACTTCTCTCTAGCTGAAGTGTTCTAGACGGTTAGGGTATAAAATACTTAGCGATACATTTTGGCTAACTAAACATATCCTACGTCTAGGTGATTCATTCGAGTATAACTTTTACATTGGATTTTTAACCTATGATGTCTAGGTGATAAGCAAATTTTATTACCTCACATCACTCACGCATGTTCATAAAACCGGTTTAACCTAACTCATACGTCGACTCGATCTCCAGGTAGTAGGTGTTCCGTGAACCATCAACTTAAATACCTTCAACCTTAGTCATTTTATCTGACTTTTTGCCAAGATCTTGCCGGGTGAGTTTTCTTGTAACTTCGGTTTTACAAGATATCGACCTATTTTCTATGAAAATTAGGATTGCTCGATGGTTAACCTTAAATGAGCATGCATTTTATCTTTGCTATAGATTTTAGAAGTCTAGGTTATTTTACAGCAATTATAAAATAAATTATAAAAATTATAACCCTAGAGCATTCATCTATAACATGCTTCCTTCAATCAAACATGCTTTAATATAACACTTATATTAAAACTAAGCATGTATAATATATATTTTATAACACTTATAAGACATAAAAAATGCATGTCATGTGCTTTTCCTATGGTGGGGTTTTAAAACTATATAGCATACTATATGCACACATAATCAAACAACATTATACATCACATGCATAATAAGTAAACAACACTAAAGTGGACCAATTTTGGCATTAAAAAGTAACAAATAACTAATTTATTACAAAAATTAGCAACCAATTCCCGGAATCGGCTTCAAACACTTTGAACCATCTTGAACCAGCCAAAAAACTCTCGAACTGGCCCAAAAACACCAAAAACCAAGTTGAACCGATCAAACTGGCTCAACCAGGTCAAACAGACCGGTCCAGACCGTCTAGACCGGCTGGTCAACGCTCGCTGACCCAGTCAACGAAAGTGCAGGTCGGGTCAACGGAGGCGGAGCGGGCACACGGCGTGCGGGTCGCAAGTAGGCGGGAGGCGAGCGGGCAGCTTCAAACTGGGTCACAGAACGGAGCGGGCGGGCGCTCAGGTCGGATCCGGCCGGGCAGGCGTGCGAAGCCAGCACACGTGCGAGGCTTCTCGGCTTCCTCCGCTCCTTGATCGGTGATGGTGGTGGTTCTCTTCCCTCTTGTTCTTTTCGGCACCACAGCACAGCTCTAAAGATCTAAAACTAAGACCAAACTAACACTAAGACTAAAACTGAGAGTTGAGAACTTGGAACTTCTGAACTTTTATCTCTGGTGGGATTTCTTCTATTTATAGGCGTTGGTCTTCTCCAGCTTGATGATGGGTAGCATTAAATTCCATACCCTGATCAGCCTCCTGACACTCAGATGCTTTTCAGACGCCGCCCGCTGCAGGTGCCCATACTTGCAAGTGGTGATTTGACACAAACTGCTTGAATTAATGAATCTTCCTTGCGTTGAATCCCTCCGACGTATGGCCCATGCGTTAACCTCTTGTTGAAATCCTGCAATATCATGCGTTAGTGCCTTAGTACTTTAGTAATAAACATTCTTTTGCATGAGTTTAATAATGTTCGAGTAATTCCATGCATTTCTTCTAAAAATGATGAGATTTTATCATTAAAGACCCTAATTGTTCAAACTTTTGAGCCACAAATTTTAATAAGTTATCACAGACTGATGCACAATCAGGTAGCAAATATATATATAAATGAATATTTAAAAAAATTTAGATGTATACTTATCTTCTTTTTTTTTTTTTTTTTGTCGGATTATTTGGACGCCATACACACAACAGATTTGGTCATCCTTACCTGATTATTGTCGTGATGGTGAAGACATCTGGCTGACCGTTAGCCCTCTTATATGCTTCCATATAGTAGAGTGGCATCATCCAAATCGTGTGTTGAGACAGTTCGGTCTGCGACAAACAATGCCTTCGTTGTCCTATACACTCCAAACATTACACCAGATCAATTTGAGAGGTAAGCACGACCAAGACTGGCGTCGAATCCATGCGGAATATATATCCTACTGGAATGGACGACATGATCATTGTGTGCAAGGAGAATTAACAAATGGGCCAGCTATATCAGGGGACTACTTTTCCTTGTATAATTCAATCATGAGGCGATTTATCACACCTGACGGTGCTTACTATTACTGCATGGTAAGGGATTTAAGATCAGAAATTTTCCATATATATGATATGAATATTCTTTATGATGGAACACGAGACATACGCAGCGGAATTAGGATCTAATTACACTCTAATTGCTTCTAATTTAAAGGAAATAAGCATGCAAATGGAGGAAAAATAGTGAATTAAAAGGGATGGGATAGCAAACAACCTTTCTAGCTTCCAAACACCGCTTTTCCTTGCGGAATCTCGACCCGAACTCTTCCGGACCACTACTAGAGTTGACCTACTATCCTCTGGGCTCAGAACCAAGTTGTGGGACCCGGTGGATGAAGAACCTCGAGAGAGAGAAAAGAGATAGAAAAAAGGAATGAATTTGGGTTTTGGTTTGGTTTTTCTTTTTGAACTTCACAAAAAGAAAAGAGGTTTTTTTCCAGCCCAAATTAAAAACAAAATTGGCAAATTATCAAAAGTCTTTAATTTAAAATCAAAAGCTCATTTTATAGAAAAAAACCATGCAACAATTGCATGAACCAAATCCATAAAAACCCAACACCTATAATCCACTATCTTAGTAGACTTAATGTCTCCACTATAAGCCAACACCTAGCCCACTATTTTGTTAGTGAAATTATCCAACAAAAGTTTGGATTTTCCCACTAACTAGTCAAAGGGCAAAATAGTCATTTGGTCAAAGTCAAACCTTGACTAAAAAATCAACATTTTGACTTTTTATGATTTTTTCCGTATTGACTAATTTTGACCTCCCGAGCATGAATCCGCATTCATTTTCTCGAAATTCAAATCACAATATAAGGTCGGTCAAAGTTTGACTTTTCAAGTCAAAAGTCAACTCTTTGACTTTTTATATCTTTGACCATTTTCATTATTTTCGAGCTTTCGAATATGAACATATTCATATTCTTGATATTTAAATCACATTTAAATATTAAAGTTGTATTTCTAAACTGAAAACCCGACCACTATATCACATATACTTGTCGGTTTCTCTCTCTTCACCTAATTCGAACAATTCGAATTATTCTATTATACTGTTCTAAGTTTATTCCATATGAGCTAGTAGAGGAACCTAATGGACCTATAGATCATGGTTAATTAACAGGTCATTCCACTAGAATCCTGTAGTTGCACTCCCCTCACTATAGATATATTTGTGTCCATTTGATATAACCATGATTAGTAAGCTAATCCTTCACAGGTTGTTTGTAATCTCAGCTGGGTCATAAAAACCGTTTTACCCCCAAGACTACATCTTGTTCCTTAAGTTCCACTGATCCTCTAATGAACAATTGGTTTAAGGTCCAACCTATAAACCGAATCCCTCTCGAGCCAAGGAAAGGGTGGGGCCCCTTGTTCAAGACCTGGATTCAGTACTAAAGGGAAAAACTTATTTACTATCCCTATAACGGGTAGGAGTGAATTCCGTCTTGCACCCTATGTTCTCAGCTATCCACCCGATTTTACCCCTGAAATGGGAGGCTTATTGGGCCAGCGATGATGAGCTGCCCTCACCTATGAAAATCTAAGGATAATTCCGAGTGAACAGGAGTTTATAGTTAGCTCAGGATTAAGATTAAGTTACCTAGGTCATCAATTAACGAAATAGTCAGTTTTATACATAAAACGGCATTTAGAACGTAAAAAGTGACTATTTCATGGTTCAGTCTTATGTAAACTCTTTACATAGGATGCCCCCACTTTCATGTCTCCACATGAACGATTCAGGATCACATCATTTATACTAACTACAAAGTGGGCTACATCCATAGTGTCCCCAGAATAAGGCGCCTTATTCATATACTATAGACCATTTTGGCTATATATTTGAACTTGATCCACATTTATGACACTACATAAAATTCAAACTACATTAAATAGCCTCAGGACCTCAGTTTATTGGATTCAAGATTACAATTTCAATAACAACTTTATCGAAAAACAAAACAGAATATGTTTATTAATTTACAAACTACGAGTTTTAGGACATAAAATCCAATAGTTTAATATTTATTTTTTTTATTGTACAAAATAATTTTATCGGCGATGTACAACAATATTCAGTGCATAACTGAAGGAAATCGGATTCAAGATTTTCATGAGTAGCGGAAGAACGATAATTCCAAATTACAATCATGAATGATCATATATTTACAGTTGACTTCAAAACAAACGGTTATACAATTCATATAGAGAAATTACAGCATGAGTAAACTCAAATGAACAGAGATCAAACTCTACGCACATATGAGGATGTGTCTCCACACTCTGTTGCGCAACTCTGATTGAACAACAGCAACCACGAACGCTTGATCTACACGACCGCAACACCGCACGAACACTTCGCGCTCATCCTCAACGATCTCCTCGGTCACGATCTCCTCTGCAACAGCGAACAGCCTCCACAGCACCACGAATGGCCTCCAGAAAACCTCGACGGTGTCGAGTTAAGTCTGAAACCACCAATAAGGCAACCTTGGTATTCTCGGTCTGAGAATCTAGAGGGTGGGCTCTGTTCAGACTTGGTATGCGACAGATGAAGGAGGAAACATCGATCACGTACACGACTGGACAAGTGGGAGATGGCAGAGACCTATTGTATAGATCGTTGCCCAATCGTTTAAATAAAGCTATGCAGTCGTTTAACTCATCGTTTAGCTCGGTTTGTCGCCTACAGACTCTACACGATCGTTTACCTTGGGCCAGCAATCGTATAGCAAAACTATGCGATCATTTACATACTGCACGATCGTTTAGCTCGCCCAACCGTCGTTTAGTAAATCTGAATTTACTTGACGACTTCGTGAGTTTCTTTTTCGCGGAGAGAAAACTCAAAACTTTTTTTATTCTTTATAAAATTTCTTTTTAAAATAGGAAAACCATTTTCCTTTTAAACTCACGGTTACCATGATCCAATAACCACCCACTACTTTGGTTATTTAAAAGAAAAGGAATTAATTATCCAATAATTAATATTATTATAAACATAAATGATAATCAACTTATCATACTATATTTATAACCTACAGTTTTAATATTTCATCTCATGAAACATAAAAACCATAGTTCTTTTTCTATTCCATGGTACTTAATGTAAATCTCATTTACATCAATCCTCCACTAAATGTATCTCATACATCATACTGATTATATCATATATAATCAAAATACCTCTTGTCAATTTGAACATTTCAAATCAACACTAAGAACTGATCCTCAATTGAATTCATTGAGCTACCAAGGGGACATCATGGACCTGTAGCTCGAAACTCCAACGGTACGTGAATAACTGACTAAATTCTTTAGTTACGGGATCCACCATCCGTTAACTGCCAGGCACTCCACTAGAGACCGACAGTTGAACTCTTCTTACCACAGATATATTATGTGTTCATCTTAACCAATGAGCAGTGCGACAACCCTTCATAGATCGCTCGTAAGTACAGCTGGGTCAATAACCGTTATATCCCTGTAGTTACATTTGTCTTCTTAAGTACCATTGATCCCTCTAATGAACATAAGTCATAGTTCTACTATGACTGAGTCTTCTCTTCCAAAGAGAAGCTGTGGCCACTATGTTCAAGCCTCGAAATCTGCCCTTAAAGGAGCAATCTCTCTACTTATCCCTGCTTTAGGAAAGGAGTGAATTCCATCTTGTAGATTGAGTTCCCAACTCCCAAATCAGACAAGTCCCCAAAAAGGTAGGCATGTTTAGTTGGCAATCTTACCACTCTCACCCATACTAATCAAAGAACCGCCCTCAAAGGTAGGAGTTCCCAAAACACTCAGGATTGAGGTCGTGCCACCTATGGTCGTTTAGGTGAGATGCAAGTCTCTAGTATCAACGGCGTTATATACAGAGTCTAGTCATCTCGTGGTCCAGATCTTATACATACTCTTCGTATAGGACACCCCCGCTCCATGTATCCACATAAATGGTCAGGATCAACTATTTGTAGTAGTTTACAACACTTGCAAACCTCTACAAAGCGGGCTGTATCCGTAGTGTCACCAAGATCAGGTATCCCACTTAATCCTTATACTACAAACCGATTTAGGTTATCACTTAAGGCATGATCCACTTGTATATCACATATACATGCTTAAGTTCACATAAGATAACCAAGGAGTTTTGTTTATTGGATATGAGTAAATGCCAAAATTAAATTACACTTATTTTATTCATTGAACAATGTGTATCTTTATAAAACAACGAGACTCCAGGAGAATTAGGACACCAATCCCAACAAGAATAACTTACAAGACTTGGGTTCAATGTGTCAGCAAACATTGGTGAACATAGAAGGTATTATTCGACAAACAAGACGACTCAATGTTGCTGACACCGATCGAAGATGTATTCGTCGTAGATGACAGCGACAACAGGGTGAACCTAATTTAGAGGGACACGAAGACAACCCCATGAGGGGTAAAAGCCAAGGGGTCGTTTTTAAATTTCATATAAACTTTCATTTTCAAATTGTAAGTTAAGGAACTAATTGTAAATATTCTTTAATATCATGACATTTTTTTAATATGAGTGCAAGATAATTATGTTTTCATTGTAGATTAAATATATAATTAAGTTTAATAACGAAGGAATTTGTGGACCCATTCCTAAAGTCTTAATATTGTTGTACATCTCCAATTAAAACAATAATAATTAGTCAACACACTTTTAAAAAAAGAAAAATGAATCGTGGACCGGGTCCACAAGTTTGCATCTGACCGGTCAACCAGTCAGCCGACGTAGTGTTGGATTAAACGATACTCGTGTACCGGGTACATGAGTTTGCCACATGGCAATCGTGTACCCCGTACACGATTTCACTACCTAATTTTGTCAATAGTTTCTCCAAACACCTATTCTTAGAAAAACTTTCAATCGTACCCTATTTTTGTCATTATATATTTTAAAAAAGGTTCCCTGAATGATCAAACTTATTACATACAAAGTATATTCTAATTTAAATGCCAGGAACAACAAAAGTTAGATAAACAAAAATCTCGTATGAAGGTTAATCCTCTACAGTAATATTTAATACTAAACATCACTCTCAGATGTACTTGGAGACAAGTTAGATAACCTAACAAAGTTGAGTTCATTTTCAACCAGATGTAAAATTCGCAGCCAGGATAGGGATGATCCCACCTGATAATGATACCAGCCAATATCTCATCAACAACCCTAACTATTAAGATTTCTCCTAATTTTCCAATCCAATACAAAAGAACGACATTCGTGGATCGAATTCAGCCAGAAAACCCCATTACGCTTCTGATTTGGATTCTATGTTCTTTGTATGGAAATTTGAAACTGCAAAGTGGCAGGGTCTGAGTTGATTACCTGATAAAATATCAAAATTCTCATAGTGGGCAGCCATAGCCAGATCTTTTGGCTTGCGAACATAAGCCACAAACGCGATTGAATTGTCCGCTGAAGATTGGTTTGCATTTGAGGAAGCAAAATCGAACACCACTTCTGATGATACGGAGAGGGTGCAACAAAATATATAAATATATATATGCATTTATACATATAATTTTTAATTCAATTTTCAGGTGGAGATTACATCATCGATATTTGAGATGATAACTACTGTTTTAATTAGTTCATTGACAAATTTTAAAATATAAATATAATGATTGAACAAATTGTAGCTAAAAAGTATAAAGAGTAAAAATATTACTTATCCTTATAAATAACTTTTTATAGAATTCAATCCAAAGTTAAACACATTTCTAAACCCATCTTAAAATCAATGGTTACATCTTTATTTATTATTAGTATTATATTTTTTGGAAAGTGGAAATCAATAATGTTAATAAAGAATTAACTCAAGGGTTATGTATTCACATTTTAAAATTAACAGTTTTTACAATTTAGAAATCTAGGGTTGAATGTTGATGGTAAATTGCTCCTTTACCTTCCCTTCTCTTATCTCGATTTGAAAAATTCTTGGGACTTATGTGCTTGTGTTTCTACCTCATAGTACAATATGAGGTCATGCTAAACTATCCTTTTTCTTTTCCCAAAAAATAATACATGTGTTTGCTAATGGGTTCCATTTTAAGTTTATAAATGAAAATTTAAATCCTTATACTTTTAAATTTTATTTTTGTTGTTAATTCAAACCTAATTCAATAGATTAGACACTCGTTATCATTTTAAAAGTTGATGACTCAATTTACACTCTTCTATTATGATTGAACTAAAAAGGCCGAAGCTTGATTTTTATAATTTTTTTAATAATACGAGCATAGTTCAATCGTCATTGGATAGAATGATTATAATTATTCCAAAGGTGGATGGTTAGATTTCTATCCTTATAATTAGTGAACTAAAAAAATTATTGTAGTTAAACAACGTTTAAATTAATCCATAATTACTAAATTGGCTTTTGACTAGTAAATTACCAAGTAACTACTATCGTTATAAACTCTAAGAAGGTGTTTCGCTCACCAATATGAGTTGAGCTGAGTTGATATAATATACCAATTCATTGTTTGGCCCACCAACTTTAAATGTTGGTAGAGTTGAGTTGGTATATTTTACCAACTTACCCTAATTCTCTCTCCTTCCCATGTTTTCAATGGCTCCACCCATCAGCCATTATCACACTCCGAGAACTAACTCTGAGCTCCAACAACCACCTTTGATGACAACTCTAGCGACCAACTTCGGACTTCGACAACCACCTCTGATGGCACTTCCGGTTACCAACTTCAGGCTCCGACAACTACCTCCGATGACAATTCCCACGAAATCTAGACTCCAACAACCACCTCCGATGATAGCTCTGGCGACTAACTCCAAGCTCCGACAAACTTCGCACGATCAACTCCGACAACCAATTTTGGCCTCCAACAACCACCTCTGGTGACCCAATTCCGATGACCACCTTCACGCTACCAACTCCGACAACCAATTGGCTTCGACAACAAACTCCGATGACCAACTCTGACAACCACCTTCGTAGGCTCCAACAACCACCTCCAACTACAAACTCTGATGAAAATCACCTTCGATGATCACCTTTGAGCAAGCAACTCCGATAACCAACTCGAGGCTTTGACAACCACCTTCGACAACAAACTCTGACAACAAACTCTAATACCACCTTTATGCGACTAACTTTGGGCTCTAATAGTCACTTCCGACTACAGTCTCCAACGAAAATCATATTTGATGATCAACTTCGACGACCACTTTCGCCCGACCAACTCTGGGATTCAAAAACCACCTCCGATGACAAACTTTGACAACCAAGTTCAATACACCTTCATGTGACCAACTTCAGGCTCCGACAATCACCTCCGGCTATAAATTCCAGCAAAAGTCATCATCGAAAATCAATTTTGACAACCACTTCCGACTACTATATATGACCGATGATTGTTAAAATATGTTGTAGGGTTGTTGATTATATAAAAAATATTATTTTGTCTACATTAAGTGCAATATTTATACATAATGAATACACATTTCAAATGAATGTTAAGAATATTTAGACAAAAAGTATGCATGTAGCTGAAAAGTATGTAACGTATAACAAAAAAACCATGAAATGATTTTTTTTTTCCTGGAATATTCAGAAAGAATTAGTGGAAAATAGAAATTTGTTCTCTAATGATCCTCCAAATTTAGAGGAAATGAATGGTAATATTCCATTGGCTGTTACGATGATGGTTGTTACGATGATGGAGGAGATTTAATTAAAAAAAAAAAAAAAAAAAGATGATGATAATGAAATTCATGGAGAAAAATTGGCTAGAAAGTTTTGATTTCGCTTTAGTTTCTCATTTTATTTGACCATATTTCTACAAGAAATGTAATGGGTTAATTGTTGTTCATTGCCCAAAAAAGAAAGAAAGAAAGAAAAGTTCTAAAAATTAAAAGAAAAAAAAATTACAATCCATATTTTATTCAAAAAGATGGGTAGAATTATTGAATAAAAAAGTTTCCAAACAAAAATAGTAATCATAAAAGCATATTATTTAGAGTTCAAAAAACGACATCAGATACCCAGACATATGAACTCAACTCTGCGCCCCAAACACAGACATATGAACTCAGACCAAATAACTCTACAACCCAAATACAGACATATGAACTCAGACCAAATAACTCTACACCCCAAACACAGACATGGTTAAATAAAATGAGAAACCAAAGAGAAATCAAAACTTTTAATTCCTAATTTTTCTCCATGAATTTCATTATCATCTTCTTCTTTCTCTTCTTCTTCCTATTGTTGCTCTATATTTTACTCTGTCATAAATTTTTTTAATTGAATCCCTCCCATCATCTTAGTAGTCAATAGAATGTCACCACAGTTCTTCAATAATTTCACTTTCAATTCCTCCAAATTTGAAGAATCATTAGAGAACAAAACTTCATTTTTCACTAATTCTTGCTAGAAATTGTTTCAAGAAAAAAATCTTCATTTAATTTTTTTGTTATATATTACATACTTTTCATCTAAATATCCTTAATACTCATTTGATATGTAAATTTAATTAGATAAAAATATACTTTACAAGTTTTTACGTATAAATATTGCACAAAATACAATTATTTATATAATCAACAACCCTACAACATACTTTAATACTCATCAGTGTTATAATAATCGGAAGTGGTTGTCGAAGTTAATTATCGAACATGATTTTCACTGGAGTTTGTAGTCTGAGATAGTTGTCGAAGCCTGAAGTTGGTTACATGAAGGTGGTATGAGAGTTAGTTGTCGGAGGTAGTATTTGAAGCCCGGAGTTGGTTGCATGAAAGTAGTATTAGAGTTGGTTGTCGAATTTTGTCATCAAAGGTTATTGTCGAAGCCCCAAGTTAGTCGTCAGAGTTGCTCGCTCGAAGGTGGTCATCGATGTTTATTTTTTGTGAAGTTTGTAGTCGAAGGTGGTTGTCGGAGTTAGGCATCGGAGTTTGTTGCCAGAGGTGGTTGCTAGAGCCTCAAATTAGTCGTCAAAGTTGGTCGTGCGAAGATGGTCATCAGAGTTGGGTCATCGGAGTTGTCATTAGAGGTGGCTGCCAGAGTTCGGAATTGGTTGTCATAGTTGGTTGGGAAAAGGTTGTTGGAGTCCGGAGTTGGTTGCCAGAGTTGTCATCGGAGGTGGTTATCGGAGCTCGAAGTGTGACAATGTTCCCTACAAGTGGATATGTCGATTATGTTGTGAAGTGATGCAAATAGGATAAGATTCAATAATTCATGCACAAATTTAACCCTAGTATCGAGCATAAGTTTTCTTGAGAAGGACCCAAGTATAAATCCAACTCAAGTTTCCAGATAAATCCAAGGTCAAACACATGGAATTTAGTATGAACTAACATGAAATGGCTAAGTGAACTTTTTGTAGTAGACTCCTAAGTAAGAGTAGATGTGGCATATATCAACTACACTAACTGTGGCACGTATGTGAGAAATAGGAGACTGGAGTAAATGGATGCGTTGGCAAGATGGAATATGTTTTAGAATGGTATGCATAGACTCTTCCGACTATAAATAACAAGTCTTTGTTAAAACGATTAATTAAAGTAGGGTTAGGAGGAGCATCTGCTAAACCTTGTACATGTGTGATATGTTCAGGTTCTTTTCTTAACTTAATCTATTTTTAGCATCTCTCGATGTTGTTGCCACATATGTCTTATCTCTAATATGCATGCTTACTGATAGTCTGAATAAATGAACAACATTGCCAACTCCATCTTTAAAGTTACCCGTTGCCCTTACTTAATGAGTTCCATAGTCACTTACTTTCTCAAGCAGTAAAATATTTCTACTGAAATCGATCGATCAGATGGATTCAAGCAACAAAAATTAAGTAAACATTAAGCAAGCTAAACTTCATACACATACAACTCATCAAATTAACATTTAGCTCATCTTAAACCACAGCAGATTTAGTTGCTCATGGTAGATTAAAATAAGTATGAGGATGTGAAGATGGATGAAATCATGATTAAAATAATAAATGATGAAATTTTCTTTTCCAAAAGCCCAGTTCAATCAAGCTTAACAATGGAAGAAGATGAAATGTAAGGGATAAGGAAAAGTCAAGTCGTCGGTTCAATGTCTTGAACCCTTTAGTTTGTTTTGATTATTATTGTTTATAACTAAGGTGGGGATGTGTTGGAAGTTATCTCTTTTGAGCTCTATCTCCGGCAATACTTTCTTGATCAACGGTAGAAATAGCTATTGTCACTCTCTTTCTCTCTTGCAAATGGTTGAAGCTCTACATATGAGTATGTACAATGAATTCCCTCCAACTATCTAACTATATAACCACTTTCTTGGTCAGCAACTTCCCTTTTTATTGGCAAGTTCAGTTTGGCAACTTGGTTCTGATAGTATTAAATTCCATACCCTATTTCAGCCGCCTTCTGCTCTGATTGGTTCAAGTGCTGCTTGTCACATCTGCAATACTTGCAACTTATGATTTGACAATAAGAACACGAGCGTAATGTATCTTTTTTGTGTTGTGCGATGTACGGGCTTCTCTACAATATTTAGTGAATCTTTCTTAATTCCTACGTTATAAGATGTCAGTGGTACAATTTATTCAAAGGAATGCTTTTGTTTGCGTTGAATGTGTATATGCAATGTCGTGTTTTTCTACTATAATCAATACATTTCTCATTATTTAACCCTAATTATTCTAATTTTAAGAGAACAATAACTTATATTTCTACAAGTTGTCACACACCCCTCTCCCCCCATCCAAATTTAGAATAATGCTTGTCCTCAAGCATTCTCAAAATAGTACTTTAGCAAAACTCACTTGATCTCAATGCAACCAGCTTACCCTTCATCATGCCTTCTAACTTAGGAATCTGAGATCAGCATATAGTGATGTAAGTTTGTTCCCTTCCTAAAGAAATATATCCAAAATCTTCATGCGACAAGCACATTCCTCAAAACCCCTTTACTTTTCTAGACATTCTTATCTTTCAAAATAAAAAATGTGTTAGAAGGTTCATTCTTATAAAAGTCCTTTTTCCAATCCTTTTGTTTTATTATTTTTTATGCTCATCCATGTGTCGATTCAGGTGACCTACCTTTGTTTTGACTTACCCCTACAAGTGTTATGCAGACATCCAACTACGAGCAAGTGCTCTTCACGACTAAACTCTTATCTAAGCTATAATTTTTTTTCCTTTCTTTTGGCTTAGACATTGGAGTTAGGAAGTTTTATTGTGTTTGCATTGGTCTTGGTTACACACCTTCATTTTGGCTTGCCTCCATGAGTGTCATGCGGACATCCAACTACGAACAAGTGTCATTCCTAACTAAACTCTTATTAGGTTAGGTTTTCCCTAGCACTAATAGTGAAATTTTTTATTTTATTTTATTTTATTTTTGGATGAAATCATGCAAGGATCTTTATGAAAATGAACGCATCAACTCAAACCTCGCCCTCTCCCCAAATTTTTTGAGGTCATTAAGGTCCTCATTACTGAAAGAGAACTATAAGAATACCCTAGAAAATTTTCAAAAAGAGGTTTGAAGTGAGACTTGCACGCATGAAAAATTAAAGATATGTTTTAGTAGAGAAGTTCCTAAACTTAAATTCTAACGTTTATCATTAAGACTTAAGTTAGCAAACATTAGTATTATCATCGAAGTTACAAAGTTAAATGCCAAACAAAAGAGTAATAACCAAATGCATAATAAAGGAATACACAAGTCAAACAAGTAGAGAAAAATGATGGTATTACATTCATTAAGGATAGAAGTTACATCAAATACATAATATGATGAATGCATAAAAAAGTAGGAAAAACAAAAAGAAAACCTATTGGAGTTAGAAACATACAAGCGGAAGCAATTGGGATCTAAAGCACTCTAATTTCATTAATTTAAGGATTAAGCATGCTTGTTTAAAACTGGAAAAATATAGTTTGATGTAGTTCAAAATTGAAGCTATTCTCTGGTTTCTTTTTTATCATGAACACTTCATGGACCGCTAAAGTCTTTCCCGCTATTCTCTAGCATTTGGACAGATTGTGGGATCCAATTTTGTGATGAATTTGAAGGGAAAAAAGAGTTGGAGAGTATTTTGGAGCTAAGATATGGAGAGCTCAATTTGGCTTCAAAAACTAAGACTTTCAACACCATTCTTGGTAAAATTTCTTCTATTTAAAAAATAAATCATGCACCAAAGATTTACCGTCAAATGACAGCAAATTCAACCTTCATTGAGTGAAATTTTGAGGTGTTAATTAAGCTCAAATGTGGAGAAAATCCACTAACATGAAATTCAATTAATTTTGAATTTCAAAATATCAAAAATTAATTGAATTTTTATAAAAATAATTCACATGATTAATTTAAAAGTAATTTTAGATAAAATTAATTCTAATAACTAATTTTAAATAATTAATTAAATAATTTAATTAATATTAATTTAATATCAAAAATTAAATTACAAAATTGATTTTAAATCATTAATTAAATAATTTAATTAATGAAATTAATTTAATATAAAATATTAAATTAATTAATAACACCAATCCCAATCATGAATTCCTATTCATATGTATAATATTTAAATCATATTTAAATATTTCCAACTCTCCAAATTGTTTAATTCATAATTAAACAATAATATGTTAGGTATATCGAATATAAATAATGTGTGTTTCCTAAGCTGAATTTAAACAATTCAAATTCTCTCATCACACTGTTGTAAGGTTTAGTCCAATATGAGCTAGTGGAAACATATACAGATTCGAGATTAACCAACTAAACTCTTTAACCTAATTAATCAACATTTGTTAACTACCGGGACACTCCACTATAGCCTAGTAGTTGCATTCTCCTCACTGTAGATATATTTCTGTCTACTCGATATAACCATGATTAGTAATTTGATCATTCACAAGTTTTTCGTAATTACAACTAGATCAAAACTACCTTTTTAATTTGATCATTCACAAGTTTTTCGTAATTACAACCAGGTCAAAACTACCTTTTTACCCTTATAATTACATTTTGTTCCTTAAATCTCACTGATCCTCTAATGAACAAGTGGTTTGTAGTCCAACCACCAAACTGAGTCCCTTTCGGGCCAATAAGTGGGTGAAGTCCCTTGTTCAAGACCCAAAGTCGGCACTTAAGAGAACAACCTATCTACTATCTCTAGAATGGGGTAGGAGTGATTTCCATCTTGTAGGACTATGTACCCAGCTATCTACCTGGTCTTATCCCTAAAATAGTAGGCTTATTGAGTCAGGGAAGTCAGGCCACTCTCACCCATGTAGATTAGAAGGACGATCCCGAATAAATAGAAGTTCATAGTTAGCTCAAGACTAAGATCAAGTTACCTAAGTCATCATATTAAATAGTCAATCTTAACAGTAAACGATTTTATAAAGTAAAAGTGACTATTTTGCGGTCTAATCTTATGCAAACTCATTACATAGGACGCTACCACTCACATGTCTCCACATGAACGATTCAGGATCACACTGTTTGTAGAAAATACAAAGTGAGTCGCATTTATAATGTCTCCAAGATAAGGTACCCAGCCTTATCCTTATACTATAGACCATTTTGACAATTTACTCGAACTTGATCCATTTTTATGTCTCCACATATAACTTAAGTATTCGTGCTATACAAGGCCTAAAACAATTCTTACTCTTGGAATTTCTTGCATCTTTGATTACTGCTCGTATTTTCCTTATAAGTCAGAGTTAGTTTTTTAGTCTTATTTCTTTCGACTCTTTTGAGTCATTTGAGTCTTTTAATTCTTTATTTTTTTCTTTTTTTACCAAATACTAGAAAATTCAAATTCGACCTATCTGGTTCTCGAAAGAGAATGAGCTCTCTTATAGCCCTACCAAGCTACATAGATTCGTCCAAGAGAAGACTGGAGAAGTATAAAAGTTTTTATGTACCTTGAAAGGCATAAAACACGGGTTACGTCGAGCAATCGATGTTAAAAAATTACCCTTCCTAGAGGTAGCCAGACGTCAAAAATAAAACAAAAATTTTCAGTTTTCTTTTAATAAACAATTTCTTTTTCTAAGTTTTTTATTTTAGATTTAATTTTTTTTAGAATTAGTTTTGATTTTTAGAGTAAAATCTATAAGTTTTTAGTCTTGAGTTTTAATTGGAAATTGTAAAACAAATAAATGAAAAAATAAAAAAGATAAAATAGGGCACAACGTTTACACGACGTCGCGAGGAAGAATCGTGTTAATTAAATACAGATTCCTGTACCATTTTTAATAAGCATTTCTCTTCTTCAACTCATTGTTCCAATATGAGCTAGTGGACACATATACAGATTCGAGATTAACCAACTAAACTCTTTAACCTAATTAATTAACATTTGTTAACTACCGGGACACTCCACTATAGCCTAGTTGTTGCATTCTCCTCACTGTAGATATATTTCTGTCTACTCGATATAACCATGATTAGTAATTTGATCATTCACAAGTTTTTCGTAATTACAACTAGATCAAAACTACCTTTTTAATTTGATCATTCACAAGTTTTTCGTAATTACAACCAGGTCAAAACTACCTTTTTACCCTATAATTACATTTTGTTCCTTAAATCTCACTGATCCTCTAATGAACAAGTGGTTTGTAGTCCAACCACCAAACTGAGTCCCTTTCGGGCCAATAAGTGGGTGAAGTCCCTTGTTCAAGACCCAAAGTCGGCACTTAAGAGAACAACCTATCTACTATCTCTAGAATGGGGTAGGAGTGATTTCCATCTTGTAGGACTATGTACCCAGCTATCTACCTGGTCTTATCCCTAAAATAGTAGGCTTATTGAGTCAGGGAAGTCAAGCCACTCTCACCCATGTAGATTAGAAGGACGATCCCGAATAAATAGAAGTTCATAGTTAGCTCAAGACTAAGATCAAGTTACCTAAGTCATCATATTAAATAGTCAATCTTAACAGTAAACGATTTTATAAAGTAAAAGTGACTATTTTGCGGTCTAATCTTATGCAAACTCATTACATAGGACGCTACCACTCACATGTCTCCACATGAACGATTCAGGATCACACTGTTTGTAGAAAATACAAAGTGAGTCGCATTTATAATGTCTCCAAGATAAGGTACCCAGCCTTATCCTTATACTATAGACCATTTTGACAATTTACTCGAACTTGATCCATTTTTATGTCTCCACATATAACTTAAGTATTCGTGCTATACAGGGCCTAAAACAATTCTTACTCTTGGAATTTCTTGCATCTTTGATTACTGCTCGTATTTTCCTTATAAGTCAGAGTTAGTTTTTTAGTCTTATTTCTTTCGACTCTTTTGAGTCATTTGAGTCTTTTAATTCTTTATTTTTTTCTTTTTTTACCAAATACTAGAAAATTCAAATTCGACCTATCTGGTTCTCGAAAGAGAATGAGCTCTCTTATAGCCCTACCAAGCTACATAGATTCGTCCAAGAGAAGACTGGAGAAGTATAAAAGTTTTTATGTACCTTGAAAGGCATAAAACACGGGTTACGTCGAGCAATCGATGTTAAAAAATTACCCTTCCTAGAGGTAGCCAGACGTCAAAAATAAAACAAAAATTTTCAGTTTTCTTTTAATAAACAATTTCTTTTTCTAAGTTTTTTATTTTAGATTTAATTTTTTTTAGAATTAGTTTTGATTTTTAGAGTAAAATCTATAAGTTTTTAGTCTTAGTTTTAATTGAAATTGTAAAAAAATAAATAAAAAATAAAAAATAAAATAGGGCACAACGTCACGACGTCGCGAGGAAGAATCGTGTTTTAAATACAGATTCTGCCATTTTTAATAAGCATTTCTCTTCTTCAACTCATTTTCTCTCAATTTTTCTTCCCACCTCTCACTGATTCTTTATCCCCACTTCAAATCCAAGTTATTTTGCTTACAAACTCTTTAATTCCTTAACTTTTCAAGGATTTCTACCTTGAAATTTTTTTTGTTTTCATCAAAACTCCATTCTAGGGCTTCCTTTCACTTCCTCTCAAGCAAGGGATTCAACACCCAAGGTAATGCATTTTCCTCTTTCTTTTAACTCTTTTATGGTTATCTTGAATGTGATTTGAGTTGTGCTTGATAGAAGTTTGAGTTTTGTTGATGAGAAATCTGAATTTTTGCTTGAAAAGAATGGTTTTTCTTTTGAATTGTTGAGTGTTGGATAATTAGTAATAATGTGTTCGGGAATTTTTCTGCTTGCAGGTTTATAATTCGATTAGAGGTGTGAGAATATTTTGTTTGAAAGTATTTTAGAAGAGAGGATTAGGATTTTCTTAGGTTTTAGCCCATGTTCTGTGATTTTTCTTAGAAAACTTTTCCATGGGTCCTAAGCTTAAGAAAGGAAAAAATGTTTCCAGTTCAAGTGGTAGGAATTCTCTTCCACGTCCCAATCTAATATTCCTAGGTTTGTTTCTGAGGGAGCCGAGAGTAGATACCATCAAGTGGTAGCTCTTAGGAACCTAGTCTCAGAGCGAGCTTTAACTTTAGAGCTAAGGATGGGAAGCCTTAGCAGCTAACCCTGGTGATGATATCGTTCCTTTGGTTAGAGAATTCTACGCCAATATAGACCTAGATAGAGATGTATCTTTAGTAAGAGGTGTCAGAGTCTCTTTTTCTTCCTCTAGAATAAATGAAACCTTTGGCCTAGCTCAGTTTGACGATGAGTATAGTTAGTTTCTATCTAAACCACTGGATGAACAAAAGATTATAAAAGCCCTCTGTGGGCAAAGTGCTCAATGGACACGTTCAGGTGGAGTTACAGTAAGGTTTAGATCTACGGATATGTCTGTAGTGGATCAAATGCTTTTGTATGTTCCAGATTGATGTCTGTCCTTAGATTGACCGATGTAACCCGAGATAGGGCCAAACTTCTTTGCGTCTCATTCGGGGTATGTCCATTAACATCGGGAGAGTAATTCATGCTTCTATAAGATAATGTGGGCGTTGTTCTACAACGGGTAGCCTTGGACACCTTAATAACCTTGTTGTGTCAAAGTTCCGGAGTAGAAATACCTATAAATGAGGAGCATATGGGGCGTAAAGCTCCAATTTCTAAGACTACCATCTCAGCCTTCCGAGGTATGGAGTTAAGGAACTCCACGAACAACAAGAAGACGAGCTAGGTGAAGAAGATGAGAATTTAGGAGAAAAACCACTTAGGGAAGAACTTCTTGGTCATCCTCATGAACAAACCACTAGTGGTGAAACCATAGGTGAGCAAGCACTTAGAACTGCCACTGAAGCCTTAAGGGTGAGTCGTGAAACCGCTTGCCAAGTTAAGCATATACAAAGACCGGTCAATTTCATATGCGAAAGAGACTGTCTCTACTACACTAGCATAGGTTTTCAGTACGATCTTCACCGAGATCCTGACTCACCTGATTCGAACTGACTTGGCATCAATCATATTTTCGGGTATCTTCTTCCATTTTTGCCCTATCTTTTATCTTTAATTTTTCATTTTCACTTTTTGTTTGCTTTCTAGGTTTAGAATTTTTAGACTAACTTTCTTTGTTTTCTTGTAGCTTTTCTTTTCCTTTCTTTTTCTTTTTCTTCTCTTTTGTAGGAATAAACTAGAATGAAAGAAAAACAAAAATAAAGAAGCAGGAAAAATGTCTACCACCAGCCATTGCACGAAATCAGGGGAGTTCTTCTGTTCCCTTATCATTTCGTCTTTATGCTTAATTCTTAGTTTTAAACATTGAGGACAATGTTAGTTTTCAAGTTGGGGGTGGGGAATATTGCATGTTCTTAACGTTTATTAGGGTTGTAAAAATGAGCCATGCTAAAAAATTTTGCTTTGTGATATCTTTGCATGTCTAAAACCCTTGAACACCTGAGCTCGGGTTATGTGGATTTTTATGATCTTGATGATATATATCTCGATTAGGCTCTATTGCATCCCTATGGAATTCTTTTTCTTCTCTTAAAAAAAAACACAATATCATTGTCTTGGTATCATTTCTCTTATATGACTCATTTTTGCTTTCTAAGTATGTTCATTCATTCAAGAATAACATTCACTTTATTTGCCATGATCATTTGTTTTTCTCAATCTTTTGATTCTTATCAATGAACTTTGATGATACATTCTCTCAAGCAATGATACAAATAAATTTTAAACTTCTTAAAATCTTTTCTTACAAGTTTTGAAACTCATTTTTCAAAAGAAACTTTCTTTTCCTTTTAACTTTATAAAACATTGAATACTTAGTCTTTAGATTTATTTAGAATCTCAAACTTTTAGAAATGTCATATCTACTTGATTTTCTTTGTCACTCCAATAGGACAACCTTTGGTCTAGTGTTAGCTCTCAAAAAGAGTTATTGTTCCTAGCTTAATTCAAACTTATTAGTGGATTTTATGTGTTTATTTCTCTATTTTGTAGGTAATGAGCAACAAAGAGGTAGAATCAGGGATTTGAAGCTGATCGGGGCTAAATTGAAGTGATTTGGAGTAGATTTGAAGTATCCAAGCTTCAAGGGACATGAAATGACCAAAATACCCACAGCATCAGCATCACAAGACCGCGCAACGCTTAAGCCCAACATTTTAAGATAGTAGCATAGCGTTACAAAACTCCTTAGAGCGTTGTAACGCTACACATTTGACGGATGGAGGAGAAGTGCGCACACGAGTGAGCATTGCAACGATCGACCATAGCATTGCAACGCTGCCCTAAAATTTTCTATAAAAGTCTCCTTTTGCTAGGTTAAAAACATGCTGAATTGTATTGAAAAGACCCTAAAAAAGGCCAAAACTCTTCATGGAGACCGAGGAAAGGCCTTGATTTCTCTTTTACCTCTATATTTTCAGTATCATAGGTTAGATTTACTTTTCTGGATTATGGTTTTGTATTAGATTGTATCCCATTGCTTTGTCTATGAATCAATGAGGTAATTTTCTATTAGTTCTTTTACTAAGTGTTCTTTGTAATTTAATGAGTTATATGTTCAATTTTGTACTTCAATTAAGAATTATGTTTTTCTTCAATCTCATATGATTTAGATTTGCTTTTGTATGTTGGACTGCGACCCTATCACAATTCCATGTCTTTGCTAGTTAAATTCAGGCTCGCACATATCCTTATAATCATCCATGCTTTGAATTTACCCCTGTAACACAGATTAGATGAACATGTTTAGGTGTATAGGTTGACCTTGAATCTTTGCATCGTACATTTAATCTAGATTTAAAGAAATATTTTATTATTTAAACATGGCTTTCCTGACACTTAATTAATATAATTGAATCTTTGATCTTCATGCATGTGTTTCTAGTTCTATATGGCCGTTAAGGACCCAATTGCATCTAGGAGTATATAGGCTAGTTAGGGCATGGTCTTTCCAACCTCAACTTCAGATTAGGATGCTCGATTTGGTTTGGATTAGTTGATTTTTGGCCTTTGTAGAGATTGATTAGTTCTTATCAAATTAAGTAGCTATGCATGCAAAATGCAAATATTAGTTATTTGGCATATAACAATGACTTAATTTGCATCGAATGAGCACTTGATCTGAGAACTAAACGAGTCCTTTACCATTCCATATATCCCTTGCAATTTACTTTTCTTGCATCTTCCTAAATCAAAACCAAAACCCTATTTTTACTGTTTTTCACGCAATTAAATCTAACACAAAAAAAGAAATTAATTCTTCACTTCTCTGTGGTTCGACTCCACACTTACCACTATTGCTACGTTTTAGTAGTAATAGGAGTAGTTGGGGTATTTACCAATTTTCTTTTGCTTCGCGGTCCTTTTCAGGAATTAAAACGACACCAAATCGAGCCCGAACATCTAGGAACAACCATCTTGTTTTAGAGGCAAGTCTAGACATAGAGGAATCAAAAAGGCCTAGTGAATAAAAATTGCTAGCACAAAAAGAAAAAAAAAACAAAAAAAGAGACAAGCTTGCCAATTGACATAACAAAATAACATAACCTTAACTAATGGGTGTGTGTGTACATGGATAGAGGTGAAAAGAGCTACCTCCATCGTGTTTCTGTTAGAGCTCGCGAGAAAAGAGTGATAGGTTCCCGGCGGTGTGAGTGTGAAAATTATCCCTCTAAGTAAAAGAAATGTCAATTTCGTTTTGTGTGTGTGAGTTTAAAAGGCACCCTTGTATTAGAATTGTCTCTATCCAATGCAAGTTAGGTAAATCCTAGACCGATAATCGAGCCAGTGTAGGGCGAAGAGGAATTGAGAGTTGGATATAGCCTTTCCACTAGTTTTAGCCTTTGAATAAACTAAAACTCCTTTAGGTGTCAAACTCACTGCCGTTATCGAACCCAATAGAAGTAGAAGCATGTAGGTTGATTAGGGTTTGGCCTATCCAACCTTAATCAATGATTAGGACGCTCTCTTGACTAGAATATTGCTAGTTTTCGGCCTTTGTAGAGGCTAGCTTGATCGAATTGAGCGAGTATGCGAGTATAATCCGATTGTCAATAAACTTTTAGAATTCGATGATAGAAATTGCATTGAACATCTAACTTGAATTAGAAGCAAGATCCTTCCTTACTTGTTTACATTCATCTTTTATCTTTTGATTTCTAGTACTTTTTGTTCAATTTTATCAACCCCCCATTTTATTGCTTTAATAGTCAAGGTCTAAGAAAGGATAAGAATTAGAATCTTCCCTGTGGATCGATCTCTTACTTCCACTTTAACTACGAGTTAGTTAGGTTTTTGGTTGAGCTTTATAAATATTGTTTGTTTCGGGTTAGGTAGAACTAACAAAACCTACTTTACAATCGAACACTTGCCCTTGACGTCTTTGATGTGTTTAGCGATGATGCCTCTAACGTCAAGAGGAATGCATTCCATGATGCAGTAAGTGGCTAGGATTTGTTCCTATGACATTGTTTTGGCATGTGTTGTGGGCATGATTCTGTTCTTGATGATATAAAGCCAAAGGTGGGCTTCGTGGATCATTCAAAGCCATAGTCATTATGCTCGTCTGAGATATTTGCCAATTGCATCTAAGCTTTGCCACTACTCTGACCGTGTCCTCCAACTCACTTGGAATAAGTTGTTCGATGATGCAATTGTCTAGTGCTCCTCATCGCGGTCTTCATCCTCTTCTCCAATCAACTATCTCTTTTTCAACAGTTGAACAATGTGAAAACTACACTAGGAAGAAGAAGAACCACTTTTTTCTTCTTCCCCACTTCAAAATAAATTAAATTATTTTCATAAATCAATTTAATATATATATTTATATGATGACTACCTTATCATATAATATATATTAAACTAAATGTTTTATCAAATATAACACATAACATATAGTTTCTATATTGTATCAAATACAATATAACCTATAGTTTCTATTCTCTCACCAATGGCATTTAATATAAATCCTATTTTATTAAATTTAATTATGTGAATCAAATTTATATAATTAATATTTTAATCATATTCAAGTATTTTTTTCCTCTCAAATAAACTTTATATTATAATGTATCAAATTATAATATAGTAATTATATCATATATAATTAGACTAAATTAATTATATCACATATAATTAATTCCCTCAATTAATTTGAACAATTCAAATTAATCCAAAAACTAATTCTCATTAAATCTCGTTGAGCTACAGAGGGGACCCCATGAACCTGTGGTTTGAAGCTCCAATTTTCATACCCCCTCCCGAGCTCACCTCTAAAACCCTAAAGGAGGCGTGAGGACGGCAGATACCACCCTTTTGTGATATTTACTACCCATCTAAACCTTTTTATTCATTTAAACTTTAAGCCAAGGATATAAAAGGCAATTGTTTGGCTAAACTCATTTTATTACAAATAATATAATATTTATACAACTCCCAGACTTAACTACAAAGTTTACATCAACAATTCTAAAACCGGAAGTATGGTTGTGGCGTGGCAGACCTTGACCTTAGCAGCACACTGGAACTCCTCCTTTCCACTACCTAGGAAGAAAAACATGAAAGAAAAGAATGAGCTTCAAGAAGCTCAGTGAGTAGTAAGTAATTTTTAGAGTCTCTTTCAACTCATAATAATACAAGCATATCACAATTACGAGGTTAACATTCAAACCTCAGCCTTGAATGAGTCTGTTCTCAACTCTACCTACACACACGGTAGATAGTTAAACTGATACTAGTCATAAACACATACTCTCTTACATTCCCTATGTGCACATAGATCCTCGATCATGGGCTCAGAAGCTAGGCCTGTCGGCCCTCTGATTATCCCATACGAGGTTCTTTTAACATGCTCAGGAACTAGGCCTTGTGGTCCCCTAACAATCCTGTGAGATCCTGCTCCGGGCTCAGGAACTAGGTCTATTGACCCTCTGACCATCCCAGTCACAATTCTCATGGTCGTTCTAACTACTCATTCACAACATAAACATAAACATGAAAGATATGCTTAAGACAAAGGAAAATACCACTCACCTTGGTTGGTAGGAACCTTTCTCTTTCCAAGTTCCTTAGTTTTCTCGGGCTCCCTTTTGAACCCAAAATTCCATATTCAATTTTAAGCTTAGATTACTCATCATTCCAAATCCTATTTTGAGACACTTCTTTCTAAAAATATGTTTAGAAATATCTTTACTTACTTACTTTAAAATCTCAGCTCCAAACTTATCGTGCTTTGGCTAGAATCTTCAAATCATCAACACTGCTCAAGCTTACCCGAGAGCTCGACCCTTCTATTTTTTCCTCACTCTCCAGCCCAATTCCTTTGAGTCTCTTTTCTGACAACCCTACCTTGAAAACTAGACTCTCAGAGCTTTCAATTGGATTTAGAATCACTCTAAACGCACAGTAATTTGGAATAACTCCCCGTTCCAATTTGATGCTACTTTATGATCTCACTGTCCGATAGCATCTCCTTCTCTTAGAACCACTTGATCAACGCATGGTCTTGCTATCAATGCATGCTCTTCATGATCAATGCACAGCTTTTTCAAAATCTGCTCTCAACCACTCTTTCTAATATTCTTTGAAGAGAATTTGTGTTATGAACTGAAGAGAAGCCTTGTGGTGGTATTTATAGGCCTTAGAAACCAATCATCATCATCTCTTAAGGCTTCCAACACATGAAACCTCCCACTTAGGAATTTTGAAGTGTATGCATCTTGCTTTGCCACCCCCTACTTCCATGTCACTCACCTACTTCCATGCCACTTCCTACTTGCATGAAGTTTGAGTTGTCTTCCTCATGCATAAGTCTTCTTTGCATGAAATCCTATTTGTCCACCTCCTTCAAACTTAAGCTCAACCTCTTCTCGGTTAGCCACTTGTCCAGATGAAACTATTAGCCCAAGCTCTCTCATCATCGCATCACTTATGCCACACTAACCTTAAGGCATAAGTCATTGCTTGGCCACATACCCCTCTTCTTTCATGGCTTACCCTTAACACATACATTCAACTAGCCATGACCATCATATCCTTCCATCGCATATGTAGCCTTGTCATAATGCCCTCAGATTACATAATTCAGCCTTACATAGCACATCACCATCGCATACCAACCCTTGGGTCAAGCTAGGTCTCAATTCAAGGCCTCATGGTTTGTCTTACCATCGCCTAGCCTCTTGCTAACGCATACCTTATGACTAACGCTAGCATGCCCTTGTTGCTTGCCATCGCCCATAGCCTCTTGCACAAGACCAACGCATCTAATCTCGTAAGCCTTGTATGTCATAAGCCCATCAACGCATAGATGCTACTGTTGGGAATGGTGTCCTAATTCTCTCGGAGTCTATAGTTTGTGAAACATGTAAGAATAAAAAAGAGTTATTTTATTTTTCATTTACTCATATCCAATAAACAAAGCTCCATGGTTATTGTATGTAAACTTAAGCATGTATATGAGATATACAAGTGGATCATGTCTTAAGTGATAACCTAAAAAGGTTTATAGTATAAAGATTAAGGAGGGATACCTAATTCTTGTGACACTACGGATACGGCCCGCTTTGTAGAGGTTTACAAGTGTTGTGAACTACTACAAATGGTTGATCCTGTGTTTCTTTGGAGACATGTGGCGAGGGTATCCTATACAAAGAGTCTGTATAAGACTGAACCACGAGATGACTAGTCTCTTTATATAACGATTTGATACTTTGACTTACATCCCACTTAAACGACCATAGGTGACATGACCTTAATCCTGAGTGTTTTGGGAACTTCTCAGTTTGAGGGCGGTCTTTTAATTAGTATGGTTGAAAGTGGTCAGGTTGCCAACTCAACAAGCCTACCTTTTTGGGGATTTTTCTGATTAAAGAGCTGGGAACTCAGTTACACAAGATGGAATTCACTCCTCCCCAAAGTATAATAAATAGATAGATTGCTCCCTTAAGAAATGATTCCTTGTCTTGAACATAGTGACCACAGCCTCTCTTTGGAAGAGAGAACTCAGTCATAGTAGGACTATAACTTAATGGTATTTGAGGAATCAGTGGTACTCAAGGAGTTAGATGTATACTATAGAGGCAAAACAGTCAATTGGCCTAGCTGTACTTACGAAATGTTATGAAGGGTTATCGCACTGTTGATTGGTTGATATAGACACAAAATATATTTGTAGTGAAAAGAGTGCAGTTGTTAGTTTTTATTGGAGTGCTTGGCGTTAATGGATGGTGGATCCCGTGACTAAAGAGTTTAGTCAGTTATTGTCACGTGTGTTCAAACTTCAAGCTATGTCCAAAGGTCCCATTGATAGCTCAATTGATTCAGTGGAAAAGGATTCTATTAGGTACAATCAGCATCAAGTGGAGGATTACCTTAGAGAAAGAACTCATGACTATAGGCTCAGATTTATTTAGTCTAATATTAATATTTGATCATTATCTCTTTTTCTCTAATATCCAATTCATAGGGAGGTTTAAAGTGGTTTTATGGTAACCGTGAGATAAAAGGAAAAACGTTTTCCTAATTTTGGAGAGTTACTCAATTCGAAAGTGAAAAGTTGTTAGGTGAAAAGATAAAAACACTATGATCTGATCATGGTGGAGAGTGTTTGGACCTCGAATTCCAGAACTATATGATAGAACATGGAATTACGTCCCAACTCTCGGTTGCAGGTACACCTCAGCAAAATGGTGTATCAGAAAGGAGAAACAAAACCTTATTGGACATGATTTGGTCTATGATGAGTTATGCTCATCTTCCAGACTCGTTTTAGGGTTTTGTAGTGGAGACTGCATGTTATATTTTGAACAAGGTTCCCTCGAAAAGTGTTTCTAAAACACCTTTTGAGCTGTGGAGAAACCGTAAAGGTAGTTTACGCCACTTCAAGATTTGGGGATTTCCGGCTCACGTGCTTGTGACTAACCCGAAGAAGTTGGAACCATATTCGAAAGTTTGCCTCTTTGTAGGCTACCCTAGGGATACGAAAGGTGGATACTTTTATAATCCGAGTGAGAACAAAATGTTTGTTTCTACAAATGTTATCTTCTTGGAAGAAGACCACATCAAGGATCATAAAACACGAAGTAAGCTTGTTTTATGTGAGACTTCTAGTGACACTACTGAGGGTTCAATAAGAACTGTTGAATAGACCGATAGATCAACAAGAGTTATTGAGATCGGTACATCTAAACAACCATCTCAAGAGTGAAGATTGCTTCGATGTAGTGGGAAGGTTATGTACCCACCGAAACGCTACATGGGTTTGACTGAAGCCTAGAACATCATTTCTAATGATGGGGTCGATGATCCATTGTCTTATAACTAAGCATCGACAAAGATGAGTGGATTAAGGCCATGAACTAGAAGATGGAGTCTATGTACTTCAAAACTTGTGGATCAGCCTGATGGGGTAAAACCTATAAGGTGTAAGTGGATCTACAAGAGAAAACAAGGTATAGATGGAAAGGTGCAAACCTTTAAGGCTAGACTCGTGGCAAAGGGTTATACCTAGGTCGAGGGAGTGAACTATGAGGAAACTTTCTCACCTGTTGTCATGCTGAAATCTATAAGGATACTCTTGTCCATAGCCACATTTTATGATTATGAGATATGGAAAATGGACCCTTTTCTTAATGGTAATCTTGAGAAGGCCATCTAAGTGGCTCAACCAGAGAGGTTCATAGTTCCAAATCAAGGGCAAAGAGTTTGCAAGCTTAATAGGTCTATTTATGGGCTGAAACAAGCGTTTAGATCGTAGAACATTAGATTTGACAGTGCGGTCAAATCTTTGGCTTTGATTAGAACGTTGATGAGCGTTGTGTTTACAAGAAGATCATCAACAGCTCAGTAGCTTTCCTGGTACTATATGTGGATGATATCCTACTCATTGGAAATGATGTAGGCTTTCTAACTGACATTAAAAAGTGGTTAGCTGCCCAATTCTAAATGAAATATTTGGGAGAGACGCAGTATGTTCTAGGGATCCAGATCATTCGGGATCGTAAGAACAAGAAGTTAGCCTTGTCTTAGGCATCGTACATAGATCAAATATTGATCAAGCACATGATTGTCAGTCACTATCAGTCTAATTCAGGATTAGATCATTGGACGGCGGTCAAAAAGATCCTCAAGTATCTTCAGAGAACGAGGGACTACATGCTCGTGTATGGACATAAGGATTTAATCCTTACAAGATATATAGACTTTGACTTTTAGACTGATAAAGATTCTCGTAAATCGACATCGGGGTCAGTGTTCACTCTAAATGGAGGGGCTATAGTGTGGCGATGCATCAAAAAAGCATGCATCGTAGACTCCACTATGGAAGCCGAATATGTAGCCGCTTGTGAAGTTACTAAGAAGGCTGTTTAGCTGAGGACATTCCTTACAGATTTGGAAGTTGTTCCAAATATGACTTTGTCGATTACTTTTTATTGTGATAACAGCGTGGCTGTGGCAAATTCGAAGGAACCTCAGAGTCATCATTGAGGCAAGCATATAGAATGGAAATATCATTCGATCAGGGAGATTGTGCATTGCGGTGTTTTGATAGTCACGAAGATCGCGTCAGAGCACAACATTGCTGATCCATTTACAAAGGCTCTCAAGGCTAAATTGTTCAAGGGTCATCTGGAGAGTCTTGGTCTACGGGACATGCGACATCTTGTCTAGGGCAAGTGGGAGATGATACTATAGTATAGAGTATACCTTAGTTTATTGTATATTGTACTTATATTTTTTCATGTATTGTACATTAGTCTCCCAAGGCATTTGGACAAGTGAGAGATTGTTGAGATTGGTGTTCTAATTCTCCCGGAGTCTCGTAGTTTGTAAACATGTGTACACATTGTTATGAATAAAATAAGAGACACATTATTATGAATAAAATAAGAGCTATTTTATTTTGCATTTACTCATATCCAATAAACAAAGCTTCATGGTTATTGTATGTAAACTTAAGCATGTATATGAGATATACAAGTGGATCATGCCTTAAGTGATAACCTAAAAAGGTCTGTAGTAAAAGGATTAAGAAGGGGTACCTAATCCTGGTGACACTACGGATACGGCCCGCTTTGTAGAGGTTTACAAGTGTTGTGAACTACTACAGATGGTTGATCCTGACCATTCATGTGGACACATGCGAATGAGGGTATCCTATACAAAGAATTTGTATAAGACCGGACCACAAGATGACTAGTTCTTTATATAACATCGTTGATACTTAAGACTTACATCTCACCTAAACGATCATAGGTGACATGACATTAATCCTGAGTGTTTTAGGAACTTCTATCTTTGAGGGCGGTCATTTTATTAGTATGAGTGAGAATGGCCAGATTGCCAACTCAACAAGCCTATGTTTTAGGGGATTTGTCTGATTGGGGAGCTGGGAACTCAATTACACAAGATAGAATTCACTCCTTCCCCAAAGCAGGGGTAAGTAGATAGATTGCTCCCTTGAGGGCTGATTCCAAATCTTGAACATAGTGGCCACAGTCTCTCTTTGGAAGAGAGAACTCAGTCATAGTAGAACTATGACTTATGTACATTAAAGAAATCAGTAGTACTTAAGGAGTTAGATGTAACTATAGGGGCAAAACGATGAATTGGCCCAATTATACTTACAAACGATCTGTGAAAGGTTATCGCACTGTTGATTGGTTGATATGGACACAATATATATCTATAGTGAGGAGAGTACAACTGTCGGTCTTTAGTAGAATGTCTGACAGTTAACGAATGGTGGATCCCGTGACTAAAGAGTTTAATCAGTTATTCATGTACTGTTGGAGCTTCAAGCTATAGGTCCATAAGATCCACTTGGTAGCTCAATGGATTCAAGTTGAGAATCAGTTTTTGGGATTAATTAGAAATGTTCAAATTGACAAGAGGAAATTCGATTATATATGATATAATCGATATGATGTATGAGATACATCAAGTGGAGGATTAATGTAAATATAATTTATATTAAGTACCATAAAATAGAAAATGAACTATGGTTTATATGTTTCATGAGATGAAATATTAAAACTATAGGCTATAAATATAATATGGTAAGTTGGTTACATATTTATTTATAATAATATTAACTATTTGATAATTATCTCTTTTTCTCTAATAACCAATTGAATGGGAGGTTATTGGTGGTTTTATGGTAACCGTGAGATAAAAGAAAAAATGTTTTCCTAATTTTGGAGAGTTACTCAATTCGGAAAGTGCTCACAGTAAAGCTATCAAATGAAAGTGTTTCACTAAGCGATAGCAAGTAGAGAGATTAAACGATCGTGGACATTAACTATACGATAGTTCACTCAGCTGGCTATAGCTAAACGATTGTGTGGCATTGTATATACGATAGGCTACCATCTTTTACACGATCAAGCACATCGTCTATACGATAGACAACATACCATCTCCCACTTGCTTGATCGTTTACACGATTATTGTTCCTCCAGTCTCTTCCTCTAACCAAGTTCATATAGAGTCCACAACTCCTTGATTCTCACAATGAGAATACCAAGGTAACAATTATGGTGGTTTCCTCACTCAACTCAATTGATATCGAGGTTCTAGAGGCCATTCGTTGGGTTTGTGTTCGTGGTGTTCGTGCTGTTGATCGTGCAGTGCACCGGTCATTGCGTTCGTGTTGTTGTGCCGTGAATGCTTGTAGATTGATCAAGGGAGTTTGAAGAATGGTTCTTCAAAGGTATGCATACTCTATCCCTTGACTCTCTCTTAAAGCATGCTGTAATTTCTTCTTGTATATGACCTGTTAGTTTCCATTTATTGACTGTAATTGTTAGTGTTCAATTTCGAATGGAATTTAGAATGATCCTTCCACTGCTCATGGAAATCCTCATGTCTGATTTCTTTCAGCTACACTATGCGCCCATCATAGCTTGGCCCATCGTATAGCTTCATCGTGTAGTTGTTGCACCTATCATATAGCTCATCGTCTAGCTGCATCAACGCATGCCCAGCCTCAATCGTCTAGTTTTGTGCCCATCGCATAGCTCATCGTCTAGTGATCTCGCTCTCGCTCATCATCTGGCGCTCTCGCTTTTGCTCATCGTCTAGCACTTATGCCCATTATCTAGCGCCAGTGCCCATCGTATAGTGCTTACGCCCATCACCGCATACTAGTTAGTGTGCATGCCCAGTCTCAATGCCCAAGCCTTACGCTCATCGTCTAACCCTCTCGCCCTAACGCATGAGCAGCCTTTGTCATGCCAACACCTGGGCAGCGCCTCATGCCAACGCTTCGGCCAACATGCGTCCATATCTCACAAGTTCAACGCATGGTTGTCCTTGGTTTCAATACTTAATCCTTTATAACCTCTACAAACTTGGCCTTATTAGAGCCTTATGCGTTAATGCTTCCTGACACCAAATTCATGGTCTCTCTTTGACTTCATACTTAGCCAAATTTTTACTAGTTAAGACTCAATTCAAAGCTACTCAAAAGTCTATTCCAATACTTAGAATTTTCCTTCCCTTCAACATAAGATTTAACTTATACTTAGCTAATTTTCCTTAATTACCTACTTAAGTAGGGAATTTGAGATCCGGGTTTCACACCAACTATATGTGAATAATTAATTAAACTCTTTTAATTAAATTATTCACCATCCATTAACTGTCGAGCACACTATTAAAGACCGACAACTGCACTCTTCGCACTACAGATATATTTCTGTGTCAATTGGATATAACCAGTCAATAATACGTTGACCCTTTACAAATTGCTCGTAAGTATAGTTGGACTAAAATTATTGTTTTGCCCATGTAATTACATCTAACTCTTTAAGTACCACTGATCTCTCTAATGAACAATAAATGATCAGGATCAGATCATTTGTAGCACTTTACAACAATTGTAACATCTACAAAGTAGGTCATACTCGTGATGTCACCAGGATAAGGTATCCAGCCTTATCCATCTATTACAGACCATATAGGTTATCACTTAAAAATGATCAACTTGTATGTCTCTACATAAATGTTTAAGCTACAAAGATAACCTTGGATGTTAGTTTATTGGTTTGTGGTTAATGCAACTAATTTTGAATAAAATATCACATATTTTATTACATGAATAAAATGTTTGTATAATACAATTACAAACTATAGGACCCTACGAGATTTAAGGCATCAACCCCAACAAAGTTTTCTTGAGAAGGGCCTAAGTATAAATCCAACTCAAGTTTTCTGGTAAGTCCAGGGTCGAATGCAATGGATTTAGTATAAACTAATGTGAAATGGCTTAGTGAACTTTTTGAAGTGGGCTTCTAATTAAGAGTAGATGTGGAATATATCAACTACACTAACTATAGCATGTACACAAGAAATAGGATGCTGGAGTAAATGGATGCGTTGGCAAAATGGAATATGTGTTAGAATGGTATTCGTTGACTCCTCAACTACAAATAGCAAGCCTTTGTTTAAACAATGAATTAAAATAGGGTTGGGAGTAGTATCTGCTAAACCATGTATATTTTGATGCGTTCAAGTTCTTTTTTTAACATAATCTATTTTTAGCATCTTTCCGGTAGCATCTCCTTGATCAACGGTGGAAATGGCTATCGTCAATATCTTTCTCTCTTGCAGACGGTTGAAGCTCTACTTCTAAGTATGTACAGTGAATTCTCTCTAACTATCTAATTGTGCAGCTATGTAACCCCTTTCTTGGTCAGCAGCTTCCCTTTTTATAGGCAATTTCAACTTAACAACTTGGTTCTAACAGCATTAAATTCCATACCTTGCTTCAACCGCCTTCTGCTCTGATTGGTTCAGGTGCTACTTGTCACATCTGCCATACTTGCAACTTGTGATTTGACAATAAGTACATGAGTGTAATGTATCTACTCTACATTAGGTGATGTTCGACTCATGACTCCATGCGTCAGCTTCTCTGCAATACTTAGTGAATTTTTCTTAATTCATGTGTTACAAGATATCAGGTGGTGCAATTTTATTCAAAGGAATGCTTTTGTATACGTTGAATGTGTATAGACAATTTCAGTGTTTTTCTACTGTAATGAATATATTTCTCATTATGTAACCCTAATTATTCCAATTTTAAGAGAACAATAACTTGTATTTCTACAAATTATCAAACAACAATAGTTGTTAATGGATAAAGCCAATGAAAACTTTGGAAGAAAAGAGCATTGGGGTGAGTTAGTAAAATATACCAACTCAACTCCACCAATATTTAAAGTTGGTGGGCCAAACATTGAATTGGTATGGTATACCAACTCAACTCAACTCATGTTAGTGAGTCAAACACCCCCTAAATGTTATAATTTCTACACTCATTTCTCGCTCATTCATTATTTTGAACCCTTTATACTCAATATTGTTTTTGTTCAATAATTGCACGAATGAAGATCAAACCATAGACATCTTAGATGGTACTAGTGTTGAAATTTGTGTCCTAAAGCCTCGTAATTAATTATTTAATGTAGTATTTATGAATTATCCATCACAGTAAAAATCCAAGATTATTTCATGATACTTGAATAATATGTAGTTGACATATAGGTGGATCATATTTGAGTAATAACCTAAAGGGTCTATAGTATATGGATAAGGTTTGGTGTCTTGTCCTGGTAACACTGTAAATACGACCCACTTTGTAATTGTTACAAATGATGTGATCCAAATCATTCATGTGGAAACATGCGAGTATGAGATATCATATACAAAGAGTTTGTATAAGAATAAACCGCGAAAAAATTAATCTATATTTGTAATTTCGTTAATTGAAGAGATTAGCATTTTATAGGATGATCATATGTAACTCGATCTGATTCCTAAACGATTATGAACCCATGTATATTAGGGCTCGTCCTTTGATTTACATAGATGAGAGTGGCCCAAGTCAATGAGTAGTTTAATTAAGTGTTGACTTCCGGACTTGAACAATAAGGCCTCACCCTCTCACTGGCCCGAGAGGGACTTGATTTATAGTTGAACCATAAACAAATTATTCATTAGAGGATCAGTGGTTCTTAAGGATTAAGAGGTAATTATAGGAGTAAAACAGACAATTAACCCAACTGTAATTCCAAACAAATCGTGAAGGATTGTCTTAAGTGTAATAGTTATATCCATGGACACAACATGTCCTACAGTGCATAAGAGTGCAATTGTTGGTCTATAGTGATTTGCCCTATAATTAATGAATTTTGATTAATTTAATTAAATAGTTTAATTAATTAATCTCGGACCGTTAGAGCTTATAACCTGTAGGTCTATTATATCCTCTTGCTAGCTCACAACAAATTAACAAGGACCAATATTTTGAAAGAATAATTTGAAGTGTTCAAATTAAGTTAGGGATAATATCTTAATTGTATATAGATACAATATAATATACAGTTAATTCTGAATTAAACTATATAATATGGGAGGTGTAATATATTTGAATATGATTCAAATAACAAATTAATATGAATAAGATTCATATTAAACTATAAATTAAAAGTTAATATGAATGAAATTCATATTAAAAATATAGATTAAAGGTTAATGTGAATAAGATTCATATTAAAACTATAGGCTATGAGATACATAAATATTTAAATATGATTCAAATATTTATTTAATTAAATATGAGATATTTAATTAATTAATAACTTAATTAAATTAAATTAATCATATTTAATCTAATTAAATAACTCTCCTATAGGGAGTGGGAGATAGAAAAAGAGAAGTGAGAAGTTATTTCCCATTCACATAGGATTTCTATTTCTTTTTTTTTTTTTTTTTTTTTTTTTTTTTGGTATGTGTGGTTCTCTGAAGAACAAAAAAAAAGTTAATTCTCTTCTCAATCCCAAGCTCTCGTGTTACAGAAAAAGTTTCTCTGAAGATCATCTCCACCAAATTCCCCCAATCTCTCGAAAGAGGCTCCCACAAGCTGGTTTTTGTCAGAGTCATAATGAGGAAGATTTTTTTGGAGGCATTCCAATTGTTGGAGGAGAAGGTTTGAAGAAGTGAAGAATGGTCTTCAAAGGTAATTCCTCTAAAGTCCTTTTTATGCTTAACCTTGAATGAACAACTTGTGATGTCTCTATTTCTTTGTGTGTTTAATTTAATTCTGTAAATTTTTCGTGTTCCAAATAAAAAACAAAAGCGACAAATCACTTCTGCGTTGGGGTTCAATCCCTTCAACTAGATGATTTGATCAAATTACAAGTTTAGTTCCTAAGTTTTCAAGTTTGTATTAAAATTAGATGATTTGATCTCTATCCATTGTAAAAATTTCAATGGATAAGAACATCAAAATGTGATAAGTTTGTGTCTAATAAGAATTAACATATTATTTTAAAAAAAATAATAATAATTGATCTATTAAACATAAATTGAATTTTATGTCTAAAAAATTTGTTTCACTTTTAACTTTAAGATTTATTAGATATATTTTAAAGTTCAAACGACCAAATAAATCTTTAAAAAAAATTAGTTCAATAACATGTGAATTGTGAGTGAACATCTAAATTCATAACAAAATCACGTAAATGTTTTATCCACCTAATATATTAAGGAAATACTTTTTAGTGCTAAAGTTTTGAGATAGTTTTTATTTGGTTTCTAAATTTCAAAATGTTACATTTCTATCCCTAAATGTTATGTCGAGTTTAGTTTGATTTCAATTTGGTTCCAAGATTTCAACATGTTACATTTTTACCCCTATGTTTTGATTTTAGTTTTCATTTAATCCATATATTTCAATATTCACTTTTATCCCTAAATTTATGTTAATATTTACTTTGATATTTGGTGTTAATTTTAAGTTAATAAATTATAAATAATTTTTTATATGGATGAAAAATTAGTGATAACTAATTGATTATAATTCTTTTAAATCTTTTCAATTAATAATCAAGAGCGATGGTTAATGAAAAGTTAAATTAAAAGTATGAGTCAAAATCTCACAATCAAATAAAAACAAAACTTATTATTTAAAAGTAAAAATATAAAATCTCGAAACATATAAATCAAATGAAAATTAAACTCGAAAGTTAAGATTAAACCTGTAATAAAAATTTAACGAACAAATGAAAATCAGACATAAAAAGACGAAAGGAATTTATTCCGTAGTGGAAAAAAATGTCTTTTTGAACTAGTTTTGCTAGGATTGGCGTTAATACATTCAAACATAACCGCTAAAAACTTAACACTCACCCAAAATGGGACGTCGATTTATGTTTGATAATCTCAAAATCACCAAAAAAAAAAAAAAAAAAAGCTCAAGATATTTTTAAACCAGTACAACAAGGATTCAATCAAATCAAGCTCCAGCCTCCATTATGAACGCTCGTTAATTTCCATCTTAATTTCCATCTCAATTTCCTTTGTAAACTTGTTTACGCAATCCAAATTGTAAATTTCTAATGGCCCACGAACCCCAGTGTCTCCGAATCACACCTAACTTGAGGCTTAAAATGATCTTACGCCCCAAAGCTTTGAACCCTCCGCTGGATGCTACTCAGAACCAAAATCAGACACCACAAGGATAAGGTTCTTTCCCAGCTTCTTTTCCATTCTGAAAACCATCCATTCCCCACAAAACTTCTCAACCCATATAATTCAACAAGAATCAGATTGTGGGTTGGTTCCAATTTCAAGCATTTTCGATTGCCCATTAGGATTTGAGTTGAGGGGTTTTGATTTTGGTAAGGAAATCGTTGTGGGAATTCTTTTTTCATGTGTTTGAAGAAAACCCAGTTGCTGATTTGCGCTTGAAGGGCTGCATGAGTGGGGAAAACTCCATTTGTAGGCTCTTCAAGTTTGGGAGCTTGAACTTGAAGCAAAAGCAGCAGCAGCAGAAGCCATGGCTATTGGTTACACTCTTGCGCTCAGTCAGACCCACTCTTTCAGTTGTTTCAAATTTTCAATTCGTGAAGTTTCTTTATCGTCGCATTCTTCTAGAGTTCGCTATCGCTTCGTTTCTTGCCGACGGTTGAAGAATCTGAATCAGACTTGCATTTCTTCCAGCTCCCGGTAATGCCCACCTGCGATAAAATGAATTATATTGTAACTGTAAGAGGGAGCTTGACGTAGGTGCATTTGTTGTCTGTTATACCTTAGCTTAGCTAATGACTTAGCTGCTAAATATTTCTGTTGCTCATATAACAATTGATCATGTGAGTTAAGAGTTTGAATGTTCTGGTTGGTGAAATAGAGTTTTGTGCAACTGAGGAGCCTTAGGTTTGTGCTTTGCATTTTAATTGGATCCATTATCATGTTATGAGATAATGAAAGTACAGCAACTTAGGTCAATTGGTCATATCTTTTATCTACCTTCAAATTGTAATACATTTATGTTCACCAACTCCCTTTAGTTAATCTTGAAATATTGTTTTTATGTTGGGATTGGTGATTAACTATCTCTGTACTGGAAATTTTTGGCTTTAGGCTTCAGAGAGTCATTTCAAAATGTTCAATAACCAACTCCGATGTACAATTCGATCAAGTTGCTGTAGAAGATGATGTGCAAGAAGCTTTATCTTCTGTAGAAGCTGATTGTTCACTTGCAATTGTGCAATTGAATTCTGGATTCCTTGAGGCTGATACTTTGACTCTACAGACAGAACCTCTTAGTTTATTGACCGAAGGGACTTATGTCGATAGTCTTTTGACAACTTTGCCTGTATGCTGCCTTGGAAATTTCTTTTTCTCTATGATTTAATGCATTTGATTCGAAGATAATAGTTCAAATCAGTTAATCGGGCATTAAACCCTGTTTATGTAATTGTAGGTTTTATCTGAGGAGGAGCAGAATGTTCTTGCAGCGACTCCAGCTCATCCGGCTGGACTGTATGGTAAGAGTGATGTTTCAGCCATTGTTTGACTATGATACTTTTAGATATGAACTATAATAAGGCTTTTATATGGATCCTGCCGCCTGGTAGTTGTTTCCAACCATAAATAATACTTTTATCTTACAGCTTTATATGCCTCATGTATCGCGGGCAATTTGGTTGAACAGCTTTGGAATTTTGCTTGGCCTTCTGCCATTGCATTGCTTCATCCTAGTCTTTTACCAGTTGCAGTTATGGGATTCTTTACTAAGGTACTAGCTGTTCATCAAGATAAATCAGTTTGAATTATGGTGCAAGAGAAGTGCTTTCTAATATGTCAAAGGTGTCAACAGCTTGCATTAATAGTTGGAGGTCCTTTGGTCGGGAAGTTTATGGATAATTTTCCCAGAGTACCTGCATATACTTGCCTGAATTGTGTTCAGGTATCTTTGTACATTCAAATATGCTTAATATCAGAAGTCCGATACTAGAGCACACGTGGAACTTAACTAGCCGAAGCCATTATTGAACTCAAATTGAATTTGGCCTGGTTTTTATTACATTTAAGGTTTCTCTGTTTTCTTCAGGCTGCTGCTCAATTGCTATCTGCTTCAATGGTTATTTATGCCCATACTGTTCCACATTCTGCTGCATCATCATCCATACTTCTCCAGCCTTGGTTTATAACACTGATTTTTGCTGGTGCCATAGAGAGGCTATCTGGAATAGCACTGGGTGTTGCTATGGAGCGTGATTGGGTTGTGTTGGTAGGTTTATAAATTATTTGTATCCTTTTTATTCAAGATATGTCTTTAAAACCAGCGTACTGTTTTGATGTACAGTTAGCTGGAATCAATAGGCCTATTGCACTTGCAGAAGCTAATGCTGTTCTTAGTAGAATTGACCTTCTCTGTGAGGTAAATGGTGCTTCTGAACTAAGGTTCTTTTCCAGCTCCATGAAATCTTGATTTTCTGTTTGTTAATCAGAAATGGCATGCAATTGAACAAAAAGTTACCATTTAGGCATTCACCTTATATCTGTCCCCTACGTCTGTTAAACAGAGTTCCTGAGTTTGTGATCGGAGTATCTATATGAAAACTTGCACTCAATTGACTAGGGTATTCTTAATGTGCAGATAGTTGGAGCATCTTTGTTTGGCATTATCTTATCTAAGTATGACCCAGTAACTTGCTTGAAGTTCGCTGCGGGTTTAATGTTATGGTCCTTGCCAGTAGTGGTAATTACTTGTTCCCATGTTAATTAGATATTTTATGAGATGTAAGTTTGTTAATTGTTACCGTGTTTTGCTAGGTTCTACTTACGTGGTTAACCAACCAACTCTCCACTGGTGTTCTTGATCGTGCAAAATGTTTGCAAACTTGTTGCGGTGATCCTACTGAAGTATCTTCACTTGGTGCTGAGAGTATAAGTAAACCTTCACTAACCATTATGTAACCTAAATGAAGGCATTCTGATAGATTTTTCTTTCTAATATTAGTTTTTGTGCTTTCAGTGGATGTGGGTGTAGAAGTTATTAAAAATGGATGGAAGGAGTACTTGCAGCAACCAGCACTTCCTGCAAGCCTTGCCTATGTGCTCCTCTACTTCAATGCTGTCCTTGCTCCTGGCAGTTTGATGACAGCATTCTTAACTCAGCAAGGTATATTTACGACTCCATACTCTATGATTATCATATTTTTAAATTTGTTCTTCCAAGCAGGTGCAGCTTCAACATGTACCCACCTCTTATAGAACCATTAGCATTGTTATTCGTATAAAACCTTAGCTAGATCACGTTAACAGATTGCTGTACAACAAATAATTTAATTCCTTGATCCTTGAAAAGTTGGTGGATCCTAATTCCTAACTACTGCATCAATGACCATACCGCTGCCGAAAGCCCCAAAACTCCTTTATTTAGAACTCGTATTCCAGCAAAGATTATGTCTATTCCTTGACTTACTTTCTGAAACTTTGTTCTTCGGTTTTGAATGGCAAAATTTTTGCTTTTGGTTGGTATTGACTTACAGGTCTTAGTCCATCAATAATTGGTGGTTTTAGTGGATTATGTGCTTTCATGGGTGTTACTGCAACCTTTGTATCCGCAAATTTGGTCAGGCAATTTGGAATTTTGAAGGTCAGATTTTCTTCCGTGTTTATTCTCTTAATTACATGTGGTTCTATATCTTGGACATTGTCTCACGCACTTCCTAGTTACATTTGTCAGGCTGGAGCAGTTGGATTAATATTTCAGGCTGCACTTCTTACAGTTGCTGTTGCTGTGTACTTGAGCGGGTCTCTTTCCCGGCAGAGCCCTCTTCTTTTCTTCTTATCTATGATTGTAAGAATCTAACCCCTATACAGAATCACTTCCAGTTGGACAAGCTAATCTGATTTTAGATAATTGTTGTCCATAAATTAGCTTGTTTATATTCGAAATTTCACTATCTGCAATCTAAGTTATTATTATTCATAAGAGGAGAAGATTTGGCTCATCTTGCTTATAGGATGTTAATGAAACCTTAACATTCTAATTGATGCTGCTATTAGCTCAAAATTTGATGCATCGGATAATCTTTTTATCTTTTGTTTTCCTAAATAATTTTCCTACATGCAGGTTTTATCTAGGTTGGGACACATGTCATATAATGTTGTAGGGCAACAGATTCTTCAAACTGGTATTCCATCATCCAAAACGAACCTCATTGCATCAACAGAGGTCTCAGTCGCTAGTTTGGCAGAGTCTATAATGTTGGGAGTTGCAATAATTGCCAATGATACTTCACATTTCGGATTTCTAGCGATGCTGTCACTGCTATCCGTTGTTGGAGCGGCAGTGATGTTCTGCCAGTGGTTGTTGAATCCAACTGATGAACAAAGAAAACTTTTCTCTTTCAGCTCTCAGTTCGAGGTAAGGTCAAAAACTCATTGAAACTTTAACTCGTTATGCAACCAGTTAGCAACATATATCAGAAGCCAAGGGAAGTGGTATCACTGTCATATTGGAACTACTTCAGAAACTCTTTGTTGAATTAGCTTGAACTTTGGAGTCATTGTTTGATTAGAGACTCCAGTGTCATTGTTGACTGCTTATAGATGTCCAAATGAATTTTCTTACAAGAATTAGTTAGATCTGCTGTAAAAAAATTCATACATAAAGTAAACAGATCTGTCATAGAAGATAGATTAGAATTAAAGAGGGTAGTCATGGAGGTTGCACTATTAAGACCTCTTGTGGATTAGAAAAGCTGCTGTTTAGCTAAAATTCTTGTCTAAATGCGATTCTGTCCCTGTCGGTAGAGGTGGGAAACAAGAGCCAAAAAAATCATTACATTGGTGATTCCAAGGAAAGAAAAACCAATAGAAGTTAGTACATAGCCGAAGGATGAAATTGACCAAAGAAAGGATTCATAGAGTTTACCATTTTGTAGGAGTGGGAAGCTGATTAACAAACGTATAGGGGCAAAGGCAATCTGTTGTAGTTTGTACCTTCTCTATATTTCCATAACGGTGTGTTATATTGTGTCAACTTTTGAGTTTAAGCTCATATGGCTTTACTTTTGGACTCCATCTAAAAGATCTCATACCACTAGAATAGAGATGTTTCTTTACTTTTGTTTAAGGATCTTCCACACTTCTGATTAATGTAGGACTTGTATCCTCTTGATAAATTCCTTACAACTGACTATAATTATAATTAGTTCTATTTTTCTAAAAAGAAACCTGGAAGACGAATTAACATGAAGCAAAACCAGCCTAAGGCGGGGGAGGATTGCTCCCCTCCCAACAACTACTTGCAAAAAGCCTTCCAATCTAGAAGGATCAACGAGATGCCATTGCCTCTATGGATAGGATCATAGATATGAGGTATATAACTAGGTCTTCTGTTGTCAACCACGGACTTGAAGTTCTTGTCTATAGTTGTAGATGGATCGATTAGGGCCAATTTACGTGGATCTAAACGATAAGGTCATAATGACCCTTAGTTTTTTTTTTTTTTTTTTTTTTCCGATGAGAAATATTTCATGACCCTTAGTTTTCTTGTCAACCAAATATTGTAGGATCAAATGATTGTCATATGAGATTATTAGTTGAAGTGTAAGCAACCTGACCAAGACACTCACCAGTATAAAAGAAAAATTAAGAATTTTGTAGGATATGGATTTGGTACCATAAACTTCAAAATTCTAATAACTCATATTTTTTTAATGAAATTCTAAAAAGGAAATTTAGGGATATGACACGACACTAAAAGAAACATTTGCCAGTAACATGGAGATGATTATTATTGTTTAATGTTGCCTGACAATTCATTCAATGTTGGCAGATGTCCTGATGCTAAAGCTGTGTTTGACATAAGCTGGAGCTGTTGGATTCTTGATACATAGGACACAAATTAATATGTAAATTGGAAAGTCAAGCCCATACCATCCTCTCTTTAATGTGCTCAATTTACTTTGTGGGTAAATGAATACACAGTGAAATGAAACAATCCCCCCACAACATATTTCAAAAGCTAGACTAGACTCAATATCAATTCTGACATTGTACATACATTTCCTGTTCATGTTGTAAAGCAATCAGTTCATTTAGCTTGAATACTTTTTCCTTCTATAGTGTGGAGAATCTTTTAGTGAAGCTCCATTTTAACCAAAAAAGGGGAAAGGAAAGAAGAAAAGGTCCAAGGGTATCCTTTGATCATGTTACTTTTTCTTTTTAGCTGGAACATGGCAAGATTAAAGGACTGTTTATTGTTTCATGTTCTTCATTTCATTCTTGCATAGTAAATCATCATGAATCCATGATCTGGAAGGATCAAGATTTTTTACCTCACTTTCTCTTGAAAATTACTGAGATATATTTGAGTTTTGAAAAGAAGTCTGAGTAAGACTCTGAAGTGTTCAGTTTCTTTTTAGTTATGGTTCCATCTTCAGCTGATAAAAATGTGTACAAAAGTGCTGTTGCTTGATGGTAACCATCAATGGCTTAAATTGTACCTTATTTTATTAAATTTCTCTTCTCTGGTTTTCTGCTGGTTTCATGTTACTGAAATTTCAAGATGAGTGGCCAATTGGACTTCAGTTTCATAGTACTGGACATTTCCTTCCCCTCTACTTTACTTGTCCTTACTCATTTTGGCATTTATTGTGGGGAGGGGGGTATGCCTCATTTACTGTCATGAAATATTGTGATTGTGTTCAAGCCCACAAAGCCATTAACTCTTCTTGGTTAGCTTTTTCTTTTTTTCCACTCAATTTCCTTTCATCAGCCAGGTTAGTGAGGTTCAGATAACACTACTAGTGAAAGAAAGAAAGAAGAAAAAAGTCACCCTATTCTCCATTGTGCAATGGAATCTACTTTCCTTTGTATGTTCTTTGAAACCCATGCTTCCAACTTTTCCAAATTGAACCACAATCTCAATGGCAACTAAAGTGTAGAGTCGTGAACATGTTAGATCACTTCGGTCTTTTTTCGATATGAAACTAAATCGATTTAATTGATTGAAATAGACAAGATTGATTTAACTATTGACCGAACTACCAAAAGCCGACCAAACGAAATAGAGAAGCATCAATCTTCATGTCAAATATATATCAATATCACGTCAATTCTTGAAATTAGCAAATAGAAAAACAACAAATGATGTTGAGTATGCATTGACATTTTACAAGAAAGACCTTAATCGCTCTTAGGAGACAAAAATAATGTAATTACTTACTAATAACACCCTACATTTCTTTTTCTTGTCGCCAAAAGAAAGGCTTGATTCATGATCTTCAAACTATGATAGAAACCAAGCAGATTCAAGGACAGAAAGGAAAACAATCGTTCGCATCACAAACAGTTTCATCTTTCAATTCCAAAAAATAGCTCAGAGCCGAAATAAAACAATATACTCCATCCTTTTCTTATTTGAAACTAAGAGGGCGTTTGGACAACAGTAATGTAATGGATTTGTAATATAATATAATCCAAAATTCATGTTTTGATTGAACGTTTTGAACCCGATTTGTAATACAAAACTCATTCTGTTTCTGCAGTTTTCAACACAATCCTCTTTTCCATCGTTTTCACGCTTCACGATCCTATTATCATTCTATCTTCGATTACTCACACATTCCAACATCCCCGATCCTGATTATATTCCAACTCTCCAAGTCGTTCCTAGATGAATGTGCTGATCAAATAGACAAACAAATTGGAATTGATTTTTTAGTTTTGAAGTCCTGAGCACAAGAGCCAAGAGAGTAGAAGTCGATGGAACGTAAGTGCGTGCATTGGCCGTTGGGCAGCGGGCAGCGGCTCGTAGAGGTCACGCAGCACTTGGCCTCGTAAGCCTACAAGGTGCAGCCATCTACTCACGTGCACCATTTTTTTCAATTCCTCTTTATTTGTTTTCATGACTCCCTTTTATATATCTCATTAAACTTAGAATTCAACCCTTTTGTATACTTTCGTTCATCTTAATTGCAATACACTATTTCGATCCCATATCGATAAACTCGGTTAAAATTTGTGGTACAAATTTCATCTATATGTTCTCGAAAAGTTCTTCAACCATCAACATAACTTTCACTACATATATCTTATGTAACTGTCAAGTTAATACTTTGTGCAAACTAGTAGAATCGCCTAACGTCGCATCCTCTATCATGATGTGTATGTATGTACACACATACATATGTTCGAAAGGGCGGGGTGATGCTAGGATAGTGCCTTACCCTGATTGCTCAATTGTTAACCGAGTTAAACCATTTCGACGATCCTTCTTTTTAAATAAAATAATATTTATTTATTTAATACATAAAATGAAAGTCTCATTTTTCGTATTTTAAGATTAAAAAACATTTTGGTATTACGATGGTATCTACTTTTTTTTTATTATTAAATTTGAAAATTTATGTCTTCTAAACCTTGAATTAGAATTCTATGTCAAATGATAACATGAAAATCTTATTAGATAAATGCTGAATGATTTGGTAAAATGTAGTAATAGATAATGGAAAAATCAAAATAAAATAAGGAAAGTGCGAGGTTGGAATAAAAAAAACCACGTTACTGATTTGACATTGTTGTTAATTAAAATTTCATTTATCGATATTAAATTATTGAGTGAAATGATTTGGTCAATGGTCTATTTTAATCCTTTAACAGATTCTAATTAACTCAAATCATTACTTTACATGGTGAATTCTTTTAAGATAATATATGTATATATATACACATTATTAATCCAATACATTAAAGTGCAAAATGGACATGGTGATAAATAGAACGAAAGAACTTACCAAAATGAAACAAAAAATTAAGGCTCTACTTAATTACCATTTAATTTTTTTAAATTAAACTTATTAATTATCATCTTTTATTATTATTATTATTATTATTATTATTAACTCTAAAGAGAAAAGGATTTTTTTTTTTTTTTTTTTTTTTACTGTGGAACTAAGGGGAAATTCATTGGGAATGATTAATATAGTGAACCTGTCAAGTGAGACTAAGGGTCTTTTCAAGAACAAATTTTTAAGGTACTTTTTTCTTTTTTTTTTTTTTTGAGAAATTTTTGTAAGGTACCTGGTAAAAAACACTTTTGAGTTATTTGGGGCTCTGAGTTGAGATATGATGTCTGGAGTTCATAGAGTTCATATATTTGTGAAGTTCATATGTCTGTGTTTGAGATGCAGAGTTATTTAGTCTGAGTTCATATTTTTGTATTTTGAGTGCGAAATTGAGTTTATATGGCTGAGTATCTAATACAGTTTTCCGAACTCTAAATAATATATTTTAAGATCACTATTTTTTAAAAAAAAACTTTTTTATTCAATAGTTCTACCTATCATTGTTTGAATAAAATATGGATTACAATTTTTTTTCTTTTAATTTTTAAAACTTTTATTTATTTATTTATTTATTTATTTCTTTTTTGGACTATAAACAACAATTAATCTATTACATTTCTGGTAGAAATATGATTAAATAAAATGAAAAATTAAAGCAAAATCAAAACTTTTGATTCTAACTATTTTTTCTCCATGAATTTCATTATCATCTTATTCTTTTTCTTCTTCTTCCTATTGTTGTTTTATATTTTTACTATATCATGAATCTTTTTAATTACATCTCCACATCATCATAACAACCAATGAATGTCCCCTCATTTCCTCAACAGTTTCATTTTCATTTCCTCTAACTTTGGAGGATTATCAGAGAATAAATCTCTATTTTTCACTAATTCTTGCTGGAAAATGTTATAGGAAAAAAATTTTCATTTTATCTTTTTTTTTTTTTTTTGTTATATGTTACATACTTTTCAACTACATACATACTTTTCGTCTAAGTATTCTTAATACTCGTTTGATATGTGAATTCAATACGTATAAATATTGTAATTAATATAGATAGAATAATATTTTTTTATATAATCAATAACCCTACAACATACTTTAACAGTCATCAGTCTTATAATATTCGGAAGTGGTTGTCGAAGTTGATTATCGAATATGATTTTTGCTGGAGTTTGTAGTCGGAGGTGGTTGTTGTTGGAAGTTACTAATGTGCAGCAGAAGAAACAAGGATCCATAAGCACTCTAATTCATTAATTTTGGCAGAAAAGAATACATGTTTCAACAGAAATTAAATGGGTTTCATGACATACCTTTGAAGAACTTCCTCTAAGCTTTGATTCAGCTGCAAATGTCCACAGAATATTGTTGAAGATCACCCCAAGATCTTCCCTACTATCCTCTTGGAGCTCAAGATTGAGTAGTGTGACTCAAAATAAGCTGGAACTAAGGGAATTTAGAGAATCACAGTAGCAACCAAGTAGAAGCACCCTTCTTCTCTCAAATTTTTCTCAAAATTTTATTTGATTGCAATCCCTCCAAAACACTCCAAAATCTTCTATATATTGCAGACATTCATGCAAAGAAGTTTGTTGCATGAGATGCATTTCATGCTTGGAGTTAATGAATAATTAAAGTGGATTGTTGGTGAGCTAGTAGAAGAAGACAAAGGAAAACGAATTTTCCACTTTTTGTGTTTTTCTTTTTTTTTTCAATTCTATCTAAATTGATTTCACAAAACAATTTTAATTAATAAAACTGAAAATATTATTAATTTTACAAAATTAATTTCATAAATTAATTTTCTTTAATAAAATCAATAAATAATTATTTAAACACTTTAAATAATTCTAATTAATTTAATATCAAATATTAAATTAATTTTTAACACAATTCCATCTTCAAATATTTAAATCATATTTAAATATTATTTCTCCAAATTCTTTTAATTATAATTTGAACATTTCAAATTAACTTATCACGTTATTCTAGAGCTTATCCATTTACGAGCTAGTAGAAGGACCTCGCGGACCTACAGATCATGGGCTCCAACGATCCGAGATTAATCGGTTAAACTCATTAGACCGATCTAACCCCCATTCGTTAACTAATGGATGATTTCACTAAAGACCATAGCTGAACTCCCCTCATTGTAGATATATTATGTCCACTAGATGTATCATGATTAGTAAGTTAATCCTTCACAAGTTGCTTGTAATAACGGTTGGGTCGAATCTCTGTTTTACTCCCGAAATTACCTTTTGTTTCTTAAGTTCCACTGATCCCATAATGAACAATTGATTTGTGATCCAATCAATAAATCGAATCCCTCTCAGGCCAATGAGAGGATGAGGCCTCTTGTTCAAAACCCAAAATCAGCACTTAAAAGGAGCAACCTCTCTACTAACCCTAATCGGGTAGGAGTGAATTCCCTCTTGCACCCTATGTTCCCAGCTATTCATCCGGTTTTATTCCCAAAATGGTAAGCTTATTGAGCAAAAGTAATTGATCTATTCTTACCGTTCGCAGATCAAAGGATAATCCCAAACAAATAAGAGTTCGTAGTTAGCTCAAGATTAAGGTTAAATTACCTAGGTCATCGCTTTGAAATAATCAGTCTTAAACAGTAAACAGCGTTATAAAGTATAAGTGACTGGTTTCATGGTCCGATCTTGCACAAAACTCATTTGCATAGGACACCCCCACTCCTTGCACGAATTAGGATCACTTCGTATGTAGCACTTTACAACTCTTTGTAATAACTACAGAGTAGGCCACATCCAATAGTGTTATCAGAATAAGGTACCCAACCTTATTCATATACTATAGATCATTTTGACTATTTACTCGAACCTGATCCACTTGTATGTCTCCACATAAAGTTCAAGTACTCATATAATAGTCAAGGAATTTGGGCTTATCATATTTCTAAAAAACAATATTTTCAATAACAACTTTATCGAGTTCTCAGAATAAGTTCTAATGTTTACAAAACCATGAGTTTTAGGACATAAAATCCAACAGTTGTCGGAGTCTGAAGTTGGTCACGTGAAGGTGTATTGAAATTGGTTGTCAAAGTTTGTCATTTTAGGTGGTTTTCGAATCCCGGAGTTGGTCGGACGAAAGTGGTCTTCGAAGTTGATCATCGAATATGATTTTCGCTGGAGATTATAGTCGAAGGTAACTGTCGAAGTCTAAAGTTAGTCACATGAAGGTGGTATTAGAGTTGGTTGTTAGAGTTTTTCATCGAAGGTGGTTGTCGAAGATCGAAGCCTCGAGTTGACGTTGGAGTTGCTCGCTCAAAGGTGATCATCGAAGGTGATTTTCATTGAAGTTTGTAGTCAAAGGTGGTTGTCGGAGCTCTTCATCAAAGTTAGTTGTCGGAGCCAATTGGTCGTCGGAGTTGGGTCACCGGAGGTGATTGTTAAAGGCCATAATTGGTTGTCAGAGTTGGTCGCGCGAAAGTTTTCAGAGCGCGGAGTTGATCGCCAGAGCTGCCATTGGAAGTGGTTGTTGGAGTCCGAATTTTCTTTGTCGGAATTGTCGTCGAAGGTGGTTGTTAGAGCCCATAGTTAGTCGCTGAAGTTGTCTTCAGAGGTGGTTGTCGGATCCTAGGGTTGGTCACCGGAGTTTTCACCGGAGGTGGTTGTCGAAGCCCGAAGTTAGTTCTCGGAGTATGACAGTGACCAATGGGTGAAACCATTGAAAACATGGGAAGAAGAGAAAGTCGGGGTAAGTTGGTAAAATATATCAAATCAACTCTACCAACATTTAAAGTTGGTGGGCCAAACAATAAATCGGTATATTATACCAACTCAATTCATGTTGGTGATCCAAACACCCTCTTTATATTTTTCCTTAATATACATGTGATTATGTTATTTCATGGTATTAATTCCTAATGATTATTTATAGAATATATTAGAATGAAACTAAAGTCCTTGTCAACTTTCTTCCACTTTATTCTATAAACTTTTGAGTTATTACTTTAGTCTTTAATTTTCTTTTTCTTTTTCTTTTTCTTTTTCTTTTTTTTTTCAATTGTTAACCATGTTGATGGTTGTTGTTACCTAACATGTCCATCCACTCAATATACATGCCTTAGTTAAATTATACATGACATCAATATACATGTACGTTATATACGTTAATATATTATATTAAAGGGCACATTAGCCAACATTTGACGACAAACTAAAATCAACTATGCGGAAAGATTTAAAAGACTACAACGAGATATATAAACCAATATTAAAGTTCTACTCAGATTTTTTTTTTCCTTCGCGGATGTGAGAGATTTTGACCTCTGATCTCTTATAGTTTCACGTCTTGTATCAAAATATAATATTGATTTTAAAAGAAAAATTCTACCGATACGATGTTGATCTTGATACGCTATGATGCTTAAGTTAATATACACATAGTTCGACTTAAAACCATACTTATTTTAAGAGAAACATAATCCGTCAATGATAATCTGAAAAATGGGTCCTATTTGCTTATATTTGTTGTTGTTTACCAGTATTCTATAATCGTTATGAAATATGAAGCTCATTGTCAAATCTATAATCATGTAATTTGATTGTGGAGCTAAGTGTCATCAATCTTATTGTGTTTGAAAATTAAGTGGGACCCATTAATTTTGAACAAATTTTCAATTTTACCGTATGATATCGTTATTGTTGTAGTTAACGTTATAAATATTTGCTATTGTTACAGTAGAAGAATTATAAATCTTTCATTTTTAATGTTACCGTTATGTATATTATTACCAACTGACCCTAAATTGTAAGGGCAACAAGACAATGCAAAGTAAGTAGCCTCGATCATAATCATGTAAAGTTTGAAAATGCCTAGATGTATGTAGAATACATTTTCAATTAAAAAAATAAATCATTTTGAAAGAAAATTGAGTGTTTGACAACCATTTAAAAGGATTTTTCAAGTATATTTTAATCATTCTTTTTACCAAAAGAGTTTAAATAAAAATGAGTTATTTGAAAAATACTTTTTTTCTCAAGTAAATCTAAACGACCCTAAGTAAACGTGATCAAACAGCTACCCGATTACATTTGCGATTGAAGTTTATTATGATTATCCATCGATGTACATCCCATTGTAATTACATCATTTAATTGCAATTTGTAATCATTTAGGCTCCGTTTAGTAACCATTTGAAATAAATCGTTAGTTTAATGACTGAATTATTATTCCTATAAAAGTTTGGGATCAAAGTGAATCTTAATTTTAGTAATTTGAAAGAGAAAATAAAATAAAGAAAAAGGAGGGATTGCTTTACTCGAAAAGAAGAAAGAAGGAAAGAGGGTAATAAATAAATAAATAAATAAACAAATAGGAAGAAGAAAGGAAAAGAAATTTCAAGTTACAATGAAAAAGAGAGAAGGGAAATCACGTGAAAGAATACTAAAGAAAGAGAAAGGGCATAACCGTCATTCCACCCTAACAAAATGCTCCCGTGTTTGTCGCGTGCAATTCCCTCTTTCTCTCTCTACGTCTTTCTTTCACCCCAAAATCACCGCACTTTGACATTTGACCTTTTTTTTTAGAATATATATATATATATATTTTTTTTTCAAATTAAATAAATATTTTTTTTTTAGCTTAATATTTTAAGAGATAAAAAAGGGATCCTTTCTTTCTCAAAGTTTGGAATGAATTATGAATATTTTGTCGTGGTTCCATTTTGGGTCGCACTTAGATGTGGTTTTAAGTTTAAAGAAATTTGCCATTTTTAACATTAATTATTATTTGTGACTCAGTTTCATTACATTTTTTTTTTAATAAACTTTTGTTTTTTTAATTTGTTTCTATATTTTAAGAAGTTTGGTAAAAGAAAAAAAAATAGACTTTTTAAACATCAAATTTATAAATATTAGGTTAAAAATCACTTTTAGTCTTTAATTTTTCATAGAAGTAACAATTTAACCTTTGATCTTTGGTTAACAATTTAGTTCATAAATATTATTATGTAATTCATTCAACAAGATCCGTTCGGATCAAACTAGAATGAATTGGATTGGTCTGACCTCTCGCTCAGATGTGGACCCTACAGCAAATAACATGGGTATTTCCGAACATTTTCATTTTGAGTGTCTCATCTTTTCTAGAGAAGCGAAACTCGAACATCTCGAGCAGATGGTCCAACTAAATAACTTTTTCTTTTTCATTACTTCCATGGTTGTACTTTAAAAGTTATAATAGTATGGTCTCTATGGTAAAAATTGGTGTTAAGATTTAATGAGAATTATTGCATAAATAAACCGATAAACTAATCAAAGTCTCGGTATTTTTACAAAATACAAAGTCTACATCATAAAATAATATAAATTGATATCTAATTTTGATTACATATAGACTAAATTGTTACAAATTTGAAAGTACGATGACTAAATTATTACAAAATTTAAAGCATGAGGACTAAATCATTACAAACCAGGGTTCAAGGACTAAATTGTTACTTTTATGAAAGTTTAGGGATCAAAAGTGTTCTTCAACCTAGAGATTATTATTACTTAAGGAATTTCTATGCTATATTATATACTTTTTTAGAATCTTTTAAATTTTAAGTCAAGTTTTGAAATAAAAAATCAAAAACATATTTTGTGTTTTGAAATTTAGATAAGGATTCATTGGTAAAAAATAAGTATATGTGCATTCAAAGTTAAAATTTAAGACTTTTATTAAAGCTAGCAACTATTTGAGGTATGTAACTATGTAGATAAAAGAGAAATATGTTGTGCTCAAAGAAATGATAAATTCAAAAGATCGATTAAAAATTTATTCGAAATGACTTTTCAAATATTTAAACACCATATATTTGTTAACATGTGAAAAGTTTTTTCAATATAGACTTTATAGAATTAAAAAACTAATAAAAAATAACTTACAAGTTGCAATTAAATGATTATCGATTTTAAAATTAGTTAGACAACTCAAATTTGTTGAATTCTACAAAATTTATCCATTCAATCTCTATACATACTTTATACTTAATATTATCTCACTTGCAGAATATTATAGTAAATTTAATTCGACGATAATTGATATATACATTATCTATTGAATGTGCCCAAGTTTAAATTTGGAAAGAAAAATCTATAATTAAATATTAACTCAACTATGAAGGATGATTTTATTGGTTAAGAAAAGGGGGAATTGAAAGTGAATTGAAGGTGGAAACTCCAAGGACAAGTTTCACAAAACTCAACCATCAATGAAGAATTCAAGAGCTGACACTAAGATTTGAGATTACCTTACAAAAGGAAAAATAAACAAAAATTTCCAATTTTTTTCTTTTTAATTTCTTTGGGTTTTGTGGGAGTTTAGGTAATCAAAACTGAAAAACAATACCATCTCCTTTCCCAAAACTAGAAATATAAAGAATTTCTTTTCCCTCTCTTTACAAAGCCCAAAGCCCCATGGTTTACCCCCCCCCCCAAAAAAACACTCTTGAGAAAAGACATTTCTAGATCCACATCAATACCCGCCTTGAAAATTGAGTTTTTGGTTATGGTGTCCATGTTTCTCTCTCCCATCTCTGTTCTTATTTTACAAAGAGAGAGATTGAAAGAGCTTTCTTTCCCATTTCCATCAATCCCCATATCATAATATACTAACTGAGAAAGAAAAGAAAACCATGTGACCATTTTTTTTAATCTCACCTTCAACAAAAGAAGAGAAGAAAAAAAAATGGCAAAAAGCTTTCTTCTTTCTCTCAAATAACCCCAAAACCCAAAACACCCTCTTCATCATTTCCCACAACCCAATGCTCCCTCTCCACTTTCTTCATCATTTTCAGATAGAAAAACTTGTGAAAAGTAATTTCTTTTTTATTTTTTTAATGAAAAACAATAAAGTATTGTGATCTTTCTGTTTGGATATCTGTCCCTTTCTCTATCTACAGGTACCTTCTCAATGACATTACATCACTTACTTGTTATTAACACCCTATGTTTGAATTCTAATGTGTATTTATATGTCTACTCAGCTCCCCCAACACTTTTGCCTATCAGCTGTTTGATATATTGCCTAGGTGAAAAAAAGTTTCTCTTTTTCATTTCTTTTTCTTTTCTTTTTTTTCCCCTTATGTAGATAGGGAAAAAAATGTTGTTCTCATCACAAGCTTCTGTTGTTGTTGGGTGCCACAGTGATTTAGACTTGAAAGCTCCCATCTTTTCATGTCTATTGACACTGATAGTTGATACATCACTTGGCTTGTTCATGTCGTCTTTTGACTCCTTATTTCTCTTCTCTCTTTGCTTTCTTTTTCTCTTCCCTTATTCCTTGTCAAGCACTGTGTTGAAGTAAAAATACTCAAATATCTTTACTTCTGAAAGAGAGAACATTTTTTAAAGAGAAACCAAATGGGGTCTTCTGTATTAGGAGGAGAAACTTCAAAGAAGAAGGCAATGTGGCTCTATCCTAAAGTTATGGGCTTCACTCCTTCTGAGCGATGGGGGCATTCTGCTTGTTTTTATCAGGGAAATGTCTATGTATTTGGGGTATGTGGCTTTTTTCTTTCCTTCAGAACTAGAAGCTTCAATTCTTTGGTCTTTTGTTATTTTGTTTTTTGTTTCTTCGTTTGTTTTCCTTTGAGGTTGTTTGGAAGTCTGCAACTGAGCTGTCTGTGATCTCTGTGTTGTTTAAGCTATGTCCCTTCATCAATTCTACTAGTAAATGGATGTTCTGCTCTTTTCTCTCTCTTGTTTTTGTTCTTGCTTTTTTTCCTTTTTTTTTTTTTTTTTTTTTTTTTTTTTCTGTTCAGCTGAATGGCCATCTTTGACTAAAAACAGACATAACTTTCTCTGGTTTTAGTTTTTAGTTACTTTAATTAGTACAGACTACAGACAGTTAAAACTGCTGGATGGGAAATTCTCCTCTAACCCCCTTGATTTTCTCATCTTGGTTCCTCTTTATGTCTCTCATATTGATATTTTCTGTTAAAGCTTTTAATGAAACCCATTCTTCAAATAGCTAGCCGTAGCTTTTAATGCTCTTACACACTCACTATGGTAGTTATATTTCAATGCATGTTCTAAGAGAAGGGTGAGCTTTTTTTTTTTTTTCTGTACTTTATATTGCCCTTGCAAAAGGGTTATTGTTAAACCTCTGGCAATGTTTGTCTTAAATCTTGGGTCTAAACTCATGTGTAAGAAATAGATTTATACCGGAAACAGAAAATCTGATGTTTTGTATGAGGGAAATGCTCTTGAGTTATGTTCCATTGTGAAATGTTTCGTGCTTTTCTGTATTTATTGCTATGCTGTTTTTATGATGTGTTTCTTCCAATACTCAAAACTAGGGATGCTG